>NC_092659.1:1200000-2400000 GCF_032118995.1 Asterias amurensis | reverse complement strand
CCATGCAAAGAAAAAAACAGGAAGGAAAAAAGTAGCAGTTTGAATTAAATGTCTTATTTTATTTGAAATAAATATTGTTATTTCGTGTTGGGAGTTTATCGCTCAGTGAGCGTTTGATTCATTTTTTTTTAAATCGATGTCGTGCAAAATGTGTACTCGGTTTTTCACGTTTTTTCTCGTGACCCAGATGGCCAATCGATCTCAAACTTCTACATGTTCGTCAGTTTATGTATATGGTGGATTGCATATATGTAACTGTTGGTAAAAGCTGTATCATACCGTCTCGCCAATGATGTTCAAATCATCAATGCGTTTCCATTCACTCAACACGGCACTGTGTTCCCCATCCTCAGCAATAGTCCACTCATAGAAGTCCATCAACTCCAACTTTCTATCACGGTCGATGTACGCATGCTCAAATGTCTGGAAGGCCACGTGGAGATTTGTACTTGTTGAATCAGTCTCAATATTAGTGATTGTGACGTCACCTACCAATGGAGGCTTCGAAAGTACCCAGAACCCATCACTTATGGCAGGCTTAAAGCAGACACTTCCGTGACAGAATTTAGCCTGTGGCAAACACAAATAGAACGGGTATTTATTTGTACAAACTTTTTTTTTTTTTTGTGACCCTTTTGTTAAGTAATTTAGTAATTTAGGCTACTCATGATCTCTAAAATTGTTGTTTTATTTCTACTTCTGAGAACCTTAGTCTTCTCTTCTAGAAAGTAACGTTCTTCTCAGTTTATTTTGTAATTAGATCCTTTTTAATATTATTATTATTTTTTTTTTTAAATTGGATCAATTATGGCCTGGAAGGCCAGCGATGTTTAGTATTTGACACAGTACTTGCCAAGTATTATTTATATTAATGTTGCCTACAACACGAGGCTGTGAGAGAACAAAGAATCCGTCACTTTTTAACGGTTCAATGTACACGCCCATGTGGCAGAATTTAGCATTTGGCAAACACAACATCTTGATGATTAATTAGAACTACACCATACCATTTGCAAAGTGAGTTTCTTGTGCTGTACTAAACGTATAAATCAAAACCCTTTCTGTCGACACCGTAAATTGAATTCTATTTCCGAGGGTCCGTATTTCTTGTCTAGACATAAATGTCCTGCTTAATTTTTTAGATTCGATTTTTCTCATGAACAAACTACATGTGTAGTAAACAATTTGACAAATTAAAGTTGACAATTTCCAAACTAGAGAAAAGATTTGAAAAAAACCCTGAAAAACCTGTGAGTACTGTTTACCTTAGACCTCAGATGTGCTCCGTCATGTAACCCTAGGCTTGCATCCATATGACTGAAGGCCATTCCTAGATCTCGATAGTCCAATAATGTGACCCACTCAGATGAGCTATTGCCCACATCTAAACAAAACCAAGGAATCCAAGCATGGATATATTATACCAGCACTACACAATGAACAAAGGAAAACAAACACGACAAAATGTACATTCTTTGATTGAATTTTATGTATGTAAAACAAAATTACGATATTCAGACATTTGACTACAATAACAGATTTCTCTACGTGAACTTCAAATAGATTTGCAGCCTTTCAAATAGAAAACCACAAATAAGACGTGTTATAAGAAGTTTAGTCCATACTTTGTTGGACGATAAATATACAATCTTTATATTGCTGCGAGGTTTTAAGTTATAAACACTTCATTTAAAATATTTCTTACCAGAATGCTTTGCTTTTTACGTGATTAAAAAAACTCCTTTTGGGGAGTTGTGTTTTCGGAGTGTAAATACAGAAAAGCTTTACAATACCATTGTTAGTCAGAATCTCCTGTTCTACTGCCCATAATACATTGGTTACAAAGGGCCGTATCATCACCGGGATGGTCCATCGGGCGGAGATACCAGACGTAGAGAGCTGGTATGTGACGTCATCCTCACAGGGTTGAGATGGGGCGGTTGAGTGATGGGATAACCCGGTAGGCGTGGTTACTGAAGAGGAAATATTTTCAGCAAAATTTAGATGAAGATAAAACCAACAAAGACAGCTTAATACAGTAGTAAGGTACAATTTTTACCATATGTTTCGGACAATCCTAATCTCAATTCAAGCTTGATTATACCCGTATAGAAACTATAATTCCTTTTTAAACATACCTTAAACATGTCTTAAAACCAAACAAAATTCATTGAGAAACAGTTCATAATCTTACTGTTATCAGGATTACATCCGAGTCCATCTTTGATAAATGCCCCTTCCAGTATTTGACCCTCTGGGATGACCTTGATACCGTCTGACGTCACGATGACGCTTCCAGTTTCAGATGTTGCCCGGACAGTAAAGTAATAAGTCTGAAAGTCCAAGAATTTTTTTCTTCAATTGTTGGAGTTTAAGGACTTAAAAGACATTTTGAAAGTAATTTCGGAAATTGTAGTAAACTTGTTACTTTAATGTAAGTGCAACGCTGTGGCTTAGCTTTAGCTAAATGGGTTACGTAACTAAATGAACTGTGAGTACGACAACAATTTGATTAGTATGATTTTAAACTTTGCATGGTGGAAATACGATAAAGAAAAATTAGGTAACACCTTGTAATGATAATTTCTAAATTAGTTGGGGTGGTTCTGAAAAATTACCGTTGGTTTCAACTCGACGTTTCGATTGGTAGGCTATGCTCTGCTTGTCTTCTGGAGAAAGCTGGACTCTGATGCTGCATGCTGCTTTTTTACTTACTTATTACGCGGATTAGCTTGGTGATGCACGAAAGCGGATTTAATTTGTGGTATTGTACAAATTATCTATATGTTTGGTATTCGTTTGTCTTAACGCAACGGTTTAAAAGCATTATATCTTTATACACCAGCAAAAACACCAACATGCCTTTCAAAGGTTGGACCAAGGTAAGCCCCTCAACAGGTTACTTACCATGAACGGTGTTAAATCAAGTCCGTGTAACTGGTAGGACGTGGCATTGCGGACGTCAATGAAGCCATTGCTGACGTCGTATGAACCATTTCCACCTGTTCCTACGGCGACTTCATAATTGATATCAAGATGAGGATGTTCAAATCCGTACCACTGAGCGGAGATTCTTGACTGATCGATCTGTACATCGGCGTCCTGAATAATCTAACGAAACAAGCTCGCTCGTTTAAATATATAACATGGCAGTTTATTTCATGATGTGTAATCAGACAAGCTGTACGCACTGCTAAAGCTACTTCGTCTCTGCCGTAACACTATAGAATGTTATTTGGTTTCGTCGGCAATCCATATGAATACTTAAAACAAATCTATCTAGATATATTTTGCCACACATGCCAATTTTTGTCTCAAAGACACATACCCCAAAGTCGGTAACAACCTCTTCCCCAGGTGGTGACACATCAAGCACGACCCCCTTAGATGGCAACTGCATGATATGCCTGTACACAGACGAGGTTCCCACTGTCGATAGTCCGGCACCATTCTCAGCTTTGACTGAGATGTAATATTCATGATCACCATGGAGATACCAGCTTAGATCAACCAATAGGAAGGCAGCACAAAAGGTTTGGGATTCACACGGACCGATGACGTATTTGTTTTTGGAGCGAAATGAAACGGTCTCCGTGCCACCTCTCGTTTGTCCTACAGCGAAACAGATCGAGAACACTTGTTTTTCATTAACAACTACCTTAAATTGTATTCGTTATTTGTTTTGTTATGTAAGTCACCAGTCCTTAAGGCCACTTCAAGGTGTGTGCTACAATCACTAAACAGGGGTCGTGGCCGCCTACTCTTGGGGCTGAAACAGGGTTCACCCCTTTAAATTCCATCATACGGATGAAGGATTGGTATCATACATCATACGCCTGGTTGGTAGAACAGAAAGCATTAGCTACCTTACACTTCAAAAACTTGTTACGGTCCATACCTCTTCAAGCGCTTTTCTAAAGATCCAATCAACACGTGCAGAATTTTAACCAATACTGTGTCGGCCCACTATTAAATACCGTTCCAATTATTTTACGATTTTAGGAGAATAAGGTTTGCCTACAAAGACTTCCCATATTCGAAACTAAAACAAGATTTAGTGGAGCAACACATTTTTGGGAATTGAATCTTGTTTGTCAAAACATTAATTAACTGTTCAAAGCATCTTACCAATGCCAACTTGATATGCAAGTTCTGCATCCTCATCGTCCGTGAAGTCGTCGTCACCCCATTCAGTCACCAAATACTCGCCGTCTAAATGAACCAGAATATGGCCAACAAACATCGGTCGTGTGGTGTCCACGATAATAGGTCCAACAAACTGCATACGGAAACAAAATTATCACAATATTAATTCTGTCTCAGGTTTGTTGCCTTACTCGTTGTTAATTAACTTGTGCTAAAATTATACAATGGCAGATACACAAAATGCTTGGTGGTCACCTGTGAAGGAAATAAAAAACTTAAAATAAAAAGACCCCCATCCCCCTCTTTTTTGTTTTACTCTGCCTTACGTAGCCTTGTCAATTCTGACCTGACCTTAACCCTATCCTTGAATCGCGAAGGCTTATCTGAACAAACAGTTGTTGAAAAATGGAATAGTCAATGATTACTCCAACTTCGCGAAAACAGCCACGCGACGTCAAAATCCGCTTCGCATTCGCAGGAAGTTCAGATCGGGCTTTACTGTTCCTTCTAAAAGTTGGTGCACATTTTGTGACACGAATACACATTTTAACACATTCTTAACCATACATACCCTGGAACAGGCCAACTGTGCTTTATTGACAGCTTTCACAACCAGAAAGAAAACATTTCCCTGGCTGATATGGGGATGATACATCAAAAAATGATCACGACCGGATGCTGACATGAAGGTCACAAGGTCAGGGGTCGGACTGGATGGGTCACTGCTAAGACCGATCTCGTAGTCGTAAATGGAGCTCTCTGCGTCAGTCCCGGACCAAGACAAGATAATCTGGAAGACAAGCAATAAATGCTAAATTAATTTACATCAAACAGCAATAAATGCTAAATTAATTTACATCAAACATTATTTTAAAGGAATTTTAATATTATTAAAATAGCTTATGAAACATGGTAGGAGTATTATCTAATTTACAATATTTTCTTTGATTGTAAAAACCTTTAACTATTATTTCGCTATTACATTGTATATGCATTTTGTAATGCCGTATTAAGTTTAACGGTACGTAAATCCTACGTGCCATTCTTGTTAGAATTTTAGGCTTCAAAGGGCAACACCATTTTGAATTAGTTTGTCCATCAATCTAACGACTTTCTGGCTTTTTCTTAAACTTTTGAGTTTCTTACATGTTTGTGTGTAGGAAGAAAGAACTTCTCTTGAATGCCAGATGTCCACTGACAATTAATGTCTTACGTGCCATTCTTGTTAGAATTTTCGACTTTCTGGCTTTTTCTTAAACTTTTGAGTTTCTTACATGTTTGTGTGTAGGAAGAAAGAACTTCTCTTGAATGCCAGATGTCCACTGACAATTAATGTCCTACGTGCCATTCTTGTTAGAATTTTAGGCTTCAAAGGGCAACACCATTTTGAATTAGTTTGTCCATCAATCTAACGACTTTCTGGCTTTTTCTTAAACTTTTGAGTTTCTTACATGTTTGTGTGTAGGAAGAAAGAACTTCTCTTGAATGCCAGATGTCCACTGACAATTAATGTCTTCTCCAATAACCGAGACTGAATCATTTAGGATTTCTTGGCCTGGGTACAGCGTTATATCGCTCACTACAGTTGCTTTAGACCTGGAAACAAAGAAAAGTAGTGTGTTTATAAAAAACAAGTTTTGATGTCTAGCACAATCAATCGTTTATTCGGTCAGAGCAAGACGATCAGAGCATACTGATCGAAACGTCGAGTTAATCCAACGGTTCTTTTCAGAACCACCCCGACTCATTTAGAGATTGTTTTTACATGGTGTTACCGCAAACTCTTCTATATATATTTTATTCGGTTGATACATTTCTTCACTTATTACGTTGTTTAATCGTTAAGCTGTGTTTGATCATTTACCTGCAGACATCAGACACGTTTAGTACCTCAGTCTTCATTCGATGTTCATTAATAAACCACACACGTCCCTCGCTATCCTTGGCAAGGCCGGGCTTCATTCGAGCATCACTGATTGAGATATTAGACAAATCTGGTGGGCTAGTGTCAATCATGACACCATCAGAACAGATAGGAACAGATGGCTCTAAGGCACGGTTGTAGGCGATAACTGTGATGAAGTACATGCCTGGTGAGGGCGCTGTCCAACTTGCATGTGTGACGGTAGTTCTTGTCATCTATGGCGGTTACGATCGCCAAGCACATAAAACAATGAAATGGTTGTTTTAAAAAAATCCATATTAAGGGGACTTTATGTAACTCAGTATTGAAATTCATCGTTGTTTTAAATATGAATAATATTGGTTCTGAGTTCTTACATTGTCTTTGATGGAAGGTATCGTGTCAGCTTCACCCCAGCATGTGATGTCATAAAGATACTCATAAAACTTGACCCCGCTCTCCCTGTCAAAGAATCCTTCCCAGTGCGCAGCGAGGTCATTGCCCCCTTGAAAGTCGACCTCACCTGACCCGCGTATCCCATCATGCACCACACCAGCTTGAGGGGGCGATTCATCCACAGTAATCTATACGGATAAAAAAAGATAAAAAAAACCGTGAATGATTTAAGTGCAATACAATGCCAGTTTAAAGGGTCTATGCACTTTTTGTAGGACAAAAAAACACAATGTCCACAGATTTACATTAAACTTACACAGTTCGAAGATAATGGTAGTAGAAAGCTTCCCTGAAAATATTACTTGCTGAGGTGCTGTAGTTTTTGAAAAATGAGTAAAACAATGTCATGAAAATAATTTTCGTCTCAGTGATCATGAGACGAAAAATATTTTAGCATGTAAAAACATATTTTCATGACATTGTGTTTTGTGTTACAAAAAGTACCCAAATCCTTTAAAAGGAACATTGTATAATTTATTTTTCTACCAAAACAGTGTTGGCACTTTTTGTAATCCACCATTACATACACTGACAAACCTGTCCGATCTTCTGTCGCTTTTCATGGCTTAAAGGAACATGACAAAAATGGGTTTTGCTTACAAAACAGTTTTATCAAAAAACTTACAAAAATGTAGAAGTTCGAAAATGATCAGACATCCTTGGTCATGAGGAAATAGTGAAAACGGGAAATTAGTTTGATTTTTTTTTCATCAAAAATTACATTTCAGACAGACATTTTTTAAGGGACAATTTCTGCTATCATCATCATTAAACCGTGTAAGTTTACGTATTTCTGTGATCTTAGATTTTTTTCTTACCAATTCTGTTATGTTCCTTTATGAATTATGTTTTTTTGTTCACAAAACCCATCTAAGCTTGAGAATACGTTACCTTCAGTAATTGCGATGTCACCTGTCTAGCATGGTTGGTAACCGTCAGGCTAATGTAATAGTCAAAGTCATGAACACCAACGTGGAATGTTGGTTTGAACCCGTAGTCTACATTGTAGCAGTCACCGACAGGGACACACATACACGTTGCTGGATCACAGTCGTCCTATGACAAAAAAACAAAAACGAACTAAGTATAACTAGAATTGTTATTTGATAAGTTTTCTTTGATTAGTTGCTTTCATCAACAACTTTATCAAAATACTGTGGGTTGCTTTGGCCGCTAAGGGGGGGGGGGGAGGGGGGGGCATCACGTTTACCGTTTGTTTTGTATTGGGTTTTAGTTTATTATCTTTTGTTATGGTACGATTGCTTTTGCTTGTATGTTTGTTTTATGTTTTATTACATCTCTGTTTTAAAGATACTGGACATTATCTGTATTTGTCAAAGGCCAGTCTTGTCACTTAGTGTATCTCAACATATGCGTAAAATAACAAACCTGTGAAAATTTGAGCTCAATTGGATAGCGAAGTTGCGAGATAATAATGGAAAAAAAAAACACCCTTGTCAGGCGAAGTTGTGTGTTTTCAGATGATTCATTTCGAGACCTCAAAATTTCAAACACGAGGTATCGAAATCAAATTCGTGGAAAATTACTTCTTTCTCGAAAACTACGTTACTTTAGAGGGAGCCGTTTCTCACAATGTTTTATACTATCAACAGCTCCCCATTACTCGTTACCAAGTAAGGTTTTATGCTAATAATTATTTTGAGTAATTACCAAAAATCGAGTCCACTGCCTTAATTAAATTACATTTGCTTGTTATATTTTATTATTACCGCCTTGTGTACGGAATACACCACCTTAGTGGAATAGAAATAGAGTTATTGAATTGAATGTACTTCCTTTTACCTGGTCAACCTTGACTGCAGCAACTGTCTGACTCTCGTGTTTAACCTCGCTCCCAGTGTGGTTGTCAAACAGACGCCACTCGATGGTTCGAACCCCACTGTGTATGTCGTAGGTCCTAAACTCAACACTGAAAGAGACATTGGAAAACGTATGGACTTTTCTTGTCTAGATTGAATTCAGAGGACAAATGTTGAATTCACGACATTGGGATTGTTTTCCTTCAAATTGTGTATCTGTCACATGAGTTTAGGGCGCCATTATCTATCGAACTAAGCAACCGTCACTTTGGAGAACATGTGTTTCTCATGCGTCGATCCACAATTCCCACTAGGGAGCCCACGGAAAAAAGCTATGGATATTTCAGGAGTGATAAAAGTTTTAAATAGATATACAAAAAAAGATTTGAAAAAAAAAGAAAGTTACTGTCAAATTTAAACTTTACCAATCAATCTCACCTTAAATCGTGCAAGTCGACTGAATTATGTACGGATATATTCACATCCTTGTCCCGAACCAGCCAGAAATTTTCAATGATTGGTGGTGAAGAATCAGCATGAACTAATACACTGTCCCTCACGAAGTGATCGGCGATATCTCGAGCCTCTACCCAAAAGCGAATGGAATCGCCGTCTACCAAGGTCAGGTCGTAGGTTGCTTGTGTGTTCAACGCTTCACTACTCCAGTGATCCGAATTGTCGTCTGACGCGTTGACTAACCTGCCATCCCGATTGTCAATGTCGTGAAATACTCGGAACTGTGTAATGCCAAGAGCATTCGGGATCGCTGCACGGCCTCGCTTCCCAAAAAACTGGTCATAATCTGCTCAGTGAAAAACATGCGAGCGAAAGGAAAGACAAACATTGTATAATACAACTTAGTTGTGATGAACTGTAAAGTAAGCACAAGGTTCAGACCAGCCATTTTTCAAAAACACATAGCAACAAAACACTTGAAATGTGTAGAAACATTAGGAAAACATTAGGAACTTCAACAAACAAACAGGAGCCAAGGGAGTGCTCCAAAATGAACCAAGTCACTATCCAAAAGAGTAACCCCTTGAAATATTTAAAACATAAAAACAAGCAATCAAAAAGGGGAGCACTTTGAAAAAGAAAAAATGAAAAAGTGAACCACAGTCGGGATCATGACATTACCTCACGTCCATTTGCCATAATAATACAACTCGTACGAAATATTTGGTGCATTGCTCATGGCATCTGCCAATGTTTTTCATTTTATTTTGGTGTGAAAGCGCACAATTCGGCTGTATAAAAATTAATTTAGAAGACTGAAGCATAACAACAAAAATAACACAATTTCCCCGTTCCGCTAATTGAAGTTAAGAAATCTAAGAAAAATTGTTCACAAGTAAGTTACTCACCGACGTCAATACTGCCACTAACCCATTCACCAATTGGTTTCAACAACCCCTGGTTATAGTGATGTAAGTTAGCAAAACGGTTCATCCAGTCCAGATGCACCGGGGTAGTTCCCCCAGTCGTGTCTAGTGTGGTAATCCACTCATAGTTGGTTTCTGTGGTCGCAGACTGAACACGCAGTGGGTTTGTGTCCTGTATGGTGACGTCATTCGGATCATCATCAAAGAAGACGAAACGTCTACTCAACCGAGAGTTGTCAGCATTGTCAACCGCTGTCAGGACGACGGAGTAGACACCTTCAGTTTGATAAGAAAAGAAAACACTTCTGAAGACAGTCGAAGAACACTCATCGAAACGTTGAAATGTTAAACGATTTGTTCTTTTCAGAATCCCCATAGTTCATGAAGTTATCAGGTCTCCACAAACCTCACTTGCTCGATTGAGGTTTCTATCGATCTTGCAGCTTCAGCCCAACCCCCTGGCATATCTGATAAAAACTTACCAGTATGAGGTAGGGTGATCTCCAGTCCAGATTCAGCGGTATCGGAATATACAGCCGGGCTGTCTAAGATTTCGGTCATCTGATCACCATGGCTTCCTGACAGTTGTCTCACTTGTAGGTCAAACTCCTTGATACCAGCAAGGTCGTCGACCCATCCATCCCACGTGACAGTAATCGTTCCCTTTAAACAATGCAATGACAATTAATTTCTTTATATATTAGGCTAATCCTATAATTGAAAAATGAGTAGGGTAGATGGCCTTATCTTTTTTTCGATCCAAACCGGACCTTCTTCAGAAGCATAAACCAAATAATATCTATTAGAAAAAAGGGAGAAAGGGATTAAGGGAAGGATCCAGAAAAAAACGGAAACATTAAATATATAGCCAATCAAAGTGTCTACTTGAGAAATAATTGGTTACTGCTATGAACCAAGAGGAGTGTAGTGGTGAGGACAAAGGATGTTCAGTATGAAAATTCTTTAATTATATTATATCAAACGAGATAAATACCTTTTCATTCAGAGCACATGTCAGCAAGCTATCACTTGGACATAAATATGTTGCGTTTCCAAAAAAGGGTAGAAGAAAACTCTGCGTCTGCAAAACCTTACCTGTGAAGTGGCGTCATCACCAGCATGCAACATAGTAGTTCGGCATCCGCTGCTGCTATCCACACAGTGGTAAGGGTCATCAAAGTCAAAGATGAAATTTGAGTACCCTGGCGTCGTACTGCCTTTGTAGTATCGGGTAACAATTCTGTTTGAGTTATCCCTATCATACAGTTTCATGTATCCTCCACTGACTGATGTAACGGTGCACCGTAGTCTGAAATTACGTTCAAAAGACGTAATCATTCAATTACATGAAGGCAACATAATTATGGTAGACCCAAGTTGGGGATTATTACTCACACAGTTTTTGCCTTTGAATATTGTTTGTCCCTTTAAAGGCAATGGACACTATTGGTAATTGTCACAGACTAGCCTTCACAGTTGGTGTATTTCAATATATGCATGAAATAACAAACCTGTGAAAATTTGAGCTCAATCGGTCATCGAACTTGCGAGATAATAATGAAAGAAAAAAACACCCTTGTCACACGAAGTTGTGTGCGTTTAGATGGTTGATTTCGAGAGCTCAAGTTCTAAATATGAGGTCTCGAAATCAAATTCGTGGAAAATAACTTCTTTCTCGAAAACTACGTCACTTCAGAGGGAGCCGTTTCTTACAGGGTTTTATACCATCAACCTCTCCCCATTTCTTGTCACCAAGAAAGGTTTACGCTAATAATTATTTTGAGTAATTACCAGTAGTGTCCACTGCCTTTAATTTGTGTTCGTATAGCGCATATCACCTTTGGAGTGAAGTCGTTTTTTAAGGTGAAAGAAAATGCAACTAGTCTAATGCGTATAATTATGATGCATGTTCTTCTTTTTGTCTGTCCAGTGATCCTCAAAAAAAAATTAATTTTGATTTTGGGAGCAAAATGAAATATTGAGTTATCCAAGTTGTTTAAAGGCATTGACAATAGTGTTAACCACTCAAAATAATGTTTTGCATGAAAACTTACCTGCATGGTTATACGCAATGGAGAGCTGTTGATAGTAAAAACACTGTGAAAAACGGCTCCCTCTGAAGTAATATTAAAGTTTTTGAGTAAGATAACATATACTCGCTCAAATAATTAAAGACTTCAGCTGAAGCTTTTTACTATGCCTCTGAAAGCACACCGATTTGTGGAACAAGGGTATTTTTTCCTTTTATTAGTCACTTGCAACTTCAATGACAAATTGAGTCCCACTATTTTATGCATACGCTGGGATACACCACGTGGAGAATACTGGTGTTTGACAATTACCAAAGGTGTCCAGTGCCTTTAAGCTTGACAGCACTACTTTAATTATCACTTACATGTCTCCACTGGTTACCGTCCATGAGATGGGGAAAGTACGATCACATACAACCAAGGCAGTCGCAGGATTGTCACGAGACCCGGAAGCTAAGCAGTTTGCCGCTGTCGCTATTGAGAGTGTGCTGTCTTCAACTCCTGGGGCAGGGGCAAACAAAGTATAAATATTTGTGGACATAAAATCCTTATTTCGTTGACTTTACCTTATGAAAGATAACCCGAGTTAGAAGTCATATTGAGAGATAAATAAAGAAGTAATCATATTATGAGAGACTGGTTAAAGTTCGTTTCATTGGACCCTTTCGGTTCAGAAAAAAAAAAGTTCACATATTTACAAATAACTTACAGGGTTTACAGAAGGCAATGGCGAAAGACTTCTCTTGAAATATTATTCCATGAAATGCTTTACTTTTTGAGAAAACAGCAAAACAATATAAATTGTCGTTAACGAGAATTAGGGATTTATTTTAAACACATATCATGACACGGCGAAACGCGCGGAAACAAGGGTGGGTTTTTCCGTTGTTTTGTCCCGACTCCGATGACCGATTGAGCCTAAATTTTCACAGGTTTGTTATTTTATATAGAAGTTGTGGTACACAAAGTGTGGGCCTTGGACAACACTGTTTACCGAAAGGGTCCAATGGCTTTAAGGCCGAATCCGAATTGGCGGCTACAGCTACGGCTGTGACTGTTGTTAAGGGTGTTGCTAAGGACGTCCTATACCTCAACGCATGATGACGTGGAAATCTAGCCGTAGCCCTAATTACCTTTATACGGTGTGGTATGGGTGTATGGCTATAACATTGCCCATAGACTGGCAGCAATTGTGTGTTTAAAGCAGTAAGTAGGCATTTAGTATTCCTTTGTGTTATAGTTTCCACACTTGAAAAACTAACATGGTGTTATTGTACTATTACTGGTGTGCAAAAGCAGTAATGAATGCTATTAAAGGAACACGTTGCCTTGGATCGGACGAGTTGGTCTATGAAAAGCGTTTGAAATCGTTTGTTATGAAATGTATATGGTTAGGAAGATGTTTTAAAAGTAGAATATAATGACCCACACAAGTATCACTCAAAATTGCACGGTTTTCATTTTACTGTGCAAACTAACACGGTCGGCCATTTATGGGAGTCAAAACTTTGACTCCCATAAATGGCCGACCGTGTTTGTCGACGAGGCTGAAGGAAAACCGTGCAATTTCGAGGCATGTTTGTGTGGATCTTTGTATTCTACTTTTACCCATATGCATTTTGTTACAAACGCTTTTCAAAGACCAACTCGACCGATCCAAGGCAACGTGTTCCTTTAACTGTACAGCACAAAACACCATCCTCATAACTGTTACACAATAATAATGATACAAAATCTTAACAAACCCCGTGAATGCAGCTTCTCTCATAGTGGTAGTCACACCATGGAACTCTCTACCACTTAGCAGCAAACATGCAAAATCACTTCAATCATTCAAGGAATTGTTGCAGACCCACTTTTTTACGTCGACAGGGATTTTTTATTCGTTTTGATTTGATATGTCTGTTACGCTGTTACGCTGTCCCTCTTAACTTAATAACTGTAACATTGGTGATATGGGTTGTATTTCAATGGATGGTCGGACAAGTGTTTCTCAAGTCGAGATTTTAATTGGTTTACAGTTGAAGAGCTAACAAGTGATAGGGAGTTCCAGCTGTTCGTACCAAGCGCAAGGACTGCGAACTGAGAAGGTATTTTGTCTCGTCATATATGTTGGGCTCTAAAAGATTTATGAGGAACTCACGGTCTACGACTGCAGTAATGGTTGCAGTGACGACACCAAGTCTAACACTTTCGATGTACGGATGGCTAGTCTCTGTTAGAGGCGGAAGATGGGTGGGTTGGTAGGAGCTTTTCGATACGATCTGTAGTTCAACGAAGTCTCTGAGGTTCGTATAGACGGTATCCGTACTGCCCTGGTCGCTCGGTGATTCTAAGGTAGTGGTGCCCTTCCTTAGGGTTGCACGATGCTCTGCCAATACAGGTGCTTGACTTGTGTGCACTATTTTACAAGTAATTACGGAAGATAAAGTTAATCTGACCGACACTGTTTGCTTTTCTTTTTTTCTTTTGGAACATTTAATTTAGCCGATGAAATGTTGTTCCTATAGAAACATTTGAGACTGCTTTCTAAGATTCATGGTTAATTTTTGTTTAAACGCAAATTTAACTTACTTGATCTGCAGTCAGTTCCGTAGAACCCAGTGGTACAAGAACAAGCTCCATTCGTGCAAGACCCCGGGTAGCAGGCGTTGCTGTTTGTTCTCCAAGAACATTGCTCTGGGAGGAAGCAGTTAAAAATATTAATAATAATAATAATAATAATAATAATTGAAAAATCGAAAAGAATGATGTGACAGTAATTACATTTCCAAAACGTATATCTGAAGTATTTTATTTTGTTCAGTGAGAAATAACCTCTTAATCAAAAACTACGTTACTTCAGAGGAGGCCGTTTGTTACAATGTTTTATACAACAGTAAGCTTTTATTCTAAGTTTTGTTTGTAACCAATTCGCAATAGTGTCCAGCGCCTTTAATGAAACTGATTACTCACTGATGCATTGTCTCTGGTCGTATGACTTCTTGTAGGCGTAACCATGTGATGCGCCATAATCACCGTCGCACGTGTCGCATTTCTGATCATAGGCAGTGGTACAGAACCTTGACAGACAGTTGGAAATCTGCGTACACGCTTCACAAATTGCATAAAGAGAACGTACGTTTTAATACATCGATGCACGCAATAAGTCTTTTTGAAGTATGATGAACACAATACTATAACACTTGTGTGTAAATGTGTCTGTTACATGTATACATAGCAACAAACAGTGCATTTCTACTAATTGTCAACCATATTATTTCAAGAAGGGCAATATAGTTTTACGGTTGTACTCTATTCTCACTACTCACGCTTCTGTGTCCGTACACTATTATGCATAGACCAACCATTGACAGAAGTTTGGGCGGGATAATCATTAGGAAAATCAGTAAAAAAGGTGATTCTAAAATCTGATTCCTTCAAATAGGTTTAGCGAACAAATAAATCATTATACTTACAACTGCACCGCGGTGAGTAGTAGCCGCGATTGCAGTAACTGCAATAATCAGGACTGGTGCAACTGCCTCCGTTACTACACCATGTATACCCAAAACATAGTGCTAAAAAAGGGGAATAACAACATTTATATCCGCATTCTACATTATATGCTTTTAATGTGTTAAAGGAACACGTTGCCTTGGATCGGTCGAGTTGGTCTTTGAAAAGCGTTTGTAACCGTTGTTTATAAAATGCATATGGGTAGAAAGATGTTGTAAAAGTAGAATACAATGATCCACACAAACATGCCTCGAAATTGCGTGGTTTTCCTTTTACCTTGTCGACTAACACGTCGGCCATTTATGGGGGTCAAAATTTTGACTCCCATAAATGGCCGACCATGTTAGTTCGCACAGTAGAAGGAAAACCACGCAATTTCGAGGCAAACTTGTGTGGATCTTGTGTGGATCATTGTATTCTACAATAATATGATGACTTTTGTTTCTATGTCGCACTGGGTTTAATATACAGGATCATATATTGGTTTTGTCAACATACTGCTGTGTTAAAGCCAACATTAAAAAGAAAGACACCAAGAAAATAAAATTTAACCGTTTCAGCTGAAAGCAGTGACCCTTCTTACTGAGAAAATTTGAAAAATTGTCATGTTATTGTTCACAGGTACGGGGAATGGATCTACAAATAGCAAGGTGACAGGGGGTACCAACTTCGTCTCTGGCATTATCATTTGCGAACGGAAAATTAACCGACCCTCAGAAATGCTAAACCAAATTTGAAAATTTGAAAATCATCGAAGCTATTACTTCGATTTGTCATTGTTTTACCTTTAACTTACTTTATGCCCGATTCCAGTTAGGAATGTGAAAAATATTTACAGAAAGCGTGAACAGGAATAAATAATAATAATAATAAAACACAACTATAGCGCAAAATCCATTTGAAAATGCTAAAAAAAACTAGACATTAAGTGTTTGTGAACAAACACGAAGCTGTTCCGTGTTGTTTTGCTTGGATTATGTGCTTCATTGCCCAAGGAATATATAACTGAAAAAGGTTTCAAAAAAGTTGTGTAGCTCTTGTTATAAAGTCTTACTTCCCGGTTGACCCGTAAGTAAAGGTCAACATGGGCCCACAGCTACCAAAAATTAATCTGCAATGCCAAGGAGTCTATAAAATCGGTTGTGTATATCTTGATATATAGTCCCACTTCAGGTTGACCCAGAAGTAGAGGTCAACTTGGGGTCACAGTTTTCCAAAGCTAATATTTATTGCCTTAGAGTCTATAACTGAAGTTTGAACATTAGCTTTGTACCTTTTTTAGATATGGGCTCACTTCCGGTTGACCCGGAAGTAAAGGTCAACATTAGGTCAAAGTTGTTTCAAACTAATCTTGAATGCCCAAGGAGTCTATAACTGAACAAAAATTGATAATCTGTTGTATAGTTCTTGAGATATGGTCCCACTTCCGGTTGACCAGGAAGTATGGGTCAACTTAAGGTCACGGTTTTTTAAAGTTAATATTTTATGCCTAAGGAGTTTATAACTGAAAATGTTTTGAAAATCTGCTGTATAGTTCTTGAGATATGGTGACACTTCCGGTTGACGCGGAAGTAGAGGTCAACTTGAGGTCACATTTTTTTCAAATTAATCTCCAACCCCCAAGGAGTCTTTAAGAACAAACAGTTGAAAAGTCGGCCGTGAAGTTCTTGAGATATGATGCTGCAAAGATTTCCTAATTAATATGCAAATGAGGGTCACTGGTGGTTAATTAATAAATAATCTTAATATGTTTTATAATAGGAATTAAGCTAAACATCCTAACGCTTCCATTTGATATTATTTTACGTGTTTAAAAACACATATTAATTTGTAAGATACTCCTTTATTTTCCTACTCCTGCCGATAGGGGGCGCTCTTATGAGACATTTCAATTGCACGATTTCTGCACCGTAATGTCTGTATCTGACTCTGTACTTGTATGTGTACGTCGCTGAGACCAAAACTGGCATAAAAATAATGTCAAGCTATAATTTCCCCTATAGAACACGGCCCAGTTTTATGGCTCTGTCTGCTTCAACCAAACTCTGCCCATTTATTATACAACCACCATTCTCCGCTTACTTTGCAGGCGCTGAAATATCTGTGCAACTAGTTCAAAGCAAAGATTACATATGATAAGTTTCACCGCGTACAAGCAAAAATATCCCTGCTAAGCTGTGAAATATGCTTTATGTAAGCGATAATATCCGCGCTTCTGATGTGTCAATTCTTTGCTTACGCAGTGAAGCAGAGTCAAATTGGACCAGTTTCACAAGATTTCCCCTCATGTACTAACAATCTTTTTTGACTTTACATGTTTGAAGTGTAGGCCTTACCAAACCTACTCACAGGGCAAAATTACATGGTTCTTATGACCACCAAAGTCTGCGCTTACGATCACCATTTTCCGCTTACTGTGATGTGCAAGCTTGGAAAATAATGTGCGAGCTTGGAAGCAAACAAACAAAAGAAATCCCTGCTATAAGCAGTCTATTTCGCTTGACGTAAGCGCAGAAATCAATGCTTCAGCAGATTACTGAATCTTTTTTCATTAAGCAAGTTCCCATCATGACACGGCCCAGTTTTATGGCTCTGTCTGCTTCAACCAAACTCTGCCCATTTATTATACAACCACCATTCTCCGCTTACTTTGCAGGCGCTGAAATATCTGTGCAACTAGTTCAAAGCAAAGATTACATATGATAAGTTTCACCGCGTACAAGCAAAAATATCCCTGCTAAGCTGTGAAATATGCTTTATGTAAGCGATAATATCCGCGCTTCTGATGTGTCAATTCTTTGCTTACGCAGTGAAGCAGAGTCAAATTGGACCAGTTTCACAAGATTTCCCCTCATGTACTAACAATCTTTTTTGACTTTACATGTTTGAAGTGTAGGCCTTACCAAACCTACTCACAGGGCAAAATTACATGGTTCTTATGACCACCAAAGTCTGCGCTTACGATCACCATTTTCCGCTTACTGTGATGTGCAAGCTTGGAAAATAATGTGCGAGCTTGGAAGCAAACAAACAAAAGAAATCCCTGCTATAAGCAGTCTATTTCGCTTGACGTAAGCGCAGAAATCAATGCTTCAGCAGATTACTGAATCTTTTTTCATTAAGCAAGTTCCCATCATGACTCAACTAGTTGAAATAAAATACAGATTCTCAAGATTTGTGCCGCTATGTGCCGCAAAGGCAATATTAATTATGTTGCGAATGGGTGACCAGTGAATTTTACTACTCGACTAGTCGCACCTCAAACCTGACTACGACACTTGTCGAGATAAAATACGGATTCTCAAGATTTGTACCGCTATGTGCCGCAAGGGCAATATTAATTATGTTGCGAATGGGTGTGACTAGTGAAATTTACTACTCGACTAGTCGCACCTCAAACCTAACTACGACACTTGTCGAGATAAAGTACGGATTCTCAAGATTTGTGCCGCTATGCCGCAAGGGCAATATAAATTATGTTGCGAATAGTAGTAAGCAACACAACTGGTTCACCAATATAGTCGGGACAAATTTTTAATTATGTTGCAAATGGATGTGACTAGTGAAATTTACTACTCGACTAGTCGCACTTCAAAACTAACTATGACACTTGTCGAGATAAAGTACGGATTCTCAAGATTTGTGCCGCTATGCCGCAAGGGCAATATTAATTATGTTGAGAATAGTAGTAACCAACACAACTGGTTCACCAAACAGGTAGTCGGGACAAATTTTGTAGTCGATTTGTGGACACGATTATAACGGAGTAGAGAAAAACAGTAGTCGCGACTCAAATAATAATTTGTAGTCGCGAGTTTGACACTAAAGCACACTAGGCGCCCCTGCGTACTTTTGTCTCAAGTAAAGCACGGTTTTTCCTGCGAACGCAAATCAAATTTTTAAGTCACTGTTTTCGCAGTGAAAGTTTCGCAGGAGTTGAGCACAATTAGTCAACTGTAGCAAATTTTTTGATGCGAATTGTGACGTGAAGAACACATTCCATGCTAAGCTGTAAAATACGCTTAGCGTAAGCACAGTTCCCTGATTACGTAAGCGCTGCGATTCTTTCCTTTAAAAGCCATTGGCCCAGGACCAAACTACATAATAGCTTTTTACACAAAAAACAGCTTAACCCATGCCTCATGTTCAAGTTGTGAATCCAGGTGTTCTGCTCAATTTCTGCAATTTTGTAAAGCAAAATGTTTTGCCTGTTTATTATAAGCAGCTCTATAAAACTGAGCCACTCAACCACCAGAGAAACGATCAGCATAAAAAAATCTCTGCTTTTGTATTCCTGTCAAAGAGTTTTTGTTTGTCGATCATGGTCTAATTTCCGAAAGTAACGCGAAACACTGGAATTAGTTTAGGCAATTGGTCCTCGGCGCAAACAAGGTGACTTTACCTGTAAATCATTCCAAATCCCGGGCGGTCTATTTTCGTCGTCTACGCTCGTCGCCTGAAACGAGCCCGGTGTCATGACAAAAACTGTCCGCTGGCAATAAGTGTCCGCTCATTAGCTTATTGTGTTCTGATTGGTCAAGCGTCAACGACGTCACATTGCTTACGGAAGCTTGCTAAATAGTGTCCGCGGTTAGCGTGCATCATCATAGCGTGCCTTTTTAACCTTTTAGTTTTAGTTTTATTTATTATTTTTTTGTAACGCTTTCCTGCTTGTGTTTGAATATAATATTCGTATTATTTATGATCATTTGGCACTTTCACAATTCGTACTTTTAACCTGCACTTTTTAATTACTTATTAAGTAAAATAGTAAATACTAACCATGACATACTTTTGACGGTCTTGTCTTTACTTGAACGCTTTCTTCGTTGTATTTTATTGTAAATAATTCGTAAGAACATTTTAGCACTTTCACAATTCGTACTTTTTAAACCTGCACTGTTTTCATGATAAGATACTAATCTTGACATACTTTTGAGTGTTCTGTTCGTCTATTTTTTTGGCTTGTATTTACTTTTAATATAAATCAGAACTGTGCAGCACGGCGCCCGGACGCTTTTTGTTGGGCGGACACTATTTGTCACGTAATACATGCCAAATAGTGTCCAGGGTCTACTGCGCATGCTCAGCGGACACTTATTGCAAAGATTATTTTTCTTGAGACGGCTGAGAAGCTTCCATGTCAGTCAGCCACTTCTGTTGAAGTTCTACCGAGCGGTGATTGAGAGTGATCGTTTGGTGGGGCAATGCAACAGCCGATGACCGGAAGCGTATCAGCCGGATCGTTCGCACCGCTAGTAAAATCATAGGTTGCCAACTTCCATCACTTGATGAACTGTATCTCTCTCGAGTTAAAAAACGAGCCCTCTCTATAGTAGATGACCAGTTTCACCCAGCACATTCCCTCTTTCAGCCCATGCGGTCTAAGAATAGTTTCCGTTCAATTAAATCTGGATCCAACCGTACTTTGCAGAGTTTTTACCCCACAGCTGTTCGTGTTCTAAATGACAGGTTTATCATGAATGTCTATTTCTGATTTTAATTATATCGTACTATTTTTATCTGTCGTATTTCGCCTGTATATTGTAATACTTTTCAGAGTTGTTTGTATTGTAATTCCATGTATTTTTGTAAATGGTTAATTTTTAGTGTAATTTGTATATAACATAATATTTTTAGACACGCAAAACCTTGTCTTTATTTGAACGCTTTCTTCGTTGTATTTTATTATACATGTCTTGTATTTACTTGAACGCTTTCTTCGTTGTATTTTATTGTAAATAATTCGTAAGAACATTTTAGTACTTTCACAATTCGTACTTTTTAAACCTGCACTGTTTTCATGATAAGATACTAATCTTGACATACTTTTGAGTGTTCTGTTCGTCTATTTTTTGGGGGCTTGTATTTACTTTTAATATAAATCAGCACTGTGCAGCACGGCGCCCGGACACTTTTTGTTGGGCGGACACTATTTGTCACGCAATACATGCCAAATAGTGTCCAGGGTCTACTGCGCATGCTCAGCGGACACTTATTGCAAAGATTATTTTTCTTGAGACGGCTGAGAAGCTTCCATGTCAGTCAGCCACTTCTGTTGAAGTTCTACCGAGCGGTGATTGAGAGTGTCTTGACACAATCAATGATCGTTTGGTGGGGCAATACAACAGCCGATGACCGGAAGCGTATCAGCCGGATCGTTCGCACCGCTAGTAAAATCATAGGTTGCCAACTTCCATCACTTGATGAACTGTATCTCTCTCGAGTTAAAAAACGAGCCCTCTCTATAGTAGATGACCAGTTTCACCCAGCACATTTCCTCTTTCAGCCCATGCGGTCTAAGAATCGTTTCCGTTCAATTAAACCTGGATCCAACCGTACTTTGCAGAGTTTTTACCCCACAGCTGTTCGTGTTCTAAATGACAGGTTTTAATCATGAATGTCTATTTCTGATTTTAATTATATCGTACTATTTTTATCTGTCGTATTTCGCCTGTATATTGTAATACTTTTCAGAGTTGTTTATATTATATTTCCATGTATTTTTGTAAATGGTTAATTTTTAGTGTAATTTGTATATAACATAATATTTTTAGACACGCAAAACCTAGCTTGTCTTTACTTGAACGCTTTCTTCGTTGTATTTTATTGTAAATAATTCGTAAGAACATTTTAGCACTTTCACAATTCGTACTTTTTAAACCTGCACTGTTTTCATGATAAGATACTAATCTTGACATACTTTTGAGTGTTCTGTTCGTCTATTTTTTTGGCTTGTATTTACTTTTAATATAAATCAGCACTGTGCAGCACGGCGCCCGGACACTTTTTGTTGGGCGGACACTATTTGTCACGTAATACATGCCAAATAGTGTCCAGGGTCTACTGCGCATGCTCAGCGGACACTTATTGCCAGCGGACAGTTTTTGTCGTGACACCGGTCAACTCGGTCCCAAACCAACTCGGTCCCAGTCATACGTTGACAGTTTTTTCACTAATTTCTCAAAAACTACAACACCACAGCAAGTAATATTTTAAGGGATGCTTTTAACTATCATTATCTGCAAACTTTTTAAGTTTAGTGTAAATCTGTGGACACGATGGTGTGTCGTCGTCGTCAAAAACCCCTATTCAATTACGCACGTTCGTTTGAACGAAATCCCTAAACCTTCGTACTTTGTCGCGTGCAAAGTATATGGGCCCGGAACTCAGTTAGATTGTTATGGGTCCTGAACGATGGTAGGAAAACAGAATGAGTAGACTTCCTCTCAAGAAGTCACAACTCATGATAGTTACATACTGTATGGCATTTACCATAGAGAATGTTTAACAATAACATGGAAGTGACTGCATCCAGTTATATTCAAACGCGTAGACTCATCTCAAGAAGTCACAACTCATGATAGGTACATACTGCATGGCATTTACCAAAGATAATATTTAACAATAACATGGAAGCGACTGCATCGAGTTATATTCAAATGAAGATTACGTGGTTAATTAATTAAGATTCTTAAATTTTTTTACATTTAGAGTAAAGCTTATGTTCTAAGCTACAATTTGGTATAATAAACTCACTCTTTCGTATTATGGTTTGGGAGATTAGGCTTAAAGAAAAAAAACGTGTACAAATGCTATGGGTTTTAGGCAGAAACAAAGAATAAGAAAAAAAAATAAAAATCACGACAGAAACAAAACCTGTTCCGACGGTAGGTCGGAACAGCTAAATATACTGTTAAACCACAAAGAGTAAAATAATGAAAAGGTCAACAACAACAAAAGATTCACACAAAATGTGAGCACTAAAACAATAAAGGTAAAAGTATACAGATATGCTAAACATAAGCAATCAATCAACAGTAAAAACCACGTAAACTATAAAGATCTTGAAAAAGTTACCCTAAGATCCACAGTAGGAACATATTTAAAAAGAAACCATGTACGGTCGGCTAGAAAAACCCCAAACCCACAAAACCAAACAAAGTCACCATTAATATAACGAAGATTTGAAGCCGAGCGATCCAAAAAGCACAGCCTGTTAAGTAAGAAGTCTCTCAAAAATCAAAGATTAAGAATGACCCAAGCTACAACAGAAATCATTATAATTATCGAAGAAAAAAAAAAAAAAACAAAAAAAAAAAAAACACATATTTAAATTAAACGATGAAAAAAGTGAAATGTGAAAAGTAAAGTAAAATGAAATGTGAAAACTGAAAGTTTAAAAGTATGAACAAAATAAAATTTATTATTTGACTTGTTTTGAACTTTGAACTAATAAACAATGTGCAGTGTACACAAAAATCCCATTTACATTTTGCAATGAATAGAAATACACGCGATTTTTATTGTTAAGGCCTTATGGTAGAACAATATCAGTCGAGAGAGTGTTTCTATTTTACATTTCTGTTTGAAACAGAAAAAAAAAAATCCTATGCAAAGGATTACGCTTGAAACATGGACTTATAGACGAGGTGACCTATGTTTACATTCAAACCGCCCTCTGTTGACAAAACACTCTTACGTCATGTTTCGCCGGGCACTGAGTTGCGCAGTCACAGTAAGATTGCGTACACTTTCTAGCTGGCTGCCAAAACACAAAGGTTTTGCCCGGCGGTATGCGCGCGAATCATGTTATGGTTTTCGTGTGACGTCAGAGGTCACATCGTCTATAGGTGAGGGAATAAACACGTTTAACTTATAGGGTAGAACAGGCTTTTGGTAACAACATGCAACGATAATCTCGAAATGAGTTGGGGTGGTTTGAAAAAAAAAAAAAAAAACGTTGGTAAACTCGAGGAGGAAGCAAACACGTTTAGCTTACGTGTGGAACAACCGTAATCAACGTCCCCTGTCCATCCTTCGCAACACCTCGAGCCCTCTCTGTATCTGTACAAATCGAAGGGGGAAAAATAAAAAAATCGGTCTTGCTTTTCAGCAGTGCATAGTTATGGAAATTAAGAACATTATCATTAAATGATAAACATTTAAAGACACTGGACACCTTTGGTAATTGTCAAAGACCAGTCTTCTTATCTGGTGTATCTCAACATTTTATGCACAAAATAAAAAACCTGTGAAAATTGGAACTTAATTGGTCGTCGAAGTTGCGAGACATTAATGGAAGAAAAAACACTCTTGTCACACAAAGTTGTGTGCTAAATTTCAGATGCTTGGTTTCGAGACCTCATAATCATACTCTGTGGTTTCGAATCAAGTTCAAATATGTTCGTCGAAAATTACTTCTTTCCCGAGAACTACGTTTACCAGAGGGAGCCGTTTCTCACAATTTATACCACCAGCAGCTCTCATTTGCTTGTTACCAAGTTAGTTTTTATGCTAACAATTCTTTTAAGTAGGATTTGAAACTTTGCATGGTGGAAATAAGATAAAGAGTTTGCGGTAACACCGTGTAATGACTATCTTTAAATGAGTTGGTGTGGTCACCTAGGCCCCACACCCTCACTATCCCCTGTGCTTGTTCCTACTGACACGGTTCAGTGAGCACACAGCCCCCACACACTACCCAATATTTCATAATATACGAAACCTTTAAAAATCAATTATTTATAACAAAATAATCAAAGTCAAACAAACCTGTATCGAGTGCACTTTAACCATCCCCATCTGAACAGGTCACACTTACTTTGATAGCGTTGTTTTTTAGCGTAAGTACATACATTCTGCCAACCACTACAATAAATAGAAAATGTTGCACTTAAGCTGTAAACGATGAGTTTAAGACATTATTTTGTTTTCTTGAAAACAGTCAAACACGAAGTTTAACCAGGAAGCAAGTTTAATCTGAGCTGGTAAGTCTAGCTCAAACAATAACTACGTAAATTTAAGAACCAAATATAAAATCAAAAAGTAATGAAATAAAAAATAAAAACTCGAAAACCATATTCCTTTTCCAAACCAATCCCAAAGATGATGTATGTTTCAAGACAACGTTGGTGGGGCATCGTTGTTGTAATGCAATGACCAGGTGGTTAAGTTAAGGAGAATGGACGAGAAAGTGTAGATTCGATGACGAATCCACACTTTAGAGTCTATTCTCTGACTTAGTATTTCCACCATTGGTTATAGTAACAATTAACACTAGTTAGTCTATCTAGTTTCGTATACGTTTACAACGATGGTTGGTCACTTTTTATAACTATTTTTCAAAATATAGAGGCATTATTTATCTTGCAACATTATCGAGTACAACGTCAGTTTGCTCAGCTAACAATAAATTGTGACTAAAGTGATTTTTCTAAGCTGAAAAATGTTAAGTACTAGAGACGGTTATACTATAGAGACGGTTAAATGCGCTATATATTTAATAACTTGTAATTATTATTATTATCATTACTATTATTAATGTAATTTAGCTAGATGACCACAGTCCAAAAAGCGTCAACTGGAAAGCATCCCATTAATTGGAAGTGGTTTTAATTTTCAATCATAAACTATTACCCACTGTCCTTTGGAGCTTTATCCCACTAACCTGCTCCCGTAATCTTAAATACTTTCAAAAACAGACCCGGTACTCAACTGTGACAATGGTATCATTGACGAGATCAAGATGATAACGCAGGACTTGAGCCAGTAGTTCATGATGTCCACGCTGGACTGTATCACACCGTAGAGCATGGACAAGTAATCTTTAAAATAATAACATACATTGAAGACTTGTGCCATTGTTGAATAGGGCCCCATTTCATAGAGCTGCTAATCACACAAATTTGCTTAGCATGACAATTCTTCCTTGATAAAAACAAGATTACCAACCAACAATTTCCATATTGTTGCATATTGCTTGTTACTGGTTAGCCTTGTCCAAGGCTCTCTACGCAAGCCCCGGCCCGCTCTGAATTCACGAACAGCATTAGATACTATACCGCACGGCACGTAACATTACTTGATACCGTGGGGTCGAAGCATGGCTTTTCGAGGTATCAACGAGGTTACAAAGGTCTTGTTTTGTAACCTCGTTGATACCTCGAAAAGCCACGCTTCGACCCCACGATATCAAGTACTGTTATGTGCCGTGCGGTATAGTTTCTATGCTGTTCGTGGATTCAGAGCGGGCCGGTGCTTCATAGAGAACCTTGGACAAGGCTAGTAACTGGTATCCAGCTGTTGTTTGCTTATCCTGAAAATCAGGTGGAAATTTGGTTGGTAATCCTGTTTTTATCAAGGAAGAAATTTCACGTAAGCAATTTGTTGTGCTTAGTAGCTCTATGAAATTTGGCCCTGGTGGTATTCGGTCATTTTAGGATATCCTCAGCTGGTAAATCACCAACTACTGTCTAAAATTCACACCACGCCTTTGTTGTCGTTCTTGCCACCACTCAATTCTCCTCCTTAAAAAAATGTTTAGTTGTATAATTATATAAATTATTAAAGCTATATTCTGTACCGCCGAACTAATTTTAAAGGCAGTGGACACTATTGGTAATTACTCAAAATAATTATTGGTGACGAGTAATGGGGAGAGGTTGAGAGGTATAACACATTGTGAGAAACGGTTCCCTCTGAAGTGCCATAGTTTTCGAGAAAGAAGTAATTTTCCACGAATTTGGTTTCGAGACCTCAGATTTAGAACTTGAGGTCTCGAAATAAAGCATCTAAACGCACACAACTTCGTGTGAAAAGGGTTATTATTGAGCTCAAATTTTCACAGGTTTGTTAAGTTTATGCATAGGTATGTTCAGATACACCAACTGTGAAGACTAGTCTTTGACAACTACCAATAGTGTCCATTGTCTTTAAGCATGCCTACAAACAACTTCCATCAATCAATATTATTCAATCATGAACAAATTATATAGCTTCTAAATCAAATGTGTGCTCAAAGGCGAAGACGATAAACAAGAAGCAAAATACGCACCATTAAATCTCTGCCCAGACAACCCTGCTTGCAATCGGGTAGGCCCACTCCGACCAACACCGCAACTTCTTGCACTGGCCTATGAGAAATTTATGTCACATTATATTTTGCAGATCGAAGTCACCGTCAGCTTTTCCGGGTGATGGGGTTGGGTTAACTATGCTCTGGGTAAATCGCCAATCACGGGCAGTCTAGTAAAAGATGTAATGTTTATGCGAAGTAATGGCGGATACTGCGCCTCGCTCGTATGTCATGTTTGGGCATGTCTCTTGGGTGCATTACAAAATGTCAAAGCTCCGCCCACATTTCGAGAAACGTGACAACTAACTGTTTACCGATTTGTTTTTAAAATTGTGTTCAAAGTTCTCATAACCCATCCTTGTCGCGAAATGGACAACAGGACAGTCAAGCCTGGAGCCATTGTGGTGGACGGCAACTCTTGATTTTGAAAGTTGGAAACTATCATCAAAACCCCAGATTTTGGACTGTTGGACGTGTATCAGAATCGCAAGGTCAAAGGTAGGTGTAACTATCGATGAAGATTGTCAAAATAGTTATTGGTGGCAAATCTAGACTAGTTCAAGTTGACACCTCAACTGGGTCTAAAAAGCTGGAAGTTAAATACTATTTTTTTAACACCAATTTTGAAGGTTTAAAATGATTGCTTAATAAGACCTGAACAAGTTTGACATTACCGTAAAAGACACTGGTGATGACCCCTTTTTTACAGGTTTTACTGACATAGCATCTTTAACAATTTTTATTTTAGACCAACTTCTTCAATATCCATTGTATCTGTTGATCTTTTAACATTAACCTTTGCCCTCATTCCACAGAAGATCATACACAATGATTTCAATTTGTTTGAAAAACTCACAAGGTTCCCCCCATAACAAGCCATAGGGTTTTTCTGGACATTAGTGTTGGCATGTCATCGCGTCAGCATGGGTACAAGACGCGAAGTATACAAATTGTGACAAACTTTCAATAAAATACATCTGCTATGTTTCCTTTAATTGTTTCTCTTTCTCAGAAAATACTTTTAAATGTAATCACCCTTTTGAGACCCCGGATTTTTGCCTGAAAAAAAAAAACAACCGCAAATTTAGAGTCAGCGTCCCAAAGTTTAATCCATCAACGTCATCAGGGGTATGCCTACTTGGATCTGGTTTTATTTGCAAGTTTGCTTCTAAGTTTTTTCCTCTCGTGTCGAGCCTTGCCTTGTTTTTTTTTTTAACAAATTCCCATTTACCTCGTACATCTGGGATTATAGAAAATCTAGGTCTACTCCATTAATGTCTTCCACCTTCTATGTATTATTTTCAATTACATTGAAATATGAGTTGTTCAAATTCCAGTGGCCAAACCTTTTCCGGGATCTTTATACCAGCTAATGGCAAGTAACATAGCAGCATGGACAGTTCTTATGGCATAGATTTTGTACGATTAAATGTATCAACTCAAATGTTTGAACAAAATCTAGCCTTTTTTGAACCAGATGGTTATTTTGCGATGCTTTGCTTCTCCGGATGTTTATCTCAAACAACTTGATGACATTAATGTTTGGCTTCTGAAGCTATTTTTGTAGACCTGTTTATCAGAACATGGGTATTTGGTGTGTCTCGAATTCGTTTAGGGTCTGGGAAAAAACAAACATAATGTTTAGTTTTACTTTTTTCCCCCAACAAATCCACAGTGCCCTGAAGTCAAATACCATGGCTGGATGCCAAATACCATGCTTGTATCATTAAAGGCACAATTCCCTCAAACAATAATTGCCCATCTGCCCCGCTGAAAGTACTGTAGCATTCTTTTCAGTTTGTGGTACAATCCACTAAACTTGTCTTAAACTATTTCCGTGACGTCAGTCTTTTGTTGAAAGTGTAGATTATTTTTACGAATCTCGGTTCGTTACGAATCTACTCTTAAGTGTAGATTCGTAACATAATTTACAGTTGAGTGTAGATTCATTACAAGCTTTAGTAAATAGTTCAACTGAAAAATTACTGTCTTTCAAAACTGAAAGATAGCATGAAGTGAAACATAGCTGAAAATATGTTATCTTTCAATTTACAAAAACATTTTCCAGTCGAGAAAAATCACTTTAGTACAAACTTTAGTATCGAGTACAAACTGACGTTGTACTCGATAATGTTGCAAGCACTTAAGTATGCCTGCCTATATATTTCGTAAAATAGTTGTAAAATGTGACCAACCGTCGTTTGACAACGTAAACGAAATTAGATAGAAATTAGGTAGACGTGTTGTTACTATCGATAAATCCAATTCATTGAAACCGATACATAACCAATGGGGCAAATAGTTTAAGTCGGAGAATAGACTATAAAGTGTAGATTCGTGATAACAATGTACTCGCCTTCTGCTCGTACATTCTATTCACGAATCTACACTTTCTCGTACATTCTCCTTAACAGAATTAATAACAACGTATCTATGAGAACCGTTCTAACAATAGCGTGTACTCGTTTTTGTTTGGACCATTGTGCACAGTTCTTTAAATAGTAGGCTACGAGAAGAGCACTTGCAAGCAAGCCTACATATTTTCCACACTCGGGACACAGCAATGCATCGAACATGTACTTCGCAATGTGTTTAATTATGGTGTGTGTACCTGTGTAAACCCATTCCAGAAGGTATGTAAGATGCTATGACAAATATTATATATATTTTTTTGATTGGAACTAAGTTATTATGGTCGGAGGAGTGTCAAAATAGTTATTGGTGGCAAATCTAGACTAGTTCAAGTTGACATCTAAACTGGGTCTAAAAAGCAGGAAGTTAAATACTATGTTTAACACCAATTTTGATGGCTTAAAATGATTGCTTAATAAGACCTGAACAAGTTTGACATTACCGGTAAAGTCACTGATGATTACCCCTTTTTAACATGTCTGTGTTTTCAATTTAAATTGAAACAATATTTCACAGTTTCTGCTACTTTTTTTCAAGTGAACGACCCCTTTTTCAAAATTGAATACAATAATTATTATTCACTCACAAAGAAAAACATTGTGAAAAGGGACTTGGCATGGACAACAGGGCAATACCTGAGCTACAATCAAACAGTAAACATCCTCTTTGTTATGCACCTATTGTACTCGAGTTAATTTCAATACCATTTTCTAATTCGTAATAATGTTCTACTAAAATTAAGGACAATGAAATTCGGCCTTTGTTTTAATAAGTTTACTTTAAAGAATCATCTTCTTTATAAATTCCCCATCCTACATTGTCTCTCCTATCAGTTTGTATTAATTTATAATACGAAAAACCCAGATGTTTAGTTGGAAGCTTCAAACAGAAGGAGCAAATATCTCTATTGATAATGTTCATCTTAGACGATCTAACATAAGTCATTAGGCAATCAATATCAAACTCAACTGAACTATCCCCGTACTTAACTGCCCAGATAGAGCGAAGAGTATTCATTTTTCCAGCCATCCTACATACGCTTTAACTGTTCCGAGCTGTTTGGTGTACACTGCACAAACATCATATTTGAAATATTGTTTTTTTGGTGTGAAAGGACTTGCTCCAGTATAAAAGTGTTGCACGCTGTGACTGGGGTCCATGGCGTTTTGTACACCCGAGGGGGAAAATGGCACATAACAATAAAACTTGTTTCTAACTACGAGCTCATCAGAAAGACTGTATATGAGAACATACATTTCCATGTTACATCAGCTTCCCCTCCGAGGGAGAACTGAGAGAAGTCCTCCCCTTTTCAGAGAAAGGTTGCCCCTCTGTTTACACATGTATCAAATGGAACAACCCTTCGATCCTCAAGGAACAGGTCACTGACCTGAGTAATAAATTAAGAGTTTGTGAAATCGTTGCATGACTATTCCAGACGCGCTGTGACTTAACCTTAACCTTATCACCTGTCATCAAATCATAACAAGAGTTTAATCATCTTTGTAAAACATAGCGAAATTACTTTTCCATTCTCTCACATAGACACAGTTCATAATACAGGGGGACACTAGATATCTCAGATTTAAAGACACTGGACACTATTGGTAGTTGTTAAAGACTAGTCTTCACAGTTAGTGTATCTCGACATATGCATAACGTCACAAACTTGTGAAAATTTGAGCTCAATCGGTCGTCAAAGTTGCGAGATATGAAAGAAACAAATACACCCTTGTCGGCGCACGAAGTTGCGTGCTTTCAGATGCTTGATTTCGACGTCAGTTTCTAAATCTGAGGTCTCGAAATCAAATTCGTGGAAAATTACTTCTTTCTCGAAAACTACGTCACTTCAGAGGGAGCTCTTTGTCTTACTCGTAATCAAGAAAGGTTTTATGATAATAGTTAATTTGAGTAATTACCAATAGTGTCCACTGCCTTTAAGGGGTGCAATGGAAACAAAACCAACAAGAACTTTCAAAGTGCTTCACAATTTCCATTTTAGACCAACTTCTTCCATATCCATTGTATATGTAAATCTTTTAACAATAACCTTTGCCCTCATTCCACAGAAGATCATACACAACGACTTCAATTTGTTTGAAAAATAACCCTTACCCTAATCCTAGCGCGTAAATCACGAGGTTTCCCCCCCCCAAAAACAAGTCATAGGGTTTTTCGGGACAATAGTGTTGGCATGTCATAGCGGCAGCATGGGTATGGTTTATATGTATACAAAATGGTGACAAACTTTCAATAAAACATATCTGCTATGTTTCTTTTTATAATTGTTTCCTTTTCTCCATGTTAAGAAAACACTTTTTAATTTTCTCACCCTTTTGAGACCCCGGATTTTTGCCTGGAAAAAAAAAAAACATCCGCAAATTTAGAGTCAGCGTCCCAAAGTTTAATCCATCAACGTCATCAGGGGTATGCCTACTTGGATCTGGTTTTATTTGCAAGTTTGCTTCTAAGTTTTTTCCTCTCGTGTCGAGCTTTGCCTTAGTTTTTTGTTAACAAATTCCCATTTACCTCGTACATCTGGGATTATAGAAAATCTAGGTCTACTCCATTCATGTCTTCCACCTTCTATGTATTATTTGCAAATACATTGAAATATGAGTTGTTCAAATTCCAGTGGCCAAACCTTTTCCGGGATCTTTAGACCAGCTAAATGGCAAGTAACATAGCAGCATTGACAGTTCTTATGGCATAGATTTTGTACGATTAAATGTATCAACTCAAATGTTTGAACAAAATCTAGCCTATTTTAAACCAGATGGTTATTTTGCCTCTTGGATATATTTGTTTACTTTGCGATGCTATGCCTCTCCAGATGTTTATCTCAAATAACTTGATGACATTAATGTTTGGCTTCTGAAGCTATTTTTGTAGACGCGTTATCAGAACATGGGTATTTGGTGTGTCTCGAATTCGTTTAGGGTCTGGGAAAAAAACAACATAAGGTTTAGCTTTACTTTTTTTTCCCCCAACAAATCCACAGTGCCCTGAAGTCAAATACCATGGCTGCATGCCAAATACCATGCTTGTATCATTAAAGGCACAATTCCCTCAAACAATTGCCCATCTGCCCCGCTGAAAGTATGTACTGCAACATTCCTTTCAGTTTGTAGTACAATCCACTTAATTCTTAAACTTGTCAGAATTTATAACAATGGATCTATGAGAACCGTTCTAACAAGAGCGTGTACGGCCTCATTTTTGCTTGGTCCTTTGTACACGGTACTTGGCTACGAGAAGAGCACTTGCAAGAAAGCCTACATATTTTTCAAACTCGGGACGCAGCAAGGCATCGAACATGTACTTCGTAATGTTTTTAATTGTGGTGTGTGTACCTGTGTAAATACACTAATTCCAGAAGGTATGTCAGATGCTATAAAAAGTAAGATACCCTTGTTTGATTGGAATTCAAATAATGTTAAGTTTCTTAAAGGCAGTGGACACTATTGGCAATTACTCAAAATAATTATTATCATAAAACCTTTCTTGATTACGAGTAATGGGGAGATGTTGATAGTATAGAAACAGTTCCCTCTGAAGTGACGTAGTTTTCGAGAACAAGTAATTTTCCACGAATTTGATTTCAAGACCTCAGATTTAGAATATGAGGTCTCGAAATCAAGCATCTGAAAGCACACAACTTCGTGTTACCATGGTGTGACAAGGGTGTTTTTTCTTTCATTAATATCTCGCAACTTCGACGACCGTAGAGCTCAAAATATCACAGGTTTGTTATTTCATATATATGTTGAGATAGAGTATTCTTTGACAATTACCAATAGTGTCCAGTGTCTTTAAGGATCCTTTTTTTTATTTTGAAGGTTTTGTTTCTTTCTTCGTATTTCACATTTTCCGAAATTAAGTAAAAATAAAGACATTAATATAACCAGGGCACATTATCTAAGGGTTAACAACTCGAACTTATCGTGTATATGCTTTAAGACCAAGCCACACTGCAGCGTTAACGAAAACGATACCGATAACAACGCAAAGAGAACGCATTCTATTGGTTGAAGTGCTCCACGCAGAATACGCCCACGCTCATTCAACCAATCGAGGGCGTGTAATGTTAACAGTCTCGTTATCGAGGCCTGTGTGACCGGGGCCCAATTTCATGGCTCTGCTTACCGTAAACACATAATCGGCGCTTACGGAAGCAGGGAATTCTGTGCTTACGGCAAGCGTATTTCACGGGTTAGCGGCGAATTGTGGCTTCTGCGTGTGCGTACTTCACGTTACTATGCATTCTATGCTTACAAGAATAGCGCAGAAATTCGGCGCTTGCACGTAAGCGGGGAATCGTGCTCGTAAGCGCAGAATTCGGCGGTAAGCCCCCCTAGAGCCATGAAATTTTGCCCGGGTCTTTAGCTTTAAGGGTAACAGTACAAAAGGAAAACACATAAATCATGATCAAAACAAACAGTAGAGGATGTAAGTGCGGTGTAATAATAACACGGACACGGCTCTTGCAGCGCCAATAATAGAGCTTATGTAAACTAAGTTGGTGAGCCAAAACTACTGCTTTTGGAACGCACACAAGTTTAAGTACATTGCCAAAAAATTCAGGCGAGAGCAGCAACTTATTGTGCGCTTCGATGAGTCGTAAGTTGATTTCGCCAACCTAAGAATGTCAGAGGGAAGTCTAAAATGCTTTTAAATGGACTAAAAAATACTGAAACCGATTAGAAGAATGAAACATTGTGTTCACATTATACAACGAAATTGAATGCATAAATATGCACATACTGACTGGCATAAGTCGGTAACTAGTGTACGTCTATTCCCCCGAGGGAATTTGAGTGACCAGAAGACCGGTCGCTCTTCTGGTCATTCACAGGCCCGAGGGGGAATAGACATCCCGCAAACGCGCGCGCGCGATCACTAGACTATAATTGTTAGTTCATCCCACGGGACCGTGTTTCAGCCAACCGGAATACAGAACAAGCAAGAGGTGTGTTGTAATAAAAAAAAGGCTAGTCCTAAATTAGGACGTGTAACTCGTCCTAATTCGAGGTAAGACTAGTCTAAACTCTTTCTTAAATCCATCCCTGGTGAACTAGGCTACTATTTTCTTATGATGTTGGTACTCAAGTAATGAATTGTCTCTCTCTAAATTTGTTTGTTAAACATGTCCTTGTTTGGTTGTTTATTTTACCGTTTATCTACTTGGAGTGTTTGAAAAGTTTCAGCACATGCAGATTGTTCAAGGAAAGGCGAACGTAAAGAGGCTTTGATGAGAAAATGTTTACCTGCGGTGTTTTATTGCAGTTTTAAGCCCAATTTCATAGAGCAGCTTAACGGTAAGCACATTTTCTTGCTAACTGCAGCAAACAAATTGCTTAGGTGTGAACGTATGTTGCATGTTTGCCAAAAAGAAACTGCAATTCTTGTGCGTTCGCCATGGATTTGTATTTTTTCACAGGACTCGGGAAGTACTGAGTATACAGTGCTAACACACATCGGTGTATGGGTAAAAACCAAAAATTAATATGGATTTGTATTGTTACGTCGTTCGTTTTCGTTCTGTAAGCGCCGAAAGGTTGTCATGCTCACAGTAGCAGCGCTATGAAATGGAAATCGCAAAGTTAACACACAATCGGCCGTTAAAGGCAGTGGACACTATTGGTTGTTACTCAAAATATTAATAAGCATAAAATCTTACTTGGTAACAAGTAATGGGGAGAGGTTGATGATGTAAAACATTGTGAGAAACAGCTCACTCTGAAGTAACGTAGTTTTCGAGAAAGAAGTAGTTTTCCACGAATTTGATTTCGAGACCTCAGAATTAGATGAGGTCTCGAAATCAACTTGAATCTGTAACACACAACTTCGTGTGAAAGGATGTTCTTTTCTTCCATTATTATCACACAACTTCGACGACCAATTGAGTTCAATTTTTTTCACACTAAGTCAGAAGACTGGTCTTTGACAATTACCAATAGTGTCCAGTTTCTTTAAGCAGCTCTATGAAATAGGGTTCTGGTGAGAAAACCAGGCCTCAGGACGATCTGGATTGAACTAGTCACAACAAAACCATCTGTGTTATCGGTCGTAAGGATAACAAAAACAGACACAAAAAACCCGGAAAACCCGGATCTGAAGTTGGTATAAGTGCAACTGAACCATGTTTTGGTTAATAAAAAAAAAAAGTGAGAAACACGCGTGACAGGGCAAGGCGGTCACACATTAAACAAACTTTGTTATTTAGGGAAAAGAGGAAGACCCGAACATTTCCAGTTTCGTTCAAGTATAATAAAACGGATGCACCTAAAGGAACATTACAGAATTGGTTTTTGCTAACAAAACAGTTGCTGGCAGTGTAAGCACTTTATGTAATCCACCATATACATCATAAACTGACAAACCTGTAGAAGTTTGAGATCAATCGGCCATCTGGGTCACGAAAGAATACTGAAAAAAACTATTACAAATTTTGCATTACATCGATGCCAAAATAAAAATGAACAAAACGCTCACTGAGCGATTAACTCCAAACGCGAAGTTGGATTATTTATTTTTCATCAAATATGACATTTCAGAGAGAAGTATTTCAAGGGATGTATTAAACTATCATCATCATTAGACCGTGAAAGTTTAATGTAATTATGTGATCTTCACGATTTTTGTTTCTTACCAATTCTGTAACGTTCCTTTTGTTTTTACGAAAAAGATTCACGAAAAAGATTGACCATACAATAAATTGGACAGAGTGCTTAATGAATTGCTCAAAACAAAATTGAACTATTAATTTAAAACGCAGTAACAACAGTAGGCAAAACAGCTTTAATTCGAACGCATGGAAATGAAATTGGCTGCTCATCATTTCCGAATTTACGAGAAAAGTACATTATTTCTGGGGTTTATTGAAGTTTGAGACAAACAGCACAGTGAAGATTAAGGTATTACAAACATCACAATTGTGTTACCTAAGTCTTTGCAAAAATGTAAAACATAATGGTGTGTAGGTTTCTTCCGTTTAAACGATACCAAATGAACAATATTGTTAAAATTGTAAAAACATTTTTAGAAGGATTTTTTGTTAATTTTGCTCTTTTGGGATTTGAGGCATTGCGTGGTGATGTTTGATTATTTGGTTTGCGGTAAATTTGTGTGTATCTACTTGCCAGGTAGAGTTTGTTCTTGGAGAACTATCTTTCTTTATTCTGCTAGCGCGGAGTAGATTTATCGGATGTTCGGGAGACTCGGTTCTGAAAAGAAATGCCTGATTTAAAACTACTACCTGCACAAAGGGTATATATAGTAATATGCTACTTTACTGCACTACCGCTGAGTGAGTTTTTAAATTGGTCTCAACGTTTCGACTAGCTTGCTCTACTCATCGTCAGGAGACTGACTCTTCCCCAAACTTACACATTTTTGAAAGGAAAGTTGAACAATTCTGCTCCATAAAATATTTTTTTCTGGGCTTAGAAGGGGCGTCCCTCTTTCATGTGCCATCGCTGTTTTTTTTCCTCTTTTGCAGATCGTAACAGACATTCGGTTAGCCCATCATTAACAACAGGCCAATTGCTGGCCGAGCAGCCAGCAGTATGACGTCTCCGTCATACGGCAAGCTGTCCAGTTGCACCTTGATGAAGATCTGGCTGGTCTTCATCTTGGGCGTTGGAACATTCACCCTGGAACCGGTGCTAGCCAGTTTCATCCGGTTCAAGGCGGACACTGAATACGTCTACAATTTCCAGTCATCAACAGAACTGAACACTGTTGAAAAACTCCTTGCCGAATGTAAGGTAATGATTTCATAAATTAAAATTCCAAGCTAAAGACATTACTTAAAATAGTAGTCTCTGACAAAAAACAAATATGAATACTAACTGGAAAACTATAATATTAACTGGAATAAATGAACTGTAATCTTCCCAACCTCTATGCTCTAACATTTGATGTCACAACTAACTAACCATGTTGTACTGTTCATGAAGATTGGGTTTTTGGTGGTGAAAAGTCCTGATACTGAAGTTGGATTTCAACAAATCTACCTACGCGTTCACTCGGGTGCCATTACTAGCAGTAACAACCGAGGTAATTGTTATCATTTTTGGCATGCTTCCATTTTGAAGGCTTTGGGCACTTATGGTAATTCCTCAAAGTTAGCATACAAACTTTGGCGACGAGCAATGGGGAGCTGTCGGTAACATAATGTGAGAAACGGCTCCTTCTGGTGTAACGTAGTTTTCAGGAAAGAGACAATTTCTCAGTCCAATAATAAAACACTTGCTGAAGCCTTTTATTTTATTATGCATCTGAAAAGCGCACTTCTCCTGTTATTTCGATGACCAAATTGGGCCAACATTTTCACTGGTCTGTTAATTATTTGATTTTGATGCATGTTGGGATACACCAAGTGAGAATACTGGTCTTTGAGAAAAACGGGACTGAAACGCAATTAAAGTGAAAAAACAATGACTTATTGTCACTTACGAAGCTTCTCCCGTTGTTGAGTGGAATGCATAACATAAAGTTTTTTCATGAAGTAGCGAGGCTGAACGGGGGAACAGATAAAATGATAAAAGTTACTGTGTCAGCAAAATATATTATGAAGAATGTTAATATTATTTGAGTAAATAATTACCCCACTCAAAAACTACGTTACTTGGGAGGGAGTCGTTTCTCTCAATACTTTACACTATCAACAGCTCTCCACTGCTCGTTACAGCAAAGTGTTTTAATGCCAACAATTGTTTACAGTAATCGCAAATTTTTGTTAAGTGTTACCAGTGCATTTAAGAAAAACACGGAAAAACGAAACTAATTCAAATTTTGGGGGTCTGCAGGATAGTGCAATGAGCCCCCTGGTGATTATTAAATGAGCATTGCAGAATTGTTGGTAGTGTAAGCACTTTATGTAACCCACCATATGCATAAACTGACAAACCTGTAGAAGTTTGAGATCGATTGGCCATCTGGGTCACGCGAGAATATTGAAAAACCGATTACAAATGTTGCATTGCATCGATGCCAAAATAAACATGAATAAAACGCTCACTGAGCGATAAACTCCAAACGCGAAATTATACCATTTGTTTCTCATCAAATATGACATGTCAGACAGAAATATTTCAAGGGATGTTTCTACTATCATCATCACTAGACTGTATAAGTTTTATGTAAATCTATGATCTTCACGATTTTTGTTTTCTTACCAACTCTGTAGCGTTCCTTTAAATATTACCACCAGGCTTCCGTCTAGTCCAAGGTCATTAGATCGATAAACAAACCTGCTTGAACGACCAGCTTGAATACCCGGTTGACAAGTTGTTCCGTGTTGGTTTCTATTTTTGTACAAAGTAAATGTGTTTGACCCTGAACTTCGAGCATTATTATAGCTTCATGATTCCTATGTTATTTTTTTTAGCGAAGCCTTGTAGAGTGTGTTGGACAGAAAAAGTGGAGTTTGCTTCATTGCCTATGTTTTACCCATCAACCCTTTTATCCCATAAAATGTTTGTTGGTATTTCTTTAGTGTTTCATAAGACCCTTAAAAAAGCCCTTGACAGTTGACAGAATGAACCGTTTTAAATTATTGTGTAGGCTTAAAGGCAGTGGACACTATTGGTAATTGTCAAAGACTAGCCTCCACAGTTGGTGGATCTCAACATATGCATAAAATAACAAACATGTAAAAATTTGAGCTCAATCGGTCATCGAAGTTGCGAAATATTAATGAAAGAAAAAAACACCCATGTCACACGAAGTTGTGTGCGTTTAGATGGTTGATTTCGAGACCTCAAGTTCTAAATCTGAGGTCTCGAAATCAAATTCGTGGAAAATCACTTCTTTCTCGAAAACTATGGCACTTCAGAGGGAGCCGTTTCTCAAAATGTTTTATACCATCATCCTCTCCCCATTACTCGTCACCAAGAAAGGTTTTATGCTAATAATTATTTTGAGTAGTTACCAATAGTGTCCACTGCCTTAAATACACATAGTTTAAACATTTTTTTTTTCTTCAGATTAGAGAAAGTTGTCACATGCGAACTAAATTTCTCACTTAATTCGTGGTCTTTTCGTTTTAGTTCTTTTGAAAGAGGAGCACTACTATGATGGATGGTAAGTTTGTCATCGAGAGGTTATCAACAAACAAATTATTGGAGCAATGATTTCCATCACAACTGCATAGTTTGTATCGTAGGCTGCCATTGCTTACATTAAAACATTCGTCTTCATCTTTTAATATGATTTTTATTACAATCTCATACCTTAATCCATCATCACTTTGTGTAAGCACCAACTCAGATTATTTTCCTATATTTTCCTATATTTATTGTCTTATATTGTTGTTTCCCTAAAATTTGCAGGCCTTCTTATAACTAATTTGTATTAGAATAAAGTAAAACCTTTTTTTACATGACGAAAAAATAACTACTGCCCCTTGCTTACTAAGCTAAGTAAGGACATGTCTAGGGGGCAGTGGCGGGTCCAAACAGTGCTTTTTTTTAAAGAAATTGACAACACTGTTTTGACAGTGAAGTGTAAGTTGAAAACTTCAAAATCTTCTTAAAATTTAGCAAGGGACCCCAGCGAAATTGCTGTCTTGTGCAAAGGGCCTGGAAGCCGAGTAAGGCTGAAATGATACCCAAGCTATTGCTTTAAGTGAAAAGAAGGTCTTAAAGAAATATACAAATAGGAAATGTCTGTTTTAACTCGTCTGATGGGAAATGGGATAAAAGGGTAAATAAATCTGACGCTAAACTTACCAATGGAATAAAAATTGAAGAGTTGAAGCGTAACTTCTTTATTTCCGAGATCTAGCTTTCGTATTGTCTCCTGTGTATCTATGACAACAATGTATGAGGGTTCACAACGGGTCATCGTTCTTTATCAGTTTGGCGTTAACAACTTTGGGACTTTCCCCTCTATTGTTTGTCTCAACATGAAACAAAGAAATGGGAACGGGAAATGAGATTACAATGCCCACCCCCTTCCCGTGGGGATGTTTTAATTTTTTCCTCAAGTGGTGCATCCCAGCATGTTCTTATAATAACAACCCTGTAAAGTTTAAGCTCCATTGGTCATCGAACTTGACAGAAAAGTAGATTAATTTTTGTTCGTTTCAATTGTGTGGGTCAATGAAAACGGGTTTATCTTACAATGTTTTACAGAAGGTCCTACCAACAACCCTAATACAATACAATACAATACAATACGATACAATACAATGTGTTATGTTTTACCATTTATTAATGTGTCTCTTTGAAAAGGTTTTCATTCGAAATCAGTGAAAACGGAACGATTGGTCACGTGCGCTACCCGCGTGGTGAGAGTGAGCACGTGTTAGTCACCAAGAAGGGTATGGCGAGCCTATTGGCTGCAAATCTGCAGCATCCTCCCGATGGCGAGGTAAGCAATAATTTTATAATCTTATTGTTTTACAGGGTGTTACAATGCAACACATTAAAAATACAGCCAAATTGTGGCAAAAGTGATTCATGAAAGATAATATAGTACAACAGCGATCGCCTTGTTGCTCCCGCTGTCGTAGCCGGGTCATCAGTCGCACTGGATTTAGCTCTGATATTTTGATCAGCAGACTTCGGGTTCGAGTCTAGGTCTTTGTTCGTCTTTGTACTTGGAGTGGTACTTAAAGATAGTCGTCTCGTAATGTAAAAGATAACACAATTACATTTATCGCATGCTAAGAGAAGGATGTTTCAGACAGTAGCTGCTTATTGCACTGCAGCACCTTGTAATGTTTACAATGTTTGACATATTGGGTTCCATAACTGAAAAACCTGGGCCCGATTTCATAGAACTGCTAAAGCATAAACAGTTGCTCAGCACAACAAAACAATACTTACCAGAATAAGTTTACCAGCTAACTTACAATTCGACATGTACAATATGTAACTGGTATCCTGCTTAGTTTTGATAAGCAGACAAGTTTTTCTTCTTAAGCAGCTCTATGAATTTGGTCCAATAGTGACATTGATCTTTGAGACCCCTGTAGATCAAGCGCTGTATAAAAACTTATTATTGCCATTTTGTTTTTATTGAACATGTACTCAGAATGATGAACCTGGTGAGTGGAGCTACGATTGCAACGAGACGGGTCACGAGGGTCACCATGAATCGTCATACAATGCCCGGATGTCAACGGGTAATAATGGCATCATCGTCTTCACCAAAACCAGACGAACACACCCGATACAATACGGGAAATCCAAACATCAAAAGGTAAGACAGTGTGACGTTTGACAGGCCAGAGCTGTGTAGTGAGGGTGTTGCGACATGGAGTGACCAGTTGTGTTTGGCCACGTGGCTGCTGGACGCCATTTTGTCTCCAAATAAAGCACAACCCAATGGGCAGACTGTTCTGGCACCCCGTGTTCGCTCATGCGTTTCTTTGGGAACAAAATGGCTTCTAATCGCAAATTGTCGGAACTCTCCCAATATACGGCTCCGTGACAGGCATATGAAGGGCGACCTCTGTCAATCTTCAAAATAAGAAAACAAGTCATTTCATGGTTAAATACAAAAGTTTTGTTTTGAGGTGTTTGTTTCTCATGCATACAAACCATAAAAAGTTAAACTCAACTGCTCAACACGCTGCAAATCTTTATCGAGTCCTACAAGATAAATCAAAACTACGACAACAACGAATCACTTAGAAAATGTGTGAACAATGTTGGTCCCCTGACGATGACTAGAGCAAGCTAGTCGAAACTTTAAACCAATTTAGGAAACTGACTCCGCGGTAGTGTAGTTAATTACGATCTTAAAGCTAAAGTAGTAGTCCCAGCCATTTTACCACACCTTCCGCCCGGGTATAGTAGTTCAAAAGCAGGACAATTATTGTCAGAACTGGGAAGTCTCCCGAACACGCAATAAATCTACTCCGCCGTAGTAGAATAAAGCAAGACAGTTCTCTAAAGAACAAACTCCACCTGGCAAGTTTACACACATGTTGTTACTGCAAACCAATATTGTTGGTATAGTTTCTTCACTGCGTTAATGTATTTGGGTTTACAGGAGATTCATTACCACCCCGGTATGAAGCTACCAACTCTCGTCAAGATTCTGGATCATTACGAAGCACCAAAAGAGTCAACAAAAGAGTAAGCAACATAAGATTAGACTATAGACTGAAGGACACGGGACACTATTGGTAATTATCAAAGACCAGTCTTCCCACTTGGTGTATCTCTACATATGCATAACATAACAAACATGTGAAAATTTGAGCTCAATCGGTTGTCGAAGTTGCTAGATAATAATGAAAGAAAAACACCCTTGTCACACGAAGTTGTGCGCTTTCAGATGCTAGATTTCGAGACCTCAAGTTCTAAATCTGAGGTCTCGAAATCAAATTCGTGGAGAATTGCTTCTTTCTCGAAAACTACATTACTTCAGAGGGATTCGTGTCTCACAATGTTTTATACTATCAACCTCTCCTCATCACTCGTTACCAAGAAAGGTTTTATGCTAATAATTATTTTGATTAGTTACCAATATAGTGTCCACTGCCTTTAACTCTTTGCGAAATCCACCGTTCTTCTATTATTCTCTTTTCTGGGGATTTACCTTGTTGGGTCAAACAAAGCTTTCCTTTCAAGGTCCATTGTTTCATGTGTAAAATTCCCTAAAGGGCAACCCCTTAATGAGCTCTGGGGAAAGTCACCTAATTTTTTTTTTTTTTTAGCGACGTATCCTTTGGCTTTTGGCTCGAAAGCACACCAGTCCCCCGTGTCATTTTCCCGGATCCCATCTGTTTACATTCTCGGTGTTTCTTTTGAATTGAACCGCTGTTTTTTTTTTTTTCAGGTTTGGCAATCAATTTAAGGAGAATACAGTCGACGAAGGGTTTGGTAAATTTTTAAAACTGTTGTTCTTAATCTGTTGTTATTTACCATAAACAATCTAGGCTGAAATTAAGTATTAAACTCTGCGTTTTTTCCATTTTTTCCACTTTTGCGGTATGATTTTACTGATCTGTATACTTTTTTTGCCAATTGTATTTGCTTTAGACCTTCCAGCGATGCAAACTGTTTCAGATGGGCAGCTGACATTCGTGCGTGAGATTTACTCCCCTTCTCTGGCTCCGCCCACTGATGGACATCTTGTGACGGATACAATTCACACAACTAAGGTAAATCGTGTGCAATCATCTTAAATAGCTTTAAAATTGTACGACTTTGTCTGATTTCTGCCAACACTTCCAAACTGATGTTAACATGCTGTGAACCTCTCAATTAAAAAAATGGCGCAATGGGCGATGAACTCCAAACGGGAATTAGTTTTGGCTGTTTCTCATCAAATATGACATTTCAGACAGCATTATTTTAATTCTACTATCATCATCATTAGACCGTGTAAGTTTCGTGTAAAGTGATCCTTCTTTTTATACTATTTGTTTTGTTCTTACAAATTCTGTAATGTTCAATGCTGCTTGTATGATATCAACTTTGTGGATAAACATTAGCCGAATTTTCAAGTTGTTTTGCTCATTTGAATTGTCGTTTTTTTAAATGATTTTGTGTTGCTGCAGTTTCCAGACGGCCTTTCACCGATTGATGACATTACAACACTGAAGGACATGGTGTCTGGTAACCTGACGTGCATGAGGAACGCGCCACTTGAAGGTATGTAAACTATGAGCTACTTCTATTTTCATTTAAAATCATGTGGGCTCGATTTAAAGGGGATGTACACATTTGGTAATTACTCAAAACAAATGTTAACTTAAAACTGACTTGGTAACAAGCGTTGGAGTGGTGTTGATAGTATAACACATTGTAAGAAACGGCTCCCTCTGAAGTGACGTAGTTTTTGAGAAAGAGGTAATTTCTCACTAGCCAGAATTCTTGTATTCCTATCTGAAAACACACAAATTCGTCTAACAAGAGTGTTTTTTCTTTAATAATTTTCTCGCAACTTTGATGACCAATTGAGCCCAAACTTGTGCATGCTGGTTGGTTTATGGTTATGATGGGATACACTGGTCTTTAAGGCAAAGTTAAGTAAATGCGATTGTTCATATTAAACAACAGTTACCCAATATTTGGTATTAATATAAAGGTGAACAATTCTCTGAAACCAAACCAAACCTCTATTATTAAAAGGCATAACAGCCGCAAACCTATCTAACATGATATTATTTCGCAAGGGAACTCCTTTTTGGCAGAAAGCTGATTTATGAACTATTTGTGATTTTAACTGATGGAAGTCTGCACCAATGCTCCCTTGGTTCAAAAGAGACTCACGTACAGTGTTATAAGGAGGAGGTAATCTTTTGAGAAAATTACATCACAATGCAGATGTTTTCAAGCAGGCATCGTTGTGATCAACATGTCCAAGGATTTGGCTACTTGTTCAAAATGTCCATAGATTTACATTAAACTTACAGGGTTGAAGATAATGATAGTGGAAAGCTTCCCTTTAAGTATTACTTACTGAGGTGCTGTAGTTTTTGAGAAATGAGTAAAACAATGTCATGAAAATACGTTTGTAAATGCTTAAAATAATTTTCGTCACATGGGACGAAAACTATTTTCATGACATTGTTTTACTCATTTCCCAAAAACTTCAGCATATCAGCATGTAATATTATTTTCAGGGAAGCTTTCTGCTTTCATTATCTTCAAACTGTGTAAGTTGAGTCAAATCTGTGGACATTGTGTTTTTTTTGTCCTACAAAAAGTACATAGACCCTCTAATAATATAACAATTATTATTGTTTTAATCATACTTAAAGGTTACAGGGTAGCCACATCAGTGTCAAAACAGTGTTTTAGTCTATTTCTTTTCAACCACACGCTAACCAAAGTGAGAACGTTCTATGGCAGGATCTCACGAAAGGAGTCATTGCTTCCAGGACCTCGTACACACCCTGATGTATAACATCGATGAACGGAAACTTGCTGAGATTGTCAAACCTTTGTATCAACTTCCACTCTCCAGGTATTTGCATTTATAGCCTACTATTTAAAATTAATAAAATTGGGGACTTTTGGGACCCTTGGTGGCAGCAGACTTACCAGGTAAAATCCATTGTTCTCGATAATATGCGCATGCTCAGAACTATGTAAACAATAGAAATTTACCTGGTAAGTCTGCTGCCACCTAGCGTTCCAAAGTTCCCCATTACAGTGAAGCTAGTTTGAGTGGAAATTAACTCAGCCGAGGTCTCGAATTCAAGCATCTGAACGCCCACAACTTGTGCGACAAGGGTGTCTTTTCTTCCATTATTCTCTCACAACTTCGACAACCAATTGAGTTCAAATTTTCACAGGTTTGTTATTTTATGCATATGTTGAGATACACCAAGTGAGAAGACCGCCTTTGACCAAAGGTGTCCAGTGCATTTAAGTCTGAAAAGCAAATTTTTGTTGCCTTATTATAGACGCCATCGTGACAAGGAAGACAGACTCAATATGTTAGATGCTGTAACCGCGTTGGAAACCGACTTTTCACAGTCTCTCCTGGCTGATCTCATCCTCTTGTCTCCAAAACCAAATAAAGACCTTGTGGAGAGACTACTCATTGCGTCTTCTGGATTCACTCGAGCTATATCAAAGGTATAGTAGCTTCATGTCGTAGTCTGCTTTCAAGGCTACTTAATTGTGTCTCTTTCAGACCATTAGCAGTGAACTGCTTTAAGACCAATAGCGGTGTAGTTTGTTTTCAAGGCTACGAAAGCTCTTTATTAAAGACAAGCAGGAGCCTCTGGGCAAGACCCGTTTCTTTTAGACAATAGTTTGGGCCCTGGCATTATTTCCCCATTGGTGAATTACTCTTGCTGCATCTTTTATTGTATTTTGTGGTTCAGGGTACCAACAACACATGAACATTGATGAAACTTGAGTTTGGTCAATAACCCCTTTTTTATCCACTTACTTTGTTCCCTTGATTCATCTCATTTCTCCACAGCATTATCTGGAAACCTTGGAAGACATTGTGTTCAACCCTCAACGTTTTCCAGGTGAGCCACTATTGTTCATTCATATTTACATCAACACTTAACTTGTACCCTACTCTCTCCAGATGGAGAACCATAATAACAATACTAATTAATTCATATATAATACGCAAGTCTAATGTAACCATTATATAGCTGATCATAATTTGGCTCCGGTATATCTCCAAGACCTCTTAGCCCTTCGTTCTTCTTCACTTTCATCAGCTACCCGACGCCTTTGCTCTTCTTCAATAGCTCATTTCCAGCTTTCCCTTGGACCCTGCACCACGACACGCTATGGCGACCGCGCCTTTTCAGTCATAGCTCAAACACTCTGGAATAAGCTACCCACCCACATTCAAGCAGCTCCTTCATTGAACATTTTTAAATTTCAACTTAAAACCCATCTGTTTTGTCAATCTGGTTATAGCACTTAACATCCGTTTTTAGCGCTCTATAAATGTTGTAACTATTATTGTTTATTATTATATAAAGGCAGAGTCATAGATTGGTATGCTCCTAAACGAGTGACCGTAACTTACTCGTTGGGAGAAGCACTGTAGATGATGGCTTCAAGCCATAAAAATTTAGACTTCAAAACTGCTCAGTAAAGAGCATCTGAGACTCGTTTTTTTTTTATTCGTTTCAGAGCCATTACGTGACTCAGAGACACAGAGAGTTGCTGTGATGGTACTCGGTGCCATAGCTGGTAACCTATGGACTGCTGGGTACAAATCCCAAGCTGAGGCGATCGTTATGAAGATTGAGGACAAACTTGGTGTTCACGGTAGGTTTTTTGTTAAGATGATCTTCCTGTCAAGGGAAAAATCAAGCTGGCGACAGCCAATTACTCTCTCAAACAAACAAACAAACACTTATTTAACGTCTATGTGCACGGTATAGTTTTTGTAAAAAGGAAAAGCCGAGTTAGTTTTAAAATGTCCTTGCACACTAAAACACCTTAAAGGCAGTGGACACTATTGGTAATTACTCAAAATAATTATAAGCATAAAACCTTATTACTTGGTAACAGTAATGGGGAGAGGTTGATGGTATAAAACATTGTGAGAAACGGCACCCTCTGAAGTGCCATAGTTTTCGAGAAAGAAGTAGTTTTCCACGAATTTGATTTCAAGACCTCAGCTAGATTTAGAACTTGAGGTGTCGAAATCAAGCATAGAAAGCACACAACTTCGTGTGACAAGGGTGTTTTCTCTTTCATTATTATCTCGCACCTTCGATGACCGATTGAGCTCAAATTTTCACCGGTTAGTTATGTTATGCATATGTTGAGATACACAAACTGTGAAGGCTAGTCTTTGACGAATACCAATAGTGTCCACTGCCTTTAAATTAATCATGGTGTCATTATCAGTCGTTATTTGATTTGCCAGATCCATGGAGCTACAGTAATACTGTCACAAATCTTTCCGAGGATGAACGGGATGAATTCCACCACAACACGGTAGCGTGTATTGAAGCTCTCGGCAATGCTGCCCTCCATCGTTCCTTTGCTCACATCCATAGTTATACCAACTCGACCACCACCCATCCTCTGCTGAAAAGAGCTGGTTTACACTCTATGAGAGACTATCACCACGACAAGGTAAATAAGCTTTATATAATCTTCGTCGTGACACCATTTCCCCCATAGTATGAACTTTACTGGTTCTTTCTCATATCTCAAAAACTCTGATCATCAAATTTTTGTCTCAGTATTTCAAGCAGGATGTTTTCGGTATCCTTTTTATCAGGCTGCAGGTGTCCTCCTCAAGTCAGCACTGGATGAAGATGAAGACGAACATGTTCGATACGAGGCATCATTGCTTTACAAAGATCATCCAAACGGTGTCTACAAACATGCCTCAAAGTTTGTCAATCCAGAGGAGTAAGTGTTATTTATCATTACTCTGATAAAAATATCAATACCTTAAAGGCAGTGGACACTATTGGTAATTACTCAAAATAATTATAAGCATAAAACCTTACTTGGTGACGAGTAATCTGGAGAGGTTGATAGTATAAAACATTGTGAGAAAGAAGTAATTTTCCAAGAATTTGATTTCGAGACCTCAGATTTAGAATTTGAGGTATCGAAATCAACCATCTAAAAGCACACAACTTCGTGTGACAAGGTTTTTTTTGTCTTTCTTTATTATCTCACAACTTCGACTACCAATCGAGCTCAAATTTTCAAAGGTTTTTTATTGTATATGTTGGGATACACCGAGTGAGAAGACTGGTCGTTGACAATTACCATGGTGTCCAGTGTCTTTTAATACCTTGTTTAGGCTGTTCCGACCCGTTGAAGAGAAATAACCTGGGAAATCTGGAAATTAAAGTGACATGGATTGGTATCTTCACTGCAAACTTTCATAGATACATGGGCTCCACCAACTCGTCCGAGTTGATGTCCGCCGAGGGAGCGAGTTCCCCGTCCAGACGGCGAGTACGGCGTGGATTCTGGGAGGGGTTGCATTTTAAGTTGGCCAGCCCAGCATTCCAGTGGAAGAAGCTTATTGGGAGCCCTGAGACAGGTGCACTGTTTGGTTTAACTATCAGAAATAAGCTCGACGCCAAAATAGGTGAGACCTAAAAAATAATCCAGTCTTTCCATTATTGTATGTGTTGTTTACAATAGTGTCCACTGCCTTTAAAATTTATGAATTTAGCTTTTAGGATCGTAACTAACTACTACCGCGGAGTCCGTTCTTAAATTGGTCTCATCGTTTCGACTAGCTTGCTCTAGTCATCGTCAGGAGACTGCAAAGCTTTTTGACGGCTCGTTTTTGTTCAAAATGGTTTTGTATCATGATTTCTTTATTTTCGTTTAAATGCCTTAGAAACTGTTTTGTCGTTGCAAACAAACTTATGGTAGGGTTACCGTTAGGTCACTTTAATTGCTTTGTTTTTATCCCATTTGTAAAAATTTGAAATAATATAGAAACAAAAGTGTCCCAGAGGTTTCCTATCATAAAAATTGGTCAAGCAATACAGTTATAAGAACCCAACATTTCAAATGTTGTTTCAATGTTGTTTTCAGCTCCCCTCAGTGGCCATCTTCGTGTAGACATTCTGGACGAGGCTTATGCAACGGTATTAGTTGGTCTTGTGGATGAGAAACTGGATATCGCAAAAGCACGCTTCTGTTTCAACGGACACATTGAGTACAATTTGAATATTCTACAGGTAAGCCTACACTTTGGTACAACCAAATGTTCAGCTTGTAGAGAAGACTAATGAAGGTTTTTTTTTGTGGGGGGTGGGGGGTCGGGGGGGGCTGGGGGGCGGTCACAAGGGGAACATCATGTTGCAACTGTCACTTGTCATTTGTAAATTTCTTTTCTAAACATACTGGAAATCCTGGATTTCAAAATCAGGGAAAATTTTGTTACTTTTCAAGACGCCTAAGGAAAAGTCCATTGAGATGGACTTAATAAACAAAAGTTTCAAATGTTACAAATCCGTCATATTTTACTGGTGACACGTTTAAATTTTACCTGTATAATTAGTACCTCAATTGTTTTTGCAATTTTCCAATTAGGAGTTTGGGGTTGAACGCATCAACGACCTAGTGAAACTCTATGATTCAGTCATAGATCAAGTTGTTGGAAACATCGTGAGGGCGGTAGACATCGTTGTTGAACTCTTCAATGGAGATACCAGTATCAACAAACTTTTTGATGACTTCGTTGAGGCACTTGAAAATATCCCGAGCCGCATCAGTGTAAGTGTGTTCCAAAATAAACTAAAGGAGAAAGTGTAGCTGTCATCTCGTTCAAGCTCATTATCGTTTTTTGTATACCTTTTTAAAGGATTTGGGTAATTTTTCAAAATGTCCTCAGATTCACATTAAACTTTGGTTTAAAGATAATGATAATGGAAAGCTTCCCTTCAAATGTTACTTACTGAGGTACTGTAGTTTTCAGTTAAACAATGTCATGAAAATACGTTTGTAAATGATTAAAATAATTTTCGTCTCATGAGACGAACATTATTTTCATGACATTGTTTTACTCATTTACCAAAAACTACAGCACCTCAGCACGTAATATTTTCAGGGAAGCTTTCTACTATCATTATCTTCAAACTGTATAAGTTTAGTATAAATCGGTGGACATTGTGTTTTTTGTCCTGCAAAAGTTACAAAGACCCTTTAAAGGGTATAACAACATTCTAACATAGAGAGATTTGATAGCCCCAATAAAGGGTTGCCAGTGTGCCCACGCTGTTACCATCTCGGTCATGTTCCCTGTTTCCAATAACAATAATGATTGCTAACATTAATTGCACATGGTACCAGACTATTATTTCGTCCAGCCTCAGTTTGGTTGACAATGAGTTGGAATGGAGTAAAATCGAGATGACCACACCGCGATAAAGGTCTTTTGTGACCTGGGGGGGGGGGGGTTGATGTGTTTTGGATGACATTGGGCCCTAAGAATTGGTCCAGTTTGTTGAGAGGTGTAGGGACATTTTTCAAGATTGATGCTCGGGTGTTTGGAAAACACACTGTTGTAGTGGTATTTTGACTTGGAGGAGGAATAACTCGACGAGCCCAGGGACTCCCTATATCAAATTGAGCAGGGGATTCAAGTTCAAGAGTCAATGTATAACTTTCCATGTTAGTGTCTTTAATCTACATTTCTTGTTGTAATGTCCAGGGAATGCGATCGGTGGCTGCCAATGCCGTTGCTAGACTCTCGCAGTTTGATCCGGATCAACTCCCGCCCTCTATCCATGGCGTGATCATGGTAGTCAACAAGGCAGCTCAATTATTCAGTGATATAAAGACAGACGTCATGGAGTTCTACCAGGTAAGGTGCTCCTATTATAATAACAACTTTTATTTAATTTTAATTTTGAATTTGTTTTTGAAAAGAAATACCTGTGAGGTCAATAATCAGCCAGGGTTTCTAATTCGAGGAGTTATTTACTTCACTTTAATCTCTTTTTGTCTTAAAGACAAATTAGCAGTACACAAGGATTTAAACATTTCTTCCAAGTTTCTATACCTTCACAGCTGGAAAAAGAAATTACGAGGATTGCAATTCTACACTTCCGCGAAAAAACAAAAATAATAATAATAATAAATAATAATAATAATAATAATAATAATAATAATAACAATACACCGGCGATAGAAAGACAGTTAAGTGAGTGCCACCAAACTAGTGCGTGCCGTAAAGAGGTTATTTTCATAGAGGCCAGTCAACATTCAAAGTACGAAAGGACAATAAAATGAGACTCCTTTCTTTTCCAACGTAACTTTAAGCAAGTTTTATTGCCGGCCCTGTACCAAGTATAACTAAATTTAACAAAATCTGTTTTGAGACAAAAATGAAAGTTGATTTCCCTCGTTCTCTTCTATATATTTTACCACCAGGCTGTCAGTGAGGCTATCACTGTGACCTTACCCTGGGCAGCCGAACAAATTATGCAGTCCATATTGAGTATATCTAATACCATCGGAGATTTACTTAAGTCACCACTGAAGGCTATTGGAGACATGTTTATGGGAGTTATCAAGTGAGTCTTGAAAATCAATGTAGTCAGCAAATCAACTTTCCCGGAAAGATATATACATTTGGATATAGTACTCAGATAACACAAAACACTAAGAACGGATCATGTTTTTAGTTTTAGGCACAGTGGTCGTGTTGGCGTAGTGGTATCTTGTCCTCGACCTCCACATCTATGGACCCCGGTTTGAACCCCGCCATGACTGCGACGGCTTTCCCTAAAGTAATTCTCTGGAGTTTCCTTTCACATCTTAAACTGAAATGTTGTCTATTCTCTCCTTTTGGGTAATTGGCTAATACAGTGATTATTTAAGGTTTTTTTCTTAACCCACACAGCGATGGATGTGTGCTAGCACTGTATACTCAGTACTTTCCTCATCGTCCTGTGAAACAAAATCACAGGCATATTACTCGGGTGTGAGTAGGTTTCCTTTTTGTAAAGAGTCCTTGGCTTTACAACCGGAATAAATTTAATGAAAACATGTTGATTCAATGCCACCCCACCTCTCTCGCTCTTTGAAAAAACCCCAGCATAATATGACATAGCACGAATTCCGAAACAATACAGCTTGTGTTTTTACCCATGAACTCGGGTTAAAAATACTATATTGAATTAATGTTTGAGTCCTGTTAAATAAAAACAGGTATTACTCATGTTGAACACAAACCCCTGACCCCTGACCCCTGTCATTCTAGAGCAGATGTCCTGCCACTTGACTACCGAGCTTGCCCGGTATCAAAGTGGCCATGGAAATTGTTTTGCCTATCTGAATACGTTTTTCTTTTTTGAACAGGATCAAAACAGCCGTTGATGCAATAGTTGAGGCTAAGAAAGAGGTGGAGAGAGCAAGCTTCTTCAATGAGGGTATGTTAACGAGAGGCTTATGATCAGCCGAAGATAACAGTTTGTATAACACCCTTACAAATATTCTGCCTTTTCATTGGTTTAGAGCGCGTCACATGATATGTCTTAACTTTACTAGACGGTGGCCGTGTGATAGTGCTTCGTTTTCCGTGTGATGGTGCATCGTTTGTCGTGTGATAGTCCGACGACTATCACATGGCATGGCGTGCAGTACCCATACGTCTTTTTACCGAACTCGAACCCAATCAGTTGTGCATCTGTGTATCTGAAACGCGCGTACGAACGTTACGTGTACGAGGCTGATAAATAAATTTAGTATGTTGGGGTGTTATAAAACAAATTATTGACTGCTTTTACTCGTGCTATAATGGTTTTACGCCTCGGGAAAATAAAAGCTCCGGGGATCACCTCGGGAGTCGTAGTTTTAACCATAGCACTCAAAGCAGTCAATATTTGTATACAATCACATGTTGTAAACTTAATGTATTTCATTTTGCATTATTTGTTGCTGTGTGACATTTTCATTGAATAGGTCAAAGACCGTACTGGTTTAATCTACCCAAAGTCATTGGCGACATGATTGAAGAATTGGCCATGCATCTTGGAAACATCAAGAGAGATCTTAAAGTATGGGTTAATGAGGTTAAGAGTGCTGATGATCCCATCAAGAAGCTGACCGGGGGCGCCCTTGACTCGGTAAGATTAACTTCGAATATAAAACTTGTAGAACATTTGTGTGCTTGGTCTTTCAATAGACCTCTATTATTCATCGATGTGCATTTTAAACACAATGTAAATACACATCGTATGATGACACCAATAGTTTGAATTCTCAATTCATATCAGGTCAGACTGTTTTCCCTTTTGGCCTCAGGTTGGTTACGTTGGTTTGAGTTGAGGAAAATACAAGGTCGCATTGGTTTGAGTAGAAATGAAACCTTTAAAGGGAAGGTTCACGTTTGGGAATTGTCAAAGACCAGTCTTCTCAATTGGTGTATCCCACCATAAGCATAAAATAACAAGCCTGTGAAAATTTGGGCTCAATCGGTCATCGAAGTTGCGAGAAAATGATGAAAGAAAAAACACCCTTGTTGGACAAAATAATGTGAGTGCTTTCAGATAGGAATAAAAGACTTGTAGCTAGAAGTATTTTATTATTTTAGTGAGAAATTACCTCTTTCTCAAAAACAACGTCACAAGGTTTTAGGCTATTCTTGAATATGCCAAAATAATTTGAAAGTTTCACAGTTTCAGGCAGGGAGTTCCAAAGCTTCGGTGCTGCGCTCCGCAAAAACAAGCTTGCAACACAGTAAATAGAAAGAAGACATAATTGGGTTTCTTTTCTGAAACATTCTTCTGAATCTTCGGGAATTTATTTGATTGCATAACCACAGCACACCCTGAGGACTCAAGTCCAGGCAGAGATCGAGTCAATCTTGATGGGTCTGATGGCACCAATTGAACCAATCAAAGAACTCTTGGCTCCATTCGTTGAGATCTACGACCTCGTCTTTGACACCATCAAGGCAGTCAAGAAGGCTTATCAGACGCTCAAAGATTCGTAAGTTTGTGTGGTATCACCTTCTTTGTAAAGACTCTGAAAGGTAAATTTAAAGGAATGTTAAGGAATTGGTAAGAAAAAAATCGTGAAGATCACAGATTTACATTAAACTTACATGGTCTAACGATGATGATAGTAGAAAGTATCACTTGAAATGTTTCTGCCTGAAATGTCATATTTGATGCGAAATAAATAATCTAATTTCGCATTTGTTTTTTTAGTTTATCGCTCAGGGAGTCAAATGTCATGCAAAATGTGTAATCAGTTTTTCATCATTTTCTTGTGATCCAGATGGCCGATCGATCCCAAACTTCTACAGGTTTGTCAGTTTGTGTATGGTGAATTACATAACAATTTAGTGCTTACACTGCCAGCAACTGTTAGCAAAACCAATTCTGTAATAATCCTTTAAATTATGCCTCAGACGAATTGTTAATATCAGTCATTGAAATAGTTATTTATTCATAACATTTTAGGACGGTCGTTATAGTAAACTGACAAATTGGTTTGAAAGGGACGTATCTTTGTACTCTTTACCATTTTTACACTATTTTGATTCGATAACAAAGACACTTTACTAGAGTGGGACTCGAACCAACGACCTCTAGCTAGCCCTATACGGCGGTCCCCCTAATGTCAATATGTTTATTCGGAGCAAATTTGAATTTGGAAAGAACACCAAAATATTAAATTCAACTGGTACATACTTTTTACTTCGAGGTTTCATATTCTGTTTAGATACCAGAAGTCCTTATCTCTTGTAATGAAGCTGTTTGGTCCGAAAACCCATGAGGAGTTTCCGAGGAAGTACCGTTCACCGGGGTCGGGGGAGTGCGCCTCCGGTGGGTTCTATCCAACGGACTCAGCTGGATACTACGATGATCAGGGTGTCGATCTGGAGATGCCTCAAGGAGCAAAGGTAGGTCATTCACAATCTTTCAAATTGTAAAATAAACTTTGTTTGATTATTGACAACTTAACTAGTTTATGAGTTAAAACACAATTATACAGGTGTTATTTGAACAACCTATGATGTTGATTTTGACAACGCCCATTGTGTCAATTTTAACACCCCAGTTTTTGCAGTTTACCAACTGAGCTATCCAGCTACATGTTGTGTTTTCCCTATAGTCTGTAAGTTTTTTAGTTCGGGGTGCCGGTCAAAAAAAAAACATTCAACCTGTCACTACTGCATATATAGCCAGATATCACACATCACACCCAAAGTAAATGAAAACTTTACTCTTATTTTGAACAAATTAGTTTAATTGGAAACGAAAGCATTTTGAAATCGAAATAAGGTTTCATCATTAAAGATGGACTTTGTGGCCAGAATTTGTTTTGATGATTTCAAAAAGAATCTCTTCCGAATTTGGTTTGAGATGAACTAAATACAGTTTCCAACATCTAACCATAATTTTCCGGTTCAAATCTTCGTCTTTATTTGTGTGTTTTGTGTAGTTGGTGGCGCCCTTTTCTGGTGAGATCTACATAACCCCCGGGAAGCCAAACCAAGTCACCCTTGAAGCGAAAGGAGGTTCATTCCGAGACATTAAGATATTCATTGATAACATTATACCCAACAACACACTATCAGAAACGCTATCAACGAGTGTGAGTACCATGCTATGTTCCTTGCATTTTGCCAGACACACGAAGGCATGACGGCCACTTTAAGGTGTTGGCTATACAATCAACAGTTATTTCAGGGACAGTTGCCACCTACTCCTGGGGCTGAAACAGGGTTAACCCCTTTACAGTCTTGGGTATCATCCATCAGACTGCCTGGCTAATAGAGCAGAAAGCACTACCTCCCCAGCTTTTACGAAGCAATCACAGTTTTAAGTGTCTTGCTCAAGGACGGGGTAACGACCGGGGCTCGAACCTACACTCTGCTCAGAGTTTAATCAAATGCTCTTAACCGCTAAGCCATAACACGCCACAAAGATCTACAATATTTTCTATTCTCGATGTTTTTAGATTATGTGATTAGAGATATGACCTATAATGCAGGGTGAGGATACCCCCCCCCCACAGCACCCAAATTTGAGCGACCATTAAAGGGATCTTGGCCACGGCAAGAAGGGTAAACATTATGAGAAAGAGAAAAATAGGTTCTAAAAATTTGCTTTTATGTTTGAATTCGTGTACAAAATTGAGAAAATCAAACCATTTCCCTCTCACCATAGAGTCCCATCATTTTAGATAAACGTCTTTGACGGTAATTAATTATACGGTGTATTTCCTGACACAGGTTATAGCTGGTACTGAGATTGGCAGAGTATGGAGTGCTACAGCTTGTGCACCACCTAACTACATCCATCTATCAATGAAGAAAACCAAACCAAACCGTCTAGCTTCGATTCTAGACAGTGTTCTTAACGACGACCCGACCGCTGCAGACTTGGCTGCAAAAGAAGGATACGTCGATCCCAGTAACTACTTGGCTAAACGACCATTGGAGATACCGAAATGGATACAAGTGTGTGACGATTACAAACTAGTTTGGGAGGTAAGGATCTTTCAGTAGGATTAAAAACTTTCCAGAAGACGATCAGAGCAAACTGATCGAAACATCAAGTTGAAACCAAAAGGTTCTCTTTCAGAACCACCCCAACTCATATTACTATATTATTGGCAATGATCTTATATTAAATTAACTTCTACTCTTTTTCTAGTCTTGATTTCATTAAAAAGAGGTTGTTCTAACCAACAAATGCCAACAAAATTTCTTTCGGGGTTATACAATCTGTCACAAAAAAAAGCATACATTTCCAAAATCACAACTCTGGCATTATACAACGGAGAGCTCCGTAACTACTTTGTTTCCCTTCAAAAATAAAAACAGGGCGAAACTGTGAAGGCAGGATCTTTACTTGGAAGCAACAATAGGGAGGGTGAAATGATAGACACGACTCCAAATATGGGAGCTCCCCCATCAACCTCAACAGAAAGGCCCGATCCAACGAAGCAACCGGCCCCACGGCATTCAGCTCTTGGACAGGCAGTCACATCGAGTAAGACATAACATTCATCACCTGTTCTTGATAATAACAGTAAAATCGGTTTATCTGTCAGGCATCTCAAAGTGCTTATTAATTTATTTTTAAAGGCAGGGTATACTCTTGGTAATTATCACAGACTAATGATACATAACATAACAAATCTTTGAAACTTAGTGATCAAGTGATCATCGAACTTACAAGTTAACAATAAGAGAACAAAAGAACAAAAACACCCGTGCTGTGTAAAATTGGTTGCCCTCATATAAATTGTTTTGTATTTCGTTTTCCGTTTTCTGTCAGGTAGTCGGGATGAAACCCAGGAAGCCCTTGGCCTTCCACAGCCCAAAATCGGCGCTGGATCACCCTTCAAGAACTTCACTCTTCGGAACCTGAAGATAAGCTCCATCTTAGCATTTGCCCGCAAGCTCAAACTGGAGGATACAGCTGACAAACTGCTTACAGTTGTCAAGACGATAGTCGTAAGTTTAATGGAAACGAAATGAAGATATAAAAGTTACTCCTATTGTTATGAACCGTCCATGTTTTTTTTTATAAATCAAACAAACCACAAAAATCCCCTATAAACATGTCTGATATAAAAAGATCCTAAAGGCCTAATGATTCAAAAATATCTTGATCATGACAGTGCCAAATCAACACACATTATCGAGGCTGTAATGGTTGTTTAAAGGCAGTGGACACTATTGGTAATTGTCAAAGACTAGCCTTCACAGTTGGTGTGTCTCAACATATGCATAAAATAACAAACCTGTGAAAATTTGAGCTCAATCGGTCATCGAACTAGCGAGATAATAATGCAAGAAAAAAAAACCTTGTCACACGAGGTTGTGTGCGTTTAGATGGTTGATTTCGAGACCTCAAGTTCTAAATCTGAGGTCTCGAAATCAAATTTGTGGAAAATTACTTCTTTCTCGAAAACTATGGCACTTCAGAGGGAGCCGTTTCTCAAAATGTTTTATACCATCAACCTCTCCCCATTACTCGTCACCAAGTGAGGGTTATTATTAGTGCTAATAATTATTTTGAGTAATTACCAATAGTGTCAACTGCCTTTAAATAATTTGCAAGTCGGATAAATATTTATTTGGTTTTCCATTAATTAGAAACTTGTGAGCGACAAGCCCTGTGTTCTTCCCGAGTCTATGACCAACGATGCTTTAAGGATTGAGCTTCAACAGAGAGGTCTGAGCTCACAAGGAGACAGGAAGATGCTTCTCAAGCGATACAAAGAACCCGAAGACCGTAAATGTTTATGACTTTCAAATTTAACAGAAGTGATAACAGGACACTTATACCCTTTAAGCGGAAGAGAACATGGACCTTGGGGCTGGGATATATCCGTCTGTTATCACCCTAACTAACATTTGATCTTCATTTTCGTTTTTTTATTTTTTTGTTTTACAAGATTTATACATATTGGTTTTTAACTGCACCAGACCCTATGCACAATACACCAAATAAAAAAGGGCTTTTAGTTTTCCTTTAAAACATTTTGTTTATAATTGAGATGAATTCAAAACAGTGTGAACCGTGAAAAATGAGTAATTTGGGTACCAACGAGTTATGGCTTGATACTATCTTAAGTGGTAAGCGTGCACAATAGAACAATCCCTAATTATGTGTTTAAAGGGTCTATGTAACTTTTGTAGGACAAAAACACAATGTCCACAGATTTACACTAAACTTACACAGTTTGGAGATAATGATAGTAGAAAGCTTCCCTGAAAATATTACGTGCTGAGGTGCTGTAGTTTTAGGGAAATGAGTAAAACAATGTCATGAAAATAATTTTCGTCTCATGAGACGAAAATTATTTTAATCATTTACAAACAAATTTTCATGACATTGTTTTACTCATTTCTCTCAAAAACTACAGCACCTCAGTAAGTAATATTTGAAGGGAAGCTTTCTACTATCATTATCTTCAAACCCTGTAAGTTTAATGTTAATCTATGGACATTTTGAAAAAGTACCCAAATCCTTTAAGTGAAGCAACACTCCTTTTTTCATCCCGCCACAGGTTGTCCTCTACTTCTGGTCTCTCTACCTAAGAATGTGTACTGTAAGATTGATGAGAGCTGCTTTGGTGTAGAATGCTGTATAAACATTAAACTCTTCATGGTGTCTCTGGCTTTCAAGGCATTCATGAGATTTGATCCCTGTGAGTTTCAGTTCATCCTTGGAGTCAACTCGTGGAACTACACTGTTCAAATACTGGAGGCAGAGTGGGGTAAGTGGTGGGTGATGGACCTGTTATTACGCACGTGACGTCATTTTAAAAGTGCGTCCTCGTCAGGATTCGGCTGAAGCCCGGAGCACTAACGCGAAACACACACGCAATCGTCAAAGTGTTGTGTTGAAAGAAACCATTTAACAATTTATAGTTTTTGCATTTATTTTACTTTTTGACCCAAAGTGTTGATGTTTTTTTTACCGAAAAGGTATTTATGAATGGGAATCAAAGTGTGTTGAATCGGTTTTAAACTAGTGGTTTTAACCCGCCGAGGCCTGGTTCTTGATAATTTACCTCGACTTCGTCTCGGTGAAATTATCAAGAAACAGGACTCGTTAGGATTAAACCACAAGTTGAAAACCTCTTCACAACACATTGATTCCCTTATTAATATTAAAGGAACACGTTGCCTTGGGTCGATCGAGTTAGTCTTTGAAAAACGTCCGTAACCGTTTGTTATAAAATGCATATGATTAGAAAGATATTTTAAAAGTAGAATATAATGATCCACACAAGTATCACTCGAAATTGCGTGGTTTTCCTTTTACCTCGTTGACAAACACGGTCGGCCATTTATGGGAGTCAAACTTTTGACTCCCATAAATGGCCGACCGTGTTAATTCGCAGAGTAAAAGGAAAACCACGCACTTTCGAGGCAAATGTGTGTGGATCATTGTATCCTACTTTAAAAACACCTTTTTAACCATGCATTTTATAACAAACGGTTACAAATGCTTTTCAAAGACCAACTCGACCGATCCAAGGCAACGTGTTCCTTTAAGCTTGTGAACTTTGACAAAGCTTCGACTTGATAACGTAGCTTTGAAATTGCTAACAGCTCTTTCTTAAAGGTTGACTGCATTTTCTGCAGGTACCAAGTCTCACCATAGAACAGTATTAATTTTGTATTTGGTGATTATTCAGGGAAACAATGGGAGGTTCCAGTCCCCTTTGATGTACCTTTTGTTGATGACATGAAACTTCATCTTAGGTAAGCATTTCTCGTAAAGTTCAATATGGTAAATGATTTAGCATAATAAGAAAAGCTGTGTTAAACTTAAAGGAACACGTTGCCTTGGAGCGGTCGAGTTGGTCTTTGAAAAGCGTTCGTAACCGTTTGTTATAAAATGCATATGATTAGAAAGATATTTTTAAAAGTAGAATATAATGATCCACACAAGTATCACTCGAAATTGCGTGGTTTTTCTTTTACCTGGTCGACTAACACGGTCGGCCATTATAGGAGTCGAATGTTTGACTCCCATAAATGGCCGACCGTGTTAGTCGACGAGGTAAAAGGAAAACCACCCAATTCCGAGGCAAATTTGTGTGGATCATTGTATTCTACTTTTAAATCACCTTTCTAACCATATGCATTTTATAATAAACGGTCACAAAACGCTTTTCAATGACCAACTCGACCGATCCAAGGCAACGCGTTCCTTGAAGCTAGTTTTGATCGTACTGACTGTAAGTGACGTGGCATTGATTCTAAAATCTCGTATGTTTTGCACCAGAAACGAGTTTTGAACACTATACATGAATAGCAATTTTCCATTTTAATCAATTTAAGGTTCGGCATTGAAAAGAAGAAAACTCAACTTCTTGTCAGCATGAGCGTGGGTTTCTGCCCTGAGAGTGGGGATTCAGAGTGCCTGGAATTCCTCGATGTGCTTCAAGATACCGTTGTACCACTACCTTTCTGCCACCCTAATGGCACATTCACTTGGACAATAAGTAGGTCACGTTAAATCATGTTTTTAGTACACACTCTCGGACGTTTGCCTCAGTGGTGTAAACCGTTTTCGAAACTGTTGCTGCTGGAACGAAACAATAGGCCTAGTTGTATGATATATTTCGCAAAATAGTATGAATTTACCCCATAGGAGAGATGCAAGCTTTCTTAAACTCATCTTACATCTCTTCAAGAAGATATCCCCCTTTCTCTCTCAAGGGTTGACTTTCAGTAAGTCGAGAACATTTACTCTCAAATGAAAGATAGTTGCAGGACATTTTTCGAAAATAGTATTGTATCTCGTCCGGAAGATGCCACTTTTCCCCATCTCCCTAAGTAGTTTTCTACTATGCTTTATCTTCTCAAACTCTCCATCGAATTCCGTATTCAGTAATACGGGGACACGTTGACTTGGGTTGGGCGAGCTGGTCTATGAAAAGCGTTTGGAACCATTTGTAAAATGCAAATGGATATAAAGTTGTTTTAAAAGTAGAATATAACGATCCACACAAATATGCCTCGAAAATCCACAGCTTCTTTATGCGTCGTGATCTAACACGGCACGCAATAATGTGTAGTATAGAGTCCAAACTTTTAGACTTCACAAAATGGCCAACCGTGTTAGTACGCGAAGTGTCTATTTAACGTGTCCCTTTAACTATTGATAAAACAGAACTGCTGAAGCTGTTTGTTTCTGTAATCCTCTTTTAGTTGACGTCAAGGAGTATTTCAGCCGTGGCAAGGTGAAGATGTTTCCCAAAATAACTGGAGAGGAGTTGCTTCGGACAGGAACAGATGTAGCGATTAATTATGTCCTGAGAGAGATTGGCTTGGACAGAGTATGTACCGTACTGCTTTCATATGTCTTTATGAATTGCTTGTGTTATGGGTTCAGATGTTTTTACCACCCTAAACTCTGCCAACGAAACTTTCTTGCTTATTTGGGGCAAGAAATTAGTAGAACCTTCATGCATATAATCATCATCATCCTTCGTCCTTGGACGGAATAGTAGAATCAGATTTCATGAAGTGGTCTCAGGTTGCTTTGTCCCTCATGAGTTGTTGGGTCTCGTTTGGACTGAGATTTGTGTATTTGGTGATGGTTCTGTGTAGCTCATTTTCCTTCTGCCGCGGTTTGGATGTCCGCCAACATTACAGGAACATTTGTGCTTGGTTTTGCCAAATTTGAATAATAGGGAATCTGTGCATCTTTCTTTTCCCCGTTTGTTAAAACAGAAACTTCTGGATGAAAAAGAACCTTGCAGAAATCTGAAAACAACAGGAAGTAGAGCTGAGCAAGAAAATAGGCTCTCTCGGGATGAACATAGTAAGTTTGAAAAAAGTGCAACCTTTCACAAGAGGGTTAATCACTTTTGTTGGTAACAGGTCTTCATGGGAAACATTAAAGTTAGGTCAGATGTTTTTTGTTTTTTGTTTTTTTTTTTTTTTTTGGGGGGGTATACATTTTAACATATTTTTCTCCACGCAGGTTGTGGAACATTTACTCTACCAGCATTCTCCGAAAAGGTCGCCGAGATTGCCTACTGTTCACTCAGTGAGAACTGCCTCCGTATTGACTGCTGTCTAGAACTGAACATCAAAGTTCCAGAGTTCAAGTTCAAGTTCAGCCGCTCCTTCAAAGCATTCATTGACGTCAATGCTTGTGATTTCTCGATTACAATTGCCTTTCAGCATTTGCGGTACATTAAGTTGCTGTTGAGTTACGATTGGGGTGAGTGTTTATAAAAAGTACTGAGTAAAGTAGCTTTAGAGAAAATGTTTAGATTTGGATTCAAGTGCAGCCATTTTTCTTTATCAAGAAGATCTACTGAAGGATGGAACGCATTGTTGTGTAACTTGCTCGGTGGCCGAGTCATTGTTATATGAGCTAAAATGACAGCGGAGGCAAACAAAAAGAGGTACCAGTAGGGCGAGCCATCAGCAGAACTAAACTTTCAAAGTGTAACATTGGTATAATTTTGGTAAACAATGTTGTTATAAAGGATTTGAGGCATTGCATGGTGAGATATCAATATTTTGTTCGCGGTAACACCATGCATGTATCTACTTGCCAGGTAGAGTTTGTTCTTAGAGAACTGTCTTTCTTTAGTCAACTACCGCGGAGTAGATTTAACGGACGCTCGGGAGACTTCTCAGTTCTTGCCCTAGCTTGCTCTAGTCATCGTCAGGTGACTAGAGCAAGCTAGTCGAAACGTTGAGGCCAATTCAGAAACTGACTCCGCGGCAGTGCATGTAATTACAATCCTTTAAAGATGCTATGTCAGTTTTTTGGCCGATTTGACCCCAAAATTTTGATTTTAAATTCAAAAGGTATTTTGTTGGGGGTCGAGAAAGTTACAAGCTTTCATTTGAGCCATTGCTCGAAAAAGTCCGCCAATTATTAGTAGCAGTGAAATAAAGTTTTCGTCGGGATCCCGACAATATATCACGTGACCAATTCTTATGTGTTTTATAAGAAACGTTGTAAATTTTTGTCATGGTTCCTGACCATTAAAAGTAAAAGTTAAACCTTTTTCGTTAGAGCGGGTGATACTCTTTGAAATACCATTCACTCAAAGAAATCTGTTTTTTAATGTTTGGGGCCAAAACTCTGACATAGCATCTTTAACCTAAAGTAGTAGAGAGAATTGATCTAAGTACATACAGGGGCATTGCTTGGTAACATACAGCACAGGATAGATTGAGATGGAGAAGTGGTAAAGAGGCTCTCCTCCTGCAGTGGTGTGAAACAGAATAGACGATGAGTAGTCCCAGCCAATTTTGTATACCTTCCGCCCGGGTAGTAGTTACACAGCGGGACAGGGCCCAATTTCATGGCTCTGCTTACCGTAAACACAGAATCGGCGCTTACGGAAGCAGGGAGTTCTGTGCTTACGGCAAGCGTATTTCACGGGTTAGCGGCGAATTTGGGCTTCTGCGCGTGCGTACTCCACGTTACTAGGCATTCTACGTAAGCACGTAAGCGGGGAATTGCGATCGTAAGCGCAGAATTCGGCGGTAAGCAGAGCCATGAAATTGGGCCCAGTTCGTTTCAGAACTGAGAAGCCTCCCGAACATCTGATAAATCTACTCCGCGTTTTTTTTTTAATAGAATAAAGAAAAACAGTTCTCTAGGAACACACTCTACCTGGCAAGTAGATACACATTAATGGTGTTACCGCAAAACCAAAATTAAATATACAACGATATTGTGTCTTCTTTCAGGCGATGTGAAGCAACAGAAGATCGGACCATTTACACTGAGATACACAGTCGATAAACTGGATGATGAGAAGCAGTTCAAGATTGACTTCGGAGCATCGGTTTGCCCCACCAACGGGAATGAGTGCTTCTTTGACATTGACATCATTCAGGACTACAGGGTGCCGATTCCATTCTGCAACTCCGACTTTTCGCTTTCTCTGCCAGGTATGCATATAACTTTAATCATTGCATTATTGGTCAGGGTCCCCTATACTTAAAAACAGTTTAACATTGTACCATGAGTTAAGAACCGAGTTTTGGGCGAAACAATGAAACCGTAAAATCCTCATAAATAAGTACCTGCAAACAAAATTTGCTATAAATCTAAATTCAAACACAAAAAAACCTTATATAGAATTACCAGACTAGTCAAAAGTGAGGTGAAATTAACAATGTTCATAGTTGTTTCTTAATTTAAATTGATATTGAGCCAAGACATTTCTATCAGGTGTTTACAATTGTTTTGATTTTGTGTTTGTTTTGATACGCAGGGAAGACAACCTTGACTGATTTTATTGCTCAAGTTGGTCAAAATGCCGGTCAGCAAACCATCAACATTCTCCTACAGTTTATTGGTCTTAAAGATAAGATTGACGATGGACCCTGTGCCTCCACAACTCAGGATGGTAGGAAATAATCAAGTTTTCTATTTAAGGGTGGTTTTAAACACAATGTGCCAATTTTCTACGTACGTTCATGTTTCAGTTCTGTATTTGTTTCTTCAGTTTTCTCCTTTTTTTCAACATTTTGTTCACAGTTTCCTTTCTATAGTTGGAAAGAAAGGTTAATGGTTCCTGAGCTTTTATCTGTGTTCAGTGTTAACTTTGCATTTGCATTTACGGATATTTTCAGTATTGCAACTTGCAATACAACCTATAAATGAAACAAAAAAGTACTTCTTAAATATTATTAGAATTATTTTTTTATAAAATAAAAACATAACGAAAATATATATAACATACAAAAATAAATACTTTGTTTTGAACCAGTCTTCTTCAATACTCGTTATTTTTTCAGTGTGCACTGACGTAACTCTCCCTCGTCTTCCCAGCACATTGACCTGTGACCTTTACGATCGCTGCCTCGGTGTGCGATGCTGTGTTGATCTGGATCTTCAAATCACTGTGTTATCAAGTAATGTATGGCTGGAACTTGATCCATGCGAGTTTTCACTATCCATGGGCTTTGGAAAGTGGTCCATAACCTTCACGATATTCGACTACCACTGGGGTGAGTATTTTGTAGCTAGTCATATCAACAGATCATGGGTTCTCTCCAGGGGGGGTTATGCAAAGTTGATTTGGGTGCATACAGAGGCAAGGTTTAATTAAAGAGAAAACCACTCAGAGAAATAATATCAAGTGAACAGCACAAGACTGACAATTAGAGGGAAAATAACATTGTTGGTAATTTGACCTTGGTATTGCAACTATTTGTTCTAAGACGTGGCTTCTATTTGATACAAGTTGGTTCTAAACTTCGAAACTTAGATGAATGGAGAAACAAAGTATATATTCCGTTTATTATTGTTATCAGGCACCCAAGAGGAGCTAAAGATCGGCAAGGCCTTAACCTTGATCTACACCATCAACAAATTGACCGAAGACAAGGTGTTTGTGTTGGACCTGGCGCTGTCTCTTTGTCTTCCCGATTCGATTTGCGATACAGCGCCCTCTATTGACATCTTGAAAGGAATTCGTGTACCTATTCCGTTATGCAACGAGAACGCAACATTCGCCCTTCCAGGTATGCAAATAAAGAGATGAATGGGTTTTTTAAGCTTAACTGTGAAATTGTTCTGCCCCTACTTGAGCTGCAGTCTCTACATAATTGGGATATCCCTCAGACTTCAGACCAATCAAAATAAACCCAGCTACGGTAGCTTTTAGTCACTGCATTTATCCAATGATACTGGATCTGAGGTTCAGGCACCTGTCTTTATCCTTGTGGTTAAAGGCAGGGGTCCAGTATACATAAAGGGTATGATTCAGCTAGTTAGGATCAACCTAAGATATGGTAAACTGGTTCTTCAAACTTGGAATCTCTGTTAACAAAATCTTAACAGTCATTTGATAATTGTAGTTTATGCAAAAATAGAAAACAAAAAGCACTTCAGTAAAAGATTAAACAACAGGCTCGTTAAAATGAAAAAAGTTGTCAATTTTTGTTTTACCATCACTAGATCGTTTCGCACTATGATCACGAGGGTCTACATACTAGATGTGGCTCAGAATAATTCATTATCCTTATCAAAGGAAATTGTTATATCTTTATAGGATATGTAAGTGCTTAAAGACACCGGCCACTATTGGTTTTTGTCAAAGACTAGTCTTCACAGTTGCTGTATCTTAACATAGGCATAAAATAACAAACCTGTGAGAATTTGAGCTCAAATGGTCGTCGATGTTGCAAGATATTAATAAAAGAAAAAACACCCTTGTCGCACCATGGTCACACGAAGTTGTGTGCATTCAGATACTTGATGATTTCGAGACCTCAAACTCTAAATCTGAGGGCTCGAAATCAAATTCGTGAAAAATTACTTCTTTCTCGAAAACTATGTCACTTCAGAGGGAGCCGTTTTTCACAATGTTTTATACTACCAACCTTTCCCCATTACTCGTAATCAAGAAAGGTTTTATGGTAATAATTGTTTTGAGTAATTACCAATAGTGTCCTCTGACTTTAAAGACACCGGCAACTGTTGGTAACCCTTCAAAATAGTTGTTCGCAGAAAAACTTGCTTTCTATGGAGAGCTGTTGTTAGTAGAAAACATCGTGGAAACGGCTCCCTCGAAAGTAACGTAGTTTTTGAGAAAGAAACAATTTCTCACTCAAATTATTAAAGAAAAAACTTCAGCTGAAGCCATTTATGCATCTCTGAAAGCACGCAGAGTATTTAACAAGAGTATTTTTTCTGTCATTATTCTCTTGCAACTTTTATATGACAATTGAGCTTTGTTATTTAATGCATAATGTTGAGATATACCGAGTGAGAAAACTTGTCTTTGACAAAGATGTCCAGTGCCTTTAAGCAGCTCTATAAAAGTTTGTTCTGGGTTTAACGATGCATATCTCAAATGTAAACAGGTGATGGGACTGTGTCAGACCTCGTGAAGATGGTGGGAAAGAATGCAGCCGAGTCGGGTATCGATGCTGTGCTCACTGCTCTTGGCCTGTCAGTAAGTAAACCAGACTAAATGGTACAAGGAGACAATTTCCGTAGTAAAAGTTGAATATCTTGTTATTTCAATTCAATTTCAATTCAATTCAATTCAATTCATTAAGGTTTATTAAAAATATCACAAAATACACGTCAGAAGTTAAAAAGGCTTAAGTTGGCGTGTTTACATTCACTATTGTTAACAATGACAAAAAACAAAAAACACTGACTTAAAAGAAGAGAAGAAAAGCTCCAGGCATGAATGCACAAAACAAGAAAAAAAAAATGATTAAATATGATAAACATTCGATAAAACTGATAATTCATTATTATTAAAAATTACAAAAGACAACAAACTCTGACTTAAAAAGGAGAAGAAACTGTAGGCATGAATGCACAAATTTAAAAAAATTGATCAAATTTGATAAACATTTGATAAAACTTAACCCAACTGCTAGAGATACTTGTTGATGAAGCCACAAATTGTGTGACTTTCAATTTAATTAGAATAATTGTATTGTCAAATAAAAAGACAACAAGAACAATTATTTACATAATCTAAACATTGATGAAAGCTCCAAAACAGCTAAGAAAAATAAACAGTTATAATGATAGAATTTGATTTACACCAACAATTTCACAGCGAGAAAAACAAATAATTATGTAATGAGTATTTAAAAATAACCGTCACAAATAAATAAAGGCCTTCCAACTTTAAAACGATCTTAACAAACTTAAGTTTAACCAAACCAAACAAGCAAAGACACTTTAACCATTTAACTGACAGATCACTCCGCCCATATTGCTGCATTGACCCCATTTCCATTGATTAGAACACACAATTTATATCGTATTGGGATGCAATGTAATAAGTTCATACATCTCGTTTTCACGTACTATTTATTTGTAGAAGTTCATTGGTCAGGAGCCATGTGTCCGCCCGCAGGTAACACAGAATGGATGGCATAAAGGTAGGTTATGTGGAAAATGAAAAGAGTCACCTTTAACGTTGATTTCAGATTCAAGTAAAATGGAAGCAAATTTTCTTAATTTTACACATGGTTTTGTAAAGAAATTGTAAATATGGGATATCATCTACTAAACCTCATTACATTTCTGCAGTTTGTCCTAGAGATGTCAGACTTCCACATCTACCAAGAAACCTCATCTGCACTCTTCCAGAGAAGTGTCTTGGGTTCGATTGCTGTTTCGAGCTTCCAATTCCTGGACTCACCCCAATCAGCACCAATGTCTCCTTCATCTTTGATCCTTGTAACTATAAGTTGTCACTTGGTCTGGGAAGCTGGAGTAAAGCCCTTCAGATCCTCTCCTATCAGTGGGGTCAACAAGAAGAGGTCACCATTGGCAATGCAGTATCTTTAAGGTAATCAGTGTAGAAACAACGAAAGATATTTAAATGTTTCAGATAATATTAGTTTTTATTTGCTTACAACTAAACGTTAATTTGGTCCAATTTCCTCACAGTCTAACCATTGACAAGGTCGAGGAATCCTTCCAGATCAACTTGGACATGACCTTCTGTCTGGACGGTGACTGCACTCCAATCCCGATCCTCAGTGATGCCATCATCCCCATACCATTCTGTAACCTCAATGCCTCCTTTGAGCTTCCTGGGGATGGAAGCTTTGCTGCACTAGCAAAGGACCTTGGAGGCAACGCCGGCGAGTTGGCGATCCAGGCTGGTCTACGTAAACTTGGAATCCAGGTTGGTGAATTAAATCAATGGACAGTGTTAGAACTGTGTACTCAGTACTTTCCCGAGCTCTGTCAAAAACGAATCACAGGCATATTACTTGGGTGGGATTGAAACCTAAGTCCATTTGTGTTTTGGTTGGACGTGGTGTCCATAATTTGTTTTGGGGTCGACGGTAGTCCTTAATATTTATGTCGTAATGTATTGTCGTAATGAATGAATGTGTGTCTGTTTAGCCGGTTTGCCCTGTGTCTGGTATCCGTCTCATTGCCTACTACTAATCTACTTAGGGGAACATTTCACAATTTGGTGTGTGAATAAATTTGGCTTTAAGCTGTGGCATAAATCAAGCTACTTTTGTTATGTTTAGTCTATATTGTGACCGAGTATAATGCATTTTATCGAGTAAGCGATGAAATTCTTTATACTCGGCATATTGCTCCCTGTTGGTGTCAGCTCGCATGCGTCATGGGGAGACTTGTTATCCAGTCTAGGTTTTTCCCTATAACTTGCATTAACACGATGGCATGTCGTGTGTGTGGTATATGTATGGTAGCGTTGGGTATTCAGCAACCAATGGGAGCGTTGCTTACATAAGATTGTGTTGGTTTGGTTTACATGGTTGACCAACTAGGATTGGTTTTGCAATTGTGAGTGGCTGAAGTGTTGGCGGGAGCATAATTATTGTCACTTTGTCACAGCTCAATTTTGGAGTAACCGAGATTGCCTGGTAGCTAGAGGTAATTCGAAAGCTGTATTTAGCAGCGGCTTACCGCAACTTAATTCAACTCAAACTTATCTCAAGCAGCTCACCAAAACTTATCATTAAGTTCGTCATTTTTTTAACTGTTTAATCTTTAGGAATTTACCATTAATCAGCCGTGTGACCTGACGATACTTGCTCACGCCGAAAACAGTAAGTTATTTCTTCTTCTTGATCCAGAGATAACAGGTTTCTAAGCATCATTTCAAACATAACAGTACATAAGCCCTTTTCTTGAATTTACTCCTTTAAACTTCCCTCACAACTTTAATATAAAAGGTATTATTTTAATAGGTGTTAAATTTGCATCGGGTATAGGCCCCAAAGAATGTTACTTTTGGTTTTACTCACCGATGTGTGGTAGCACTGTATACTCTGTACTTCACCGAGTTCGTTGAACAAAATCACCGGCATAAACTCGGGTGGGATTCGAACCCACGAGCTCTCATTGAGGTATTATTATATAAATAAAGCAATCTTACGGTTTTTTCAACTACACCTGATATGTCTTATTCACTTTACTACAAGTTTATGTAGACAGAATATTTGTTTTCTTCTTAAATTAACAAGCCATTCATTCTTTCATTCCAATAGAATGCCCACTGATGAATAAACCACCTTCAACGAACATACTGACCTGCACAGTAGACGACCAATGTCTTGGTATCCATTGCTGTGCCTCCTTGGATCTTATCTTCACTCGACTATCTACCACAGCTTGGGTCGTTCTAGACCCTTGTGAATTCGAGCTGTCTGTTGGTTTTGGATCTTGGACTAAAAACGTGACTCTCTTCGAGTATGACTGGGGTGTGGAAAAAACGCTGGACATCAGTGATGCTGTGCACATAGTGTAAGTCACTACTGGCTTAACTTTAGAAGTGTATTAGAATTTAATATCTGCGGTACCCGCTGCAGAAACATAGGATTCGAACTGCCTCTAGCTAGCGGGCAACTTCGGTAGTCTAGTTGGGACACCCGAGTAATATGCCTGTTCATTTAGAGTAAGTCAAAACTGCCTAATTAGAGATATTTAGATTCCTCACCTCTCCAAATCGAGTTTTAAGAAAATTTGTCAAACCTGTGTGTTGTCAAACCCTTCGAAATAGTACCTGCAATTATGATGCAAAACTTTGAGCTGGAATAGCTTCCTCTGAAACATAAACTGTTTCAGACCTATTCGTCATGTAATACATATAATTTATTCTGATGTGGGAGCTTTTGATAAAATTGTTAACATTGGCTAGAAGATCAGCCATGCGGGTGACTTTGAGTGCAGTTCGTCTGCCAGAAACTAGAACTTAACCGACTGTCTACAACGTGAGCAATTGATCAAACTTTCAGAACTGGCTCTCATACTTCGTCATTTTTTTCTCTCGTATAAACCAGGTTCACAGTTGACAAGTTAACAGCCCAGAAGGAATTCCTGATCGACCTCTCTGTGTCTCTGTGCATTGATGGCACCTGCACACCGATCAACCTGTTACAGGGAGCCCATGTACCCATCCCGATCTGCAACCCAAATGCTACATTCTCCCTACCAGGCGATGGTTCAATCGCTGGTTACCTGGAAACCTTAGCAGGGGAAATAACTGACGTAGCTGTGGATTTGGTGCTCGACACTCTGGGGCTGAAGGTGACTATATCCAGTTTGTACAATCAGAACTTTGTAAAGGGCCAAGAGACATTTATAATATAACAACAATACTAATCAGATTTCAATGCCAACATTTAAACTGTAGAGAATCCTTTTTGTTTGTAATTAAATTATTTTCTTTTTATAGAATTTCCTACTAACGGACTCATGTGGTCTTCCTCCAGCAACTAGTGATGAAGGCAAGTGTTAATGTTTGTTTTTTTAAGAATGACCAACTGTTGCATATTTATAAATCCCATAACTTGTCAGAACAAACTCTTAACCGCATTTTTGAAAGTACATTTTAACCCTAAGTGTCATCCTTACCAATAAAGCTATGTTCTGTCTCCCGAAATCATTAGGTTGTCCAGTTCAGTTTCCCACTGGCCGACCAACAGTTTCCTGCCGTATAAACAGCCACTGCACAAGCTTGCACTGCTGTCTCAACTTGGACCTCAAAGTAACCCAGCTAAGCTCTAAGGCTTGGCTCGAAATCGACCCTTGTGACTACAAACTCTCAGTTGGAATGGGGATGTGGTACTTTAACATCTCACTGTTCTCCTATGAGTGGGGGAAGATGGAAAGATTTTCTATTGGACGAGCGATAAGTGTGGAGTAAGTTTGTCAAAATAAGAGGAGTTTGATTATTAATTTTATCAACATCTGTCTTAGAAGCAGAACCCTTAAAATGGTTTGAACATTAGCAATGGGAGACTTTTTGAAAGCTCTGCCACTAGAGGGCAGCAGACCTACCAGGTAAGGGTGCACAACTCCTATAGCAAACAATGGTAAATGCTAAACATTCAAAAATACTCAAAAAATATTTAGAAGTCTCTCAGCCTCTTGAAAATTAAATCAGATACATTGTCATACAACTAAACTTCAGATTTCTTCTCATTTTTTGGTAGGTCAGCATTTTGGAATTTTTGCTAATTACCCTAGAAGAAACGCTCCCAAAACCTCATGCACACCGCTTGTTATCATTGGGGAACTCGTGTCCAGTACGTCCTGTTCCAGAACAGCTTGGTTTATGCTGGCATTGTGTTATGAGAAACAAGTTTGGCTAAATCTAAACACAAAATCAAAAACACGCAAAACACAAGGTATTTGCTGTCAGTGACCGTCACTCATGCTTCTCCTATTCCTAAGTTGTTGACATTACCTGGTGGAGAGCGCCCTCTCTTGGTGATTGGCAGATAGTCTAAAGTTTCCCATTGACAAGGAGGATTTCCAAAATATAATGCATTTTGTTTTCCACCTATTTTTGTGATATAAATGACAGCTTCACGGTAACATTCAAAAACAAATTGTCGGGTGATTGGGTCGCAACAACTGTTTTTTTATTATAAGAACTAATGTTGGCCGTGTGCCTTAAAACAGTTTGCCTTTCTGTATAGAAACGAGATTTGCTTAATGCTCTCTCATTATTACTGAATATTCTCACTCAAATCAGATTTTCCATTGTCAAACTGGATGCCTTAAAAGAGTACGAGATCGATCTTGCATTCTCTCTCCAAGTCGACGACGAGACTACGGACTTCCCCCTCATGGAGGCAAAGAGAATCCCTATTCCCATCTGTAACAACAACTTCTCCTTGGCTCTACCTGGTGACGGCTCTGTACGGGGATTCTTAGAGGAGCTTGGAGACACTGTGGGACAGTCGGCAATTGATTTGGTTTTGAGAAAGTTGAATTTATATGTGAGTTAAAAAAACAAATTTTGTTACAACTTTCACCATTGTATCAATTCGAACGTTCAGTAAGATGTTTTAAGTGATTTTACTCTCGATTTTGTTTTTGCTTTCAATTTGCTAATTTTTCCAGGATGTTGTAAGTGGGAGATCGTGTGAATTACCAACAGAATCGGCAAACAATGCACTAGGTAAAGTTTACTAATATTAAGTATAACCAAAGTTAACTACCTTGGTTGAATTGACAAACAAACACCCAGACTATTTTGTTTAGCTATTATTTGTTATGCAACAAAGGACACTCAAAGACTGCAAATAATATCACAATTTTTCAACACTCATCACTCGGTGTTTTCTGACTTTCTATCTCCCGTCCACGATTTCAGCTTGCCCAATGATCTCCCTCCCCACCTTGGCAAACATCATCCAGTGTTCAATCGATGATCACTGTCTTGGCATTCAGTGCTGTGTAAATTTGAACTTCATCATCACCACACTCATGCTCCATGCTAGGATCAAAGTGGACCCATGTAACTTCCAGCTTCATGTGAACTTTGAAAACTGGGAGCGTAACTTCACTCTGTTCAGTTACACTTGGGGGAAGATCGAAAGGGAACCAATCGGTGATGTTGTGACTTTAAGGTGGGTAGGGACATTTTCATAATCTCTTTAATTCAGGTCACTGTTACAGTTGAGTTAATGAATGAACAAAAAAGTAAATTTCCGTTCAGCTGATACTTTTCATGACATAGTTGTCAATTTGTTTTGTAGCTATTCAGTTGATAAGCTAACGGAGAAGAAGGTATTTTCTGTTACACTTGATGTTGAACTGTGCATTGACAACGCATGCGTGACAACCTCCATTTTGGATCATGTCTGGGTCCCAATACCCATCTGCAATATCAACCCTGTTACATTCACACTGCCAGGCGATGGAACGGTAGCTGGATTTATCAAGGACCTCGGAGGTCGTATTGGAGATTCAGCAGTTGACTTTGTTCTGGAGAAATATGGATTGAATGTAAGAATACTTTACTTTCGTTCATCTCTGTCAAAGTTTCCTTTCTAAGAGAGTGACTTCTCCAAATCCATTGGGGACGCAACAAACAAGAAAAGCCTCTCTCTACTATTCGATACAGCACTGCTGTACCCTGATCAAGCTGCGGCCTTATGCATGTCAAAAGCGTCTCCATGTTTGGGGTTGAAAATCTAAAAAATAAGAGCTGACGCAAACATTATAAATTAAACAAGTTATCGCTTTCCAAACTTTTCTTCTTGAATACATCAACAACAAAATAATTTAAAAGAGGCGCAACCTCCAAAAGGTGTTGCCTGCTAGCAGGAAATTAATGCATTTACTAACAAATTAGTTATTGTTTTAGCAATTTCTCCAGACTGAGCAGTGTGAGAGAGGAACACCGTACACCTTAAAAAGTAGTAAGTGTTCTTCAATATTATACGTATGTTTATTTTCATAATGACTTTTAAACATATATTTGGCTTAAAGACAATGGACACTATTGGTAAATGTCAAACGCCAGTCTCTTCACTTGGTGTATCTCAACATATGCACAAAATAACAAACCTGTGAAAATTTGAGCTCAATCGGTCATCGAAGTTGCGAGATAATAATGAAAGAACAAAACACCCTTGTCACACGAAGTTGTGTGCGTTTAGATGGTTGATTTCGAGACCTCAAATTCTAAATCTGAGGGAGCCGTTTCTCACTATGTTTTCTCATCAACCTCTCCCCCTTAACCGTCACAAAGAAAGGTTTTATGCTAACAATTATTTTGAGTGATTACCAATAGTGTCCACTACCTTTAAAATAACACCATTGTGTGTGTGCTAATTGTTTGTTCTTTGGAGAACTGTCTTGATATGTTCTTCTACGCTGAGTAGATTTGTTCGTATTTTTCAGGATTTTTCAATTCGGTTATGGATAGTAAAATACCTTTATTGACTTCCTCCTAAATCTGTGCAATGCCATAACGCTTTCCTTCTGAAGGTTGTCCAGGTGTCGACCTCGAACAACTTCCTGATTTCCTCTCATGTTCCCTCACCGAGTCCTGTCTTGGCATTCAATGCTGTCTGGAGATGGACCTTAAGATCGTGACACGTACAGTCAATGCATGGCTCATCTTGGATCCCTGCAACTTCAACCTGTCCATCGGCTTTGGGAACTGGGAGCAAAGTATCACCTTATTCCACTATGCTATGGGTGACTACAGGGAGGAAGTTGTTAACAGTGTGCTGAGTGTAAGGTAACTTTCACAAAACCTGTGTACAATCAAACATGGTTGTATACTCTATACTCGTGGGAGGGGATTTTGGACTGTATGGTCGAATATGAAAAAATGCTCTCAAAATCAACTCCGTCTTCTATTAACAGTTTCGATTTATGTTTCTGCTTGTTTTCTGTTTGAGAAGAACATGTATATTTTCTACGAACATGTTTTGTTTCTTCGTCCTTAACAAAGGTGGCGTGTTGACAAGATAACTGAAGATAAGCAGTTTGAGTTGAATTTACAGCTAGTGTTGTGTTTGGATGGGGCATGTAACACTCTGACTGTAATTGAGGGTAGCCGTCTTCCGATACCGCTGTGTAACACTGAAGATTCTTTTGTTCTTCCCGGTTAGTGTTTTTATTTAACATTGTGTCAAAGTATTAATAACACATTGGCTATAACAAACATTGTTTTACCGTACTATTTTTACCCATTTTGTTTAATCTCCACTTGTTAATTGTAAGCGTTAAAGATCATGACAATTCAAGATATATTTCTCATGTCTTTCTATTCAGGAGATGGCACAATTTCAGGGTTTCTTGGATATCTTGGCGGCAATATCGGACAGTTTGCTATCGATGCAGCAATCCGACACCTGAATCTAGACAGCTTCCTTTCAGGGAAGGCATGCTCTAATCACAGACAAGGTATGTTGAGGGTTTATGTTAAATTAGAGTTGTATGAGAAATACTTTAAAGGCACCGGGCACCTTTGGTAATTGTCAAAGACCAGTCTCCTAACTTGGTGTATCTCATCATAATCATAAAGAAACAAGTCTGTGAAAACTCCCTTGGTCGTCAAAGTTGCGAGAGATTAACGGAAAGACCACCCTTGTCGCACAAGTTGTGTGCTTTCAGATGCTTGATTTCGAGACCTCAACTGAGGTCTCAAATTCAATTCAGATAATTTTTTTAGTTGGAAATTCTTTTTATTTACAAGAAACTACGTTACTTCAGAGGGAACCTTTTCTTACAATGTTGCATACTATTAACAGCTATCCGTTTTTCGTAACCAAATCTAACAATTGTTTTGAGTAATTTCCAATAGTGTCGGTGCCCTTTTTAATTAAAGTAACAGGTGCTAATTGGTATCAATTATGACATGGTTCTTTTCTTCCCAAAGCTAAGTCACAATTTATTTTACTTCCACGTTAATTTTTGTTATAACGATATAATGTGAAGGCATACATAAAGATCAGGGAACTTTTGTTGAATGGAACAAAGGTTTTCACTCCTTACTTCCTTAAAAATGTTCCCACGACTGTGCGGCACTATACGACTGAGTGTTAAATATACAGTGTTTTGGTAATTTCCCTATGCGATATTCTCCCCCGAAAAGATGTTTGTTCAAGTGCAACTGGTATCCTTGGCAACTGCTCAATCGTTGGGGAATTCTGCACAGAGCTCCGATGTTGCCTCGACTTGGATCTGAAGATAGCTGATGTCTCGGCCACAGCGTGGTTTAAGTTTGACCCCTGTGACCTCACCTTCACATTAGGGCTTGAGACGTGGATGTTTCATGGATCGGTCTTTACATATGAGTGGGGTAAGACAATCAAATTATGACCATACCTTCAGTTTCTATGTTCAACTTTCCCTTTCCAGTCTCTAATGTTTCTAACAAATTACTCTCTGCGCCAACTCTCTTTTGAAAAGGTAGAATATATTACAATACATTGTGTTTTTATCTATGATTTCGTTGTATTAATAGGTGGAGAGACAATGGTTTCAATTGCTCCTGGATTGAATCTTAAGTAAGTGTTGAAAAACTCTCTCTGTTAAAAAGATGCAGTGCTTTAATTTAAAACATCCGTTAGACATTTATTCCTGGAAAAAAAATGCATGTAATAACCTTAGATATATCTCAAAGATCACTCTGGTTTTACATTGTGATCTTGTGTCTCTGATCGAAAATACGGACAACCCCCACAATAGGAAACAAATATTGTTATTTTTTCAAATGTTTCTCCAAATTTAAATAACCACCTCAATCGCTTTTAATATACACAACTTACAGATATTCCATCACCAAACTCGATGAGTCCATGGAGTTTCAAGTAGACCTGACTCTAGAGTTCTGTATCGATGAACTTTGTACCGACATCGATATTGTGCAGACCATACCTATCCCAGTTTGCAATCAAGACTTCAGTAGTTATACCTTCTCGGGTAAGTTTGTATTCAGTTCACTAAAAGGTCATTACACAAATGACAATTAAGTTCATAACAAAATATCTTAAAAGGAGCATTTGATTGATGTAGTGTAATGTTGTATAAAATGTATTAACCTTGCACTGTCAAACAACCATTCACCAACAAGCTGGAGTTGACGATCTCTGTTTTACAGGCATTAAAGGCAGTGGACACTATTGGTAATTGTCAAAGACCAGTCTTCTCACTTGGTGTATCTCAACATATGCATAAAATAATAAACCTGTGAAAATTTGGGCTCGATTGGTCGTCAGAGTTGCGAGGTAACTATGAAAGAAAAAAACCTTGTCACACGAAGTTGTGTGCTTTTAGATGCTTGATTTTGAGACCTCAAATTCTAAAATCGAGGTCTCGAAATCAAACTCGTGGAATATTACTTCTATCTCAAAAACTACGTCACTTCAGAGGGAGCCGTTTCTCACAATGTTTTATACCATCAACCTCTCCCTATTACTCGTAATCAAGAAAGGTTTTATGCTAATAATTATTTTGAGTAATTACCAATAGTGTCCACTGCCTTTAAGTAAACTGTATTTCTGGACACTATTGTTAACAGTTAAAATAAAAACTTACCAAGAGACGAGCACGTGAGCTTGTTCAAATTAACACATTTTTCAAGCCGAGCAACCATAACTGACACTTCAATACAGCATTGTTTTTTTGTTTTTTTACAGTTCACAGTTTACAGATTTTCTTTTCTTTATTCCCAGTTGATGGTTTCCTACAAACTGTGTCCGGACAAATCGTGCAGGGAGTAACTGAGTTACTCTTAAATCAACTAGGCATCGACCCTGACTTCTTCAATGGTGATCCGTGTGTACAACCGAAGAGTATCCAGTCTTACAGAAGTAATCTCTCATTATATTGGCTTTGAAATTAGTTCTAACCGAAAGGAAAATTATTAGATGTCCTTAATCTTACTGACAGTTCATGGGTTACTGTTGGGAAAATTGTAAATACCTTAATTTAGCCTGTAGTTATAAAACTTTATCAGCGATGTTAAAACATTTACGATATAAAAATATGATTTCGAGTAATTCCTGTTTCAGATTGTCCAAACATGCAGCTTCCTGGTAACCTCGACTCAAGTGCACAATGTGAAATCCTGGAGTCCTGTTTTGGAATAAAGTGCTGTCTTGATGTGAACCTCGGACCACTCAATCATAGCTTCAGTGCATCAATGGTGGTTGACCCTTGCCTTGGTCAGCTGAAGTTACAGTTTGGTAACTGGAAGTACAGTAAATCACTGTCACAGTTGGACATTGGTGTCGATAAGGAGATCACCATCGGAAACTTTGTATCGCTCATGTAAGATTCTTTACTTTCTTCTTTGCAAAAAAGTTGTAAATCGAAATTTGTTTTTTATTTTGTTAAAATCAAGTTATAGAGCTTAAACAAATATCTTCATGCCTTTGAAGAAGGTCCGGTTTGGATCGAAAGCTAAGGCCATCTACCCTACTCATTATAATAAAGCCGCATGTATATATTGTTTTGCTTTATAGATTCAAGTTTGAACTTTTTGATGGTAATATATCATCAAGTCTCTCTATGGATGCATGTGTGGGTGATGTCTGCACGGGTCGAATCGTTCTACTGGATGAATCAATATCTCCACTTCCTCAGTGCTATTCCAATGGATCAATCTCATGGAGAAAGTTACCAGGTAATTGTCTTCTAATAGAATAATCCTTTCTTCAACAGTGACAGTCAGACAGTTTATTTAAAAGAAATTTTAACAGATGTTTAATTCGCATCTGGATGGGAAAAAGAACATCCATTGTGGTTAAAGCCATATACAACGATGTGTGTTAGCACCGTATACTTAGTGCTCTACCGAGCTCTGTGCACAAAATAGCAGGCATTATCTTGCAATTTTAGAGCCATACCAACTAGACCACCGAGATTGCCTGGGCCCAATTTCATAGCGCTGCTTAGCACAAAAAATTTGCTTAGCACAACAATTTCTTCCTTGATAAAAACAGGATAACCAACCAAATTGTCATTTGTTGCATATTGCTTGTTACATGTTTTCAGCTGTTGTTTGCTTATCCTGAAAATCACGTGAAAATTTGGTTGGTAATTCTGTTTTTATCAAGGCAAAAAATGTCATGCTAAGCAATTTTTTTGTGCTAAGCAGCGCTATGAAATTGGGCCCTGGTATCTATGAAGCAGATCAATCCTATGTTTAAGTAGCGGGTACTGCTGTAGAGATATTTCTTGAATTCGATGCACGCACTTAAAAACATTATTTATTTTGTGTATTTAAGAACTGACTTCGATTTCACAACTTGGCACATTTGAAATTGGTTTAGACGTTCTTGCGCAAGCTTTGGGACTGCCAACACGTCTACTATCGGATTTGTCATGTGTTGTCTTTCATACGAGTGGCTTCACAGGTAAGCTTCAAACAACTGTTATGCGATATTTTGGAGATAAATTAGTTTAATAATTACCTTTTTAATATATTTATTATTTTGATATAAAGCCGCATAGGTTGGTCAATGTCTCGTTGTTGTTTATATAAAAAATAGTTTAAGTATGTACCACTGTATCGTAGAGTAGACCACATTAACCTCTTTATTTTGTTCACTCAAATTAAAGGCAGTGGACACTATTGGTAAGTTGGGAGTATAACACATTGTGAGAAACGTCTCCCTCTGAAGTAATGCAAATTTCAAGAAAGAAATTATTTTCCAAAAATTTGATTTCAAAACATCAGATTTAGAATTTGGGGTCTCGAAATCAAGCATCTGAAAGCACACAACTACGTGTGGCAAGGTTTTTCTGTCATTAATATCTCGCAACTTGGACGACCGATTGAGCTCACATTTTTACAGGTTTGTTATTTTATGCATACGTTGAGATACACCAAGTGAGAAGACTGGTCTTTGACAATTACCAATAGTTTCCAGTGTCTTTAAGATCCATGTAATAATATTATGACGACCCTTTTCCTGATTTCAATGCATTTGTTTTAAACTGCAGGTTGTTCACTGATTATAAAAACATATTGTTTACTTCATCAGCACATACACAAATTTTGTGTAGATTGTTAGATGATTGTTTTTTTTTTGTTTTTTGTTTTATAATCATCACCCTTGTTTCTTCTTTCCAGTGTGTCCCCATCTGCCTGTACTACCCCCTCTTCCATCAGGTGGAGTTTGCCAGTATTCTGATACATGCCTCGGGGTAAAGTGTTGTTTATCAGCAGACATAGGCACCACTACTCAAACTCTACGGGCGTGGTTGACTGTAGACCCATGTGAACTGACTGCGAGTGTAGGCTTTGAAGACTGGAGTTTCAATATCACACTCTTAAGGTGAAGTTTCTTCATAAAAGATGTCCCTTATCCCTTTCGTCTTAAAAGGTTTATTCTAAACGTATGAGTATGACTAAGCTTTGTTCAATGAACACAAAACTACACACCATGTGAAATAATAATCTTAAGTTAGGAGTAGTCCCAACTCTTTGTGAACGCCTTGTTTAATTGTTTTTATTTTAGTTATAAGTGGGGCAAGCAGATCAGAGAATCACTAAGTGATGTGGTGTCCATTTCATTCACCATTGACAAGACATCAAACAATCGGAACTTTGTGCTGTCACTCTCTGTTAAATTATGCATTGCTGGATTATGCGCTCCGGACATCGTCATCTTAGATGGCTTCGTGGCACCGATTCCTTTCTGTAATGCAACGGGGACGCTGGAGTGGCCTCAGGATCTTGGTGAGTTAAACATTTCATTCGTCATTCCAAAACGGAAAACATTCTCGAAACAAAATCCGAAGGGATACATTCATTTTCTTCTACAAACACAAGTTAATTTCTTCCGTATAAACAGACAAACTACATTGTTCAAAACTGTTTAAGCTAGAAAGATACCAAACATTCAGGGTTGTTGATAACACTTTTAATGGTAAAACATGAACTTCTTCATCTTTTGTGTTTCCAAGTTGGTAGTGTCACAGATTATGCAAGCAGTCTGGTGGTTAACCGCCTTGGTGTTAGCACAGATGTCCTTCTACCTCAGTCATGTAGTGGTCCACCAGAACAGATTACACCCACCACATCAGGTAAACAGTTCCTGCGAAAGACAAACTTGTCACTTTTTTTTTAGCTTTAAATATGGCCTTTTTCTCAGTGATGTTCAAAACAGCCTAAAGCTTAGCATTTAGTCAAGACACACGACCCCGAATGCCACGCACAAAATAATCGCACTAGTCTTGTTTTCGTGCGTGAGTACCGCTGCCGCGTGCGCCTTGACTAAAGGCTTCCTCAAGCTTTGCTTTTAAACCAGTTTTCAAATAAATAATCCCAACCGATGATTGCTGTTTGTGTTTTTCTCAGGTTGTGGTTCGCTCTCTCTTCCGTCCTCCATTGCGTCTTATTGTTCCCTGGATGAATCGTGTCTCGGGGTTGGTTGCTGCTTGACCCTTGACCTGGACATAGTTCAAAGGTCATTCTCAGTGTGGGTGAAACTTGATGCATGTGCCGGTAGATTCTCCTTTGGTTTTGAGGAATGGAGTCACAGTGAAGTGTTAAATACAGCAACATTGCAAAGTATGTCAACTTGAACTTCTTTAATTATTGCACTCTTAAAAAGATAACTATGAAACTAAATTTAGGAGTACGTATAAATATAACTACGAACAGTAAACTTGCAGGTACAACCATGTGTAAAATCTCTTTTGAATGATTGTTGGCTCTGAAAAAAAGCCGGTTTGGTCTCGACGTTTCGAACAGTATACTCTGCTCGTCTTCAGGAGAAACAAAGTTTGTCCGATTATGGCTAGTAGATAACTGTTTTAGCGAACACAATATAATTATTCACATTAACTTTATGTTATGCGGGGAAAAATGCCAAGATCAAAGAGCAACAAATTAAACAGAAAATAAAGCAAGAAAATTTCAAAATTCTCCCCGAGTAGGCCTCTTGCAGAAATATTCTAACATTATTTTGTTTTTATTTGCCTTATTTGAAGCATATTCCCAGGAGAAAAATATCGGAAACGTGAAAATCAGGTAGGTGATATTTTCTCGAAATAAAAAGGACCGTAAATATATGTAATTTTAATTTCACTATTTTTCTTTGTTTCTGAATAAAAGGCCTACTAACAATATTCTGAAATCACCAAACATTCTATTGCTTTTTGGTTGCTTTCTCTAGATATAATATAGAGCGCCCCCATGAGTCCGTCTATGATGTTGACCTCGACCTCTCTGTGTGCTGGCAGGGGAGATGCACTGATCCCATTGTGATTCTACAAGACACTATGTTCTCTGCTTCACAATGTGGCCAGGAAGGAAGCAGTAGCAGAAGGAAGAGAAGAAATGTAGATGATCTGTACGTTCCAAAAATCGTTTACCTGCTGTGGCTAGACAGACTGTACATTTGGAAACATTCTTATTTTGTTTAGATGCAATATAGAGCGCCCCCAAGAGTCCATCTGTGACGTTCAACATATCGTTGTAATGGTTGTGGCTATAAGTTAGTTAATTCGAGTGTAGTGAAACTCAGTGTGGAGTCGGTTTCGGGATTTGCAATCATTTACATTTATTGTGCATCAAAGAAAACCAGCCAGTGCCAGGGTGATTTTAGGAGGAGCTACCTCTCATATTTCTACTTTTAAAGCATGATTCTGAAGACGAGTGAATGCCTGAAAGGCCTGTCACGGAAAGAGGCCGCGTTCACCACGCGGGAAACCATCCCCCCTGCGGCTTAACCTCTGACATGTACTGTACCTCCGGCGATTTATCATAACTGGCAATTGGCATCGATACTGGCTATTTTACATATTATAGATTCTTGAAATCACCACACGAGTACAAGGCTTTCAAGTATTACCGAGTTGCATACCTCGCTCAATTCTAAACAACCAATTTTAAAACCACTTGCCAAAACTCGATGCCCTCAAGATGACATTATTTTAAAAGCGGTGCACCAACCCTTGATTACCTGACGTCTTGAGTAGACTGTGTCACTGTGTTATGGGTGTCCACAACATGAATCTTAAAACAAAATGCATTAATAATAATTATTGAACAAACTTTATTGTCGACACGAAAGTCAGAATAGTTATTGTAATGTTGAGCTTCTATAGGCACTAGCACTGTTGGTAATTACTCAAAATAATTATTGAAACCTTGTATAAAACCTTGTAACGAGTAATGGGGAGAGGTTGATATACAACATTGTGAGAAACGGCTCTATCTGAAGTAACGTAGTTTTCGAGAAAGAAGTAATTTCCCACGAATTTGATTTCGAGACCTCGGAATTAGTTTTTGAGGTCTCAAAATAAAGTATCTAGAAATCACACAACTTCGTGTGGCAAGGGTTTTTTCTTCTTCCATTATTCTCTCGCAACTTCGACGACCAATGAGCTCAAATTTGCACAGGTTTGTTATTGTATGCATATTTTGAGATACACCAAGTAAGAAGACTGGTCTTTGACAATTACCAATAGTGTTCAGTGTCTTTATAAATCAATATCAACAATGTGGTTTTTTTTTTTTTTTTTTTTTTTTTTTTTTCACGACCATATTTTATAAATTGTATTAATTTAATCACCTTGTATTTTGAGATGTCCTTTACAAAGATATTAAATTTGAAAACAAGGGAGTAAATTTTGTTTCACCATAATTATAGAACCAGTGATACAGGAGAGGATGGAAGCATCTTGGAAGATTTCGCCACCAGCCCAGCTGATAGGGTTATTCAATATTTCAGGAAAATTCTTCAGTCAGATTCGCCGACACTTTCATCAGAAGAGAACATTATGACGAGACTTCAGCCAGAAAAAGATGTACCGCCAAGTTAGTGTTCCTGCTTGGTTTTGTTTAAAGCCATTGGACCCTTTCGGTACAAAAAAAAAGTTCACAGATTTACAAATAACTTACAGGGTTTACAGAAGGTAGTGGTGAAATACTTCTCTTGAAGTATTATTCCATGAAATGCCTCACTTTTTGAGAAAACAGTTAAACATTATCAATTCTCGATAGCGAGAATTACGGATTTATTTTAAACACATGTCATGACACAGTGAAACGCGCGGATACAAGGGTGGGTTTTCCCGTTATTTTGACCGATTGAGCCTAAATTGTCACAGGTTTGTTATTTGATATAGAAGCTGTTTACCGAAAGGATCCAATGGCTTTAAAGGATTTGGGTACTTTTTCATAGATTAATAATAAACTTACAAGGTTTAAAGATAATGATAGTGGAAAGCTTACCTTTAAATATTACTTACTGAGGTGCTGTATAGTTTTTGAGAAATGAGTAAACCAATGTCATGATAATAAGTTTGTAAATGCTTAAAATAATTTTGGTCACATGAGACCAAAACTATTTTCATGACATTGGTTTACTCATTTCCCCAAAACTACAGCACCTCAGCACGTAATATTTTCAGGTAAGCTTTCTACTATCATTATCTTCAAACTGTGGAAGTTTAGTCTAAATATGTGGACATTGTGTTTTTTTGTCCTACAAAAAGTACATACACCATTTAAATGAAAGAATAGTTTGGTAACTTTGAATTAATATGTAGCTGAAGTTTCAGAGTAATCACAGGCTTTTTAAGATTATAGAATAAAAACGCACAAATGTTGCAGTGCTACTTAGTGACAATATCTTCGCACATAATATTTAAGGCAGAATGTTTGGACATTGAATTGTCGATTTTAAGCAATAAAATTATTGGAAAAGTCTGGTCGAACGTTGACAAATGTTAAACCCTATCATGAAAACGCCACCAGCTTTCTCAGTGGATCCTTTGCATTTTATAATAGTATAATAATTTATTGGATTCCGACTGCTAAAAGAATCGATAAGAAATTGAGTTTGAGTAAATATACCAGCTTGTTTTTTTTTTTTGTGTTTTTTTTTGTGTTTTTTTTTCGTACCAGGGGTAGCTGGATCTGGTACTGAAAGTCGTCGAGCTTTGGGCACCTTGATATTTGGGAACGAGGACAAGACGCCAGTTCCATCAAGAAAAAGGAGAGACTTATCCCTTGCAGTAACATTTGGTAAGTTAAAAATACAAACAAATTAGAATAGGGCGCTGTTCGCACAGCTGACATGTTTTGAAAGTACTGCTCCTTGTTAAAGTACTTCCAGCTCCTTTTAGCATTTTTAATCGCTTTTCCGTGTTTTTTTATCGTAGTCCTTTTATGGCATGTGTGCTTTTAACATATATTTGTATTTTTAACATATTTATTGTTGTGTTTGTAATTCAAATACAGTTCGGCGTTTTGCTGTGACTTTTGAAATGATCCGAGCAGTATGAATTAGTTTTAAGCTTCATAAATTAACTAAATGTTAATTGCTCAATATTTATTTTTGTTTGTATTTGTATGCGACAGGTGGGGCTAGTTTGTTTGACCTCAATTTGACCCCTGGAGCCGACTCGGGCGCCTGGCAGGGTGATAAGATCATCGGCGGTGGACTAACATGTAAGCTTTCCACTCTGTTCTTTTTTCCATTCTTACCTGTGGATCTTCAAAACTAAAAACTTTAATAAAGTTGGCCCAATTTCATAAAACATGTAAGCAGCCAGTTTTGAGTTAACGGAGCTCCCTTAAAGCAGAATTTATATTTCCATAAAGCTGTTTACCGTAAGCAAGAGTGAATGCTGGCTATTCCACGGTTAGCACATGAGTGACGTAACAGAGCAAATCAACGGTGAATGTGCATGTACGTTTAGAAATGTTCTGCTTACTTGAGAAATCATGGTGAAAAACGTTTTATGCTTACGCGCAATTTTCACTACATTAAGCACATCATATTGCTTACCGGTTAACAGCTTTATACAATTGGGCCCTGGGTGGATTTCACAAAGAGTTAGGACAGTGGTCTTATCTCGAGTTAGGACCAGTTACTCGTCCTAACTTAGGACTATCCATGCATTTTGTATATCTCCTAGGAACTCTTTGTGAAATCGACCCCAGGTCCTCGTGCATTTTTGCTGGTCCAACTTGAAAATATTTTTGGGGGCACTTGCGATGATAGGGGAAACTAGTATGCATATTGTAAATAACATTGTTTCATTTTCAAATTTACAAAAGTGAAAGGTCTTGATGCTCTTGGTAATCGGATTGCAAACATGACGATAGGGGAGCTAGAGGCAATGTTGGATCTACAAAACATCGACCCTTTTACTGTCGTCCAACTCATGAAAGATCTGCGATCTCTTTATCGAACCTTTGTAAGTGTTCTCCGTTTTAAACCTTATTCTTGTTTAATCCTTCAAAATTTACCGGTCAGTTTCCTGAAGTGGTTTATTATTTGATATTTAATGTTAAAAAACACTGGTTTTAAAGACACTGGATACCATCGGTAACTGTCAAAGACTAGTCTTCACAGTTGGAGTATCTCATGCGTAATGCGTATATCATGCGTAATATAACAAACCTGTAAAAATTTGAACTCAATCGGTCGTCGAAGAGATATTAATGAAAGACAAAACACCCTTGTCGCACCATGGTCACACGAAGGTGTGTGCTTTCAGATGCTTGATTTTGAGACCTCAAACTCTAAATCTGAGGTCGCGGAATCAAATTCGTCAAAAATTATTTCTCTCTCGAAAAATACGTCACTTCAGAGGGAGCCGTTTCTCACAATGTTGTAAACTATCAAGAGCTCCCCATTACTCGTTACAAAAGAAGGTTTTACTAATAATAGTTATTTTGAGTAGTTACCGATAGTGTCCACTGCCTTTAAACAGAAACACAAAATTATAAGTTGTTTTCTTCTCTAATTACTTATACAAGTGGTATATTATACAAATAATGACTGCTTCGAGTGCTTTGGTTAAAACTACGACTCCGGAGGTGATCCCCGGAGCTTCTATTTGCCCGAGGCGCAGCCGAGGGAAAATGGAACAGTCCGGGGATCACCGAGGGGGTCGGAGTTTTAATCATAGCAATAGTTAAAGCAGTCAATATTGTTTTATAACGGACTATTTATAGGCTAGTCTTTGACAATTACCAATAGTCTACTGCCTTTAAGTGCCAGTAGTTGTTTTGTTTTTAAATTATAAATCTCCCTCAACTTTGTGTTGACTCATACTGTATGATACTAGACAAATATCTGCAAAGCTCAGTACCCTAATGGTTGCGTTATGTTTGTTTGTATTGCTGACAACAGATCAGCGAATTCATTGATGTGTTTATGAACGGTAATGCACATGATGCGTTCAGCCAATTTGACATCGTTCTGAGTGGGATGATTCCATTTCCAAGAAGGGAAGTATTTGCCTTACTACATGAATGGGAAACTCCAGTTGGTGGAATCATCGTGTTAAGATTTAGTAAGTAGCTAGCCTGTCTCTTGCTCATGTGGTACCCTTTTCCCGCACCAAAAATCCATATCCTGTGTTTTAAGTTTTTAAAACCATTGGACACTTTCGAAACAGAAAAAAACAAAATTCACAGATTTACAAATAACTTACAGGGTTTACAGAAGGTAATGGTGAAAGACTTCTCTTGAAATATTATTCCTTGATATGCTTTACTTTTTGAGAAAACATTAAAACAATTATCAATTCTCGATATCGAGAATTACGGATTTATTTTAAACACATGTCATGACACGGCCAAACGTGCGGAAACAAGGCCGGGTTTTCCCGTTATTTTTCTCCTGACTCCAAAGACCGATTGAGCCTAAATTTTCACAGGTTTATTATTTTATAAATAAGTTGTGATATACGAAGTGTGGGCCTTTGGAAAATACTGTTTACCGAAAGTGTCCAATGGCTTTAATATACTTTTATTTATTTTGTTTTTACACATATACGCCGATGTGTGTATAAGTAATATGCTCAGTACTCTCCCGAGTTCTGTTAAAAAAAAAAAAAAAAAATCGAATTACTCGGGTGGGATTCAAACCCACTACCTGTGCATGTTTAGAGCAGTGTCATACCAAATGGACCACTGAGATTTCCCGGTAGCTAGAGGCAGTTCGAATCATATAGTTTTAGCAGCGGTTGTTGCAGTACTTTGTTCAGATGCATATTAAAAGGCTTAAGCTGAAGTATTTTATTATTTGAGTCATATGTTACTTCTTTCTCAAACACTACGTTACTTCAGAGGGAGCCGTTTTTCGCAATGTTTTATACTACCACAGCTCACTCCATTGCTCGTTTCCAAATAAACGAGTGTAAATCAATAGTGTCCAGTGCCTTTAAAAAAAACGAAAGTGACCACGGTTGTAGCCTTGCTCAAGGCAGTCGCATTATTCGCTCCGAAAAGACGCCGCTGTAAACCCACCCGTAAACTCTGTGCGTGGTGCGTGCGATCACACCGCATGACCCAACCGTAAACACACTGTCCCATCGTACGACTATGTGCACACAAGTCATCCGCACTCGTACCACTACGGGGGCATCGTGTCGTGCGATTTTACGCACAGTGAATACGAGTGGGTTTTTATACAGCGGCGGTCTTTTTTTCGGAGTGAATAGTTCGACTGCCTTGAGCAAGGCTACCACGGTTGTAAAAGTAATGTGTTCTTCAATGCAATTTTTATTTTTATTTTTCCCGCATTAACAAAATAATGGGGGTGATTTGCTTTATATAGGAATCGAAGCTGGTGCGTTTTTCGACTTGAAGATACCCGTGTCAGTTGCCCTCGTGTCAATGAAAGCCAAGGTAATGTATCTTGCACTGGTGTGTAGAGATAAGGGTTACTATTATAATTAACTTTTTAGTTTCTTTTGTGTAGGGAGCAATGTAATGAAACTATTTTGGTAATTTTAGCCCCGAGTTATACTAAAGCTGTCCTTTATTTAAATAAACCCTAATAAATATAAAGTAACAATACTACGAGTATAATTATGAAATAGTGATAGCCTTAATTTGTGTATAAACAGGGTGGTATAACACCAATGGTTGGTAGCTACGTTACTGCAAGTGTTTCAATCGGCTTCATATTGTATGGAGAGCTGGAACTCAAGGCAGACGTCTTACACACAAGCTTTCCTACAACTGCAGAATTAATCTTTGGTAAATTCCCGCTGGATGTTGGGTAAGTCGTTGTTGTTGTTGATCGTATAAACTTCCGTTGCTGCACATAAAAATCCCTAACTCCCCCTTTTTTTTTTTTATTTATTTATTTTTTTTTTTTTTATTTATATGCAAGTCGCCTGACACACAAGGCCGAAGGCCACTTCAAGGTGTAGGCTACAATTTTTTTTTTTTTTTCAGAGGCCATTGCCACCTACTCCTAGGGCTGAAACAGGGTTACCCCTTTAACAGTCCATACGTGTGTAGGCTTGGGTATCTTCAATTCGAAGCCTAGCCGGTACAGCAGAAAGCACTACCTCCTTAATTTTATGTAGTAAGCGTCACGACCGGGATTCGAACCCACACCCTGCTGATCAAACACCAGTGCTTGAATCCGGTGCTCTTGTAACCGCTCGGCTATGACACTGCCCCTATTCGTCATACCTTCATAAAGAATGATTAATATAATTTTGATTTTGCATCACTGGCAGCTAAAATAGGTAAGAGGAAAACTCTTCACGACACCCCGGCAGAAACCCATTTTATTTGTTAAGTTTACTCTTCCAAAGTGGAAATTATGGTATATTCCCGGAAAGCAATTACATAATTCTTTTTAAAGGCACTGGACACTATTGGTAATAATGTCAAAGACCAGACTTCACACTTGGTGTATCTCAACATAAGCATAAAATAACAAACCTGTGAAAATTTGAGCTCAATTGGCAGTCGAAGTTGCGAGATAAAACGAAAGAAAAAAACACCCTAAGTCACTAGAAGTTTTGTGTGAAAAATACTTCTTTCTCGAAAACTACGTCACTTAAAGACACTGGACACTATTGGTAATTGTCAAAGACTAGCCTTCACAGTTGGTGTATCTCAACAAAAAGCATAAAATAACAAACCTGTAAAAATTTGAGTTTAATCGGACGTCGAAGTTGCCAGATATTAATGAAAGAAAAAAACACCCTTGTTGCACCATGGTCACATGAAGTTGTGTGCGTTTAGATGGTTGATGTTTTATACCCTCAACCTCTCCCCATTACCCGTTACCAAGTAAGGTTTTTTTGCTAATAATTAGTTTAAGTAATTTACCAATAGTGTCCACTACCTTTAATTGACAATATCCAAAGTTATATGTCTCTTTATTTGCCTTTAATCTCTAAGTCTGTGTTTGTTATCCTTAGACTCAGATTGGACATAGTGATGATCCCCTTAATAATCCGTCTGTCAGGTAAAGTCACACTGAAGATCCCTTTATTCGATGTAAGGAAGACGCTCTACAAAAAGGATCTGTGGCGCTACCAAGCCAACCCTATCCATGCAAATATTTTCAATACTCGCAACAAACAGCCTGATGAGACTCCGCCAGAGATTATGGTCTACTCCACACCTGTTGTAAGTCACGTAAAATCTTTTTTTTTTTTTTTTTTTTTTTTTTTCTCAGCGTCAATGCAGATAACTTTTCTTCTGAATGATTTGTTTTATTGTAAACTAACTGAATAAGTTGTTCCCCCTTAATCCAAACGGCCATGTTGGATACTTTTTAAATTTGTTACCAAGAATACACAAGTTTATTGAGTCCTATATTTAGTAAAGGACAACCTTGATGAAAATACTAGCTGCTCACGGGGTACCATTGCGGCTTGTCCAATCCATCAATACTGTTCTTTGGTATTTTACATTTTGTGGAAATGGAAACACATGTCTTGAAACAAAAATGAAATGAATGAATTTTGGAACAACACTTAATTTGATATACAAATTGACATTAATTTTTCCAATGTAGAATGAACCATCCTCATCAGTTCAAAACGCTCCCCGGTTCAAGTCCACCAATTGTCTTTTGTTCTACTCAAAATGATTACTAGATTTTACATTCAAATTTGATTTTGTTTTTTACATTAAAGCATATGGGCAAAAAGTCTAAGTTGCATCTCCTAAACTATGGAATTCACTCCCTAATAGCATACAAGAAAGCTCCTCTCTAGAACAGGTTCAAGTTCAAGCTCTGGTTAGTTGTCTTTTGTTCTCCTCGAAATCAATATTAGATTTTACATTCCATTGGATTTGTTTTATTCCAAAAGGAGGCCCCCCACTCCGGAAAGAGGTCAGTAAAAATTGCAGAGCCAACCAGCCAGTGCAGCGTTGAGCAGGTGCCTGGTCTAGACTACACAGAGCCGGCCTTTCAACTTGAGGTGGTCGCTGCTGATGACAAGAGCTTAGTGACGTTTTTCTATCAGGTTGGGACGGTACCTGGAGGGTACGATGTTCTCTCTAAGACAGACTATGGAGGACCATCAGCCATCATTTCACAGGTGATGATGCCTTGAGAATCACAACCGAGCCTTAGCTTAATTTGGTTCAAACCAGTGATCATTTTGCCCCCATTTGTTTTAGATTAAAGTTTGTATCTTATCTTTTTGCCAACTCCACAGGTGTCTGAGACAGTTGTTTCATAATGATAGAACCGCTGCTCTGCACTTGACCTTGAAAACACCAATTACATTACAAACGCTAAACAAAACATTTGAGTATATTTAGTGACAAATCATTCTCTATTAATTTGACTTGAGCCTGTGGTTTATGTTACTTAATTTAGCCTGATTTTTAAGCCTGAAAGTTTTAAAGATTTTGTTGCATCCTATTCTGTCCACAGACCCTACTCGGTGGCCACCCACTTCACTTCACTGTCTACGCCATGAACAACGGTGGAGGTACCTCAACCGCAACCTGCAGCCTGCCGACCTTTGACACCACCCTCCCTACCGGTCGTATTACTCCTGACTTCACTTCAACCAGTCATCCACACATCCTTCGTGCCTCAGCAGTGGTGTATGATGACTCTGTCATTTTGATGCAGAAAGAAGGAGTTGGGTTTGGACCTGAGATCTGGGGTGATCAGATCGTACCCTGGCACACGATTGACGTCACAGAGCGAGAACAACTTGGAACATCAAGTAACTATAACAAAGACATATGTCACTATCTCTTGACAATTTCATGCAATTACAAAATCGGCTATACTCATGTAAACGTAAGTCCTTGAAAGTATACAAAACATGTCCAGGGGTGGATTTCACAAAGAGTTAGGACTAGTCTTATCTCGAGTTAGGACGAGTTACTAGTCCTAACTTGGGACTAGCTGTACGTTTTTGGTATCTCTTAGGACTAGTCCTAAGTTTGGACTGGTCCTAACTCTTTGTGAAATCCACCCCAGCTTTGGTTCCAATCGACCCATGAGCAACTGGTGCTGAATTATTTGACTCAATGAGATACAATATACTGAACTGTTAATACAATTGTGGTCATAGCAAAACAGAAAAAGAATGTTTTAAAATACTGATGTCTAATTATTTGTCATTTTTCAATCACTTGTTACAGTCAACGATTTTCACTATTTCACCACCGCCAAGAAAGGACGTCTCATCTCCACACCAACGTCCACCGTCACTCATATCAATCCAAACCTCTGTGCCCGTGACTGCCTCGCTCTTCCAGAGACAAAGTGTCTAAGTATCAACTATGACTACGATTCCAAGATGTGTGAGCTGCTTGAGGAGATCGAGGGCAATGGGGTCGAAGTTCATGAGGTACATGTTGCTATAGATTTGTATAATTTAACATTTATACAGTAAGTTTTCAGGCTAAAACTACACATCGATGTGTTTATCCTTACCAATGCTGAATATACCTTTAACAAGTAACTGCACTTTGTGAGTATAATGTTGTTCCTGCTGATTTTTTGCATTTTGAATCAAGTTTGACAAGTTCACTCATTATGAGCGTCTTGGTGTTGGCCACGCTGTTGAGTTTAGTCACGAGTCCCTCCTGCTCGATCACACCAACATCTACTACTTCAACATCGAGCTCCTGAACTATGTAGCGTATGAGAACATCGTGTCATCTGTGGGTATCGTGGCAGACTTTACAACTCCAGAGCCTGGTTTGATCGTCAATGCATCGAGGGACGAGGTTGTACATGAGCCGTGTGTTCAATTTACTCCTGATGAATGGGAGAGACGATGTATTGAGGATACACCTCTTGATAATCATAGGTAGGCAAATAAACCTCGATAGCTCTGCTTTGGTCCAGGAAAAACTAATAGAGAACTTGGTTGGGTTTTGCGGGATCTTGGTTAAATCCAACTGGGTTCCCAGTTAAACCAAATAGTCTCAGACCAACCGCGACCGTGTTTAAATAAATTTGGGATCCCGGAAAATTATAACTTGTGTCCCGGTCTGTCAAACCCGAATCCCGGGGGAAATCCAACGTGTTTAAATTGAATTTGCATATACACTGGTCCAGTGGACCAAGCATTATGTTGTTCCAGTGAGCTATGTCCCCACATGGGCAGTAAACGGCAGTGCCTACATTATGCGCAAAGCACAAAGGTTTATGCAATCATAAAAGTTTGATTTTTAGGAAGTATCAATTGTCTGGATTATGAAGCCTCCATAAACTTGATAAGAGTTTGGTTTCTAGAAATGTGTTCTTTCAAAATTCTTATATCTACTAAGGCCGCATGTAGTGTTATCCCCATCTTAGATTTAAACGTAAAGCATGACACTTCTTGCTAGTGTTTTTCTTTTTTTCTTTTTTTGTATATAAGATACATTATCGATGGGCCTGGTTCCATGACTGTCTTCAATGGTGAAATGGAACTGGAGGACATACTGTATACAAGAAGCAATGCCTACATGGCAGGTAACCAGACTAAATAGATCAATGCAAAACCATCTTTTTTGAAGATTTTTACAAAGTTAAAAATATAGAATCTGTAGTTTTAAATTTAGATTGCTATTATATCACTTTCTCCCATTTGTAAACTGCTGGTTTGTAGCAGAATTTGTAAATGTGTTTTGACTTCTTATCTTAGCAAACTGGGATGGTATCCATGATAACGAGACTGGTATCCATGGCTACACCTGGTCCATTGGTTACAGCGTGTGTAATGATGACGTCAGCAGCCATATTGATCCTCATGCACACCTGTTTGATGAATCACAATGGCACCATCAGGGTCTGGTAGTTAACGTCAACCTCCCAGGTACAAGTTCATCTAATCCAGTTGGAAATGAACCATTTTCTCTTGTCTACATTTTGTATACACCTTACAATTCTGGAGCATGTTTTGGGTTGACTTTTCCGTAGACCAATATTTACATGACTTAATTTGAGTATGGCGCCTTCATCGAGAGACTAAAAGGAGTTTGTTCATTGGCCAATCCTGTGCGTTGTGCGTACAAATCTGTGGGTTTTGTTTCCAACATTTATCTTCATTCATTTCAAGTTAAATAACGGCTTGCATTGATTCATCATCGGTTCACCTCTAAGAAGAGTTCATAAGGTCAATGGGAGACTTTTAGGGACACTAGGCAGCAGCAGACTCACCAGGTAAATCCATTCTCGGGAAATACGCGCATGCTAAGAACTACGTCAACAATGGAATTTTACATTGCAGGTCTGCTGCCACCTAGCGTTCTTAAGTCTCCTATTGCGTATAATGCGTGATTGAAAAACGAGCACCCAAAAATGCTCAAAAAGATATGTTAATAAAACATGCACTTCATCTGTTTTGACTAGAAGCAATTAATATTGCACATTTCTGCAAATAGTGATGCGAGTATAGAGAGGAAAGAATTTGAAAATCTTGCAAGTTTTTTGTCTATTTTTTATCTACCTAGATGGTGCCTATTTTATCAGCGTACGTGCTCTGAATAAGGTGGAGTTTGGCGGCCCGATGGCACTGACTGTTTGTCATAGCACGCCCCTCATCATTGATAACACTCCGCCAATAATTGACAGCATTAATAACATCACTTATGATTCCTCGATTGGAAGAATTGGATTGCAAGTTAACGCAAGGTGAGTTTGTGTTTAGAAAATCTCAAAAGTTTATATTCACTGTAAAGTTGTCATTGTTCAACCTAGTTAATAGTTAGAAATTACTGTACAGTCTACTGACAAACAAATTTTCTCAAAAAAAAAAAATCTTGAGGTCAGTTGAAATGATTGTATAATTCTCGAGAATTAAAGCATTTTAAAAACGCACAGCTTTTCCAACCGATACACACAAACATAACTAGAGTTGGACTGGAACATCTGGATTGACATGCCATTTTTTATCAACTGAGTTTGAGCTCTAGTTTTAGCGTTTTCCCCTAGTTTGGCAATATATTTGATGGGGCTTTAAGTCACAAGCCACACCATCTGTAACTGCCTTTAGCCAACTACATCCAAGATAACGATACAATTTGGAAAACAGGAAAATAGCGGCAGAGGGTTTAATTTGAGGTGATGTTTGTTTTGTGATAATTATCAAGTACTAAACCATAAATAACATTAAATTATTTACAGCGATCCTGATTCTCATTTGTTTGAGTACCATGTGGCAGCCGGAAGAACACCGAGGGATATATCTTTGCTTGACTGGGAAGCCCTCGCTGTTACTCAACAACTCATCATCGACTTCAAGATTCCAAATGGCATACCATGCTGGCTGATTGTCAGAGCTGTCAACAATGGTACAAAGTTACAGCTAAAAATACACCAGCTAAAGTAGTAGTCCCAGCCAATTCATTATACCTTCCGCCCGGGGAGCAGTAAAAAAGCAGGGCATTTTTTTCAGAACTAAGAAGTCTCCCGAACATCCGATAAATCTACTCCGCGGTAGAAGAATAAAGAAAGACAGTTCTCTAGGAACAAACTCTACCTGGCATGTAGATGGTGTTACCGCAAACCAAATATATTCATCAAAATACACCACATACGCAAAGTAAATTGTTGTACTTAGGTGCTGGTGTCAACTACAAATAACTGATACTCTATTGACATTATCGTGGCAATATACAAAGATGATCAGAGGGTTGACTGGGTTAAATCCAAGTCACAATCGATCTGCCTGTCATTCTCGTTTTATTTTTCCTCTCCGTAGTTGACCTTCGAACTGTAGAGCATGCTGATGAACCAATATTAGTTGACGACACACCACCAATTGCTGGAGACTTATTCGACGGACCCTATGCTGGACGAGATCTTGCGTTCACTAAAGATAGAAATGAGGTAATCAGGGAAATCCCCTAACTTCATATTAATGTTTTGTACAGGGAAACTTACATCTGTTGTGTTATTTTGTTAGTTTGTACTACCCTTTCCAGTAAATCTTGTTAACAATTTTGACAGCATTACTGTTAAGTTTATGTAGCCAGATAGACCTTTAGTAATCTCTGTAGCTAAGAAGTTGCTTAAATGAAGTCTCTTATAACAACACACTTTCATTCCATGTTTCAGTTTGTGTACAAATTTGTCTCCACGACCGTAACTAAATCAAAGGACTAATTATCTTAAAGAAGCCTGGCACAGATTTAGTATTTTAAAACAAAATTGGTCGTTGTCTATTCTATCTGTTAAGCTGACGTGTTCATTTCTTTAACAGATTTGTGGAAACTGGTACAACTGGTTTGATCCAGAATCTGGTATTTCCTCGTACCTGTGGGCCGTTGGAACCCAACCGCTAACAAGCAACGTCGTGAACTTTGTCAAAGTGTCTCGTCGAGAGCATGGGACCTGCTCCGGGTATGTCACCCTCCAGCACGGCGAGACCTACTACTCAACGCTTGTAGCATTCCACGGTGGTTATGACAAGTTGAATGTTTCGGCTTCATCAAATGGAGGTAATTTTATTCATTGCATTTTATGCTAATCTCAGTGCAGATAATGGGAGACTTTGAGGTGCTAGGTGGCAGCAGACTTACCAGGTAAATTGCCATTGTTTACGTAGTTCTGAGCATGCGCACATTACCGAGAACAATGGAGTTTACCTGGTAAGTCTTTATTTCTAATATTTATAATATTTCATTAATCCTGCCAGATCTTAGCCTTTAAACAAGGCGCACGCAGCACCCCCTACCCGATGTCAAACACGACATCAGATATCTCGCACTAAAAAAGACCAGCGCGAGCGTGTGCCTTGATTAAATAAAGGCTAACCAGACCCATGCAACTGTATTAGCTACATGTAGTGTCAACAGAGAGTGACCCTCATAAAAAATCAAATATAAAAAATAAAATAAAATTCTCTCACTCAAATACTTTAAGAAAAACCTTGCCATATAGAAGAAATATTTACAGCTTTTTTTCTCGAATGAAAACTATTAATAAATTTAAATGCAAGATAATTTAAAAAGAAATAAATGGTGGTTCACTTTCTCAAAACTTCTTTGAAAGTTCACCTCTTTTAAAATTAAAAACTTTATCCTATATTCCGCCAGTGACTGTTGATCTAACTCCACCCGTCCAAGGAAGCGTCTACGACGGCCTCCTTCCAGGCCCAACGGACCTGGAATTCTCTTCTAAACCAGCCACAGTATCAGCTCAGTGGCAGGGATTCTCTGATCCCGAGTCTGTTATCGAAGACTACCAAGTCACAGTCTACTGTAAACATAGTGACAGGTAGGTCTTGTGAAGAGAAAAAGTCGAAATGTAATGTCCGTTAGAGAAGAAGTTGACTAAATTACTGTTGTTTTGGCAAATAGGGACTCCAACCAGCTAGGTTCTACAGAGGTAATGGGCAAACCTTAGTCAACCTAAAATATGCACAATAAATGTGCGACGGCAGGTTCTTTTGTTTTTTCAATGTATTTAATCCCAAAACAAAAAGGTTGTCACATTGACCCATGTGATAACTTTCTTGGTTCAAAATATGGATCGGTCTTATATTATATTAAGTCTTATATTAAGTGTTTGCAAATGATGAGACGAACTGTATGACGTGCATGACCTCACCCAAGTGAGTGTTAGCTGGCAAGTGGTCTGGTATATTAAAAATTCATCCAGACCCCAGTGCAGTGCCTGCAATGTGGTCACTCCTTAACAATTTCTGATCTACTTGTGGTTAAAGGGGCAGTCTGCTTTAAGTTATGTAAGTCTTTAAAAGTTTTAAACAATGCGACAGTAGGGACAAAACACATATGTCACAAATGTTTAATTACCTTCAAGACAAATGATTGAATACAACATGTCTGATTTTAAATACAAAACACAAGTCAACATAATTTTTATTTTATTTGTATTCATTTTGTCAGTGAAAATGCAACCAATGACTTTGAGGTTATCCATGAAGCCGAGTCAGTTAGTAACGACGTCTCTTTAATTGAGTGGCATCATTTCCATCTACACCACAAGGACCAGGTGTACATTAACCTACGTACAATCAACCAGGCTGTCAATCATATTGATACTCCAACCAATGGCTTCCTGGTGGATTTGACTCCTCCTATGTTACGATCCCTTGGAGACGGGCTTGTTATTGGACAGGACGCAGACTTCCAGGTTGGTTTAAAGAATATTTTGTGAACTCACCAATTTCTACTTCAGTTCTCAATAATGTCGGATTGAGACCATTTTTGTAGATCAAATTCTTCCCTAAGGGTAACTGGTGAACTGAATGAACAAATTCTATACATGGTATGTACTTGGGTGTCCTTGGTTTAAACTCTGGTGGTTAAGTCATTAGGGTGTGGGTTCGAATCCCAGTTACGGTACTTTGTGTCCATGAGCAAGCCACTTAACTATACCTCCTGTTTATCAAGGATACCTTTGGGGGCAGAGATTGTTCATGGACTGATTAAGCTTGATATGCTACATATTTGGCAGCACAGGGTGTATCTTTCCAATGGCCCAGTGACCAGGGGGTATTTAATGTTGGGGGACCATGAGCGTCACATAGGAACAGTTCAACCAGAGATCGATTTAACACAAATGTTATAACTGAAATTTACACATAGATAAGATTGATGTTGAGTTGATCTTAAAGTTTGAATCAATCATAACTGCTGAGTGAGATGTCACAATACAAATTAATATCTAAATATTTTAAAGGTGAATCCTGGTGCTTTTGGAAATCAAGCTCTGTGCTCGACCTAACCCTCACACACAAGTTATACGTCTTAATTTTATTGCCTTAATTATATTTATCGTTTGCTATAGACACACAGTGATAGCCTTGCTGTACATTGGGACTACTTTGATGACGAATCCGGCATTGCGATGTTTGAGTTGGCTATTTACGAAATGAGACATGGTAAAAAACAAAAGATTTTCCCAGCAGGTAAAGTTTTATCTATTATCTTAAATTACAACAAATTTTAAAAACTTGTTCTAATTGACTGAATGATCTCACCCGTTTTTGGCGGGATCAAAGTCTAACCTATGTTTTTCTCTGATTGTTGGGCATCACTTTGTCACTCTTTCTTTTCAGATTTGGATACAAATACTTTTGAGCCGATACTAGACGTTAATACCAAATCCCACGTGCAAAGTGGATTGTCACTTCGTTCAGGTGCCATCTATATCACACGAATCAAGGCTCGAAACCAGGCTAAACTGATAGCATCACATGAGACGAGTGGTATCAGGGTAGACCCTACTCCACCTGAGGTAGGTGCAGATTGTTATTAGACTGCCATCTAATTGACAGTTAGAAATACTCACTACAAAAACTATTTTAAAGATGCAAAATTCCTCACACTTTTTAAGAAGGTCACAACTATTCAACACTTTGAGAAAAAAATCTTCTGATCATCAATTTAAGCTTTTTTGTTTACCGGTTCATATAACTTTAAAGTAAGTACTGAAAGTTATTGGTAAGAAGTGTTTACGATCCCGATCTTGTTTGATGGCAGTAAAGCACTTTATGTAACCCAACATAAAGTGTAGAAGATTTAGATCGATCAGCCATCTGGGTCACGAGAAAATTTTGGAAAACGATTTGCATGATGTCGATTAAAAAAAAATCAATTTAATTTCAATTTCAATTTTTCAATTTAAAAAAGAAAAAAAAAAAAAAAAAACAACGTTGAATGAGCAATAAACTCCAAACGGGAATTATGACGTTTCAGACAGAAATATTTCAAGGGATGTTTTCTACTATCATCATTATTAGAACGTGGAAGATTTACATAAATGATCTTAGACGAGTTGTTTTTCTTACAAACTCTGTAATGTTCCTTTAACTTTGAAGATGAGATACGTACGAGGTGGGAATCTTGATGGAGGGGTTGAAGAAGTCATCAACGGATTCTTAATCCAGAACAGCCTCTCTACCATTAAAGCATCTTGGCTTGGAGTTGATGGTCAAAGCGGTATTAAGAACTACTGGGTCGCAGTTGGAACAGCTTCAAGTAAGACTCAGTGCTTTGACTTTTAGTAGAATTCAAAGTCTCTTAAATGAGCTCAAATTATACAAAGAATACATGCAAAGATTGTTTTGCTCAAATTGTGCAGAACAAGGCAACTTCCACAAAGGGTAAGTAACACAGAGCTTGGTGGGCTTATGCAATAGAACGATGGACCCCACGAATATTTCTTTGTTTAACTTTTATCCTATGGAGGAATGTAAAAAAAAAAACGAAAACAAAACTACAGTTGCAGTCTTTGTCTTGGCGTTTGTTTGGATAATTGTAGGGATGTTCGGAGGATTGTTTTTAAAGACACTGGCCACCTTTGGTCATTGTCAAAGACCAGTCTTTTCACTTTGTGTATTTATCATGGGTCAATTTAATGAAACTCGTATTTTGAGATTGCATTCAGACATTTTCTAACTCTATTTCCTTAATGGGGTGTATTATATCTCGACAAGTTGTCACTCCTTATCTTCCTTATAGATGCTGAAGACATCAAACAGTTCACAGCCCTAGGGCCAACAAGGAATGGTGTCCTGCTGAACCTTGACCTTCAACTCACTGACCAATCAACGTGTGATGATGAAGAGTTTACTGCGAACTGCCGCCCTGTCTACTACGTATGCGTGAAAGGCGAGAATGGTGCGGGTGCGTTCAGTGACGTCATTTGCTCCTCGCCAATCAGAGTCGTAGAAGAGGATCAGACAGGTGTGTGAATTATAAGCAAACAATCGTTGAGGGAGGTTTGTGAAGCTGCATCGTGCAAAATGGGCTTATTCAACTCGTATCAATCAATTTAATCTTTCACATCTTTTCAGATGTGAAAGGTTAAATTTATTAAGTTCACGAAATTGTTGACGTTTATACTTAAAAGTTTAATTGTCAACAATTTCGTGAATTGCAAGACACTATAAAAGATGTGTACCCTGTTTTCCAAGTTGCAGGAAACTGCAACTTCATGTTCAAACATTTTATTCATACCTTGTTTAGTATAACTTTTTCTTCAATGTTGTCCATTATAGGTTATATAACAGACGGACCAACCATGTTTCAAGATACAGACTATCAACAAGAGAGAACAACTGTTTCTATTTGGTTTGATAATTTTGAGGTAAAAGTTTTATGCACAATAACAATTTTATTTGTATATTTGAGGTTTACAAAAAGTATACTTTTACTACTAAAAAGTTTCTCCTCTAGTTGTGAAGTGAATAATTTAAAATAGCTGTTTCTTTTTACAGAGCCAGTTGCATGGTATATCTTCCTATGAGTGGGCAGTCGGTACGACACCTGGAGGAGATGACATCCAACCTTTGACCTCAGATGGAGTAGTGCCTGGAAGTGACCCTGATATACCAGGTAATCGTATCCAGCCTGCTTGATGTTCTTCTTCTTGTAAAACTAATTTTGACAAAAAATGTGCTTGGCATCAATGTATGTATCAAATTAAAAGAACACTGTGACGCCATACAGTTTCAAGTCAAGATTTCTTTCTTTCTGCTCATCTCAAGTGTTCAAAATCTTACATAGATAAGCAAAATAATAAGCACAGAGGATGGATGGAAAATAGTTACTCTATGGTAACAGAAATAAAGAGAATACGAGGCTGTCAGATTAAGCCAATCTTGTAGAAGACAGTCTAAGACAGTCTAGGTAGGTCAAGACGCCGCTGTAAACCCACCCGTATACGCTGTGCTTAGTGTGTGTATTCACACCGCACGAGCCAACCGCATACACTGTCACATCGCTCAACGCACACCGTACGACTACTGTGCACAAGTCATCTGCACTCGTAGCGGAGGCCGCGAGCCGACGCATGCGGAGAGCGTACGGGGGCGCCGTTATTACACACAGTGTATATGGGTGGGTTTTTATACAGCGGTCTTTTTTCGGAGTGAATAATTCTAAGGTAGGTAGGTAGACTACAAATAAGGAATCAAGAAAAACAGGTAACACACAATTATTTTCATGTGTTTTATATTCTGTGTTTATAACAGGTCTTGCTGGTCGGGGCAAGGCACAGTCTCCACTTCCTCTCCAGCATGGTGTGACGTATTACAGCACTGTCCGTGCCATCACCAATGATGACAATGTCTTAGAAACCGTCTCCAATGGTTTTACGGTAGATGTTACACCGCCAAACATTAACATCACTGACTATGGTCAATATGACACAACTGTTGATTTGGTGAGTGGAAGTGAGATTCAGAATTGAAAACAAAACTCGTAATTTATTGATCTTTTGTTGTGTATTGTTAAATGTTGTGTTTGAAACTTACACAAAAGTTACTTCTCTGTTTTATAAAACAGTTTTAAAATCATTATGCTTGTTAGTAATGAGGACCTTTCATTTCCAGTTGTTTTATTTGTTTCATATTTCTTTAGGGCTTTGGTGGTGTCAAACTCTATCAATTCACCGATGATTTTATCGATGCCAAGTGGGATGTGGAAGACTCGGAAAGTAACCTCATTGCAACATACTTTTCCGTGGGACAGTATGCAGGAGCTAGTGATGTGTTTCTTCAGACAAAAACTAAAACATCATACGTTCCGTCGGGTTTGGTAAACCCTGCGCCCAAAGGTGATTTAATTTAAACATTTAAATATATAACAATCCTGTCATTTGGAACCATTGTATGTCTCAAACAAGTTCATTTAGGCAGATTATTTTAGTTTGCCTTAAATATAGCGCTGATGAAGTAAGCATTGTTTTGAAATTCCAACTAAATCTTAGCATGGTGTCCCCATACATGTTAATGTGTGTGACCTCTTTAAGAAAAAATGTAACCCTGCTCTAGTAACTGGAGGTTAACATGTTTAATTTTTATTTTTTTTATGTCAGGTTTGCCGAATATTCTGACTGTTCATGCCATCAACAGTGTTGGACTGAAGCAAACAGTTTATACCACCAGTTTGACGGTAGATACCACTCCACCAAATGCTGGTAAGGTATGTATCCTGAGTGCAAACCATTGTACAAGCAGGAACAGCTGCACGGGTTGTTCATGGGCTAGCTTGGCCCCGCGGCTGTTTTGAAAATTGCACGTGCTTTGCGTATGTGCTCAGGTCATCAGACCAGAGAACGAAACCTGAAGCCAAAGCCGTTCGAAAAGGTGCCATAGAGTTAACAGCTGTCCTAATGGCTTATACTTTGTCTCTCTCTCTCTCTGCCAGGTCATGTGCCCATCTTTCTTACACGCAAATAGCGCCCTCAAGTGCAGCTGGACTGATTTCCTAGATGACGAGTCAGGAATTGAGTCTGTGAGGTTTCTTGTCGGGACTGCAGAGGGTCTGCATGATGTGTTTATGTCGGACAAATTGCCTGGCTATATGACGCACTACAGTGCCACAGGTAAGAACAATAAAGATGGAGGTTTTTGTTTACTATAAGTTTCCTTAATTGGGTATTCTGCCAACACCGTCTTACCTTTGAATAAATCACAAACCTGTTTTCATGAAAATAATTTGCTTTTCTTGTCTGTGTTTGTTATTTGAACTTAGTTGTTTGTGCTTAAACTCGGCAACCCTGTCTAGACAATATGATGCTTTAATAAGAAGGATATTTGATGATTATTGTTATTTTTACTTCAGAATTAGACTTGATGCACAACAAACTGTACTATGTCACCATTGAGGCTTTTAACGCCGTCAGCCAGAGTACATTCGCCTTCTCTGAACCCATTGAAATCGATGACACCCCGCCCTCACATGGTGTTGTGGTGGAACTTTCTGGTGTTCATAAATTGAACCAGAACGATCTAGAGAGGCAGTTAAGCTGGGATTGCAGTAACACGGATGACTGCCTAGAGCTGGATGGAGAGTGTTTGGAGTCCATCACCCAGATTCAGATCCTCTGGGAACCTTTCAACGATGAAGATACTCAGATCACTAAATATGAAGTAGCATTAGGCACCACACCAGGAGGAACTCAGATCAAATCGTTCTATGAGGTGGATAGGTTCCAGACTTCAGAGCTGATAACCAATCTTGATCTAAGTGATGTGCGAAGAGTCTATGCGTCAGTGAGAGGGTACAATGAAGCTGGCTTGACCAGCACGGCAGTCTCAAATGGCATCTTCGTCAGTCGATTCAGTGCAGGACTTCAGCCGCTAAGACCTTTCACAATCAAAGATGGAGTCACTTCTAATGATCTCAAAGACCGGGACTTTCAGACATCTTTGAATGAACTAAGTGCTTCTTGGGATTTGAGTGGAGACCCTTGTCCAATCAGGGAGTACGAGTGGGCTATTTATAGAATTGACGAAGTGGAAATGCAGCCGCTGACAGATGTGGGAGGTATCTATTAAAACAAACCTTTTATGAGTTGGGATAAAATACTTCCTGTTAAATTTGGCCTTAAAAATAAAGTTAACCATTTTGATTGTTTGTAGAAGCTTAATAGACCAACCCTTTCTACTACTTCCAATCCCTTTACCACACGCGGTACCTTTTATACTCGTGTTTTTCTTATTTTATTTTATACGTTGGCCAAAAACACCTACATTTAATCTTTCTTTGGATACATTCAGTGTTACCTGTTTTTATGCTGGCGAATGGTATAACTGAGTATACAATTTTTTTGATTCAAATACCTTTTTTAACACAGACCGTACTTCTAGTACAAACACATTCATTGAAATGATGGACGGCGAGACCTATTACACCGTGGTGCGGGCAACCAACGCTCTGAACATACCCATCACACTTCGCTCTGATGGTATCACGGTGAAACGAGACCCACTCATACCTGGTCAAGTTTACGATGGTCTCCTTGTAGGCTTTGATCTAACCTACCAGAAAGAAACTGACACCATATCGGCAAGCTGGAGTGGCTTTGGTCAAGGAATGCCTATACAGGAGACGGTTGAATATACAGGTAAATTCTTGGTCACTTAAGCCCTTTTCACACGACAGCAATTTCACAAGGGTCCCTTGCGAAATTTTAGCATGGTTGCGAAGTTTTACCAAATGGACACTGGTTTGAGTACATGAAGGCCACACTCAGACATTATGTCGTTCATTGAATTTTGATTTAACATCTTAAACAAAATTTCTGGAATAACTTCAGGAAATGCTGAGATGACCAAAGACCATGTTACAGAGCAGGCTATTGACTATTACGAGGTTGCAGTGGGCACCGATCGTCGCTACCCAAAGACTAGAGACAACACAGTACCCTTCACTAACGTTGGTCAGAACACATCGGTCACCTTCAATAACCTTGATCTACAGGCTGCTACGTACTATGTGACGGTCAGAGGTCATAGTGCAAGCTTCTCTGCCGCTGAGGTCACGTCAAGTGGGATAAATGCTGGTGTGGATAGTGAAGTTTTTGGTAAGTTAGTTTTCGTCCAGTATTCCTTTCCACTTTGCTGTATTTTTACATTGTTAACTTTGATTCTGCAGGCATTAGTTTTAGTCAATTTTCATAATAGTCATTTATTAGCATTTTGATAAAGGAACGATCCGATTATTTTAAATAGCGCAGAATTTGTTAAAAGGTCATATCAATTGTGTTTTTGTCCAACCAGCTACGGAGGTTAAAATACCAGAGTTTGTCAATTCCCTCTCCGAAGTCAAACTCCGATGGGAAGAATTCGACTCAACCTTCCCCATCCTACTCTACTATGTCGGCCTGGGCAATGCCGCTTCGGCTACTGTGTCACCAGAGAACATGGACTGTTTGGACATGCTGCTAGCAACGGATGAAGCCAAGACTACGTTTAATGAAAGAAAGATGCATTTTATTGGCAAGGATACGTATCAAGAGATCAAAGGACTGAGTCTTGAGCAAGAAGGTTCATACTTCGTGACGGTTCTTGGTGAGTTATACTTCATTGTAAACTAACTTCTTTCCTTGCAGTCGTTCCCAAGTCACTCATTGGTTTCTGTGGGTGTATTGGTGGTTTGGGAAACCACTGTGGGGTATTTTACACAATATTGAACGATGGACCCCACAATGGAACCCATTGTTCAAACTAGACCCCACAAGAAAATTATTCTATCTCCGTTATTCAAGCAGTGAATGATTCTAAAGCATTGTTCTGTTTAATTCTTTTATTTAAGGAATGAACGAAGGAGGGCAGTGTAACTCTTCTACTAGTCACTTCTCGGTTGATATCACTCCGCCCATTGAGGGGCGCCTTCGTGCTGGACCCTTCTATGGCATGGTCAGTATTTTTACCTTAATCAAAGTAATCTTAAATAATATCAGAAGCAATATTATGAAGTGCAGATACATAAAGGATCTGACGAAGAACAAAATATATCCTTTATTACGAAACCCTTCTTCATTATCGGCCCGCACAGAGAAGGTTGCAACATTTGGGTTTAACTATTATACTATTTTATTCATTTCCCCACCATATCCCAATTGGAAAAACAGTTACAATTTGAAATAGTTTTTTTTCTTCAAATTACAACAGATCAAATGATACAGCGGGTCGCTGGATTGAGGGCTCATCATTCGTTATTATTTTTAGTCTGTTTTGTAAAGGCAGTGGACACTATTGGTTACTGTCAGAGACTACTCTTCACAGTTGGTGTATCTCAACATATGCATAAAATAACAAGTCTGTGAAAATTTGAGCTCAATCGGTCGTCGAAGTTGCAAGATAATAATGAAAGGAAAAAACACCGTTGTCACATGGAGTTGTGTGCTTTCAGATGCTTGATTTCGAGACCTCAAATTCTAAATCTGAAGTATCGAAATCAAATTCATGGAAAATTACTTCTTTCTCGAAAACCACGTTACTTCAGAGGGAGCCGTTTCTCACAATGTTTTATACCATCAACCTCTCCCCATTACTCGTAATCAAGTAAAGTTTTATGATAATAATTATTTTGGGTAGTTACCAATAGTGTCCACTGCCATAATAGCGACATCAAGGAATACTTCTATTTTGCAGAAGGCAAAATTTATTTATTTCACCGAATACCGAATAGTTCTTCTATTTTCACCGAATACCTAAAAAATAAGAATTTGAATCAAAACCAGTTTGTGCTGAAATATTCTTTCATTTTGACTCCTATAAATGCTAATGGTTTTTTTTCTTTTTCGTGACAGCTGGTGACTTACACAGCCAGCACCGAGTCCATTCATGTGGTATGGGAGGACTACATAGATGAAGAAAGTGGAATTAAATCCTTCAATATCCGTCTTCTTGAGGCTGCATCTTGTAGAGTGGAAGACAGCGGTAACCTTACTCCAGTTCCTGGTCAGGAATGGATGGTTCTTGATCCGGGTATCTCAGAGTTTACGTATGTAGACTTAAGTTTAGTGGTACGTTGGTGTGTTTTTCCTCTCCACCTTATTTCTCTACCAAATAGTATTTGAACAAAATGTTTTTGTTTAGATGATCGCAGGCTTGGGCATATGTCCAAATGCAAACACAAACGACACGGTCAGTCTTGTCTAATTATACTGAAACTATCATAGTATTAATAACTGATCTTTAAAAAGAGTTTTCCTTGCTGTTTCGATGCACACAAAAAAACTGGTTGGTCTTGTCTGATTAAACTGAAGTATGATAAGAACTAAAAATGGATCAGCTGTTGATCTCATTAAAAGTCAATAAGCTTTCCGTGCTGTAGACTAAATCGTCATCATGTTATTCTCTTAAACCAAACACCCGTATTGACTTTGGTTGACTTTGTGTCTGATTAATAATAATGTTGCTGTTACTCAAGAAATAATAAGAAAAGCTGATGATATATCTCGTATTCCCTTGCTGTACAAAATTGTTACAATTTTGTTCTTGTCCTAGACCAACCACCCGTATTTTGTTGAGCTAAAAGCCGTGAACCGTGCAGGGGATAGCACTGCAACCAAAGAAGGACCAATCTTTGTGGATCTATCACAGCCCAGTTCTGGATTGGTTGTGGATGGAGACGATTTCATGATGGATCTGACTGATGTGTATAGTAGAAGCCAAGTCACTGGTGAGTACGGAATGAATTCTTAAGATTGTAATCTATTCATTTTATGTTGAACTATATGGTGACAGAAAAAGTTTCTGAAACGGCATGAACTTTTAAATACTTGTTGAAGTTACTTTTACACTGCAAACATTTTCTAAGCGTTAAATAATTATATTCATCTGAATGAACACTGCATTATGTTTGAAGTTGTTATCTTGTTGTAATGCCAGTTAGTATTCGATCACACAAATTTATCATTGATAAATTCATTTAAACCAACCTACATTGTATACATTAGACATTCATTTCCACCAGTAAGTACTTCTGTATTTGACCACAACATATTTTCCATGATTCCATGTGTCCTTTATATCAGGAACAATCTTACACCAGCCCAACCCAGAAGGTCCACCCTGCCCTCAATTATAAATCATTTTAACATCAACCTGACATAATGACCCCTCTCCTCCCTAACCCATCAGCACAATATTAGATTACTTTATATTTTCACGATTCCATTTTCCTTGATATCAGGAACAATCTTACACCAGCCGGACCCAGAGGGTCCACCCTGCCCTCAATTATAAATCATTTTAACATCAACCTGATTTATAGTGACCCCCCTCCTCCCTAACCCATCAGCACAATATTAGATTACTTTAAATGTTCACGATTCTATTATCCTTTATACCAGGAACAATCTTGCACCAGCCGGACCCTGAAGGTCCACCCTGCCCTCTGACAGACACTTCTTTCACTGATCCAAGGTGGCGGGCTTTGGATTTCAGCGGACTTTGGAACATGAGGATTGACAATTGGGATATAGAGTATCATAATCAACAGGTACGATACATGAAACTCCGGTGAACACCTGGGGCAAATTTCATAGAGCTGCTTAAGCAAACAATTTGCTTAAGCACGAAAATAGCTCGCTTATTTTACACATGTTACTTGCCAAATTGTTATGCCATATACATTGCTTGTGACTGGTATTTAGCTGTTGTTTACTTAGCATAACAATTGAGTGGAGTCTTGGCCGGTAATCAGATTTTACTAAGCAAGGATTTTTTCGCTTAAGCAAAATTTTGTGCTCTATGAAATTGGGCCCTGAAATTAACCAGCATGATAAGCACTGTCATAATATTTGTTGCCCTAATATTTATGTCAGTTCGGTGTGTCATCATGCTTTTTAAAATGTATGCACTGTTCTGTATACTCCAATATTTTATCATCTCTATATTTTAATACGCAGAATTTATTGTCTATATTGTTTATAAACATGTATGCCATTTGTTGGCGGGGCTGGGAGGCCACATCGTTTTGATTGCAGTTTTGTTTAAACTGTTGCCTTACCCTTGGCGGCCCTACAAACAAAGATCAACCGAAGATTGGAAATAAAATAACGAAAGAAAATATACTTTCTGTCTAATTTGATTGGGTTTTAACTGAACATTCTCTTGTCGAAACTTATTCACTTTTAAAGCAGTTCAGGCCAGAATAATGGTATTTTAACAAATGCTTTTTAAGAATATTCTTAAAAATTTAATATTCTTAATTGTGTTGTTAAACTAAACATACTCTGTTTCAAAATTATTAGAACTAGGTGAATGAGATTTGATTAGAAGAGTACCAATGGAAACCTTAATTGTGAAACTTGAGGCGTCATTTTATAAAGAGTTTTAAAGATTCTGTTGCATAAGTACAAACTACCAATGATACGAGTCTTCAAGTAAATGGCAACATTGTATCAATTTATTGCTTTTCTTAGATATCTGCATCGGATGAAAGTGTGTTTCTCAAGATGGAGCGAGATACACGGGAACCTCGTATGCTCTCCGGAGCGTATGTCATAAATGCACAAATTGTCCGGAGCTCTGAATACGAGGTAAACATTCATCGTCAGGGGAAGTGGGAAGAATCAAGTTTTATAATTTTATTAGGCGTTGTGATCTTGAAGAAGTTCATACTTCGGTGTCTCGGGCAAACTACCATATGTTTGTACAGATAGTCATACAGTCAAGAAACCCCTTCAAGTTTACCTTTGTATAATAAAGGGATACGATTTAAAAGTATGTAAAGTCTGAGTATATTGAGAGAAAAAAAATAGAAACATTTCAAGTGCGTATGAAAAGAACCTGGGAACTGATTATTATTATTATTTTATTTGCCATAACAGTACAACACAAAATACAAGACAATATAACACCAGATTGGCTAGGGACAACAAAAGCAAATACATACTATGATCCGTAGATCTGTTGCCCCACATCTGGGGTACACAATAAAATTAATATATAGATTTAACATAATATAGTACACAAAGCAACAATAAAAGCAGATAACTATACAACCAATAGTAAATAATAAATATCTAATAAGAATAAAAAATAAATATATCCACAAATATATATCCATAAAAAAAAAATATATCCACAACACATGATTTTATCGGTGAAACCTAATTGAATACATTTATATCCTGACTTCATCTACAGAACCTGGTGTTCTAAATTTAGAAAAAGAAAGATCAATGGAGTTTGCGGTGAATAAATTGTGACTAGATTTGTTTTCCTTGAAACCAATTCTGAAAATACACCCAGCACATTTCTCTAAAAAGGAAGAACTTTGAAGATGGGTGGATTTTAACAAAAAATAAACACAACCTTAGATAAAGAAACGGTTTTAAATCTGCCATTTTTGGACATTTTTTTGTTTAGTTTGATCTGTTGGCAGCGTCATCAGACCTCCATAGCGTCACAAGTATTTTGTTCTGGGATGGTCCAGACAGAGTGGTCGGAGAGTATGACTTTAGTGGAGCTGAGAATTGGCAAGAAGGGATATGCCAGTGTTGCTATGCAATACCCTTCAATCAGGTAATGCGTTTTTTTTTTCTAGGTATAACCAGCAATCAAATTGTAATAGACCTCTTGCGTGTGACGTTTTGGTTCCCTTTTCAGGTTGCATAATTTTATTGGTAGAGTTAAAGGAACACGTTGCCTTGGATCGGTCGAGTTGGTCTTTGAAAAGCGCTTGTAACCGTTTGTTATAAAATGCATTATGATTAGACAGATGTTTTAAAAGTAGAATATAATTATCCACACAAGTATCACTCGAAATTGCGTGGTTTTCTTTTTACCTCGTCGACAAACAAGGTCGGCCATGTGGGAGTCAAACTTTTGACTCCCTTAATGGCCGATGGTGTTAGTTCTCAAAGTAAAAGAAAAAACACGCAATGTCAAGGCAAATGGGTGTGGATCATTGTATTATACTTTTAAAACATCTTTCTAACCATATGCATTTTATAACAAACGGTTACAAACGCTTTTCAAAGACCAACTCGACCGATCCAAGGCAACGTGTTCCTTTAAAGTGTTTGAGTCGACAAATAGTTTGATCACCCCCTCCCTGCTCGTGTACTCATTTTCTTTCAAATCATTACACGTGAATAGTTTTTGGATTGGCATCTCTAACTTGAGAGTGAAGCATGAGTTTAAATGGTGTAAAACTTTCTTCTTCTTTTTTACATCAGTCTGATTGCCCTGATTGTAACTGCAAAGATTTCCTGGGAATAGACGATTCAACCTCTCCTTACTCGTCAGTTAACAGCACAACAATTGATTTGGTGACTACAGAAACGGCAGACATAACCACTGCTGATGAAGCGGCAGACATGACCACTGTGGATGAACCGCCAGACATGACCACTGTGGATGAACCGCCAGACATGACCACTGTGGATGAACCGCCAGACATGACCACCGCCGATGAAGCGTCAGACATGACCACCGCCGATGAAGCGTCAGACATGACCACTGTGAACTCAACTCAAGTTCACACGAAAGAAGTTAAAAATGTGACACGAAAACTGTGGACCATTCGTAAGAAAGATGCAGACGGTGACGGCATTTCTGATGAAGTTGACGGCAGATGGACTACACAGAGAGCATGTGGTATGCAACTGCATCCAAGTAAGTCACCTTTTCTTCAACTCTATCAATGTGACAGGCATGCCAGTGGGTCAATATGTAGACTAACTCCTAAGTTGAAAGGCTGGCTACACAGAGAGCCAGTGGTCTCCAACTGCATCCAAATTTAGTAAAATCTTATTCAGAACTCTTGGTTTTTCTTCTATCCTATCATTGCGAAAGGCATGCCAGTGTGATAAACATGTAGACTTACTCCTACGTTTAGTATCGTGATTGTGAAATTAAATTTTGGTGTGTTCAATGTGTAGACTCAACTTCAATGTTTAAATTTTTGTTGGCAAAAATCGTCCACTTTGTTTTTTATATTGACCTATCGTAAATGCATAAAATGTTTCAAGGTTTTTACAACAGCTATCAATATCAGAGCTCGTTGTTGCAGATTTGTTGTTTCCATTTGTTTTAACAATTTTTTAATTTTCATTTCTACACATTTTTTTTTTCTTTTTTCAATTTCTTATATAGATGGCAATGCATCACAATTAGTGTTGTGGTGTCGCTATTTTGAAGATGAATGGCCGATGACGTCACAGTCTGTAGATCTTGACTTTGACCCATCCATGGAGGAACACCACTACTCTATACACTTCAGTGTCATGCCACTTGATGCAAAAGAGGTACATTTATTTGTAACAAAGGGTTGTAAAATCGCTCCGCTCTTTGTCGCAATTAATAACAACTTTTTGCCAGTTTGAGTTACTGTTTGGATACATCGTTTTCGAGTAAACACTTACCATTCAACTTTCTATCAGGAAACTCATGAGAAACTTAACACTATCAATTCGCATTTGTGCTATTTGAAAACTTTTTAATTTTCGTATTTTAACGGATTTCTTCATAGATGTTCAATGGATGACATGGTATATAAACTCGACATTATTGTTTTTGAAAACTTATAGTAGTTGTTGACATGACGGGCAGCCGTTTTTGATATGTCTAGTTTGGCAGTAAGCTTTTATTCCAAAACATTGTTGATAGGACAAGTGTTCATTAAATATCTACATCATTTTTAACTTTGCTTTAATGGATAAACCGCTGTATATATTTCAAAATATGGACAAGTTTTTAAAATTTCTGACGTGAAGAGCAGTCACTTTCTGTACAAAATGCAGATGACTTTCGTTTGTTTTTTCTTTCTTATTTGTTATTATGTTCTGACAGGACGAGTGGTCATTTAATGTGTACATCGATGGCAATCTTCTCTCTTCTTTGACCGGTATCCCTGCCATGTCGTCATCCACCAAACTCATTCTTCATGTCTTCAACAAAGATAACTATGTGGCTGATCTAGATGACGCCTTCAACCCACCCACTGCTACAACAACCATCAAAAACCTAATGTAATAAAAATTATAGTTGTGTCTGTCTAATATATTCAAATCTTCGGCTATCATTATGAATGGACTATTGTTCTCTATGCACAGTCTGACAAAGCTGTATCACTTGACCATAATTATTGTATAGCATAATAAACTTGATAAAGACTGAAATAGAGTAATGAATACAACAACTCATTTGCTTATACAGGATGCCTCCAGATGCTAGTAGGCTCTGCCGTTATGGGTTACCATTCAGAGCGGGTACCAGTCCAGTTTCCAGATATTTCGCTGGTGTTGGTAGTGAAGCGGGAAAAACAAACATTGTGGCGTATGAGGAGGTATATGTTGGGCCTACTTAAAATGGTGGCTCTGTAGTAATTATTGTTAATTATTTGTTACCAATATTGCTGCTGCTGTTGCTGCTGCTGTTGCTGTGGCTGCTGTTGTTTGTTGTTTGATGTTTGTTGTTTGATGATGTATGTTGGTTGTTGGTTGTTGTTTGTTGTTTGTTGTTTATTGTTTGTTGTTTGTTGTTTGTTGTTTGTTGTTTGTTGTTTGTTGTTTGTTGTTTGTTGTTTGTTGTTTGTTGTTTGTTGTTTGTTGTTTGTTGTTTGTTGTTTAAGAGAAACAATAGGTCCCCCAAGACTGAACTTTATGTTTTAAATTATTCCAGATTTCCCGGCCGTGTGTACCGTGTATCAATCCATGTGATTGGTACCAGTGTAATCAGTCGTGCTCCATGGAGGAAAGCTCCATAACATTCACACTCACCAACCTGACTCTACCGAAGCTGGAAGTCCTTAACACCACAAGGAACGACACAAATAATACTTCTTCTGCTTCTGAAGAGGATGGCTTACCTTCTCCTTTCTTCCTGACAGGTATAGGTGGTTCGGTAATAATTATAAATAGATTAGTGAGAGACTAGAAGGGTGTGGAGAAATAATTATGAACATGTGGTGGTGTTGAACCATAAAATTGTTTCTACAGATCTGTGAAACTTCCCCAACGCCATCATGAATGCACTTTAAGATTACTATAAACTTTGGGTGTTATTTCTTATGTATCTCCTCTGTTAAGGATTTTTGTACAATATTATGGTCATTGATAACAGGTCAATCATGTACAACCCTCAGATACCTTTGGAAAAAAGTCAACCTGCCTCAGTCTTTTTTTTAAATTGATTTTTGATTTTCGTTTTCTGTTTAATATAGGCTTTAAAACTATTCTCGCTCCTTCGGACTAGTTTATATTGTAAATATCTAAAACAGGCGCGTGAACTAAACTATTCTGAAAAAAAAACGAAACTACCAAACATCATCATGAAAACCACATATAAGTAATAATTGATTTAAGTTTAACTCTGGTTGTGTCACTCCTCAGTTAAGTGTGTCCTAGGGAACGGTCAAGAGGCGTCTTCATCTTCGAATGGTTTCTACATTGACGATACACCAGCAAAGCTAGACGTATTATTCTACGTTGATATCAATCGCAACGCGTATGAACCAACAGAGTTCCAGTCTTCAAATTCAACAATCAAGGTCTTGTGGAGTTTCATTGACTTGCAAAGTCAAGTTAAGGTACTCAATTTATCTTTCTCTGTATTGATAATATTGCTTATTTTTCACTTGTACTCGAGGGTTGGGATTTCGGCAGGTTTTCGGACTCGGTGTGGCTGATGGCCAAGCAGTAAAGCCCGGTTCTTACTTCATGCGAATGCGAATGCAAAGCGAATTTGACGTGAATTTGACATCACAACCCTCCTTTCGCAGCGATATTCGCAAGTGAGTTGAGCAAAGTTGAACTGCTGCGAATTTTTCGTTGCGAATTTGTGACGTCAACATTCGTATATCGCATTCGCATTCGCAGGAAGAATGAACCGGGCTTTTGACTATATATTTTTATTTATTATTATTTTTGCATTGTGACGTTTCTGTTTTGGTTTCCGTGTTGCTTTTAATGTCTGGGATTGTTGTTCTTGTATTTTGGGGTTAAAATAATAAAAAATAACTTTAAAAAAAGAGTGTTTCAACTGATTGACTTTGCAGAGAAATTGTAATTCATTTTATAATCTGAGTCTGATAATGTGCTTTGTTCTTTGCAATATGTCAGGAACATTATTGGGCCATTGGAACGTCCAGAGGTGCTGTGGACTTACAAGACTTTGTCAATGTTGGTTTAAACCAGACAGCCTCCAATAGTAACTTGGAAGGACAACTACAACACAATACATCATACTACGTGACTGTCAAGTGCATCAATGGAGCTGGATTGGAGACTGTAGTAGAATCTGATGGTAGGTAACGAGACATAGATATAGGCAATGGCAAATTCCTTCATTCCGAAAAAAACAATTCTGACCAGGGATCTTTGGAATTCATTCGTTTATCCACTCATGTATGGCTCTTAAATTTTACTAATTTTATCACTCCAGGTGTGACGGTTCTCTTTGAGAAACTCTCCGTGGATGATGTCAACACCACTGTTAGTTTAATGTAAATCTGTGGATATTGTGTTTTGTGTCCTACGAAAAGTACCCAAACCCTTTAACTTGAACCCTTGTTTCACTCCAGGTGTAACGGTCCTCTTTGAGAAACCCTCGGTGGATGATGTCAACACCACCGCCATGTTTAGTCAGAAGTTTGAAGAGGAAGTCTTTCCACCTGACGTTCAGAAGAATGACGACCCAACAAAGACAGGAACCTCCTGGTCCAAACCTGATGATGAATCCATCGATCGATATGGTACAACTGTTTTCAGTGTAAAAAGAACTACAATTCTGGCCAAAATGCTTGGGACACACCCTGTCCACTTCCCCTGACAATAAACATTCTTTCACCCATTCCCCTCTCAATTGACTGGAACGCAAAAGAAGACCGTGAAACAATGCAGAAGAAGGCCGTGAAACAATGAGAACCAACATTGAAAGGGGGCAGTGGAGCCCAACGAGAAATGGTCGGGGTTGTAGGCCTATAGAATACAAGTATGATGGTGTTCATAAAATAATAAGCCAGCACCAATCTAATGATAATAGCAGTAAAGCCAAACATGAATTGCTATTCAGTGGTTTAGGGGATTCAGCATTGAATTATTGTAGTTTCAAAAACAAAAAGAATTGTGGAACAAAATGTAACCAAATCATTTTTTTGACAGAGTACTGTGTTAGCAGCACAGCAGAGAGATTGGATGACATCGTCCCCTGCATGGTGGTTGGTACCAACGCATCCGGTTCGGTGGCTATTAAAGATAGCAGGATTATTGTTACGGCTGATGACAGACAGGAGGTGTTCAACCTCACTGACTTCCAAGCTAATCGAGAAGACAGCAATGAGATAACAAGTCAGCAAGATGCCAAATTTAACATGGAACCTGGAAAGTAAGTCAATTCAAATTATACAAGCTGTCAAACAAGTAAATTACGGGTGATATAAATCCCGAGCGAATATTATTTATCCCTGATGCAAGTGTCCATTATTTTAAATCGCTGCGGTACCCGCTGCAAAAATATAGTATTCGAACTGCCTCACTGCTCTAGAATTGCAAGGGTCGTGGGTTCGAATCCCACCCGAGTAAAATGCCTGTGATTTTTTTCAACAGAGCTCGCTCGGGAAGTACTGGGTATACAGTGCTAACACACATCGATATATATGGGTAAAAACCAAAATTAATACTCTTCATCCCCATGCAAATTTCCATCTTTTAACAAGTAAATTTCGGTGTTTTTAGAATCATTAATTATTTGTTCAAAAATCTTGTAGATGTTACCAAATGATTGTCATCGATGCACTGAGAAACATTTCATGTAAAACAGAGTCTCAGTCTCATTCCCAGGCAACCTATTCATACTTTAACTATGCATGATGTGAGTAACCGGGTACGATCTTACGTTTGGTGTGTACAGATATTAAATGTTATCTTTATATTAATGTCCGTGTGTGTGTCCCCACCCCCCTCTCCCCCTCCAACTCTCCCCACCCCCTCTCCCCTCTCCCATCTCTCTCTCTCTCTCTCTCTCTCTCTCTCTCTCTCTCTCTCTCTCTCTCTCTCTCTCTCTCTCTCTCTCTCTCTCTCTCTCTCTCTCTCTCTCTTTCTTTCTTTCTTTCTTGGACGTCTACAGGGATTTTTAATGTCTTTTTTGCCCATACATTGCTTATGTTGTTTTTGTAGATGTCTGTACTCTTGGATGAAGATGTGTAATTCTGCACTACTTTGTCAAACACTGCCAGCAGGAAAGACCACTGTTTTAGGTGAGTTTTTCTTTTAAGCTGAGCACTTTTTCGAATGGACAGAATGTGGTTTCTTGATATGACCTTGGATTCCCGTAGCTTTTTTCTCTTAAAGGCAGTGGACACTATTGGTAATTACCCAAAATAATTATTAGCATAAAACCTTACTTGGTGACGAGGAATGGGGAGAGGTTGGTAGTATAAGACATTGTGAGAAACGGCTTCTTCTGAAGTGACATAGTTTACTAGAAAGAAGTAATTTTCCACGAATTTGATTCGGGACCTCAGATTTAGAATTTGAGGTCTCGAAATCAACCATCTAGAAGCACACATTTTCGTGTGACAAGGGTGTTTTTTCTTATACAATTATCTCGCAACTTAGACGACCAATTGAGCTCAAATTTTCACAGGTTTGTAATTTTATGCATATGTTGAGATACACCAAGTGAAAAGACTGGTCTTTGACAATTACCTATAGTGTCCAGTGTCTCTAACCTAATATTTTTCAGTAACGACAACTTTTTTTGCCGAGCTTCGGAAGTTAATTATATTGAAATTACTTTTTATTGTGCTTTCTTCTGTAATAATAAGTAATCTCTTCTCTCGAAGTATTAACGGTGTTTTTGGATACTTCTGTTATTTGTAGGAGAGAATGACGTAATGATGACGTCATCAAAGGGTACGGATCTCGTTCTTGTGTCTCCATCACAGAGTTTGAGAAGACGCCAACGAAGGGCACTGGACAATCGTTTCGAGTTCTCTATTTCTACAACCGGTGGTAAAGATATGAAGAAATATATACAATAACCAACAAAATATTGTCATAAGCGACCCTTTTGAAATTAATATCTTCTTTCTTCTTTACATACGTCTCCCAGGTCTCCAGCAGGGTGGCTCAATAATTATTGGTCTGCTGGATGAGAATAAAACCAATGAGGATTTTACATCTGATGCTAATCCGGATTATGTCTCCTACATCAGTAATCCCCTGGACACCATACACAAGACATCGAGGCGTCTTAGAAAAAGGTTTCTTACTCTTATTCTTATTTGTGGGGTTTTTTTTCGTTTTTTTCTCTTTTACCTTTTTTTTTATTTGCAGAGACAAAAAAAACTGTAACAGTGAAAATTGTATGTTTTACCCTCACGATCATGTTTTCTTGTTTTTATTTGAACAACATTATTTTTGTGTAATTTGTACCAGCAGTACCACGGCTCTGTCAAGAAAAACATTATTATTATTATTGTTATTATTTATTTGCCATAACAGTACAAAACAAAATACATTTGACAACATACCCCGAGATGGACAAGGGGTATAAGACCATTCGAGACACATTAAAGCAAAACTATAAAAATTGTTAATTTCCAGGATACGGTTTGTGTATGAGCCTCTCTTCTACGTGACCAGCCTTGGGCAGATCGAGCTCCAGGGTCCAATGATCATCAACCTAACTCTCAACACACCAGGAAATTGGACAGAGGCAAAACCCAGACTCATTTTTTGGGACAGTGGTAACGTTGACTTTTTGATTCAATCATACAAAAACAAGCGATTGCCTTTTGTAGAAATTCTCTTGAAAATCTCACTTTAATGACAGTCAAAACTAGAACATTCATGATTGATAATCTCTGACAAGGGGAGCTTTAAATTTGCTGGGTGGAAAGACAAATACTTCCCTAATGGTGTTTCAACTAGGGTTTACGTTTGAGGTTCAGCGTATCAGACAGAGGTATTAACTAAAGAACATCAACTGCCTTATTGTTTATTTTTAGTAGAAACACTCTAAAACTCACAGCTAAGCCTGTATTTGTTTCAGATATATCTGAGTGGCGAGATGTCGCTAGAACATGCAGTGATGTGGATCGGCTGACGTACAACGAGGGAGACAGTCTGCTCAGTGTGGAGGTATTCCAGTCCCTCTAAACAATCATGTTGAAGGGAAGGTACACGTTTGGTAATTGTCAAAGACCAGTCTTCTCACTTGGTTTATCCCAACATAAGCATAAAATAACAAGCCTGTGAAAATTTGAGCTAAGTTGGTCATCGAAGTTGCGAGAAAATGATGAGAGAAAAACCACCCTTGCTGGACGAATTTGTGTGCTTTCAGATAGGAATAAAAGACTTTTGGCTACTACAGAAGTATTTTATTATTTTAGTGAGAAATTACCTCTTTCTCAAAATCTATGCTACTTCAGAGGGAGCCGTTTCTCACAATGTTTTATACTATCAACAGCTCTCCAATGCTCGCTACGAAGTCAGTTTTTAAGTTAATATTTGTTTTGAGTAATTACCAAACGTGTACCTTCCCTTTAAAACAGGGTAACTCGGAAAAGTGTTATATAATTTAACTGGCCCTAACAACCCTTTAAAATGATTTTGGGGGTTTTCAAGTTAATACAGGCCAACAAAAGTCCGGATGATACTCTTATTTTATGTCCATATTGATTGACTGTATTACTCAAAGATGAGAGAAAAATAAGCTATAGGATACAACATCGTACAACCATCTTAATTGTTGTGTACAATCCTTTTACTTTTGTGTTGATTTTAGCTTTAATATTATCATATACGGTTTTTGTATTTTTAGTCTTGTTATGCATGTCAGATGATGAGGATCTCGACGTAGGGTGAGGTGCTGCTCTCACCTCTACTTTTTGTCCTTTAATTACTTTACTAAATTTCGTTTGAGTTTATTTTGTTTCCTCCTTGATGGTTTTGTTTACTGTATTCATAATTTTTGTTCTAAGTAGTTTTGAACTGAACTTTCTGTATTAGGGTTACATGGTAGCCTTGTACATAATGCATTTTTATTTCGTGTAATAAGCGCTTTGCTTGAGGTCTAACATAAAGCATACATAAATACCCTTTTTCATATGATTATTATTCTTTTTTTCAAACCGATTGTTTCCAAGCTAAGACTGGAAAGGAAACTAATTTGACCTCTTTAATGAATGTGGTTAAAATGCTCGTTGCAAGAGTTTTCAGTTGATGTGATTCGGAAGAACAATTCCGCAGCTTTAAATCACTTGCGTGATTCGTACCGTCCCAGGTATGTGCAACTAGAGGTAGGACCTCTGAAGCAGGGAATCGTCAACGCCGAGCTACAGAGGAACCTTCTTTCTTTAGCCATGAGACGGAGTTTGCATTGGCGGATGTACTCAATACCATCCCAAACGACCCGCCAGAAATCACAAATCTTGTGGACATCTTCACAATGGATGAAGACAAAGGTAGATCGAAGATACATCCTATCCCAATTTCACAAAATCATAAACACTAAAATTTTACAGCGAAGACAATCACTTGTAAAATGGAAATAGAAATCAAACTAGAAGATATTTTAAGTTATTTGAAGCAGTAAGTTTGAAAAGTACAGTGTATATTTAGCCGAAGATTATCAGTTCATATCCTTTTATTGCAGTCACCCTGATCAATGTTATTTTTATTTTTGTTTTTCAGGCACACTGGAATACTCTTTTGAGGCTATCGACCCTGACGATGATGTCTTAGTCTTTGATTTGGGTCTTGATAAAGAGACGACACTAGGTTCAGCAACCATCACTGAGGATGGTGTCTTCTCTTTTACACCGTGTCCTGACTGCAATGGCGAATTCACTTTCCAACTCATTTGTAAGTGTCGTGGCCGAGCGGTTAAGAGCACTCTGGTGTTTCTGATGTGTTCGAATCCCCAGCCGTGACACTTGTGTCCTTAAGCAAGACACTTAACCATTGCTTCGTCCTTCGGATCGGACGTATAGCCGTTGGTCCCATGTGTTGTGTAACGCATGTAAAAGAACCCAGTGTACTTATCGAAAAGAGAAGGGGTTTGCCCCGGTGTTCCTGGCTGTGGCTGCTGTATGCGCCATAGCACCTTGTAAACCCTTATAAGGTGCTAACTAATTTGGTCTCAAAATTGATCACTGCAATAACCTAGCTATCTTTCTGAAAGTTTGTATAAACTCAGCGCCTTAAGTATTATTTTGGTAGATATGTGCGCTATATAAGACTTCGATATTCAATATAAAAAGCATTAATAGTGTATCACGGTTGGAACCCCTGCTTCAATTATATGGGGATCTCCTGTTTAGCTTATGTAAAGACATTGTTGTTTGTTTTTATTTGTTTTTGATTCCGACCCTAGTGAGAGAGATACAGACCTTGGTTGAGATCGAACCTCTGACTACCGTTGTTGATGTCTTAGTGGAGGTCAACCCAGTCAATGACAACCCATACTCTTATGTTGCTCTGAAGGAAAACGTGGCTGGTAATGGACGGGACGCAACGGTAAGTAGATTTTTACTTAATTTTTGTTTTTCTTTTTGTTGTGGCTGTTTTGGTTTGACATTCCAGAGCAGTTTAAATGGAGGGCGCTGATTGGCCGGTGTCCCATGGATTTCTGCTCGCTGGAAATTCTGTGTGTCCCCCCCCCCCCCCCAATACTGAAAATGAAATGGGCTTGAGGAGGATGATTCAAAAGAGGGCGCTATCAGAAGTAGTTTGTACGTTTGTACACTGGTTCTTTTAAACATACCACCACAGCACATAAACGATCAACTTGAGTTGTGTCACTGCACAATGTGAACTCCTTGCAACTGACGTCTGATGTCTTAAAATCAGAAACTCTCACTAAGGTCGAAGGAATTTGAGAGTGGGCGTGTTTGAAGTCGGCGATTGCAGTCTATAAAGGCTTTTTTTATTCATCATCATAACGAAAAAAAACCCACTTAAACTGTGCATTTCATTTAAAGGCAGTGGACACTATTGGTAATTACTCAAAATAATTATTCGCATAAAACCTTACTTGGTGACGAGTAATGAAGAGAGGTTGATAGTATAAAACATTGTGAAAAACGGCTCCCTCTGAAGTGACAAACTTTTCGAGAAAGAAGTAATGTTCAACGAATTTGATTTCGAGACCTCAAATTTTGAATTTTGATGTCTCTAAATCAACATCTAAAAGCACACAACTTCGTGTGACAATGGTGCTTTTTCTTTCGTTATTATCTCGCAACTTCGACGACCAGTTGAGTTCAAATTTTCACAGGTTTGTTATTTTATGCATATGTTGAGATACACCAAGTGAGCAGACTGGTCTCTGGCAATTACCAATAGTGCCCACTGGCTTTAAACTACATGCAGTAAAACTTTTCAGGATGAACGGTACTTTTACCAAAACGTATACACTTGGAATTTGAATGAAAACTTTGTTATTCTACTAATCATCTACACTTTTAAATATACCTTTAAACGACAGCTAATAGTCGAGCAGAACACAGGAGCCAACATTGCTTACAAAGACTTGGAGGTCAGGATAGGTGCCTATGACGTTGACATCAATGATAACTTGACACTTCTAGTTCAACCACCAACGTATGGTGTATTAACAATGAGAGATGAGGTTAGATCAATCCCGCAGAGGCAGAACTGTAGTCAACTTCCTCGTAATATCACAAGTCAAGAGCATCTACTTCCATGTGGGTTGGAAACACCTCAAGAAGCGGTGAGAATTTTAGTTGTTCTCTCAAATTAAATCTTCAAATAAATAGCAATACAACCAACACAACGAACTTAAGACTCATAAGGAGATTTTTTGCACAGAGTGACAGACAAATTTTTCAGAGAATGGATTAAAGACACTGGACACTATTGGTGATTGTCAAAGACCAGAAGTTTCGAGATAACTATGAAAGAAAAAACACACTTGTCAAAAGAAGTTGTGTGCTTTCAAATGTTTGATTTCGAAACTTTAAAATCTAGGCTGTTTCTGAGGTCTCAAAAACAAAATTCGTGGAAAATTACTTCATTCTCGAAAACTACGTCACTTCACAAGGAGCTGTTTCTCACAATGTGTTATACTATCAACCTCTCCCCATTACTCGTTACCAAGTTAAGTTTTATGCTAATAATTATTAGTGTCCACTGCCTTTAAAACAACCATATGCCATATGTTATTTCAACTAAAAAGTAAACAGAAAGTGACTAAAAATGATAATTCCGAATCTTTTTAAATTCAGCTGGGTATTTTGTTCACACTTACTGGTAAACTGACTATATCCAACATCATGCACTAGTATAATTAATACTCCATCATAACCATTTTGAGAATATATCTATGGTGTGAAGACATCTTTGAGTTGAGAAGGCTTCAATCAGATCAAAGAAGTTTTGTTTTGGTTTGGATTTCAGGAGAAGATGAGTTGGGTATCATCTACGTTTAGCTACACCCCTAATCACAACTTCCATGGCAAGGATATTGTCCTAGTCTTGAGTAAGGATAAATCAGGCGCGGTGTCTCAACTACTGACGATAGAGATTGCAGTCTTGATGAATCCTTGCATCAATGAGGGAGTTTGTGGAGGTATGTATACAAATTTCAAAGATCGAAGCATAATATTAAAGGGATGGTACAACTAAAATTCAGTCTCAGTGCAACTTGTTGCTTTCAAGATAGATTCAATAAAATAATATAAACATGTTTATTAGTAAATGGGTTTACAACAGATTAAGATAAGTGTCCACATTTTGAGGTAATGAATACACAAAGGTTGTTCTTTATAACTGCTGAGTTTAAGACGCCAACTTTTAGCAGACATCCATGATGCGACACCTAGTAATTTATTTCCCCTAACGAGACTATACCCTTTGAATAAAGTTATAATAAAAAATGTGTCAGGAAAGGGGTTACTACATTTTAATCTTATGATGTTGAGATTGTCCATGGTTGATTACTTTCGAGAGGTCTTCAAAACTGTCTGTTATAATTGTTGCAAAACACATCAATTTTTTAAGGTGTTAAGATTTTTATTAATTCAAAAATTAGGGCGTTAAAGATGAGACATTGCAGACAGAACAATCTTCATATCGGAGAGTTTTGGACACAAAGAATCAGCAATCATCCAAATAGCCTCAGAGCGTCTTCTCTCACCTAACCTTCGAACTCAATTATGATAACTGTGTTTACAAAAGGGTTTATTTTTGTTTTTATGATGCTGATGAGTACATCCAAGGCTTCTTGCTTTTGCGATCTCCTTAAAAAAAACGGACAATAGTTGACAATCTCTTCCTGATTGATGATACCCAAGCCTACATCCGTATGGACTGTGTGAAGGGGTAACCCTGTTTCAGCCCCAGGAGTAGGTGGCAACGGCCCCTTAAAAAGATAGTTTATTGTAGGCCACACCTTAGAGAGGCCTTCAGGCCTTGTGGGTTTGGCTACTTGCGTAAAAAATAAATAATAATAATCACATCAAATGAAGATAAAGAGAGAATTTGGACAGGTTTCAAGACATTCTAATCTCTACTCCCTCAGGACCTGCTGATGATCCAGACTGCACTTCTCCAACTCGCAGTTCTAGTTTTGATTCTTATTTCTGCATCTGTGAATCGGGATGGGTTGGTGACTTCTGTGAAATTGACTATGACGAATGCACAACTGCACCATGTGAATTCCCATTTGTCTGCTACGATCTCTTCAATGGATTTGAATGTGCATGCCCACTATTCGACCCAATGTGTGCAGAGAATGACTCAAGGTCAGAGTTAATCTAGATACTTCTTTGTTCAGTTTATGATTCAATTAAAATGGACAAACTATCGGTGTAGAGAATCAAAACAATAAGAATATTTTACACGCATATCTCTGACAAATCAAGCCATGCAGTTTTTGTAATCCGAAACTTAATAAAGAATGAAGAAAGTTAAGAATTTACTGGCTTATATAATATAAAGGGCACACAATAAACCTTTCTAATCAAACAAATTATCACAACATGAAAACAAAACGATAACCGCTGTACGGCAAACCTATTCATGCAGAAGTTTTAAACATTGTTTATTAATTTGGTTTCATGTTTGAATTGCTTTTACGGATACTGAATTAAAACTTACTCATTTTGCTTGATTATTTGTCTCACCATTGTTATGGTAACATTGACAAGTAAAAAAAAAAAATCTGATATAAAAAGTCGCATCCCCTTAAGGGGATCCCCTGTCTGCCGCTTCCCAGGTTGTATCGTTACCCGGGTGTGATCCCTGGCTACACGGCAGTTTGCGGTTTAATGGCTTCTGACAGGCACCCCCGAACAAAGATATTGACAAAATTGGGAGACCACCAACATAGGGCTAGATAGCTCAGTTGGTAGAGCGCCGGCACGTTACACCGGAGGTCGTTGGTTCAAATCCCGCTCTGGTCATTTTTTCTTTGTTCAATCCTAAATCATTTAAAAAATGTACCCAGTCAGTTTCCCTTGTGGTTTAATTTTTGATATATCAAATAATAAACCACAAGGGAAACTGACTGGGTACATTTTTAAATGATTTAGGGTTGAACAAATATATATATATCAAGCAACAAACCACAAGCGATATGTGACTTGGTAAATTTCAATTAGGGTTGAACAAAGAAAATACTTTACTAAACAAAACCTATCTTTTGTTCACGCTTTTCAAATTCCTTCATCAAATCAACTAAAATCAACTTTAAAGAGAGTGACACTGTTGGTAATTACTTAAATAATTGTAAGTATAAAAACTTAATTGGTAACAAGCAATGGAGAGCTGTTGATAGTACAAAACATTGTCAGAAACGGCTCCCTCTGAAGTAACGAAGTTTTTGAGAAAGAAGTAATTTTCCTCTAACATTGATTTCGATACCTTGGAGTTAGATTTTGAGGTCCCGAAATCAAGCATCTGAAAGCACACAACTTCGTGTAAAAAGGGTGTTTTTTCTTTCATTATTATCTCTCAACTTCGACGACCAATTGAGTTCAAATTTTCTCAGCAATATGTTAAGAAACACCAAGTGAGGAGACTGGTCTTTGACAATATTTATCGAAGGATTCCAGTATTTTTAATTGACCTAAACCATTAGTACGAACGTAACTTTACCTTTTTTAAATACTGTTTTAGAGTCAAGATTGTGATTGGCGTTACCTGCACTGTGTTTGGATTGTTTCTGATTGCTCTGGTTATTTTCGTCTTGTACAAGAAGCACTATGTTAAAACGTAAGTAAAATAACCTTACTCCCGAAACAGTATACAATACAAGTAAACGTTTTGAAAGTGATTATATTTGACTAACTACAAAACCAGAAACCGTTTTTAAACATCTTTAAAACATTATTTGTTTTACGTTTCTCAATAGGAGACTTTTGGGACGCTTGGTGGCAGCAGACTAACCAGGTATTAATTCCATTGTTCTCAGTAATCTGCGCGTGCTCAGAACTACTTAAACAGTGGAAAATTACCTGGTAAGTCTGCTGCCACCTAGCGTTCCAAAGTCTCCCATTGACTTATGTCAACAACATTTTGAAAGCGATTTTATTTGTTTTATTTGTGCTTTAGATACGACATGAATCCCTACACAGATAATGCAGAGCAACTTGCACGGATACGGGCGGAATGTTACACATTCCGAAAACTTGATTCTGCTGATGATTTCCAAGACAGGCCATCGTCTGTTTCCCTGGTTCCTTCACCCGTTTTAACAAGCACCACCCAGTCAGAAACTGAACAACTTACACTCTTGGTTGCTGAGGAAGTCCCCGTAAATGATAATGTTTCAATTTCCGAAGAACCTCGCGCCATGTCTACTGCAGGACTCTCGTCAGAGAGCCCCGTCGAAGCTGGGAAAGGGGTTGATACCACGGTGCCAAAAGGTGACATGAGTCCTGGAGATCTAGCCATTGTCCAGACGAACAGTGAGATGAATAATGCTCCAGTAAGCTCTGCAAGACTGGAAGAAATTCTTGAGGACAATGACACGGCAGAGTGGTCCAGGTTCTCAACAGATGGTCCAAGTTCATCAGACGAGGAGACGGCTCAGACTCCGATTCAGGTATAAAAAGTGGAAGTTGTTTCTTTAGCATTATCCTCAATAAAACAAAACACAAATTCTTAAGACTTTTTTCATGACAAGTATAAATATAAAAGGAGGTTTGTGCTTATACGTTCATACTCCAATGTTGTTACTGTTCGTTATTCCATTTTGTTTTCGCAGCTTTCTGGAGCTCTGGTCAGCACTCAACAAGATGAGCTGACTCCTGAAATCCTTGAAGAAACGAAGCTGTAGAATGGTTCATCTTTAGATAACTCACGGTCATAGGTCAACGTCAGCATATTTTTCACACATATTAAATCATTGAAGTAAAACACAACAAGATATTTGTTATAGTGTGAGCCAAAACATTACAAAAAAAATAGCAACAATTGGGTCACATTTACAATGCTTTTGAGATGAGTACGTTCAGATGCATAAACAAAATAAATTTTTTATCACAATAAATTTAAACAAATTTGTAACAAACGTGTTAAAATTTTGACATTTTAAACTTAATACCACGAAAAAGATGGATTGCTAGTTTCCTATCAATATTTTTTGTAAAATAAAACATTACAATGGAGTCACATTTGGAATGCCTTTGAGATAAGCACGTTCAGATGCATAAACAAAATAAATTGATTATCACAATAAATTTAAACAAATTTGTAACAAACGTTATTTTGGTGTTAAAATTTTGACATTTTAAACTTATAATATACCACGAAAAAGATGGATTGCTATAGTTTCCTATTAATATTTTTTGTAAAATAAAACAAGCTTTGTATTTTAACAATTGGGTGTTAAATCAAAACATTATTAGGGTTCTTTTGATGAACTTATAAGGGACAATTTGTACATGTTGGTGCAGTAATAGTGCTTTCCAATTGTGTAAGTTAATAGCACAAATATTGCACAAGTGGTGTCATTTAGGCCTACAGGAAATGGTAGCTAATTTTAGTGTTGATTATTAGTGGAATGTTTGTGTGTTCCAGTTAATTAGAATTACTTGTGCACCGTATAATGTATTTCAAAATTGGGGGTACGTTCATGTGTTGCAGATGGTGTTGAATTAGAAATAAAACGCATTTTTTTGCAACTCTAAATAATGTACGTTCTCTTGCGATACTACGTACAATTTAGAACATTGTACGCAGATCTTTACTCTATTACGCAGAATGTCATACACACTTTGTGTGTAATTGGCTACGAATAGGCTTATTATTTTTAATTAAAAGGATCAAACTCACGTTAGACATAAGTTTGCAGAAAAAAAATATTAAAGTTTTTTTAGCTTTTTATTATTATTAATGTGTACGAATAAAGAATAAATAACCAAACAGTTTTATTTTTAGTTATACTTCACCAATAATTGAACTTTACCCTCTCAGTTCGAATATGATATCCGGGAACGAAAAAGGGTCATTTTTAGATGTAAACGTTGTTGGGAGATGCGATTTTAATGCGTTTTTATGAGAAGGTTTAACTATGATGCCTGGTGGTGACGGGATACGTATTGTTTTAACTCGTAGTAGCAGGTCAGGGTGTAACAGTTGAAATTACTAATTACACGAATTTGTGTTAATTGGCGTACAACGTTATCGATGCCGATTTAGATACGACATTTTACATTAAATTACGCTCAAAGATCCACTCTTGTGTTTTAAAGACACTTCTGGTTTTATTTTAAAAAAAAATCAAATAATCTGTTAATTATTAAAATTAACTTGTGCTTTTGTACTGGTACACAGAATTGTTACGATAAAGTAATCATCACAATACAGTGCAAAACAATAACAACGAATCAAGGCCATAATATTATTACCCGCTAAAGGTTTTGACAGTAAAAAGTAATTTTATTTTAATTGTCAGTATTGAGGGCGTGATATGGTTTTGACAACCAAAGACAAAAATGCACGGTGATGTTTTTTGTTTAAACATAATTGGTAAAAAAAAATGAGATTAAAATATAGTTGTTAATTGTAATCAAAGAAGACTAATAATTATTGGTGTGCACTGAAACATTTCTTGGTGATGTTTTATTTTAGCCTAAACCTTGCTCAGAGGCTGATTCACAACAGGGCGTCACACAGGCCCCGATAAAGAGAACGAAAACGATAACGAGAACGAAAACGATAACGATAAAAATGCACGCCCTCGATTGGTTGAATGAGCGTGGGCATATTCTGCGTGGAGCAATTCAACCAATCGCGAGCGTGCATTTTTATCGTTCTCGTTTTCGTTCTCGTTATCGGGCCCTGTGTGACCGGGCCTTAAGAACAACTAATATGAATAGAAGGTGACACAATTTCTTTTTGACTACACATGGCCAGTGTCAATACTGAATAATGCTTATTCAATTTTCCTAAAGCAATTGGACACTTTCTGAACAGAACAAAATAAACTAAAAGTTCACAGATTTACAAATAACTTACAGGGTTTACAGAAGGTAATGATGAAAGACTTCCCTTGAAATATTATTCCATGAAATGCTTTACTTTTTGAGAAATAATTAAAACAATTATCAATTTTCGAAAATCGAGAACAACGGATTTACTTTGTCATGACAACACATGTCATGACACGGCGAAACTTGCGAAAACAAGGGTGGGTTTGCCCTTGTTTTCTCCCGACTCCGATGATGACCGATTGAGCCTAATTCACAGGTTTGTTATTAATTTTTATACATTATAAGTTGTGGTACACGAAGTATGGGCCTATGGACAACTGTTTACCGATGTGTGATTGCTTTAATTAAGTGCACTGGTAATATATAACTCAAATATTCGCACAATTTGCTTGGTAAACAGCGCTGCACACTGCAACGGGGAGATTTGATATAAAGAGCAACACGGAAGTATAAGTTGTTGAGAAAGAGACAATTTTTCACTAAGAAAACTGAATGTGAGAAAGCAGGCCTGAAGGAGTAATTGGCATCTGAAAGCACACAATCAAAATGTTTTTTCTTTCATTTTTGTGTGTGCAAACTTTGATGACAAAGGTGTCATATAATAGGTTTGTTTAAAAACAAATTGTTTTGTGTGCAGTGGTCTTGTCAGTGGTCTTCGACAATAATTGCCACACGTGGCCAATGCCTTTCAGTTTCATCTTACGGTGAGATATTTTTGCCTATGTGATTTTATACATCATTTTCGTTAAACTTAACAATCGGAGTCATTTAAAATGTATAGGGCGCCCTCTGCTGGACTTGCTTACTTTGAAAACGCTCTTATTCACGACCACATTTTGATATGTCTTTACAAAATAATAGTTATATAGATTTATCAAACGCATTAGATTGGGTAAAATGTAATTCGTTCACTCATTTTTAGAATCAGCAACCCAGAATAAAATGAAATCAAACTCTTGCTGCAACTATCATTAGAGCGGTGGCTTTTGGATCTTGAAACAAGACTAAGAAGTTTGCACCGACAACGTGGACCAATCAAAACGCTCGGTGTGTGATTTACACTTTCAAGATGGCGGCCTCCATAGATGTGAGTAAAATAATAAAAAATCATCGTTTGTCAGTCAAAATCACAATTTTATATCGTAACCAGGGCTAGTTTTATCATTTTTGATGAATTGATTTTAATTTTAGAAGCGTAGGGTTCCTATGCAATTTCGAAGAATAAAAATCGGAAGTGAATGGAGGGTTAATTCAGCTTTCTGAACCGGGAAAATTACCCTGCCTGTGTTGGTGGGAAAATTTGCCATTCATCGTCCGGTCGCACTAAAAACCGACAACTCACGACCCCTCACGAGATTTAGTATCAGGTCTGATATAGTGTAGAATAATAATAAAAATAGGCCCTATATAAACCAGAAACTGGGTTCTGTTTTGTTTTGTACACAGAACATGTACATTGGTACATTGCATTATCATTGGTAATTATGGTTGCTGGTTGGTTTCAAAACATAATTTTATTTATGAGATGAGTGTGTAGTTGGTGTTAAAAAACATTTTTTATTTTGAATGTGTGGAATGTGTGGTTGGTGTAAAAAAATATTGCACATGAGTGACATCTCTTTGTGAATGATTTTAATTCGGTCATAAAGGATAAGAGTACATAAGGCCGTGTAAACAAATAAGCATGTTTAGCGTCCGGGTTTCCAAAAAAAAAAGGGAAGAGGGGCTTTTTATTTTTATTTATTCTTTTCAAGATGGCTACTATTCTTTTTAAAATTTCAAAAATTAATTGTGGTTGTACTGTTCAAACTCCCAATAAAAAATTAAACATGCTGGACAAGACATTAAACAAAACAAAACATATTAAAAAAAAAAGAAAAGAAAAAAAGGAATGACTGCCCGACACATTTTTAAAGTAAAGTATTTTCTTGATGAGACCGTTAAAATACATCCTTTTTTTCCATTTACAAAAAAAAGTCATTAAAAATAAGGAGGAGGCGAAAATGGGCGGGGACACTAAACATGTTTCTTTTTTTACTTGGGCTACTTTCTGCAATAAAGACTAAAGTACCACGATGTTAGAAGCTAATTTGTTTTTATTATAGCCACCATGATTTGATATTAATATTGTTTTGTTTTTGTACAGGGTATGGCCATTTTCAGAGTCTGCTCAGCTCTGTTGCTAGTCTTGCTGCAGCCGTCGTGCATCACGGCCATCAAGTCTAAGCCCATTACAGTGTCACTACAGGCTAAATGGCCAGCCACACCGCTGGTGTCGGAGGCTAGTGAGTTTCTGGCAGAGAAAGGGGAGAACAGCTTCTGGTCGTTTGTTGACTCACTGTCGGAGCTTAAGGCAGCCGATGTTGGGGGTAAGAAGGTCATGAACTTTGACATCAAGGTCATTCTGTGACAAGTCACAATTCAACATGCTTTTGGACCTGAAAGTCATAGACTGAAATAAAAATCAGTGTGCTGATTGGACTCCCTGACCCTGAGAAACCCCCTGATCACATTAATTTTCTGTAATTGGGTGCATTATTTTTGAGTTGGTCAAAACCCGCCCATACTGGTTGAAACAAAAATATAAAACAACCAAACTACAAAGATAAAACAAACAGTGAACTTTTTACTTGTGGGTACATTAAGATTAATAATAATAATATTAAAGTCTTATATTGCGCACGTTTCAACCAAACGATCACTCAAAGCGCTAAGTTTAAACAAACTTTCAGAGAGATAGGTTATCGAAGTAAAGAATTCTGAGACCCAATTATTTAGCACCCTATTAGGGTTTACAAGGTGCTACGGCATACAGCAGCCTTAGCCAGGAACACCGGGGCGAACCCCCTCTCTTTTCGATGAGTGCACTGGGTTTGTTTAATGTACATGCGTTACACAACACATTGTGGTGAACACTTTGATTATGAGAAAATAGAATTGGCTGTTGGAAATGTTTATGCCTATTATGTTTTGTCATTTCTATGTTTCGACATCCTTATGGATGTTCTAACCCCCTAGTGTATTTCCTAACCCTTAGAGGGAGACATTCTATGTCTCATTCAAGAACAAATCCCATGTGCATTTATCAAAAAGAGAAGGGGTTCACCCCGGTGTTCCTGGTCTGATTGGCAACATATTGCACCACAGCACCTTGTCAACCATAACATGGTGTCATTATTCAACCTAGTCCCCATACCTAGCAGGAAAAATACTGAATGTTAAAGCGACTTGAGCGTCACTGAGTGTTGGATATCCGCGCTATCTAGACGATGTGACCTCTGACGTCACACGAAAACCATAACATGATTCGCGCGCATACCGCCGGGCAAAACCTTTATGTTTTGGCAGCCAGCTAGAAAGTGTACGCAATCTTACTATGACTACGCAACTCAGTGCCCGGCGAAACATGACGCATATAGTGTTTTGTCAACAGAGGGCGGTTTGAATGTAAACATAGGTCACATCGTCTATAAGAAGTCACTATTGTTAGTATTCCTATTATTGTTATCGTTTTACAGAAACAGACGAGAGTAACTATGCCTTTGTGTTGAAGTTTGCCGGTCGTCTCCTGAGTGACACCGAGACGGACTTACTCAAACTGACGTTGTCCATTCACTCGCATTCACCAAGGATAGAAATGTTCAATCAGGTACGATATGAAATTTGCAGCAACACGGATTTGTTTTTGGAGTTGTAATCTTACGTTTATGCTGTATAATAATTCAAAATAAAGAAATTTAAAATGTCATAATCAAATTGACAGTAGGCCTACATGTACAGATATATTTTACACACTGTTTGTACATGAACTTGTTAATACGCCTCTGAAGAAGGTCCGATTTGGATCGAAAGCTAAGGCCATCTACCCTACTCATTACGTATTTTTTACAAAAGTGATATAAAAGTGAACTTTACACAAACAGCTTTTGTTCCCCTGCCTATGGACGGACAGACAGAAAAGACAGACAGACAGACATGAGAAGACACTTGGACATAAACAGGTGTTCGACAGAAAACAAGGCTGTTATCATCCCAATTATGTGGATAAAACAAAATCACATCAGTATCTGTGCACAGCCAAAATCATGGAAACACTTTTTGTTACAAAGACACCGAACGAACTACATACAAATATTGAGTAATTCTTTGCAGATCTTGTAATCGTTAATCTCAAACAATTTTTGTTCATCATTGATATATAAAATAACATTGAGATATTTGCTACATCCAAGGTCATTATTGTAGATAGATCAATTTTAGTGGTAGGCTCTCAATCCAATTTAGACCACCACGGGCGGAGCGATTTAACAAAGTAATTGATGTTTAGATATGGGGCGTCGTTACTGACGTACATTCTTGGGGAAACCTGTGCTGAGCAGCACAGTGTATTTTGCTCAGAGTATTTAGCAAAATTTGTTAGTTCTTTGGTAGTTCCCTATTAGGTGTGAAAATCTTACAAAAGATCGTTTTCTTTTATCGGTTATTCAGATTGCTCAAGACCTGCCGCCACCAGAAGGATGTGATACATTTGTTGATGTCCATGGTGATATAACCTGCTCCTTAAAGGAATTGGACAAACTTATTAGTTCGGCAAACGATAGGTAAGAATATTAGATTGCAAGTACCAGGGCTCCCAATTAACACTGGACTGCAGGCCATAGGCTTGGGTTTGAGCGTCAGGCCAGTGAAGTTTCAGCCAGACAAGTAATTGGCATTTGTGGCTGGACTTTTCTTGTCACTTTTCCTCAGCTAAGGCATGTATGGAAGAAACTTCCTACTCCCATTGGAAAATTAACTGGTCTTACTCTTTTTAAAATGACCGTAAAGACGCAGCTTTTCTCTGTTTGCATGTAATCTGAGTTTCTTCTTTCTTCTGGTTTTTGCGGGTTTTTCCCTCTTTTGCTTTGCATCATCTGCACTTTTTTGAATTTTTTGTTTATTTATATATATATATATTTTTGTTTCCGTCAGACCCAAGCCAAATGTATACAAAGTGGATCACAGCTATCCCGGATCTGAAAACAACCCAGTGGTGGTGATTCTGTACGGACATATCGGCAACCTGGATTCGCAGATGAAACACTTTCACAAACAACTGAAGAAATCGGCCAACGCTGGAACTGTGCAATACGTCCTGAGACATTATGTGAAGGTGAAAACCAAGTTAGATTTGTTATGTTGTCTACTTTAAAGGCACTGGGGTCGAATTCACAAAGAGTTAGGACAAGTCCTAACTTAGGACTAGTCCTAGGAGATATAAAAACGTACGGCTAGTCCTAAGTTAGGATGAGTTACTCGTCCTAACTCGAGACAAGACAAGTCTTAACTCTTTGTGAAATCCACCCCAGGACACAGGTGATTACTCAACATAATTGTTAGCAACAAAACTTACTTGGTAAGGAGCAATGGAGAACTGCTGAAAAATGTGAAAAACGGCTTTCTCTGAAGTAAAGTAGCTTTTGAGAAAGAGGTAATTTCTCATTCAAATAATAAAAGACTTTGTACAGGTCTTTTCTTCAGCTGCGCCACGCATCTGGAACTCTTTACTACTTAGTCCTATCTTGTCTCTGTACCATGACATTCAAACTCTTCTCAAAACTTATCTTATGTCACAGGTTTTCAAGGACAAGTGTTGTTGCATCTGTTTTCTTTCGTTTAGATTTTGGTTTTACTGCGCCTTGAACACCCAGCAGGGCGGATTTGTGCGCATTACAAGTCTATACTATTCGTCCTAACTTTGGATGGGTGGTTTGCCACAGTGATTTGTATTGTGACCCTGCCCAGCCACTTTAACCCTCCCCTGTACACAACGCTACACTTACAGCATTTTATACGTAGTGCTTTCTAGTCTTTATTATTATTCAAGCTTACATGTCTTGCAAATGCAGGACAAGTCTCAAAGACAAGTTCGCTTGTCGGGCTACGGTGTAGAGCTAGCCATTAAGAGCACGGAGTATAAAGCTGTAGATGACACGGAGGTCAAAGAGGGAGGGAGCCAATCACACGACGAGGATGACAACGCTCCGGATGAAGTACAGGGGTTCGTCTTCTCAAAACTCAAGTGAGTAGCTTTTAAAAACTCAACTTTAAAGCCATTTTACACTTTCGGAACAGAAAAAAAGAAGTTCACAGATTTACAAATAACTTACAAGGTTTATGGAAAGTAATGGTGAAAGACTTCTCTTGAAATATTATTCCATGAAATGCTTTACTTTTTGAGAAAACATTAAATCAATTATCAATTTTCACTAACGAGAATTACGGATTTATTTTAAACACATGTCATGACACGGCGAAACGTGCGGAAACAAGGTGTGGGTTTTTCCGTTGTTTTCTCCCGACTCCGATGACCGACTGAGCCTAAATTTTCACAGGTTTGTTATTTTATATGTATGTTGTGATACACGAAGTGTGGCCTTTGGACAATACTGTTTACCAAAAGTGTCCAATGGCTTTAAGGAAACATTACAAAACAGTTGCTGGCAGTGTGAGCACATTATGTCATCCACAATGTACATAAACTGACAAAACTGTAGAAGTTTTAGATCGATCCGCCATTTAGGTCATGACAAAATAGTGAAAAACACATTTTGTATTACCAATGACCAAGGCGAAGCTCATGCAATAGTGTAAAAAGCGCTTGATAGGAAGTAGCTGTTATTATTGTTATTAAATTTTGTAATTTGTGTGTATTATTTTCATTCTTGTTTTCAGGGAGTTACATCCAGACCTAACAGACAACCTTAACAGTTTCCGTACCTCACTACTGGAGAGCACCAGGAAAATGGTTCCACTAAAAGCATGGCAGCTACAAAGTAAGAGGGTATTTTGCTTATAAATTTGTATGAGGGATAGCCCCAAACTGCCCCAACAAATAAATTTATAATTCCTTATTTTTGTTGGAAAAATATAATTAATTTTTTTTTTTTTTTTTTTCTTTATGCAAGTCGCCTGACACACAAGGCCTGAAGGCCACTTCAAGGTGTGGCCTACAATTATTTCTTTCCAGAGGCCGTTGCCACCTACTCCTAGGGCTGAAACAGGGCTACCCCTTTACAGTCCATACATATGTAGTAAACTGCTTACCAACCAAAAGGGACCTATGGTAAAGTTTTAATGTGCAAAAAAAAATAGTTAATGGCCTGACAATTTGACCCTAGTTTTGGCTAATTTATTTCTCAAAAACTTGACTGCTTATGGAGCTGAAACTTCTACAGGTAAATTGTCTTACATACATACTGTACGTCTTCATTCATGGTCCGCGGGGATTCATGTCATGGCCAAAAACTTGATCTACAAAAGTTATCAAAACCCTTTAAATTTTAATATTATTTAACAATTATTGATTTACGTTTCATCTGTGTTTGTTTTCAGCCATTTCATTCCAAGCGGCACAGCGAGTGTTGTCCACTCCGGTCGGTAACGCCCTCGGGGTTCTCAGAGACATCAGTCAGAACTTCCCAATACTCGCCAGCTCACTGGTCAAGACACAGGTCAAAGACGAGGTCAAGAGAGAGATCACAGAAAACCAAAAGGTCAATAGCTGGAAATTATCGGGGATAAAGAAGAATATTTTGGGGGGTTTTACCAATGTAAACCAGTGTGAGTTAGCAATGCTTACTCAGTAATTTCTCGAGCTTAGTAAAATACTTGTTTGGCCAGCATGCCTTTGTTAAAGCCATTGGACCCTTTCGGTAAACAGTACAGTCCAGGGCCCACACTTCGTGTATCACAACTTCTATATCAAATAACAAACCTGTGAAAATTTGGGCTTAATCGGTCATCGGAGTTGGGAGAAAACAACGGGGAAACCAACCCCTGTATCGGCGCGTTTCGCCGTGTCATGACATGTGTTTAAAATAAATCCGTAATTCTCGTTAATGAGAATTGATATTGTTTTACTGTTTTCTCAAAAAGTAAAGCATTTCATGGAATAATATTTCAAGAGAACTATTTCACCACTACCTTCTGTAAACCCTGTAAGTTATTTGTAAAACTGTCTTTTTTTCTTTTTTTCTGTACCGAAAGGGTCCAATGGCTTTAAGTAAACTGCTGACAATATCAAAGTGAAAAAAGTATTATGGTATAAGCGGGAATGTTTTTTTTATTTTTATGAAACAAGACTTGAAAGTAGAGTTGTAGTTTATATAATAACTATTTTGTGTGTAAATCTAAAGGTGTTTGAAGTGAATTATGGAACTGCGCCAGGAGATACTGTTATGATGCTGAATGGTCTTACCATTGATACTGATGTCGCAGAACCCTTCTTGTAAGTAAATCTTTTCAAGTCTTCTGTAAATAATTAGAAGGGTTTGGGTACTTTTTGTACAACAAAAGAAACAAATGTCCACTGACTTACACTAAACTTACACGGTTTGAAGATAATGATGGCAGAAATTTTCCTTCAAAATATTACGAATATTATAGTGTGATGAAAATTCTTTCAGCGTGTAAAACGTAATAACCAGTTATGGTATTATACAATTTGGTATCATAGGCTGCTTGAACTCCTTCGTTCAGAGAGCCGCATGCTGGGTGGACTTCATTCCCTTGGAGCTAGCGGTGAAGCTGCTACCCAGCTGATGATGGTGCAGGTTGCTTCTCAAGATAGTACGTACGCAGTGGACATCAGGGACAATGGCATCTTGGTAAGTCCAGCGATGTGATTGGTCCGTTTTTAACATTGTAGAGACCATAGCCGCCACAAGCGGCTGGTACAAAAACGCCAATAGCGTCAGCGACGTTTGACGGCAACGGCTGCAAGGTTTGACCTACTTTCATTTATACAAAGAGATCAAAGTAAGGGACATGTGCAGATATGAAATTTGCCAATGTTTCCTGTGGTAACATTTTTAAAGCCAAGACAACATTTTGTCTTTCATTTTGTTTTTGTAAACATTTTACCTCGCTGTGTAAAAATCTTGTAGAATATCTTAAGCATCCCTAGTACATACTTAATACATCAAAACGCTGAAGATGATCAGTCTGATGACGATCATTCAAAATGTGCTGTTGGCCCTGGCCAATGAAAAGACTTTCTGTGACTTCATTGAGGGCGCTGTGTGTGAGCTTGTCATATGAAAGGGGTCTAAACCCAAAGTGGTTAAAATTAAACAGTCAAACAGTAGGAGGGTTAAAATGTTGTGTTTCTTTAACTTCATAGTATCTGAACGATCTGGAGAAGGATGGTCGCTATTCTCACTGGCCGGGAAATATTCAGGAATTCCTCCGACCAATGTTCCCTGGAATGCTTCGTCAGATGCGCAAAAATGTCTTCCATTTGGTAAGTGGAATCTTCCTTTGGTTTTTTTGGTTTGCTTGTTTGTTTGTTTGTTTGTTTTTTGGAGTGTTGGTTAACGTCTCTGATTATGAATTGCAAAATCCAAGACGTGATTCGGTAAATAGTAGATAATACTTATTCAAGTCATTGTGAAATCGTTGGTATGCTTGGTAGGATTCAAACCAGCAACCTTGTGATGGCAAGTCCTGTGATCACACTGGCTTAGAATCTTAGGCTTTTTTTAGAGGATTTTAAATTAATACTTTCTGTACAAAAGGAACATTATTTTGTTGAAGTGTTTTTTTGGGGGGGTGGTTTTTTGGGGGGGGACCACGCATTCTGCTTCAAACTGAGCATGGCATTAGACCCCTTGCACACAACTGCATGCCACGCCGAACAATGCACGTCTACTATTTCTGCTTTTTGGGGACATTTTTACTTTAAATTGACTCACAAAATGGGTGCGTTATGTGCGTTGTGCAAGGTGTCTTTAAGAGTGTCACCGCAGACGTAACTAGACTGCCCCTTGATCCGTCCAAGTCTAGAACACCACCTCCTGTTTTACACGTACATTCTACGATAAGAATATTACCTTTTTTAACTTGCAACTATTCAGATCTTCATGTTCGATCCGACGCAGTCTAGTTCCCTACAGCTTCTCCAGCAGGTGGAAATGTTCGTTCACAATGATGTTCCGATTAGGGTGGGGCTGGTGTTTGTCGTTAACAACAATGACGATGTGGATGGGAGAGAAGACGTGGGCGTCGGCATTATGAGAGCGTTCAACTTTGCTATGATAGACAGAGGATCTGTTGGCGCATTGGATCTTCTCGTTAAGGTAGGGTATCGAACAATAAAAAATCTAACTTTTAGAAGTTGAAATTACACCAAATTTAAATCCACTAGACACTATTGGCATATTCAGACAATCACTTCTACAACGCTTGAAACCACAAACTACCTCGGTTTGACTTTCTCGTTCTCATGCTTGAAACCAAGAACTTACTAGGTTCGACTTTCGGTCTTGACACGTGTGTTCCTGAGTAAGACACTTAACTATAGTTGCTTCTTTTCACCCCATGGTAAATGGGTACCTGTGAGGGCAGAGATGGTTCTTGTGATTGATTTAGCTTAAAGGCAGTGGACACTATTGGTAATTACTCAAAATAATTATTGGCATAAAACCTTACTTGGTGACGAGTAATGGGGAGAGGTTGATGGTCTAAAAAATGTGAGAAACGGCTCCCTCTGAAGTGCCATAGTTTTAGAGAAAGACGTACCTTTCCATGAATTTGATTTCGAGACCTCAGATTTAGAACTTGAGGTCTCGAAATCAACCATCTAAATGCACACAACTTTGTGTGACAAGGGTGTTTTTTTCTTTCATTATTATCTCGCAAGTTCGATGACCGATTGAGCTCAAATTATCACAGGTTTGTTATTTTATGCTTGTGTTGAGATACACCAACTGTGAAGGCTCGTCTTCGACAATTAACAATAGTGTCCACTGCCTTTAACTATAATTGCTTCTTTTCACCGCATGGTAAATGTGTACCTGTGAGGGCAGAGATGGTTCTTGTGATTGATTTAGCTTAATTGCGCATATTATTTGTTGCACAAGCTTTATATGAGGGGTAATCATGTTTGAAGCACTTTGAGATCCCTTCGGGTGTGAAAAGTGCTGTATAAAAACTGGTTATTATTATTTTTGTTCATCTCTCTCATTCCTACGCTTGAAACCAAGAACTTACTAGGTCCGACTTTCTGGTTCTGTTTCTTCAGGTTCTAACCAAGGCTGATGAGGATGAGGTAACTATGGAGAACCTGATGACCGTCTTCAATAAGATGTTCCCGGGGGAAGATCCGGAGGACGTCTTCGGCCCTGGTGGTGACTACGATGATAGGCGACAGGTATTTAAAACCCTTTCAGTAAAAAATATCAAACCTTGGAAATTGTTGTGTAGAGTTTCTAAAAACTTTAATATTATAAGATCTGAAGGAATTCTCTACCATGCTGAGCACAAGTGGCTGAGCACAACAAATGTATGCCTATCGGAATAAGGTTACCGATGAAGCTACCTAGTCACTTGTACAATTTGTGACTGGTATCCTTTTCGTTTCAGAAAATCATGTTAATCATTTCTTTTTCTACTTTAGCAGCTCTGTGAATTGGGGCAAAATGTCGTAGATCTACTTAAGCACAAAAAAATTGCTAAGCAAACCAAAGTTACACTTACAAGATTATGGTAACCAGCCAAACTACCGTGGCACAAGTACAATTTGTGACTGGTCATTTCTGCTAAGCAGAAATTTGTCTTAAAAATTTGGTTCTGCTTTAGCAGCTCTAGGAATCAGATTGAAAGATTTTGATATTTTAAAATTGTTCTTGAAAAGCTTCCTCTTAAACTCAATGGTTGAAGTAAGCTTTATAATTTGTCTTTTACTGTTAGATTTGTAAAAATTATTTTTTATAACATTTTTTTTTGCAGGATGGAAAGACATATTTTGACCGGACTGGGCTTGGGTCCTTACCTCAGGTGATGATGAATGGAGTGCCTTACTCAAGTAAACAGGTGAGATATAACATGGCAGAGCGGTCAAGGGCACCAGTCTCAAGCGATGGTGTGTCTGATGAGTAGAGTGTGGGTTTGAGTCATGGGGTGAGTTCCTAGGAGATACTAAATACGTATGGCTAGTCCTAAGTTAGGGCGAGTCACTCGTCCTAACTCAAGATATTGCTAGTCTTAAAGACAGTGGACACTATTGGTCATTGTCAAAGACCGGTCTTCTCACTTGGTGTATCTGAACATGCGAAAATTTGAGCTCGATTGGTCGTCGGAGTTGCGAGATAACTATGAAAGAAACATACACCCTTGTCACACAAAGTTGTGTGCTTTCGGATGCTTGATTTCGAGACCTCAAATTATAAACTTGAGGTCTCAAAATCAAATTCATGGAAAATTACTTCTTTCTCGAAAACAGTATCACTTCAGAGGGAGCCGTTTCTAACAATGTTTTATATTATCAACCTCTCCCCATTACTCGTTATCAAGTAAGGTTTTATGCTGATTGTTATTTTTAGTACTTACCAATAGTGTCCACTGCCTTTAACTCTTTGTGAAATCCACCCCTGGTCTTGACAATTGTGTCTTTTGTATGGCATGTAAAGCCATTGGTCCTGTGTGTTGTATAAACTCATGTAAAATATCCCAGTTAACATATTGCTAAGAGAAGGGTTGAGCCTCGGTGTTTCTGGCAGTGGCTGCTGAATGAGCTACATGTACATGTGTGCTACCATAGACTTTATATTATCTTAACAGTTTCTTATTTCTATTTTGATCCTAATAGTTGCAGCCTGAAGAGTTTGAAGAGAGTGTTGTGACGTCTGTTCTTACTGCCACACCTGACATACAGAGGGCGGTATATAGGGTAAGTTTTCGACCGTAGGCCTTTTTGAAAATAGCCATTGCCCAAGCGCTACCTGTTGAATGAGGTGCATGCTGGTCTAGCTAGCGATCAAGTTCTTCAATGATCGCTAGCTAGAAAAGAGCAGGATAACAGGCATATATGATACTTTGGCTGTTAATCCAAGTAAACATGCTTAGTGTCACCATAATTCTTTGAGTATGTACCAATCTTTGACTTAACCTTTTAACAGCTCTGTGAAACTAGGGGCAGAGACATTAAAGTATTGCTGGGTGTTCAAGGCGCAGTAAAAGCAAAACAAGAAAAACAGACATAACTAAATTAGTCCTTGAAAACCTGTGACATAAGATAAGTTGTGAGAGGAGATTCAAATTTTGTGGTAAAAAGACAAGGTCTAAGAAAAAGTGGTAGAGAGTTCCAGACGTGTGGCGCAGCTGACAAATATTTGTTTAACATCACCCTTTTTCTCCCCCCATCATACAGGGTAAGATAACTGATCGGACAGTAATGGTGGATTATTTGATGACGCAGGCGAACGTGATGCCACGCCTTAATCCCAGAATCCTCTCTGCTGATACGAAGCTCTTGGATCTTACCGCAAAACCAGGTAAGTTGTCGTCTGATGGACAGACATTTGAGTTTGTCAAGAAAAATTTCTTCACAAGTGAGTTCAATTTGACCATTCAGTAACTTGCACTTCTAAGATGAACCCATATCCACCTGACTGGTTGCAGATTATTAACACTATTCTTGCCTAAGTCCTAGTTACGATCTTTGCCGTATTACAATAAAAATTCATTAATTACTGTCTTGCATAAAAAAGTCACCACAACAAATTCTATTTGAAATAAAATCATAAATAATAAACAGCATTTTGGAGCACTATGATACAGCCAATGCTTCAAACGGAGGTTGGTGTTCCCCAAATGTAATGTCATTTATAAAATGTATTCTCAGTCAGATCAAATAATTTGGAAGGCAACAATGAAAATAGTTTATTATCGGTTGAGCCGTTGAGTTAGATAACAAGTGTCAAATCTTATCGGTGTTCCATATCGAGCATTTAATTATGCAGTATTTTTCTTGCAATTATCTTAATCAACATTTGCGATCTCTTTGTGTTCATTTTGTCATTTGATATTTTTATTTTTCCTGTTTCTAGTCGATACTTCAAGTCTGACTTTGACCACCTTTCAAAGTCTGAGTAGAAATGAAAAAGTGGCGTCCATCACCAACTCCATGAAGTATCTCACCAAGAGAGGTAGGAGCTTTTATAAAAGTATTTATAAAAAAATCAGTCAATTTTACCCATCATCAACCGCTTGAAAGACGTCTTCAGTTCCTAAGGTTTTCTCAACAAAGTTGTAACAACATTATATGTGTTTTGTTTAAAAAAAAAAAAACGATCCCAAGTTATGTGGCAAAAATAGAACAAACATCACTCACTTGAAGGTAGTTTCCATTGCCTAGAATATTATAAACAATTATGTGACACAGTTGTATGTGTTTTTATCCAGAAACTGATCTGTGGTTTGAGCTTTTATAATCAGTACTTGTCCTACTGGCATAATACGTGAGTGGGGTTTGAACCATACTTATTCGACTCGTGCAGTTTTAAAAGGCGATCTGTATACAAGATTCAACCGAAACCACGTTTTCCAAAAACAACATTGTATCTCGTGGTACCTTATTCTGGAACAACCTTAACTCTGATATTAAAAAGTCTCGTTCACTTAATACATTCTCAAAGAAATTGAAAACAGCACCTCTTGAATATGTAATTGTAACTGCAGTATATACACTAATTGTACAAAGACTGTGGTGTTGATAATTATTTTTTATTGACTAGTCTGGTCTGTGTCATTATTTGTTTTTTGTTTCTTCTGTTTTTGGTTGTTCGTGTTTTTTTTGTCCCTGTCGTCCAAGTCCTTGTCTGTCTCAGGGAAATATACAAAAGCATTATGCTTAAACCTTTTCCCTGCATGTTGACTATTACGTTAATTTTTGTAGTTATTATCTTCAAATTCTATACATTGCATCCGTCCTTCATTATTATATTCATCGATATTTGTTTTCTAGTGTATGCTTAAATTGTTATTGTCGACATGAAAATAACTGTTCATTGAATTGAATTGAATTGAATTGAACCCTGACCTTTGCCATTCTAGAGTGGATCGGAGTCTGCCTAATAGCTAGAGGCAGTTAGTGCCACCAAAAAGAGTACTTTTACACTCGTTTCAGACAGGCCAGGAAAAAAAAAAAGATTATGAACCACTTTAAGTCGACCCAAATAAAGTTTGGTTTTCAGACAGGCAAACTTAACATAACATTTACATTAGGTTCAGCTCATGACAAGATCGACATCTGAAACCAAGGTGCTCCAGAGTAGTTCCGAATAACTGCAACAGTCGATCTTTGACTTCTAGCGCGTCCAGTCACTCCTAACTGTTTCAGACGTTAAATCTTTCATGTACTTAATTCGTAATTTGGTTTGTCGCGACTCTGGAGCGCCTGTCTCAAAACAAGTGTTACACACATAGTGTATGGGTGAGAGAAAAAAATAAAAAATTCTCCATCCTCAAAGCAAATGTTAACATCCGTCAAAAATGGTATGCTTAAAGTTTGAAGAAAATCTTTTGAGTGGAATGTCTCATACTCCTTCAGCAGACTTATTTTTGAATGATTCCTTTTTGTCCATGTAGATGATGTTAGTCTGCGCCCTGTTAGCATGTGGATTGTATGTGACTTGGAAACCGCAGAAGGCAGGACCCTGTTCAGCAATGGCGTCAAATACATGGTGAAAATGATGTCTATACTTTATTGGTGAAATTAATTTTGGGTTGAACAAAGAAATTTGTAATAAGTTTCCCTGGTGTTTTACTTATCTATATTTTCGTTGAAAATTCACAGGTTGTTATCGTAAACTTGTGTGTGATCAATGGCTATACATGTACGACAGTTACAGGTTGTATGGCTTCTGACTGTCACCCCGAAGCAAAGATATTAATAATAATAATAATAATAACATAAAATTTATAAGGCGCGCAGTATCTGGAATAGATCCATTCAAAGGCGCCGGAAGCTAGTCAGCTGTCAAATTAAACAGATGAGACTTGAGGTTGTGTTTGAAAGTAGAAAGATCAGGTGTGGCCCTCAGTTCGTCTGGCAAGGAATTCCAGAGACGCGGTGCGCAGCTGGAAAAGGCGCGGTCTCCGTAACTTGCCAGACGAGTTTTGGGAACATATAGTATGTGTGATGATGATAAAGTAATATTAATAAAGTAGGGAGACCACCAAGGGCTAGGTAGCTCAGTTTGCATAGCACCAGTCTTTTTCTGGTCACTTAAACTTTGTTCAACCCCAAATTAGTTTAAACTTACCCAGTCAGTTTCCCTTGGGGTTAATTACTTGACTTCTTAAACAAACTGATTGCCGTTGTTCCCAAGACGTTAAATGTTTATTTGTTTAAACAAAACAAAGTGTTTCTTGCAACAAGTTAAAGAAGTAGTGCATTCTGCCAATGAGCCAAGTGCATGATACCCTGTCATACAGCCTTACTGACTGTTCAGGGTTAGGTGGCAGCGTACTCCTGGTGAAGGTTGATTTGGGTCGAGAACCCAAATCAGTTAAGTCTAGCCCTTGCCTTTACCTGGCGTCCGTGGTCTTGTTATTTTAGGCAATCTCTCTTAAAAAAAAATTAAATTAATGTTACTGTTCAACTGCTTTAAATATTGACTGTTTACCTACCCTTAATCGTTTTATATGGTCTGCATTTTTTTTATGACTGGGTAAACTCTTTTTATATTTTCATGATGAATAAATAAATCAGATTTGATCTTATCTAATCGTTGGCTTCAAATTACATGGTTCATTGACAGAAAACCTCCAACGCTGTCCGCATCGGGCTGATCTCTAACGCAGACACAACTGGTAAAGGCTCCCAGTGGCTCGCTAGAGCCGTCCAAGCGGCCCTTCAGACCCAGACTCGGAATCACGCCAAGCTCTTCGTCCAGAAACTTATCAAGGAGGAGAACTATCTCAGTATGGACCGTGGAGACACTAAAGTCCAGGATTACGAAGTCAATGTAAGTCGGAGCACTCAATATTGAATAGATCATGCATTGACGTCATCCAGCCGCCATCTTAGAGAAAAAGGACTAAACAATCGATGAACACAGAATTATATGCACGGCGCACAGTATTACCCAATGAACAACCTACTTTTGACCTCTAGTTGAGGGCACCCTACTTAAATGACGATGTGTGCATAAGGTCTTTACAGGGATGTGATTTCTCGGTTTTTACCAGAAACCTTTTTTTTGTAAACCCCACCCAAACAATTTTGTTTGTGATTAATTATATTTTATATATTATTAGCCTTCAAGAAAGACTCTGTTAGGGTCGAAACGTCAGGCCATTACTTGTTTTTTTGCAATTTATACCATCGGTCCATTTGGTTGGTAAGTTCTTCGCAACAGCTAATTCTGGTTTCCTTATTATATTTCATAACTAAGATAAAATTAATATGAAAATGAAGATAAAACCATATGGAACACCCGAGATTGCAGAGTAAGGCTTTCAAAACCAAAGATAAATGTATGTAAAAAGCAGCTTTTGTACCTCCAAGCTTTTGCGCTCACAATCTTTCTTGCTTTCACGCTCGCAAGCTTTCATGTTTTGCGCTCATAGTTCAGTTTTTTTCCAACAACCTATTACAGCCCTGCAACCTCTTCCTTCGCAAGTTCCCATTTATACCCTGGGTTGAAAAGAAGCAATTTGCTCAAGGACATGATGGGGATTCGAACCCACACTCTGATGACTTAACCACCAGAACTTGAATTTGATGCTCTTAAACCGCTTGACCATGACACCCTACTAAAATATTGAATATTTCCTTGCACAGGGAATGAACATGGAAGACTTTTTGAAACAGTTCGAGGACAAGAAAGCCAACTTCCTGAAGATCCAGAGATCATTTTGTGAGAATGTTCTAAACTTGCTGCCTGGACAGAGGGCCATCATTGCTAATGGAAGGGTAAGTACAATGTAGCACGTACAAAATCAGCCAAAACTGAAATCAATGTGGTTTCTAACTTAAATTCTTTGTAAAAACTGGTTGACTTTGTTTCTTCCCTGCCAATTTCAAAAAGAAATTTAAGGAAGTTTTAATCATTATTTGCAGTAACCTCCATAATTGTTCAAACAAAAAGTATTTCTTGCACTTAAGTCGGGGATATAGTGCATTCTGCTATACAAGCCAGGGGTGGATTTCACAAAGGTAGTCCTAACTTAGGACTAGTCCTAGGCAATGCTAAGAGATAGGACCAGTCCTAACTTAGGATGAGTTACTGGTCCTAACTTAGGACTAGTCCTATCTCTTAGCATTGCCTAGGACTAGTCCTAAGTTAGGACTACCTTTGTGAAATCCACCCCAGGTTCCTTGTGGATGATACCTATGCCTACCATGCCTAAATCCCTTACAGCCTGAAGTGTGGATTATAAACCAGCCACATCTATAATCACTATTTCATGAGTTGTGGTAAGGCTGTTTTCAAATGAGTTTACACATTTTCCAATATTTGGCCTGCTTAACCAAAATCAGCTGTTGCGTTTTTGCAGGTTTTCAGAGACAGTTTTGTTGAAAATGAGTTCATTTCAGAGGGAGATATTTCACAAAGGAAAAAATGATTCTAGTGTAAACTTCATCATCAGTAAGCTTTTCGACTTTCATAAAGGAGGTTCTCGTAATATCTTTTAAATCAGACTCCAGTGGATTAGGCAACTTAAAAAAGAGTCACTACAAATTCCGGTTTTAAATACAATTAGAGCATAGTTGAGTCGTTAAATACCAGTCCTTTTTAGAACCAAAACTGCTTAAAAGAGACATCCCTCTGTAGGTTATACTCCCACCATGCAAAGTTTCAAATCCTACTTATGCTTTAATTGACAGGTATTTGGGCCATTATCTGAAGACGAGCATTTCAAAGAAGACGACTTTGTCCTGGCTGAGAAATTGATCTTACAAACATCGGCAGCGAACATCAAATCCAAGATGGAGAAACTCTCGTCTCATTTCAGCACCTCAGGAGATTCCTTGAGTGATCTGACCCTTAAGGTCGACGCCCTGCTAGCCTCCAACTCCAGACAGGAAGGTCGTAAAGAGGTTGTCTTCTGGAAGGACAAACACAGGTAGAGAGACAAAGTGTTGATAAAAAAAGTTTCTATTGCCCTTTGTCGAATCAATATCTTCGGCCGTGGATTTAGCTTTAGGCTCCATCCTCTCGACTGGAGCCATGAGCGCATTCAAAGCACGATTGGTGTCAAAACAAACTCTAGCTATCCTAATCTAGAGCCGAAGCCGTGGATTCGAAAAGGGCCTATGATTCGCCGGTAAGGAGGATTTTTGTTGTTGGTAGGTCTTCTTCTTCTTCTTCTTCTTCATTTTTTTTTTTTGGGGGGGGTGAGAGGAAGTGTGCAAGAGAATACACTGCAGTTTGTGGTGCTTCACAATTTTCTAACTTCATCAACAAAGACAAAAGGGAAAGTGGCAGGGTAGATACATATTTATTTTTTGAGTAAACGAAGACGAAATATGTGTGGGGGATTTGAGCCTGTTACCTCCAGATTGATATGCTGGTGCACTTGCAACTTAGCTTTCTAGCCAATTGCTATCAAGGCTACAAAACTCTGTTGGTGTGGTAGAGTACAGAGTTGACAGTATAATACCCACGCTAGCACAGCTGTCGTTGTTCACCCAAAGTTAAATTTGTATCTTGTTAACTTTTTTTTCCACTTGGTTGATAGATATTCCCTAGTCATCCAGACAAGCCCAGTTTTGAATCCTGTTTACCTTTCTTATCCACACAGTGTGGTAGATATTCCCCCTCGCCACCCAGACAAGCCCAGTTTTGACATCGTGGCCGTCATGGACCCGCTGAGTCCCCAGGCACAGAAGTGGAGTCACATCTTGATGGTCCTGACGCAGGTCATCAATGTCAAGGTCAAGGTCTTCATGAACCCTAAGGATATGCTCTCTGAGATGCCACTCAAGAGGTTAGTTCGCTTCTTCAGGGATCTGATTTCTCTCCCATTATTCGGAAACCCGTTTGTTTTAAATCCCCACCCCAAAAAGAGAAAACAAAATAATAAAAAAATTAATCATTTTTAACTCTAAGGATTGTTGAAAGTGGCCATCGCTTCACTTGTTCAAAGTTTTGATTCCAGTTTCAGAAACAGACTCGTTTTATCAGTTTAATCGTGAATGATGGTGTATTTTTGTTTGTGCTACTTTTTTGTCTGTAGATTTTATCGCTATGTTCTTCAGCCGGAGTTGTCATTCAGGGCGGACAGTAGGTGAGAGATATTTCACTTTTCTTTGTCTTTTAAAATCCACAAAGTAGAACATTGGTCTGTTATTTCTAAATTTGCAGATGCCACCATTTTGATCTACCTCCTATGATCTGGATCCCAGTTTCAAATTTGTTTTGTCAGCATTAACTGTAATCCTAATATCTACTTTTTTTGTCTAAAAATATTTTTAAATTTTAAGTTTGGCTTTAAACCACATTGGATTTGTATTATGTAACAATGTTTTTAAAATTTTAAAAATGTTTTCTCTGTTGTTTTCTAGTTTAACAGCGGGACCGTTTGCAAAGTTCACCGACATGCCCCCGGACACCCTTTTGACCCTTAACCTATTGACCCCTGAGAGCTGGTTGGTAGAGTCTGTTAAGACGGCTCATGACCTGGACAACATCAAACTCAGTGAGGTCAGTGCGTTTCAGGCTGTATGCTTCGTTTTTGAAAGGACAAGGGCACCAAGGCATTTTCTTCTTGGTAAAAGGCACCCTATGATGAAATTGCGAATTTGTACTGGAGCATTTCAAGGGCACCAAGGCAATGACCAGGGGACACGGAGGCAATCCCCTTCGTTGCCTCTGTGAAGTATCAGGCCTGCGTTTGGTTATAAATCTGAAAAAATTCCTAAATCTGTGCTAGTATTTTCCACTGTCAATTCAACTAAACGGCTGTTCTTGAAAGTAGAGTGAGTTGTGACCAAAAGAAAGGCTGTGACTAGGGTGTCATGACCAAGCGGTTTAGAGCAACGAATTAAAGTTCAGGGGTCGATTTCACAAAGGTAGTCCTTAGTTAGGAAAAGTTCAAGGAGTTGAGACTAGTCCTAGGTTTAGGATCGATCCTAGGTAAGACCGATCCTAGGATCGATTTCACAAAACTCATCTTAAGCAGAACGAGTCATAAGTAACATAAAACTGTTAACAAATTCTGGGTTTACAAGGTGCTGAGGCACATTCAGCAGACACTGCGAGACTCGTCATTAAAACTCATCTTGCCCAATAGCATAAAGGTGTAGGAAAAACTGTAAAACTGTTGTTTTGGTTGAGGGAAGTTGTAAATAAAATTTATAAAAACAGTGAGTGGTGACTACGTCGTAAGTGCCCGTTTATAATCTTGCAGGTTCGTGGCAACAAAGGACCTTCCTTTTATCACAAAACCATGTCCCCGCTATTTTAATTTGACTTTTCTTTTCAAGACCTCGTTGCCTCTCTTTCATTCCCTAGGTTAATCTTTCATTCCCTAAGTTGATCTTTCATTCCCTAAGTTAATCTTTCATTCCCTAAGTTAATCTTTCATTCCCTAAGTTAATCTTTCTTTCCCTAAGTTAATCTTTCATTCCCTAAGTTAAAGGAAACAGAAATTAGTATTTGAACAATCTGGATCTAACCGGATCATTCTTGGTTTCACTGGTACCCAGACGGAGACTGGTATCCATGGTGATTACGAGTTGGAGTACATCCTGGTAGAGGGACATTGTTTTGATCAACTCAGCGGCCAACCACCAAGGGGGCTCCAGTTTACTCTAGGCAACAAGCAACGGCCAGTCATGCAAGATACTATCGTCATGGCGAACTTGGTAAGTAAGACTTCCGGTTGTGTTTAAAGGGTTTGGGTACTTTTTGTAGGACGCAAAACACAATGTCCACAGATTTACATTAAACTTCCACGGTTTGAAGATAATAATAGTAGAAAGCTTTAAAATATTATTTGCTGAGGTGCTGTTGAGTTGAGCTAGAGGTTGTCTTCAGTCGATGCCATCTCGGGGGACCTCTGATAGACCATGGTTGCCTTCCCGCATCTCGGTCCAGCATCAGCGTTCTAAGCTCTTGTTTTTGAGAAATTAGTAAAACAATGACACAAAAATTATTTCCTACATGCAAGGTTTGATAAAGCTAGTATTATTCTCTAATAAGGTGAGGATTGCAGTAGCATCTTAAGTTAATTTCTTTAGAGTAGTGTTGGTTCAGAAAGAGACGGCGGTTGACAACCTGATGAGTATACGATGAGTATGCTCTGATCATTTTCAGGAGGATGAGTTGAGTTATCAACCACAGGTTCTTCTCAGAACCAGGCACAGTTTCAAACCCAACAAATTTACTCTTGATTGATTTTGTTTTCTTTTTCTGACAGGGTTATTTCCAGTTGAAGGCCAACCCTGGAGCCTGGATGCTCAGACTGAGACAGGGCAGATCAGCTGACATCTTCCAGGTCACGGGGTCAGTATGATGTACTCTGATTGGCTGACTGGCTGTTTACACGTTTGCATAAATGAATAAATTGATAAAGATTTGAAATGGCTGAGTATAATGTGTTGTAGGAAAAGAAGTTGACTCTTTTGGTATACAGAAATGCCATGGTGGACAATTAAGGGGCTGTGAAATGTTCTTACTGCAGAATAATATTTAAGAAAGATTGAAACTTTTCAGCTTTAGTGTTTTGCTGCACTACACCAAAACAGGAATTTTTATTGATTTTTTCACTGAACATATCAGTCTATTTATAAGATGCATTGCCCGTTTTTAAGATGCATTGCCCGATTTGTTACCAAGTTGATGGCGATATTTTGTTTTACTTTTGGCATCCAAGTTTTCCTGGTGAATGCATAAACGGTGGAACTTAATCAATCTGCCTATGGATTAGATTCTTTATAATCTTGTAACGCCTTTTTCCAATTTCTTGATTGCAGTCATGAGGGACTGGATTCACAACCTGGTGATGATGACGCTATTGTCATTATGGACAGCTTCAAGAGTAAAATCATTAAAGTTAAGGTATGTATTTATTGCAGAAATACGAAATCAAATTTCCTTACCCAACTCCTACCCTTCTACAGTTTTAGTTTTACCCATACACACCGTTGTGTGTAAGCACTGTATACTCGGTACCATCCCGAGTTCTGTGAACAAAAATCACAGGCATATTACTCTGGTGGGATTCAAGTCCACCACCATTGCATTTCTAGAGCAGTGTCATACCAACTAGACCCCAAAGATTGCCCAGTAGCTAGAGGCAGTCCGAATCCTTTATTTAGCAGTGGGTACCGCAACGATTTAATAGATGGAAACCCGGATCGGGATATAAAATATAAATTTTGTTTTTTACCCATACATCGATGTGTGTTAGCACTGTATACTCAGTACTTTCCTGAGTTCTGTTAACAAAATAATCTTTATCCCCGATGCAAATTGCCATCTAATAAATTAACTTTCAACCAAAACTTAATTTTTCTTTTTTACCTTTTAGTATCCTTACTCATAACTTGAGTTATTTTTCCTTCTACCCTTCTAGGTGAGCAAGCAGCCAGGTAAAGAGTCAGAGACTCTCTTATCGGACTCTGGAACTGAGAGAGTAGCTGGAGGGATATGGGACTCATTGTCAAGGTGAGTGGGCCTCCAAGCTTACCGTCATCATCCCCACTTGGAGAAAACTTCCAGAAAACCCCTTAAAAAAACACAAATTATTGACAATTTTGGGGGGTTGAACAAAGAAACGACTAGAGTGGGATTAACGTGCCAATAGCTTTTTATTAACTAACCCATGTTTTAAAGGCAGTGGACACTACTGGTAATTACTCAAAATAATTATTAGCATAAAACCTTTCTTGGTGACAAGTAATAGGGAGAGGTTGATAATATAAAACATTGTGAGAAACAGCTCCCTCTGAAGTGCCATAGAAAGAAGTAATTTTCCACAAATTTGATTTCGAGACCTCAGATTTAGAACTTGAGGTCTCAAAATCAACCATCTAAACGCACACACCTTTGAGTGACAAGGGTGTTTTTTTCTTTCATTCATATCTCGCAAGTTCGATGACTGATTGAGCTCAAATTTTCACAGGTGTGTTATTTTAATGTATATGTTGAGACACACCAAATATGAAAGCTAGTCTTTGACAATTACCAATAGTGTCCACTGCCTTTAAGAGTGGTTAACAACAGGTTAGAGCGGGTTGGAGTAGTGGTGTCTTCTCTTGCCTCCCACCACTAGGACCCTGGCTCGAGTCAGTTCAGGGGCACTCCGTGGACTGAGTTTAAAGTCCATACCTGACTGCAGGGGTTTTCCTCCCACATCAATAACTAAAACTCTTTGTCTTATCTCCGTTGATTTCTTGGCTAGTACAGTGATTAAACTTCCTTTTCTGAGAGTCCTTGACTTCACAATTGGCACGATCGCTAAAAATTTAAATGAAAGTATAATACTATCCTTAAAGCATAAAATACCAGAATGGGTTGCTGAAATACAGTCAACCTGTCTGTATTTCTTTGCACATTCCTAACAATGTCACAGTTTCTTTTCTAGTTTTACTGGTTCCGGCAGTAAGGACACTGAGACCGAACAAGACAAGACGTTGAACATCTTCTCCATTGCGTCAGGACATCTTTACGAGCGCTTCCTAAGGTGAGTTTAGTGTCGACTAAAGGGGCCATTCACAAATATCAAGAGAGGGCGCTGTTAATCTAGCTGCCTGCATTTTTACTTCTTCTCTCAGATTCCAGTTTTAATACTTTTCAGTCTGCTTTTTATGCAACTTTCATTGTTTGTAATTTGCTGTTTGTAATTTATGGAATTTGTTTTGTTATTTGCGCCTTCACACATCTTCGAAATGCAATAAATTATAAATTAAGGGGCCCTTCACAATTATTAACATTTTCACAAGCATACAAATCTTATGCTGGGAGGGAGGGGGGTTAATGCCCGCCGTTTGCTTCAGTTTTCTGAAATATCGAACTATAAAAAACATAGCTTCATGGCCTTTTTTGCACCGTCAGATTTGATGCTTTTTGCTTACTTATCGAAATTCAGATAAGCAGTGTCTTTTACGCAGGAAATTACGGCATTTTATATCTGTAGCCACAAGTGTATGTTCTCTATATATTTCTTTTATGAGTGTGCTGATAGCCTTTTACCACTAAGCAAGCTTTGTGGTCTATTGGATAAAACATCTTGACTTCAATGTAAAAGGTCTTGGGTTCGAGTCCAGTTCAGGGTCTTAATTGTCTTCTTTATTCTTTTGTCACTAAGCAAGCTTTGTGGTCTATTAAATAAAACATCTTGACTTCAATGTAAAAGGTCTTGGGTTCGAGTCCAGTTCAGGGTCTTAATTGTCTTCTTTATTCTTTTGCCACTGAGCAAGCTTTCTGGTCTCTTGGATAAAACATCTTGACTTCAAAAGGTCTTGGGTTCGAGCCCAATCCAGGGTGCTAATCCTTTCACTTTAGGACTCAAACATTCTGTGTTTAATAACATGTGTTTATATTTTCCTTTGTTTCAGGATCATGATGATGAGTGTTCTCAAACACACCAAGTCACCAGTCAAGTTCTGGTTCCTCAAAAATTATCTTTCTCCAACATTCAAGGTAAACAGTTCTCAATTTTTAAGACTATTAAAGTCAATTTTTTATATTACTCTGGAGCCAATTTATTTCTTTTATCAGGTTAGGTTTGAGGGATATGATCTCTTTGATTTTCTTCCCCCCCCCCCCTCCCCCCCCAAAAAATGTTTATTTTATTTATTTTGTATTTATTAATTTTTTTGTTGGGGGGGGGTGGTTAGATCAAATCCTAAGAGAAATGGAGGTATAACAAGTCCCCGGATTGCAGAGTAGGGCTTTCAAATCCAAAGATAAATGTTAATATTTTGGCTTAATGCTCGCAAGTTTTTGAGCTGTCATGATTTTGTGCTTTGTTTTCCCGAGTTATTTTTTTTCTTCTCAAGCCTTTTTATCACATCCCTGAGTGTAAAGCCTGGTTCATACTTCCTGTGAATGCGAATGCGATACGAATGTTGATGTCACATATTGGCAACGAATAATTCGTAGCAGTTAAGTTGTGCTCAACTCTCTGCCCTGTCTTCGAAAACAGAGTTGTGACGTCAAATTCACATAATATTTGCAGGAAGTATGAACCGAGCTTAAGTGTGATTTTTCCAAAAGCATTTTAGTCTTTGTATCTAAAGCGACTTTTTGTTTGGCTTCATTATTCCTACAGGAGTTCATCCCAAGCATGGCAGCTGAGTACGGGTTCGAGTATGAACTGGTTCAGTACAAATGGCCTCGTTGGCTTCACCAGCAGACTGAGAAACAACGTCTTATATGGGGGTAAGAATACACTGCTGACATGGTGGGGGGGAGGAAGTTTTTTCCCATCTTAGACAAATCAATGGTGCTTCAAGATGGCGTGTTGTCCCCAGGTGGTCAAACACACTGGACTCAAGATGTGGGTCCACTTGCATGGCTCTGCTTACCGTAAGCAAAGGGAATTCCACGCTTACGTCAAGCGTATTTCATGGGTTGGCAGGGAATTTTGGCTTGTACGTGGGCGTACTCCATGTTACTAGGCATTCTTTGCTTACACAGCTAGTACAGAAATTCTCTGTTTGCATGAAGGCAGAGAATGGTGATTGAAAGCGCAGAATTGGGCGAAAGCAGAGCCATGAAAATGGGCCCTGTTCTGATCAGCAGAGTGTTGGTTCGAGTTCCGGTCTTGACACACGTTTCCATAAGCGAGACACTAAATCATTCTTATATTTACAAATCTATGACCCTATCTTTAAAAATAAGTTTTAAGACTAACTTTTTGTCTCCCAATATTTTTGTTTTTCATAAATCTGAAGTAATTCTCTTTCCATTAATTTCTACTTTTTGTTTTTATTGTTGATAAAATCAGTCATTCTATAATGAAATATTGTATATTCGCTTTCCATTATTTTCTACTTTTTTTTGTGTTTTAGATTTGTTTTTTGATTTTTGATTTGTTTTTTTTTCTCTCAGGTACAAAATTTTGTTTCTAGACGTACTCTTCCCTCTCAACATCAAGAAGATCATATTTGTCGATGCCGATCAGATCGTACGGGCTGACCTTCAGGAGCTGGCTAACCTTAACCTCCAGGGGGCGCCCTACGGATACACGCCATTCTGCTCAAGCCGTAAGGAGATGGACGGGTTCAGGTTCTGGAAGTCGGGCTACTGGGCGAGCCATCTGGCGGGACGCAAATATCACATCAGGTTTGTGAAAAAAAAAATTGTTCTCTTTTCTCCCCCGGGGAAATTTTGTATTCAAACTTTACTGGGTTTTGATACCTTTTGTAGATCAATTGTTTGGGCATGACATGAATCCGTATTCACTGTGAATGAAGATGTGTGTGATAAAAAGGAAGTTTCAGCTTCTTTAGTTGTCAAGTTTTTGAAAAAATGGCAATTATTTAAAATTTAAAGTTTACCAATAAAACTAAAGAAAGTACAGAGTTAAGCCCGATTCATATTTCCTGTGAATGCGATATAAATGTTGACTCACAAGGCTCTTCTCGCTGCAATGTTTTGCAGGAATACAGCACAGGTCAACTGAATCGAATCGTTTGCAGGGATTTGTGATGTCAAAATGTTTTCTTTTCTCTCTTTTGTATAGTGCGTTGTACGTGGTAGACTTAGTCAAGTTCCGTAGGAATACAGCACAGGTCAACTGAATCGAATCGTTTGCAGGGATTTGTGATGTCAAAAAGTTTTCTTTTCTCTCTTTTGTATAGTGCGTTGTACGTGGTAGACTTAGTCAAGTTCCGTAGGAATACAGCACAGGTCAACTGAATCGAATCGTTTGCAGGGATTTGTGATGTCAAAAAGTTTTCTTTTCTCTCTTTTGTATAGTGCGTTGTACGTGGTAGACTTAGTCAAGTTCCGTAGGAATACAGCACAGGTCAACTGAATCGAATCGTTTGCAGGGATTTGTGATGTCAAAATGTTTTCTTTTCTCTCTTTTGTATAGTGCGTTGTACGTGGTAGACTTAGTCAAGTTCTGTAGGAATACAGCACAGGTCAACTGAATCGAATCGTTTGCAGGGATTTGTGATGTCAAAATGTTTTCTTTTCTCTCTTTTGTATAGTGCGTTGTACGTGGTAGACTTAGTCAAGTTCCGTAGGAATACAGCACAGGTCAACTGAATCGAATCGTTTGCAGGGAATTGTGATGTCAAAATGTTTTCTTTTCTCTCTTTTGTATAGTGCGTTGTACGTGGTAGACTTAGTCAAGTTCCGTAGGAATACAGCACAGGTCAACTGAATCGAATTGTTTGCAGGGAATTTGTGATGCCAAAAAGTTTTCTTTTCTCTCTTTTGTATAGTGCGTTGTACGTGGTAGACTTAGTCAAGTTCCGTAGGAATACAGCACAGGTCAACTGAATCGAATTGTTTGCAGGGAATTTGTGATGCCAAAAAGTTTTCTTTTCTCTCTTTTGTATAGTGCGTTGTACGTGGTAGACTTAGTCAAGTTCCGTAGGAATACAGCACAGGTCAACTGAATCGAATCGTTTGCAGGGAATTGTGATGCCAAATTCTTTTCTCTCTTTTGTATAGTGCGTTGTACGTGGTAGACTTAGTCAAGTTCCGTAGGAATACAGCACAGGTCAACTGAATCGAATCGTTTGCAGGGATTTGTGTTGTCAAAATGTTTTCTTTTCTCTCTTTTGTATAGTGCGTTGTACGTGGTAGACTTAGTCAAGTTCCGTAGGAATACAGCACAGGTCAACTGAATCGAATCGTTTGCAGGGATTTGTGATGTCAAAATGTTTTCTTTTCTCTCTTTTGTATAGTGCGTTGTACGTGGTAGACTTAGTCAAGTTCCGTAGGAATACAGCACAGGTCAACTGAATCGAATCGTTTGCAGGGAATTGTGTTGTCAAAATGTTTTCTTTTCTCTCTTTTGTATAGTGCGTTGTACGTGGTAGACTTAGTCAAGTTCCGTAGGAATACAGCACAGGTCAACTGAATCGAATCGTTTGCAGGGAATTGTGTTGTCAAAATGTTTTCTTTTCTCTCTTTTGTATAGTGCGTTGTACATGGTAGACTTAGTCAAGTTCCGTAGGAATACAGCACAGGTCAACTGAATCGAATCGTTTGCAGGGAATTGTGTTGTCAAAATGTTTTCTTTTCTCTCTTTTGTACAGTGCGTTGTACGTGGTAGACTTAGTCAAGTTCCGTAAGATCGCTGCTGGAGACCGATTGCGAGGACAGTACCAAGCCCTGAGCCAAGATCCCAACAGTCTCTCCAATTTAGATCAGGTCAGTAATCTCATTATAGGTCTTCTTGTTACTTGCATATCATCGGGGTTTATTGGCCAAGGGGTCCTGGTCACCTAATCCAAGCTCTGGTGATGTCAGCAGCAGGGTGTGGGTCGAACTCCCATCATGTATGCTCATTATATGGGTATTAAGCATTGCATGGTGAGGGTTAGCGGTAACACCATGTGTATAGCTACTTGCTGTGTGGATTATGTTCTTTTGAACGAAAGTAGTAGTTATCTAGAGAAACCTTTTCGTTGTTCGACCAAAAATCATTACAACTGGTGAAAAGGTCTGGAGAAATAATCTGAAACTGAAATGTGATTTTGTAAGTTAACATGGGACACACGTTAGTGCAGACGTCATTGGTTCGAATCCTGCTCTTTGTTCAACCCCAAGTCTTTTGTTTAAATCAAGGTTTTGATCTTTTTTCCGGTATGTACTTTAGGATTTGCCGAACAACATGATCCATCAAGTGGCCATCCATTCCTTGCCTCAGGAATGGCTTTGGTGTGAGACGTGGTGCAGCGACTCGGAAAAAACAACTGCTAAGACTATCGATTTGGTAAGCTTGGACCCCACCCCATCCCCTCAGAATATTCAAATCATTTTAGTAAAGATGTCCATTTTACCAATTCCAGAAACTTCCTTGAAAATATTTTTTTTCTTGTTTCAAGAATACAATTTTAAGCAGTGTGTTGTGCCCTGGCGTGAGTGGCTGGAAAAGATACAACCCAACTGCACCAGTGTCACCGTCGAGTTCTTAGTGACTTGAATTTTTTATATTTTTTTGATACAGTGTAACAATCCTCTAACGAAGGAACCCAAACTTCATAGTGCCGTACGAATCGTTCCTGAGTGGACCGATTACGATAACGAGATCAAAGCTCTACAAGAAAGGGTCGCTCAGAAATCATCAAACAAAAGCAAACAAAGTGATATTAAAACAGGTAAGATTCAAAGCCCTCTAGTGGTGAACAGGGGCCATGTTTAATAAAAATGTAGAGCAAGTTTGGATGGGTAACTAGAATTGACTAGACTAAAAGGGACACGCCGCTTGGATCGGGCGAGTTGGTCCGTGAAAAGCATTATTTGTAACCGTTTGTTATGAAATGCATATGGTTAGAAAGATGTTTTAAAAGTAGAATATAACACGGTCAGCCGTTATGTGGACTCCGCAAATTAGCGTGGCGTGTTAGTTCATGGCATATAAAAACAACCATGCAATTTCGAGGCATATTGGTGTGGTTCATTTTAAAATTCTACTTTTAAAACATCTTTCTAACCATATGCATTCCATAACAAAAGGTATCAAATGCTTTCCATGGACCAAATCACCAGATCCGAGGCAACTTGTCTCTTAAACCGTACATGTAGTTGGTCTAGATGTCACTCAACTGCTGCATGGTTTAACTAGCAAGTGCAACAGAATAAGATGAACCCCTTAAAGGCAGTGGACACTATTGGTAATAACTCAAAATAATTATTATCATTAAACCTTTCTTAATTACGAGTAATGGGGAGAGGTTGATGGTATAAAACATTGTTAGAAACAGCTCCCTCTGAAGTGAAAGAAGTAATTTTCCACGAATTTGGTTTTGAGACCTCAGATTTAGAATTTGAGGTCTCGAGATCAAGCATCTGAAAGCACACAACTTCGTGTGACCATGGTGCGAACAAGGGTGTTTTTTTCTTTCATTAATATCTAGCAACTTCGATTGAGCTCAAATTTTCACAGCTTTGTTATTTTATGCATATGTCGAGATACACCAACTGTGAAGACTAGTCTTTGACAATTACCAAAAGTGTCCAGTGTTGAGTGAACAGTCCTAATCAGTTCATCAAGCCTTGTAATGTTAAGCAGTCTCTCATGAAAAAAAATATTAATCTTTTTAAATTTTTCTTAAAAATAAAATGTCAAATTTTGTGGCTGGTTCAGGCTGCCAAGGGCTTTTTAGTTCTAGTCATTTGCAGTCACTATAGTTTCTAAAAAGGTTCAACGCTACAAAGTTTAAATGAGACCATATTTTCCCCCAAACTACCACTTTGCCTTAAACATCTGTTTGTTCTTTCGTTTTGTTTCTCCAGACGAGCATAGCGAGTTATGATGAAGGCTTCAGATTAGATGCACTATATTGATTGTTAACCGCTCCATACGCAGCCAGAAGAGGGCGCTCTTGCAAGAAGACAGCAACTATCGTTTTAAACGCCAATTGCCAAACAACTGATACGTAGTCTCATTTTAGATCGACACATACAATGAGCTGTTTCACACCTGTCCCTCGTCGGCCATCCCGGATACTGACCTTTGACACACCCAAGGTCAAAGGTGAGGAAGAAAAAGCCTGACCTCTGAGGTTTTGTTTGAAAATTTTATTTTTCTGATCTGTTAAATCATGTGTGAGTATTCCAAGTGTTGCATTATTAAAGGTACTTTGTAGAAACGGGAATTGTAGAACAAAGGTTAGGAACACAGTCCTTTATCACACCGTCACCATCTTGGTCATGTTCCCTGTTTCCAATAACAGTAATGAATGGCAATATTCATTGCGCAAACATGGCACCAGACTATTATTTCGTCCAGCCTCACTTTGGTTACAATGAGTAGGAATGGAGTAAAATCAAGATGGCCACATTGTGATAACGGTCTATTGGTTCCTGATCTGTGTATGTGGTTTACAAGACAAAATAGATGATATGAATACTCGGGCTGTATCGTAAACTTGGGTGTGATCCATTGGTCTTACCCTGGCTACACATCAGTTAACCCTTTGGTGCACAAGGCGGTCGCTAGCGACCACCGAAAACAAGTCAAATTGGACTTTGATAAATGGTCCTAACTTGAAATCTAAAACCCCCATTTATACTGCCTCATTCAGTTGTTTAGTGCGATTGTTGAGCTTTCGTTTGATGTGATGTTCAACAGGGGATGCTGTTGACAAATTTTGAGGAAAATACGGTTGGAAATTCTGAAATATATATTTTTTTTAAATTAATCTGTGCACCAAAGGGTTACTGGTCGTTTGGCTTCTGACTGGCACCCCATCAAAAATATTGACAAAATAGGTGTACCACCAACATAGGGCTAGGTACATGTAGCTCAGTTGGTAGAGCGCCAGCACAGGTCGTTGGTTCAAATCCTACCCAAGTCGATTTGGTTTTTATTTGATGTTTAAATAACAGTTAATTATCCCTTCTGTCCAGTAGCAACAGTTTAGCAGCCCTGGTGCAAAAAGCTGATTATGGAGTCCACAAGCCACAAAGTCTGTCTTACATACAGTATTTATGTCTTTCATTGTTAACTTTCTTGACATTAATTTGCACATTTTGAATTCTTTGCACTCTCACCACGGACAAGAACATTTCAGAGGTTTATATGAAATCTCCCTTTTTCATGACAACCTGGTGGAAAAAAAACAAACAAAAAACATACGTAAAAACTCACTCTTTGTTCTATTTCTCGAAGTGCTGGGAAACCTGTTCCCAAAAGTTCCTTGAATTCTTTAGGTCCTGGAGTAGATTTCACAAAGAGTTAGGACTCGTCTTATCTCGAGTAAGAACGAGTAACTCGTCTTAACTTAGGATTAATCTTAAGGTCTGCATGCTACAGTGCAGGGTTAGAACTCGTCCTAAGTCCTAAGATTAGTCTTAAGTTCGGAAGAGTTTTGTGAAATTGTCGGCAGGGGTCAACAAAAGGTGGAAGTGCCATTATTTTTGGGGTAAATGTATCTTTTAACGTTTAGATCCTAGATTCAGAATTGTTTGACTCCTCCTCTATTTTGTTCTCTGTGGTATTGAAATGGGTATGTAGAATAATAGTTATAATAATAATATAATAATAGTCAGCGTTTCAACTCTTAAGGTGCTTGAACAAAGAGACAAACGGGCAAATAGCACCCTGGGTGTACAAAACATCATTGATCCTGGTCACAGCGCAGTTTTTTACTTAAACACTAAGGTCACTTTGCAAAACCAGTATTATGCTATTGGCAGATCAAATCATAAATGTTTTTATAATAGTATAATTTATATACATCTGGTACAGTATGAACCAATCTCAATGCTCGAAAGATTTCATCAGTTTCCTAATTTCTCACTGTAAGTAAATGTTTATGTAACAGCACTGGGCACTATTGGTAATTACCCAAAATAATTATTAACTTAAAAAATTACGAGGTAACGAGCAATAGAGAGCTATTAAAGTTACACATGTAGGTAGTTTTTGAGAAAGGTGATTTCTCAATCAAATATTTGATTCTGATAAAAGACTTCAGGACCGAAGCCTTTTTTAGGCATCTGGAAGCACACACATTTTTGCAACAAGGGTATTTTTCTTGCCTTATTCTCTCGCAACTTAGACGACCAATTGAGCTCAAATTTTCTCAGGTATGTTATTTTATGCATACGTTGGGATACACTTATTGAGAATACTATTTTTTTGATAGTTACCAAAGGTGTCCAGTGCCTGTAAGATGGTGCAAACTTGTGGTTTGGTATTTTACTTTTTATAATAATGAAAGAAAGTGGGTATTATTATAATATAATAACTCAAGTGTTTTATTTCTTTCCTTTCTGGTCTATAACCATTGTACAGACATCTAGGGCAAGGTTATTTTAACATTAAATAGTGGTTGAAATCGAGAAACATTTCAGCCTTAAAAGTAACGATAAATACTTGCATTATGAGCTTGCTTTTTATTGCTGCTTTTATTTTCAAGTTCAAGATGGAAATACACTCATCGGTGATTTGAAGGGCATACGCCTCTCTTAATACATAATTCTTACCCAAAATGAGGCTATGGGCGCACGTTCCCCATCACTTGCCGTGGCTGCGCCCATCGCCTCGTTTTGGGTAGGCATTGTGACGTATCTCATGCATACATATTAAGAGAGGCGTATTGCATTCCAACAGTTTTTATTACATGTAATCCAAGTATCGTATCTTGAGTTATCTATCCCTTGGAACTGTGCTTGTTTGCAGTTGAGTTTTCAGAGTGTGGGTTCGAATCCCGGTCAGGTTAAGGACACAGTTGTCCTGACCGGGGATTTGAACCCACACTACTTCCACAAGATTCAAAGGGCATTGCTTTCCAATTATCATGTCTTGGCTGAGGTGTCCATATTCCTTGGAACTGTTTTCTTTGCGGCTGAGTTGTCAGAGTGTGGGTTCGAATCCTGGTCAGGTTAAGACACAGTTGTCCTGATCAGGATTTGAACCCACACTACTCACACAAGATTTGAAGGGCATTGCTTTCCATGTTCCTTGGAACTCTGTTCTTTGCGTGCGAGTTGTCAGAGTGTGGGTTCGAATCCCGGTCTGGTTAAGACACAGATGTCCTGATCGGGATTTGAACCCACACTACTCACACAAGATTTGAAGGGCATTGCTTTCCATGTTCCTTGGAACTCTGTTCTTTGCTTGCGAGTTGTCAGAGTGTGGGTTCGAATCCCGGTCTGGTTAAGACACAGATGTCCTGATCGGGATTTGAACCCACACTACTTACACAAGATTTGAAGGGCATTGCTTTCCAATTATCGTGTCTTTGCAGAGTTGTCCATCCCTTGAAACTGTGTTCTTTAAAGCTGAGTTGTTAGAGTGAGGGTTCGAATCCCGGTCAGGACATTTGTTTCGTTTTAGACTGTGAGTTTAAATCCTGGTCAAGACACAAATATCCTGACCGGGATCTGAACCCGCACTCTGATAACTCAGTCGAGGGAAAGCTAATGCCGGACAGTTGGTACAAGCTCAAATGAGTTGGCTTTCAGTTCAACAATCGTTCAAAAGTTGATGTTTTTTTTCAATCATCACCAGTGATGTAGCATTTCTGTCAGTGTCTAGCTTGTGTTGAAACAGTCACACCACTGACACCTTATATAGGAAAAATGCCAAGCCCTGATATTTGTTTTTTTTTCTTAAATGTGACAAATTTCCTGTCTTGCTAGTAACGCTGGTGTTGTGGAGACCGCAGTATTGCATCCTGACAAAAAAAAAGTCATAGACAAATATAACCCACACTGTCCGGATGTCCACGTATAGGCCCTGATGACTTCAGGAAAAATGGACAGCAGAATTTCAGAGTTGTTTACGGTTGGAAAAGGGCGAACGTTTTTAGATTTTGTTTGCAAAACCTAAACTGATTTCATTTATTATCATTAACGTTCATGTGGATTGTTGACAATCATGTATTAAGAGGCTCGTTTTTACAAATCTCCAAAAATATGTATATGTTTCTTACGTATCATTTCAGTTAGTTACGTTTCACTCCTAAGCTAGGAGCTTCATCAGAAACTGAATTGGTTGGTGACATCGTGCTGAGCTACATTTTGTGCTTAAGCAGCTCTGTGAAATTGAGCCTAGGTCTTCTCGCTCTAACTCAAGATTGGAACTTCCTGATTGGGGTTATTAATTTACCCAATTTTGAATAATTGTGTTAATAACTGGATCACCCCCTTTAAGTGAAATGAATCATCGATTTGAATGTTGTTCAACAGTAGTAACAAACTAAACTACCGGAAGTTATCAATGGTTTGACCACAGTGTGCCTCCATCCTATTCCGGATAATAACAATTTGCCCTTGACGTTTGGTTTTGTGGACCAGTGTCATGTAGAGTGCAGTGAATACTGTGTAGAGGAAAACCCTAAAGCTAAACAAATTTTGCCTGTGTACAAAGAACCATCATAGAGACAAACTAATACTGCCCAATAAAAGTTTGGAAGAGATCGACCAGTTTGTTGCAGGAACAGCCAAAAAGTGACTAGCGCGAGTGGATTTTAAGACAATGAAGTTCACCATCAAACTGAAAAGAAATTGCTGTTTGTTGGCTATAAACCATAGACAAGGGGTTAATCCAGCATTTTATTCTAAATAAGGCAGAAATTGAACAAATGACAAGGGGTAAGTCCAGCATTCTAATCAAATATAGGCCAAAAAATTGAAACAATCACAAGGGGTAAGTCTTGCATTTTTATCAAATTTGGGCCAAAAACTGAAAAAATCACAAGGGGTAAGTCCAGCATTTTCATCAATTTTAGGCCATAAATTAAAGAAATAACAAGGGGTAAGTCCAGCATTTTTATCAAATTTAGTCCAAAAAATGAACAAAATGACAAGGGGTAAGTCCAGCATTTTTATCAAATTTTTGCCAAAAACTGAAAAAATCACGAGGGGTAAGTCCAGCATTTTCGTCAATTTTAGGCCATAAAAAAAGTCACAAGGGGGTAAGTCCAGCATTTTTATCAATTTTAGGCCATAAACTAAAAAAAAATTACAAGGGGTAAGTCCAGCATTTTTATCAAATTCTGCTATAAACTGAAAAAAATCACAAGGGGTAAGTCCATCATTTTTATCAATTTTAGGCCATAAACTGAAAAAAAAAAACACAAGGGGTAAGTCAAGCATTTTTATCAAATTTAGTCCCAAAAACTGAAAAAAATCCGATGGGGTAAGTCCTGCATTTTTATCAAATTTTGCAAAAAATTGAAACAACACAAGGGGGTAAGTCCAGTATTTTTATCAAATTTAGTTCCAAAAACTGAAAAAACTCCGAAGGGGTAAGTCCAGCATTCTAAGCAAATTTAGTCCAAAAACTGAAAAAATCACAAGGGGTTAGTCCAGCATTTATATCAAATTTAGGCCCAAAACTGAAAAAATCACAAGGGGTTAGTCCAGCATTTTTATGAAATTTTGCAAAAAATTGAAACAACATAAGGGTTTAGTCCAGCATTTTTATCAAATTTAGTCCAAAAACTGAAAAAATCACAAGGGGTTAGTCCAGCATTTTTATCAAATTTAGGCCAAAAACTGAAAAAATCACAAGGGGTTAGTCCAGCATTTTTATCAAATTTAGTCCAAAAACTGAAAAAAATCACAAGGGGTAAGTCCAGCATTTTTATCAATTTTAGGCCATAAACTGAAAAAAAACACAAGGGGTAAGTCAAGCATTTTTATCAAATTTGGCCAAAAACTGAAAAAATCACAAGCTGTTAGTCCAGCATTTTTATCAAATTTAGTCCAAAAACTGAAAAAATCACAAGGGGTTAGTCCAGCATTTATATCAAATTTAGGCCCAAAACTGAAAAAATCACAAGGGGTAAGTCCTGCATTTTTATCAAATTTTGCAAAAAATTGAAACAACACAAGGGGGTAAGTCCAGTATTTTTATCAAATTTAGTTCTAAAAACTGAAAAAACTCCGAAGGGGTAAGTCCAGCATTCTAAGCAAATATAGGCCAAAAATTGAAACAATCACAAGGGGTAAGTCTTGCATTTTTATCAAATTTGGGCCAAAAACTAAAAAAATCACAAGGGGTAAATCCAGCATTTTCATGAATTTTAGGCCATTAAACTAAAAAAAAAACATAAGGGGTAAGTCCAGCATTTTTATCAAATTTGGCCAAAAACTGAAAAAATCACAAGGTGTTAGTCCAGCATTTTTATCAAATTTAGGCCCAAAACTGAAAAAATCACGAGGTGTTAGTCCAGCATTTTTATCAAATTTAGGCTCAAAACTGAAAAAATCACAAGGGATTAGTCCAGCATTTTTATCAAATTTAGGCCCAAAACTGAAAAAATCACAACGGGTGAGTCCAACATTTTTATCAAATTTGGCTAAAAATTGAAACAACACAAGGGGGTAAGTCCAGTATTTTTATCAAATTTTGGGCAAAAACTGAAAAAATCACAAGGGGTAAGTCCAGCATTTTTATCAAATTTAGTCCCAAAAACTGAAGAAAATCCGAAGGGGTAAGTCCAGCATTTTTAGCAAATTTAGTCCAAAAACTGAAAAAATCACAAGGTGTTAGTCCAGCATTTTTATCAAATTTAGGCCCAAAACTGAAAAAATCACAAGGTGTTAGTCCAGCATTTTTATCAAATTTAGGCCCAAAACTGAAAAAATCACAAGGGGTTAGTCCAGCATTTTTATCAAATTTAGGCCCAAAACTGAAAAAATCACAACGGGTGAGTCCAACATTTTTATCAAATTTGGCTAAAAATTGAAACAACACAAGGGGGTAAGTCCAGTATTTTTATCAAATTTAGTTCCAAAAACTGAAAAAAATCCGAAGGGGTAAGTCCAGCATTTTTATCAAATTTTTGGCAAAAACTGAAAAAATCACAAGGGGTAAGTCCAGCATTTTTATCAAATTTAGTCCCAAAAACTGAAAAAAATCCGAAGGGGTAAGTCCAGCATTTTTAGCAAATCTAGTCCAAAAACTGAAAAAATCACAAGGTGTTATTCCAGCATTTTTATCAAATTTAGGCCCAAAACTGAAAAAATCACAAGGGGTTAGTCCAGCATATTTATCAAATTTGGCTAAAAATTGAAACAACACAAGGGGGGAAGTCCAGCATTTTTATCAAATTTAGTTCCAAAAACTGAAAAAAATCCGAAGGGGTAAGTCCAGCATTTTTATCAAATTTTGGGCAAAAACTGAAAAAATCACAAGGGGTAAGTCAAGCATTTTTATCAAACTAAGGCAAAAAAGTTGAAAAAATCACATAGAGTAAGTCCAGCATTTTTATCAAATTTGGCCAAAAATTGAAACAACACAAGGGGGTAAGTCCAGCATTTTTATCAAATTTAGTCCCAAAAACTGAAAAAAAATCCGAAGGGGTAAGTCCAGCATTTTTAAGCAAATTTAGTCCAAAAACTGAAAAAATCACAAGGTGTTAGTCCAGCATTTTTATCAAATTTAGGCCCAAAACTGAAAAAATCACCAGGGGTTAGTCCAGCATTTTTATCAAATTTAGGCCCAAAACTGAAAAAATCGCAACGGGTGAGTCCAACATTTTTATCAAATTTGGCTAAAAATTGAAACAACACAAGGGGGGAAGTCCAGCATTTTTATCAAATTTAGTTCCAAAAACTGAAAAAAATCCGAAGGGGTAAGTCCAGCATTTTTATCAAATTTTGGGCAAAAACTGAAAAAATCACAAGGGGTAAGTCCAGCATTTTTATCAAATTTAGTCCAAAAACTGAAAAAATCACAAGGGGTTAGTCCAGCATTTTTATCAAATTTGGCCAAAAATTGAAAGAATCACAAGGGGTAAGTCCAGCATTTTTATCAAATTTAGTCCCAAAAACTGAAAAAAATCCGAAGGGGTAAGTCCAGCATTTTTATCAAATTTAGTCCAAAAACTGAAAAAATCACAAGGGGTAAGTCCAGCAATTTCGTCAATTTTAGGCCATAAACAAAAGAATCACAAGTCCAGTATTTTTATCAAATTTAGTTCCAAAAACTGAAAAAAATCCGAAGGGGTAAGTCCAGCATTTTTATCAAATTTTTGGCAAAAACTGAAAAAATCACAAGGGGTAAGTCCAGCATTTTTATCAAATTTAGTCCCAAAAACTGAAAAAAATCCGAAGGGGTAAGTCCAGCATTTTTAGCAAATTTAGTCCAAAAACTGAAAAAATCACAAGGTGTTAGTCCAGCATTTTTATCAAATTTAGGCCCAAAACTGAAAAAATCACAAGGGGTTAGTCCAGCATATTTATCAAATTTGGCTAAAAATTGAAACAACACAAGGGGGGAAGTCCAGCATTTTTATCAAATTTAGTTCCAAAAACTGAAAAAAATCCGAAGGGGTAAGTCCAGCATTTTTATCAAATTTTGGGCAAAAACTGAAAAAATCACAAGGGGTAAGTCAAGCATTTTTATCAAACTTAGGCAAAAAAGTTGAAAAAATCACAAAGAGTAAGTCCAGCATTTTTATCAAATTTGGCCAAAAATTGAAACAACACAAGGGGGTAAGTCCAGCATTTTAATCAAATTTAGTCCCAAAAACTGAAAAAAAATCCGAAGGGGTAAGTCCAGCATTTTTAGCAAATTTAGTCCAAAAACTGAAAAAATCACAAGGTGTTAGTCCAGCATTTTTATCAAATTTAGGCCCAAAACTGAAAAAATCACAAGGGGTTAGTCCAGCATTTTTATCAAATTTAGGCCCAAAACTGAAAAAATCGCAACGGGTGAGTCCAACATTTTTATCAAATTTGGCTAAAAATTGAAACAACACAAGGGGGGAAGTCCAGCATTTTTATCAAATTTAGTTCCAAAAACTGAAAAGAATCCGAAGGGGTAAGTCCAGCATTTTTATCAAATTTTGGGCAAAAACTGAAAAAATCACAAGGGGTAAGTCCAGCATTTTTATCAAATTTAGTCCAAAAACTGAAAAAATCACAAGGGGTTAGTCCAGCATTTTTATCAAATTTGGCCAAAAATTGAAAGAATCACAAGTGAGTAAGTCCAGCATTTTTATCAAATTTAGTCCCAAAAACTGAAAAAAAACCGAAGGGGTAAGTCCAGCATTTTTATCAAATTTAGTCCAAAAACTGAAAAAATCACAAGGGGTAAGTCCAGCAATTTCGTCAATTTTAGGCCATAAACAAAAGAATCACAAGTCCAGCATTTTTATCAAATTTAGTCCAAAAACTGAAACAACACAAGGGGGGTAAGTCCAGCATTTTTATCAAATTTAGTTCCAAAAACTTAAAAAAATCCGAAGGGGTAAGTCCAGCATTTTTATCAAATTTAGTCCAAAAACTGAAAAAATCACAAGGGGTAAGTCCAGCAATTTCGTCAATTTTAGGCCATAAACAAAAAAATCACAAGTCCAGCATTTTTATCAAATTTAGTCCAACAACTTAAAAATTCACAAGGGGTTAGTCCACCATTTTTTTTTTTTTTAGGCCAAAAACTGAAAAAAATCACAAGGGGTAATTTGGTATATAATTGTTAAAGATAAATCAAGTTGAAGTAAATTAGTGCAAAGAGTTAGTCAGAGTGACGACCAGGCTTTCAGGGGACTCAAAGTCTGATCGAAACCAGCGTGGTGATCACCCATTAGAACCCTTCAGGGACTTGCAGTCCCGGTCCCTCCTTTACTCTCCCACACGGTAAATCATCCACACCTAATTTGGGGATAGACATGACGGACCCCAATCCATTACTGGTGCTAACAGTAAAGGTCATGTCCCTCTTGGTACGGGTAGGATTCGAACCGGTGTCCCAGCTCTGGATTGCACGCACAATGGAACTATCCAGTACACCGTGTCGCCACAGTGTCCGCTGGTGTTTGAGCTGGTTTTTAGTACTACTTATATTTTTCACTCACCACGTCAAAGCAAAAAAAGAAAAAGAGACAGCAGCGGGAATTGAACTCGGGTCTCGTGGCTCTCAGCCAATATGTTATTCGTGTAGCTACAGGAGTAAGCCCTGAAGACATATGGTTTTGGTGCGTGTTCATATTTAGCCAACATGGGGTAAGCCTTGCGACTCGTTCCTTTACGTGTTTCATGTAACTTCAACTAAAATTACAAGGGGTAAGCCTTGCTGCCCATTCATTTTGATGATACGTGTCATTTGGACTACAATTACAAGGGGGCAAGCCTTACTGATCATTCCTTTTGATGATTTCTTTTACAATCAAACCGCGATTTTTAAAGCTAGGCTCATCATCAAAATACTCCAAGACTAAAAGCCGAAGCCTACTGTAAATTCATAGCTGACAGTTATAAACGACTCATTATGTAATACCCTTCAAATTAAATGACACCATTACGTGACCAAGATGCTCACTAATTAGGCCTAACGAGATTTTAATTGACAGAAGTAATTAACATCTTGCACACATTATTGGGACATCGTTATACGTAGGCCTACAATCCTTTTGAAAAGGGTTTGAGCCTCAGACTCTATAGCAAACAAATAAAATGATAGCGTTTGTTTGGGAAAAGTTTCAATATGAAAAGAAGAAAATGAAATAGACCTAGCTGTTTGCCAACCACAGGGATTTATGATATGAATGCAAATAAACAGTGGCCTGTTGTTTCAACCTCGAGTCTTTCTCGAATCTAATGCCAACAGAGCACACATGAACATGTATTATAAGTGTAACAAGAGCAGGCACGTATTGTTTGAAGCTTTGCATGGTGTGGAGAAATAAGAAGAAACTATAAATAAATAGTAAACTTGGCGGGAACAACCATGTGTAAATCTTATATAAGTGAGTTTTGGCTCTGAAATAAGCCGGTTTGGTCTCTGAATCAGCCAAGTGAAAATAAAAGAAAAAGAAAATATACAAACTAAAGAATTATAAAGACACATATTCGTCTCGTAATGAAATAACCACTGATCAAAGACGCTAGGGTAAAACAGATTGTTACATCGTACTAGTGCGAATGATCATCACAAAAATGTCTGGTAATAAAATTAAATGACTTGGCCAAAGGAAATTGGGAAAGGTCTTTGTAAGAGGTGGAGATTTTAGGCTTTGCTTGGTGGGAATAGATTTGCTTTTTGAATTCATGCTATATCCTGCGTCACCGGAAATAATAAGTAGTCTATAACGTTGAACCTTTTATCCATTTTGAAATGAACGTACTGAATGTATGGAATGTAAGTTACTTTTAATATTAAAATTGCCGTATTTTTTTCCCTGTAAAATAACCTCTTTTGCTAAATTCGGTTTTTGGAAAACAAACGGTGGGTTTACAAGTCAACCTTTTCATTGTTAAAAATCATAAATTGAGCCATTATTAATTGAAGAAATAAGCATCTGCAAATGTTTTTTTTTTGTCTTCAAAAAATAGTTATAAAATGTCCTACACGAAGACAGTGTGACCAACGCTTCAATTAAATTCTAACACAAATGCTACTCAATACTCGCATTAAATATCCAGGAAAAATGAACGACTAACACGAAACGTTATACAATTACGTCCGCAACTGTAAATTGGTGGGTTTAATATTTGCAATTGTTTTACTGTTAAAACATCATAAATGGGAATAGTTTTCTTCTAAATATTAAAATTGATTCTACAATAAATGACAGTGGGGCCCAACACGAAATAAACTTGAACTCTAAATGCACATGCTACGCATAAACTCTCATTAGTATTCAGAAAAAAATAAATGAACGACCAACACGAAAACGTAATTCAATTTCCATTGATTGTCCGCAACTGTAAGTATTCACCGCACACCATTGCGATGGTCACGCCGGGTAAAATACTCCACGCATACATCATGGTATCCCCGCTCAGTGCCGCGCAGGCCCCGTGTAGTGTCGCGACACGTGCTGGTAAAAATGCCCGCGATGCTCGTAGAGCGAACAGCTGGGTATGTGACCAATGCGAAATTCCAGCTCAGCGCTTCAGCAAAGAGTGAATGATAATAACGCAGACGGAGATACAAATATAGAGACGATTATCTTGGCTGGGGTTTCTTGATATTGGGGTTATCATCCTTGACGAAGACATATTTAAGTAGATTTACATGTTAAAGATAGTAAACTTAGTTCACTTTTTTGAGATATAAAAACAACATTTTCCGTGTAGTCTATTCTTTTGCACAAATTTACACAGACTGGGTAAAAATAGACGAAGATACAAATATAGAGACGATTATCTTGGCTGGGGTTTCTTGACATTGAGGTTATCATCCATGACGAAGACATATTTATTTAGATTTGCATATTAAGAAGACAGTAAACTAAATTCACGTTTTTTTAGCTTTAACCATTTTGTTTTCCTTGTAGGTTTTCCATTATTTCTTTTTCTTCAAACAATTAATGCATTTTTGTGTTAAAAAAATCTTAGAACAATTATAACAATGAAAGTATTGCAAAATTTGTATAGACTTTTATTTTGTTTAGGGACAATAGTTTACGATAAAGGCATTTTAAACTAGATTTCCATTATTGCATTATTTGTCCTTGTGTTTTTTTGGTTTTTTTTACTTCAATTATTTATTGTATTCTTAATGAAAGTATTGCAGAATTATTATTGCCGACTTAGATGATTCGCCTCTACAGACATTACTCTACGAGTAAATAACTAGATGCTTGGCTTTTCAAGTTGAAGATAATTTTAGAATTATTCAATCAAGTCGACAAAAAATTGTTTGGAATGTGCATAAAGTCACCGTGTAATTGTTCAGTTTACAACTCTATTGGTTCAAACAATTATGTCTCTATGACTCATTCAAAAAGTACACTTTTTTCAAAAAATTATGATTTAGGGGAAAAGAGAACGATAATAATGTTTTTTTTACATAAGTGATGTCATGATGAGTCATACCACTCTTGTTTCTGTTAAGCTTTCGCAGAAGATAATAGAATGTTTAAATATTCTTATCATCGTCTCGGTGAAGGAAGGTCATAGACTACAATTGGACATTAGTAGTGATCAGAAGGTCTTTACGTGACAGATATGAAGACATCTGAAGAACAAAAATAATACTTTGAAAACCACTCTCGATCAATACATTTTATTTGCAAGGTCTAAAACACGCAAAAGCAATTTCACGAAATCCGTAAAAACTGCAATAAGGCATTGGACACGTTTGGTGATTACTCAAAAGATATGTCAGCGTTAAAACTCTCTTGAAACAAGCAATGGAGAGTAGTTAAACAAACTGTTAGAAACAATTACCGCCTCTGAAGTAACGTAGTCTTTTTAGAAAGATGCAATTTCTCACTGAAATATTTAAATCTGAGAAAGACTTTCTGAGGCATCTGAAAACACATAATTTGAACAACAAGGGTGTTTTTCTCGCATTATTTTTGAGCAACTTCGATGACCTACTGAACCAAAATTTTCAAAGGTTTGTAATTTTATGCATATGTTGGTATACACCAAGTGAGAATACTGGTCTATGACATTTACCAAACGTATCCAGTGCCTTTAATTACATCACAGTCCAACACAGACATTATTTTGTCGTTGTGAACATCTTCCTAAACATCCTTGCGTGTGTCCCTTATGTGCTGCCAGCAGATGTCTAAGAAAATCTGTTTGATAATATTTACAGAGTGGTATGTAAACGAGAAGTGGAATAAGTGAGATTCCGCAAGCTGTTTAGGGGGTTGCAGCATCCACACTGGCTGTGGGAAAAGAGACAACGTTCAAGAGTTCACGGTCATGACGGGAAACAGATGTGAACTGTCATTATGTTTGAGAATTCTCGCAAATGTTTTTTATGAACGTCTGATCGTGTGAACTGAACATTCATCTGGTTTCTTTGGTTTAACATCAATAATTAGCATCGATTGTTGCTCTACAGACAGATGTATCTTACTGATTAGTACACACGCCTCGGTTTGGTTTTAGTGACCAGAATTTTTCTTTTTTTTTCTTTTGAGTGGAGCTCTAAGACTCCGTTTATTTATCACCAGTGAAAACAAAGTACAAACATCTTCAATGGAACATCAACACATACACTGTTAAATCAATACATTAAGGATACAAGAGGCTAGTTAAGACAATGAACAAAAGTGATATTACATATCAAACAACAAGAACATCAAAACATGATAAAAAGCAAATGTTTGCAAGAAAAACGTTAAACTTACAACGAACGTAGAGGACAGTAACTGGAAAGATGAAATTGGATTTAAATCAAAACGTACATTTTGGAGTTTGGTCTTCATTGAGGACACACAGAGATTTGCACAATATTTGCTAAAACTACTTGTTCATAGAAAATTAAAAGTGTATTGTGTGGCAATTTAATATTCAAAATTTAAAGTCAATTTTTCTATTTTTTTTTATTTTTTTTACATGTACACCGTTTTAGTTTAGCTTTGATATAAATTACAAATGGTTATCATAATCGTGATGCATAATCTATATTGTCATCATCCCTTTCCTATAAAATCTTCATTCCATTTATTATTTTAAGTATATTGTTGTCGTATGCCTTAGAAATCGCTGAACCTTATTTAAATTTCAAATCTTTATTCCAGAATTGCAGAAAATGCGTTTCTAATTGTTTATTTCGTGTCTGAAAAAAAAACACGAATACTAAGTCCAAAGAGATGTTTTCACGAGAATAATTTCGTTTTCCCATTACAAGTTAAATCTGCGTTCCCGGTCGAAGGTTCCTTTGTATTGTGATTGCAAACAGTTGAAGCTTGTAGTAAGCCAAGACTCATACCAAATTCTTTTAACTAAAAATGTTTTGTGAATACCATTCAATACCCACATTGATCTTATTTTTCATGTTTACATTTCTAATTCTTCTGCAAAATGTAAGGGCTTTGTACTTGTGTTTTGTTTTAGAAAAATGCAGAGTATGTTCTATGAACATTATACATATAAACAGCTACAACAAACATGTTTGTAAAAAAATCAGCCAGCAATGTTTGCGTCCTCTAATTCCATGATAAGTTTATTTAAAAGTAACAGAGAAATAAAACTGCGCATCTGTCCAAGCAGCTTTCAACTGCAAATGAACGATTGTTTTTGGTCCACAATTTCTTGTTGTATACAACTATTTTCAATCACAGAAACAGCACAACATTTCCCTACGCAGAGAGCATATTAATATCGGCATGATGGCTACGAAAATACAAGCAATTGTCTGCTAGGTTATAGCAAAGATGACTCAAATATAGAGTGAAATTCGAAACCGCTCGGTCGATCAATCTTAGAAGGTAGATACCCCAGGTAGCTTTACTTATGCAGGTTACTGCCAGCACCGATTGCATGGGCCAATCGAAATTGATGGAGTTTGTGGTATTGCATTGCTTACATTTAATTATAATGGATTCCCCTAAAGCTAGTATCCTCGGTCAACTGAAACGGAAATGCATCTGTATTGTGTTTTTCAGGGTGTTTTTTTTTATAGCCTTGGTGATATAAAAATACACAAATCTGTGCTGAATGTTTGTATGTTCCAGTGCCTCCTTGATTATTCATTAAATATATTCATTAAATATTCTATGACCATGTGTTTTTTTATCCATTTTTGGTTAAGATAGCTGAACGTATGGGGCGTAAAGATTTTTGAAATTCCTAAAACAATTTTCACCAGGAGAACAAAAATTCAAACAGTAAATTTCATATCCATTTCTGATAACTGTATATTTAATAGCATCAATGTGTAGTAATGTAATTCCAGCATGGACACGGAAACCAGCATAGCGTATGCATTCCCTCAAGACCATTTAGTTGAATTTCAACCCCAACCTTTTTTACAACCCGGGGCCCAATACTTCTCAGCAGTTAAACCCCTGGACTGTAAGTAATTACAATTCAGCATAACTTAGTGAGATAGTAAAAAGTGCCCAGTGTATTGAAACAAAATTGAATTACTTATGTGGAGGAAAAGGAAATGCATTAAAGGTACTGGACGCTATTGGTAATTAATCAAAAAAAATGTAGCATAAAAACGTACTGGGAATAGTGAGCTGTTGGTAGTATAAAACATTGTGAGAAATGGCTCCCTCTGAAGTAACGTAGTTTATGAAACGGAGGATATTTCTCACTCAAATTCTTAAAAGACTTCAGCTGAGGCCTTTTGTTAGACATTATAAACAACATAAAGTTGTGCAAATAAAGGTGTTTTTCTCTTATTTATTTATTCTCTTACAACTTCGACGACCAATTGAGTCCAAATGTTCACACGTTTGTTATTTTATGCATATGTTGGAATAGACCAACTGGTTTTTGACAATTACCAAAATGTGTCCAGTGCCTTTAAAATTCCGGCCTGCTAGTTAATGAGGGTGAACGATTAATGACCACGTTCAGTGACTGGTAGGAATAGTACGATGAAGATATCAAAAGCTGATGACATGACTGCTCTTCACAGATCATTAAATTTTGACACTGTTTATGCATAGACTATGCATAACCTTTTTCTGTTTTGTCAAATAGGGCATAACCTTAGTCACGATGGGTTAACCCTTCTGGCTTGTTATAAATTGTTTATTAGAAACATCCGAAACACAATTTACATATTTTTTTCATGGAGGAAGTCAAGTATATGTAATTGTGTGGTTTTTTTTAATATCTGTTTGGGACCCTTCTGGGGCTGCTGAGGTGGTTGTTGTTCCTCAATTTCATTACAAGTTTGAGACCAAAACCTTTTTTTAAATGATTTTAAATAACTCCATTTTCCTTTTTTTTTTTTTACTTATTTCTTGTTTTTGAAGTGGACACAAAACATTCAGATTTCGACCTCCAAAATGAACGATGTCGATGTAAACGAACGATGTCTGAGTATTAAAAAAAAATCAATCACCCTAAACCAAAGTATTGTCTAAAAAAATCTGCATATTTACAGTTGATATTTACAAATGTCTCCATTTAAATGTTCCTTTAAGAAATATATACACAAGGGTCAAGACACACGGGCGATCTGACCCTGGAACTGTCCTGGCCGACTCTTGCTTCAGACGATTGGAAAAAAAAACATTTTAGGGTCACAAAGTTTAGGTCACTGACTATAAACGAGTCAGTGTCACACACAAGCCTGTTTTTGTTGATTCCTGAAAACATCACTGGATTCGAACGTGAAGCAATGTGAAAAACAGGTTTTTTTTCATGAGTAGAAAGTACTCCGGTTAGCGTTTAATGTCACCCTGATTTCGCTGTTCAGTGCATACGGTCGTTCAGCTCCGATGAACGGCAGGGCTCCGGAATGAATCACGCCTCCACAAGGTCGGCCGTCATGCAAGTTAGTGTCCCTTTTTACCTGTGTGCAGCAATTGAAGAAAAAAAAAACAGGATTTTTTTGTTAATAGTCTCACACACATGGTAAACAATTTCATGCATGACCTACTTATTTAGATTATATGATACGGATGTAGCCTTTCCATTATTGAACAACAAAATCATTTGCAATAGTAGAAGTAGTTTTTCATGAATAACAAAATATTCAAAATGCTACATATTCAGCGATGGAATTATTTCGAATGATCCCACCAACGCTATGCTATAATATACAAATACTAAACCCGAATGATAAAAACAGAGCAACAATGTGATACTGACTCAGTCTGTTTAGATTTGGTATTTGTTGAAATCAGTTATTAATATTTTTTAAGCGGGAACATTTTCGAAATATTCTATTTGTGTTTGTATCATCATGTATACAATCAGACACCTGTAATCTTGTGATTATTTTGTTGTCTATCATTTCTTAAAAATTTCTCTGCTCGGCAGAAATAAGCAGGATACCAGTCACAAATTGTACATGTGAGACAGTACTTTGGTTGGTAACCTTATTCTGGTGAGTATAATTTTGTTGTGCTTAGCTATTTTTGGTGCTTAAGCAGCTTTATGAAACTGGGCCGTGGTTAGGAGGATTTGGGTTTTGTACATGGCTACGGAAAATGGAAAAATTTCCTTCACCACTATACATGTTTCAACAGGAAACAACGATCATGCCATAAAACACGACACGAACCAAAGAGGTCCCAATTTCATAGAGCTGCTCAGCATGAAAATTTGCTTGGCATGAAATTTCTTCCTTGACAAAAACAGGATTACCAGCCAATTTCCATTTGTTGCATATTGCTTGTTACTGGTATTCAGCTGTTGTTTGCTTATCCTGAAAATTACGTGGAAACTGGTTGGCGATCCTGTTGTTTACCATGGAAGAAATGTTATGCTAAGCAGATTTTGTGCTTAGCAGCTAAATGAAATTAGACCCAGAAGCTAACACACATGAGGTCGTGAACTTATAGGCACTGGACACCTTTGGTAATTGTCAAAGACCAGTTGTATTATCACTTGGTGTATGTCAGCATATGCAAACAATAACAAACCTATGGGAATTTGGGCTTAATTGGTCATGGTCATCGAATTTTCAAGAGAATAATGAAAGAAACAACACCCTTGTCGGACGAAATTAAGTTTTTTATGCTACCAATTATTATTTTGAATAATTACTAATAGCGTCCAGTGCCTTGAACTGCTTTGTCGTTTACATTTAATGGTAACTGGATCGGTTTTAGTAAAAAGAGAATGGAGACAACCCAATACATATAAATATTGATCTGAAAGAAATAAATGAAATATAGCACTTAAATTACTTATCAATACAAAATCGTTTATGGCCACAACTACTTCATTAGATGCAAAAAAGTAGGCCTAGTTGTTGCCATAAAACCCAATGCAGATTTTTAGTTTCTCGGTAAAGTGCTCCACTTTATTTTACTTGCAATTATAATGCGGCTATCTATCGCCTTTTTCAAAGAGTGAGATATACTTTTTCTTCAATATGTGCACCTTGTCAAATGTTTCACTTCCTATCATAAAAAAGCACCAGTAGTATATACATGAATATGGAATAGGAATTTACTGTTTCGGTAAACCTGCGGGTACAAAACCATGTAAACAAATCTCTTTTTGAAAGAGTGTTGCAAAACTATTTTTGATAAGTAGTTTTTTTTTTTTTTAAAGAGAAGTAAAACAAAAGTGAACCAACATACCTTCTTTAGGCGGGTTTCTACTTCTCTTGGGGTCATTGCAGCAGACGGGCGTTAACGTCTGTGGAACCATAGCATCCTTGTCTATCCTTGTGATCGAACCGTCTTGTGAATCTTTGGATGTGATATGCAGCTGGGTCGATTTGTTGTCGGCCACATTTTTCTTGACATCCATTATGACGTTCTTCTCACTGCACTGTAACATAACAGAACAAACTTATTCAGAAATACTGGACCAAATAGACGTCGTTTCCTTTGCGAGTGTGAAGAGCCGCCGAGCCGCGTGTATAGGGCATCCACTCCCGTGAACGTCCGGGGATAAAATGAAGAATTCACCCGTGCGATGTGGTGTTGAGCTGCGCGCCCACACACACAGTGGCGTACACCATCCCGGACAGCTACACACAAAATGGGTAGCTAATTATGGCGCCATTTTTTCCCTTCGCTCTATCCTGTTAAACCAGTCGCCATGTTAGGGCGGTGTTGGATGCTGATTTGTGCGGTTAATATTAACAATTTACATCATTTAATTAAAGCACATTATTTACGTTTGGGTCCCGATGAGTCTGTCTGTTTTTACTCGACGATTTATGGGGTATTTCCACGGGTATTTCTACAAAAGACAATACTTTTTCGGTTGACTTTTCAGGAAGTAGTGCTTTTCGAATGACGCTTCGTCATACAACGTTTTATCGTGTTTTGTTAGTAGTTTTAAATAACGTAGTGTATAACATTATTTTTGTAACATATTAGAAACACCTACATTACATGTGCACAAGCGTTTACTTTGGATAAAATAATCACAGTTTCCGGGTGTTGATACTTTAACTTATGAATGCTAACCCAGGTATTTGTGTGTAAGTTATTGATATGAACGAAGTGGTGATTGTGTTTTGGCCTCTGTATAAAACTGCAACGTGAGATATGTTTAACGAATTTACACGGACCCCAGCGCAGGATAACTTCATGTATATGTTTTTCCTACCTACTGTGACTCAAACTAAAAGATAAACAAATTATTTCTTTTGTTCGAAATCAAGTGACCATATCTGGTATAGAAATTGAACCGTGGGAAGAAAATAAATTCAACGAGCGAGAAAGGCAAACATAATGGCGGACACCAGAAAGTTTTGGATTATGATTATAAACGAATTTGTAAAAGAATGAAATACGTTCAAATAAGTGTTTGTTTAGAACTTTATGATTGAAATATTATGTTTGTCAACAAATTATTAGTAGTAACGGTTTCTTACCTTTGCTTGACTGTGTGCGTTGAGCAAAGGACCGCAGGAAAAGCTAAGTTGTTTGCTTTCAACTGAAATTTGCCGATTGTTGTGTTTTTGATGACGTTTGCCAAATATCGGCATATCGCGTGACGGGAACCACTAGGTGTGATGAGACAATCCCTAAATGTCAATAGTTATCAGTAGACGTGGAATAATAAATGAGCGCCAAAAGGCGACAAAAGTGGAGCTCTTCCTGTGCTCAGACTTACTCCCTTTGGATTAATGCTCGGGCTTGCCGAAACTATGAGGGCGCGCGGGGGGAGGACCGGCGCAGTATTAAACGTGTCGAGGATGAGAAATAATCAAACCGTGCCGTCCGGGTCAGCCGATTTAACCTTATATTATAATATCAATGGCCGTTACCATACCGACGAACCCACTTATTTTTAGATGAACTTTTTTCCTTATGTTTGTGATATGAAAAAAAAGTATTGCTCAATACCGGGGTTTTCCGTTAAACTTGCATTATGATAATACAAGGGACATTAGGTACATTGGTGGTATAGCGAGTTGTCTGTATGCATTAAGATAACGCGTTATGTTGTCTGGCTATGTGAACTTGGGAGCTCTGAAACGAATGCGGCGCTATGCATAGCCCACCGTAAATTATAAATGTTGCTGTTAACGAATTAACCGCCATCAATGGTTGTTTAGGTGGGGTTCTATACTGGAAAGCAATATTTGTATATGGTGTTTTTCAGGAAGTGGTTATTTATTCGATTTGGTTCATATACAATCCATTGCGAATAAGTAATGAATATCGGCAGATTTTACGAATTAAGGAAGTAGACGAATTATTACGAAGAGACACCTAAAAACCTGGAAATAATTTTCTTCATAATTTTTGCCCATTCCTTTCTTTGAATAGCCCAAACTGTATCTTGACAATGTGTTTACCCTGTGTAAGATTTGTAAAAATTTTCACACAAATCTATATGCATGTATTCATGTTCATTTCCGTGTCTGTCTTTCTCTGTTCGTTTTTTCAACCTGTGTTTTTGAGGGCGGTATGAAAGGGGCCTCGTAAAAATGAGGTTGAATATATCTCTGCTCTGAGAGGGTTGATTCGTTCGGCCTAATCATGTCCATTTTGAAAGATGAGTGTTAAGTGAAACAAGGGTGACTTTGATGTTTGATTTTAGTAATTTTTACCGAACAAGGGTGATGAAAGAAGGGCCATTGGAGGGAGAATGAATGTAAGTTGCCATTTTTCGGCGTTTTTACTGATTTTTTCAAGTATTTGAACGGCAATCAGGGCCCAATTTTATAAAGCTACTAAAGCAGAAAGAAAAATATGCTGAACAAAGCTCTGTTAAGCAAAATTTAGCATGATACCAGTCTCAAATGGTACATGTGACATGGTAGCTTGACTGGTAACCTTGTTCTGATAAGCATAACTTTTGTGTGCTTAGTATGTTTTTCTGCTTAAGCAGCTGTATGAAATTGGGCGCTGTTATTTTCGGCATGTTTTTTTTTCATAAAGTAGAGGTCAATGGCAGGTGGTGGTGGCGCCTTTATGTGGTACCATACTTGGCGGGCTGTGATTGGATAAACTGCATGATCTGAGCGCGTGATATTTACTATAGTCCGCAGTTACCTCCTGAGGAGTGCACCCTCTGGGAAAGGTGATGTTCTGCTGGAAATCAGAGGGGGTACCGCGATTTAAAAGTAACTGCAGATATTAATGAAAGGGATACCCAAAGCCTTTTTCAAAACCTGTTATTGCAAAGGTTGGTTTTTCCCATGATATGAAACAGAGGCATTGCGAAAGATTTTTGGGGAAAACCAAAAGATGTTTACAACAAGCTGTGCATATCGTGTATTGAACATTTCTGAAGAGTTGTTTCGACATCAATTGTTCACAATTCAACCCTTACAAAATTTACAATGGATACTGGGTTTTTTTGGGGTGTTTTTTTTTTATGGGGGGAGGCAATATAAAAAAAGACCATGACGTTAACCGTAATTTCTAGTAAGATTGCAACACCAATAGGGGAAAAACCGATAACGAGATTTAGGGCAGCATTTATTGAATGAAATACAAGTGTTTGATTTTTAAGGTGAGAAACTTATTAAACACCATGTCTGAACATCTGTTATTTTGTGTGAAATATTTTTAACGAACTTTCGTAAATTCCCTCAGAATAAATAACTGGATTGATGCCTTATATTTAGATATCAATAATATGGTTGTAATTTCACGATGTAAACTATTTAAAAACAAAACTTTTTAAATTAAATCAACTTAAAATTATATTTTCTAGCATTCCTAACGAATTTTGTTAAACTACACAAAATATATTTAAAAAATTAGACATTTTATGATTCATATACAGTTCCCTAAACAAATGCTAAGTTTACAAAGTAAATTTAGGACCCTCCAATTTGGCTGCACCCAGGGGGACCATTTGTAACATTGCAAACTTGACGAAGCTTTTGGCTGGTAGCCACTTTCTGATAAGCAAGATATTCTGTGCTAAGCAATTTGTTTATGCTTACAAGCTTTATTATATTGAGCCCCGTGTGTTAAGGCATGTGAAAACATGCTAGCACTTGTCGTTCTCACTAAAGGGTTACATTTAATTGAGTGAGGACCTCTTCCATAATTCAATTTGTCCAAATAACTAAATAAGGAAATAGTTAATTCATCAAACAATTATGACGCCCTCGCCAAAGTCACACTGGGAATTACTGCAATGAAAACATCTGTTATTATATCATTGTGAAAAGAAATTACTTCATAATATTTTATTGGGTAGTTGAAAGAGCAAAAATAGGTAGTGTTTCAAATGTTGTTCCCCTTACACAGATGTGTATTAAATACTGCCTGTTATTCTGTGCATTTTAAATTATATTATAACTGATTGACTGAATAAAACATAAACAAAATAAAACAACGAGTGGGGCACCAGTTGTAACAATAACATTTTCATGGACTTTACGGCTGGTATCCAGTTTCTGGTGTCATGGGTTAACATATTAACTACAAACAAATTAGCACACCTCAAAACTCTTGTTATTTTGTTTAAGTACTTCCTAAGTCTATGTTTAAAATCCAATATTAAAAAGAGGATCTGAGGATTTCCCCTGGCAAAATTGCAAGAGCAAAACTAGTTAAAGTGTTACGAATGTAATATTTGAGGCTGAAAAAAACCACCAAAATAACTCGCCCCCCCCCCCCCCCACAAAAAAACTTACTATTAAACAAAACAACCTTATAAGTAAAAACAATTGTAGATCCACAGAAGAGTATTTAAGCCATGAGAGTAAATGCCTACTATATTTTATTTTAAATAAGGCTGTGTTTTATCAAAATCTTATGGGCATTGGATCACGATTTTTGTATTTGTCAACACTGCTGCTGAAGCCACAAACGATAGCAGTAGTAGAAACCGATCAAATTGGACATGACATCTTTATTTACCCAGACATCGGGTTGACCTGACAAACAAAAGTAAACACCACAAGAATGCTGAATATGTTTAACCTTTGAGTCACTAGATACTATACACAAATGTAACCCCTTGCCATGAAAAATTTGCATATTTCACTAAGATTGTTCACTAAAATTAGTTAGACTTGCTTGTTTTGAGCAGAACAATTAATAAGTTACATACGTTTTGTTAAACAAATATGTGGTTAATTGTTAACAGCAATTTATTTTAAAGGTTCAAATTTTCTTTACATTCTTGAGCAGTACACAGGGAGTTTATTTCATTTATTTTTATTTTAAATCTTTAGACATACACAATAGTTACAAGTTGGAAAGGGGCTAAAAAATTATTTTGTTTTATTTCAGAGGATCTGATAAAATATGTCAGAGGACACCATGAAGAACTCTGAAATAAAAATGGTACCAGCTCGACATTTTCTCAAAAATCTGTGTATACACCGAATAGCACAATTAGTGTCAATAACATTATTATTTATTTTGTTTTATTTAACCTGAATAAAAACAATCAAAAGGTTGACAACATTCAAATTTACAAGTTTTGACAGATTTTTATTTACTTTTTATTTTTAAGAAAACAAAAACTCAGGCAAAAACTGAATCGGGGGGAGGGAGACGGATGGTTCAGTTTTAGATGACGGATGAAAAATCCCAATGGAGAAAACCCGACGTAATAAGCTAAGAACTGATGACCCAAATCCCCATGCAATATAATACTCCAAGTCTGAGGTGGGAGTCCTTAAGAGGTCAATAGAGGTCAAATTATCCACTCAGCTAACCTGTTTCTAAATTAATTCTAAACTAAACAACGGCTTGTTCCACGCATAATGTTTTGAAACATTAAAAACATCAATTTCAATGTATGATGAGGTGAACATTATTTGCTGATTTTTCAAAGTGAAACTTAAAACAAACCAAATATCCTCTGATTACAAAGATTGAAATAATAATGGGTATTTATAGATGGTATTTTTGCATTGGGTTAAATAATATATCTAATTGATACCCTTACACAGATGTGTATTTAGCACTGTATACCCAGTACTTATGGGTCTTATGGGTCAATATCGAATTTATAAACATTTTTTGTTTGGTGAAGCACTTTATAAGTCTATGTTGAAAATAACATCCCAAAATTAAAAACATCCTCTACATCACATTTTTGTATTTCGCCTGCCAGGAAAGCCCTTGAACTACTTCCAGTCATGCATCACTGTTTTTAAACTGTCGGTACAATACAGACTTGGGTGACTCATAGGAAAAACATTCAGTCATGGTGTGTAGTAGCCTCGCCGACGCATAAGCAATGCATTGTGTAACTGATTGTAGTCTCAAAGAAAAATTATAATGTTTGAAACAAATAAATAAAGATATTACCCCATGCAAGAATATAGGGTGGTTTAAATTCTGCTGTTTGAAAATTGAAGATATTGTGTAAAATGGGTAGAGCTGACAAAATAGTCACAGAGAATTTTCATATTTCGTGGTCAACCATAATATACATAAAACAACAAACGTTCGAAGATTTGTGCTTAAAGGCAGTGTATAGCTTAGGTTTTTGGAGTTGTTCGATAGTTATATCAACATTAACCTCAGAAAATTTCAGTTCAAAAGGTGGCCTTGATTTTGTGATATCGCCTAAACTAAGGGGCGAATATTTCCACGCATGAAGAATAATTCTTAAAGAGGTTTACAATATGAGAAGCGTTCCTGTGGTAATGCTTCTCACCTTTAATTTGGGGATTAAAAAGTGATATATATATATAAAGTGAATATTTTCCAGTAGTAGCCCTTTCCAAGACAACCATTTCGCAAAATTCACTGTACTATCCAAATGTGAGAAGCGTTCCTGCGGTAACGCTTCTCACATTTTATTTGGGGATTAAAAAGTGATATATACATATATATGAAAAGTGAATATTTTCCAGTAGTAGCCCTTTCCAAGACAAGTATTTCGCAAAATTCACTGTACTGTCCAAAGCTGATGTACTTCTTCTCACCCCGTAAGTTTGTAATACCGTTAATTATCAGATTCAAGATTCATACAAACGTATACGGTAGACCCTTTAGTCCAGGTTGTGAGTGAGGTGACAACAATAGTGACAACTAGGTACAATCTGCCGCATGTAAAATACATTGTGGTGGTTATCACATTCAGTTTTCTCGAATATGACCCTCTGTGCAGAGGGACTTATTTTACAGAAAGAAAATGGTTACTGTATGAACTTAATGAACGGTAAACTTTCAGACTAAAATCAGACCTTTTAAGTATGAAACAAACTTTAGTTGAATCGCTTCCATCTTTTGTTAGGACTTTACACAAAGGATCAAAGGTCCCTTACTTAGTTTTTTTTTATTCGGTTTACTTCCCACAGAAGAATTCTTTAGAGAAGCGAATTATCAAAACAACCATACAAAGCCACTGTGTGTGCAAACTACCGTAGTTTGAAATGGTTTGTATGTATTTGTTTTGCGGGTTCTTCTCTCTTCATTGAACTTTTTGTTTGGTATATATATTATTAATTTGAATGTAAATCTAATACAAAAACAGCAATGTCAAATTGTCTTTTTGTGTTTAAAACAATCATGTTTGTGTTGTCAGCTTACTGGTTGGTTCTGTAGCAAAACCAGAGTGTGTGTAAAAACCATTTTACAAACACACTACGGCTTTATTACAGATCCAGCCATATTCATGTTATTGTCTTATTCATTTTTAACTTTCATAACCAGGTATTTAAAGCAAAACATAACTAAACGGTACCACCATTTTGGCTTTGCAGAAGACGTGGACACATAATGTACGTCATGCACGTGTTCAAAATTAGTTACACCAATGCAAAGAGCCCACTACGGATCATGTGCCGAAAATTGACGCAGGCTGCGTCTTTTTTCGGCAGGCTGCCCTTGGCTCTATTGTTGTTGCGTCCAGACAAAGAAGAACCTATTATACTTTGTATGGTAACAGTCCCATACTGACCAATAGTGCCCTCACTCCAATGCAGACAATTTCCGTCGTGTACCTTGTGTGTACGTGCAGTACGGCAGCTTTAAATACACGCGTAGATAGGGGATCAGACTAGACGCTCTCGTGTGTGTCTTGATGTTGTATAAAGAAGGTATAGCACTTCCTATGAAGCAGGTGTCGGTTCATTGTTTAATACAAAAATAGGTTATTGATAGAATACAATGGGTGCATTTGTTTAAATAAAACCCTTGGATGTGTTAGTAATTAAGAGGTTCACATTATTTATATCCACATATATTTTAATAGAGTCCCAGTCAGCCACCACAAATTTAAAGTTATTTTGAAGTGATGGCAAAAGATAAAACAACATTTATTTGATCAATTAACTGCTTACGTCACTAATGTGCCTCTGGATTTTCAAAAGCGACACAATGTTTTAGCACAGTTTTGATTGGAAAACTTCATTGTGCTCAACACGAGATTGTGGTAGATCATATGAATAATAAGAGAAAGGCTAGTTTCAACCAACTAATGCATTGTCCATGCGCAAACTAAGTTATGTAAATTCAACGGACTTTGACAACTCGTTTGATCAAACCAGGCCCTATTTAAAGGATCTCACCCAACTACACCTAGAAGAACACAGTCACCATTCTGGAAGCATACGACAAAATATTTTCTTGAAAGAATTGTAGAACTTAACTTAGTAAAATGGATGATACAAAAGGAAGTTTTTATCGATTTAACGAGTATACAAATGCAGCAGTTAATGATACGAGGCGAGTGAGAAAAGTAAGTAACAAAAACATATTTTTTAAACTGGATTTTAACAATAAAACTTGATTTTTTTTTATTGCAAAGTATCTTTTGAATTGTTTATTTGCAAACACCATAAAAGCGTCATGGTGATTGTGCTATAAATCGTTGCAAATCTCCAACAAGAATAAGTTGAAATAACAGTTGAAGAAATTGTTGCGTGTTCGTGCACAAACTTCACAAATCCAAAGGTTTACCCAGATAGAGAACTGTATTTATTAATAGTCAGTGAGTATTAAGTGTAGTTACTCAAAAGAATTGTTTTGTTTGCATAAAAACTTAGTTGGTAACGAGCAATGGAGAGCTGTTGCTAGTATAAAATACTGCGATAAACGGCTCCCTCTGAAGTAACGTAGTTTTTGAGAAAGAGGTGATTTCTCACTCAAATAATAAAATACTTCAAGCCTTCGAGTATTGTAATATACACCCTTTCATTATTCGTTTGCCAATTCGATGACTAATTGAGCCCAAATTTTCACAGGGTTGTTATTCTATGCTTATGTTGGAATACACCAAGTGAGAAAACTGGTCTTTGAAAATTACCAATAGTGTCCAGTGCCTTTGAAGCTAAACTAAATAACATAGTTTCATCCTGTTTTTTATTTTGACTTTTAAGACAGTGTGGTTGTGCAGATGTTGCGAGCTGTTCGATAGGTACCAAAATTTACATCTGCGCTGGTTTGAGTCAAGATATGACAGGAACAACCATGAAGAATTGCATGGTGGCTTTGAAGGCCGACGTGAGTTACCTAACGATGGCAGGGGTGAGTTTCATGAGTATTTCTCTTCGTTTTTGTTAAGGCCATTTCAATGTGTCGGCTACAAATCAACGGGTTTTTTGTTTTGTTTCCAGGGCCTAGAACAGGGTTACCCCCTTTAGAGTCCATACAGATGTAGGCTTGGGTATCAACGTGTCTTTAGTTTATAACGCCTTACTCCGGCTCACGTTTTTGTTTACCACAATGGCATTCTAGATACTAGATTGTAAAAAGCTTAAACCTCTGCTGTGTTTTTCAGAGACAAATACATACATACCATAATTTGTGTCAATAAATTAGCTTTAAATGACGTAATCGTCAAAATGGCTCATTCAGTCTCTTCAAATATATATCCGTCAACCAGTGACACCTCCCGGTCAAAATATCAAACATGGCGGATATTATAAACTGACACGGACCCCACCCATAAAACTTGTACAATTTTCGTTGGCAAACCTAAGGTAAAGTGTCGCTGCATTAGAAACGACATAAGATAATGACCATTACAAACAGTATTTCCAGGCTCTTTTTAATTCGCTTGCAATCAATTAACTTTACAGCAAATTTGTTATAAAAAGAACCTCAACTATTCATGGTTTAGCCACAACCTTATTTAGCAGCAAAGATACACCATAAGTAGCCTACCGGCCAGAATAAAACATAATGTCCTCCCAAGCATACTATTTTTCTTTTGTCTTTTTACCCACACAGCAATTTGTGTAAGCATTGTATACTCAGTACTTTTCCGAGAACTACGTATACAGTACTTTACACTCATCGGTGTAGGATAAAAACCAAAACTTAAATTCTCTTTCCTACGATGCAAATTTAATATATATTATATTGTTTTTAGTTGTCTTTGTTATTACCCCCATACAGCCACATTGTAGAACCACAACACCCGCTGGCAAAACCACGCAGTCGGTTTCCTGCGACTTCTAGGGAGGCAGATGCGAACTATGGACGAAGCTGACAAACTTCTACTCAGGATAAAGTCTACCGGTTGGTTCTCAATAGCACATTTTCCTACTACGGGAGCTGCAAAGTAATCGGCCACCCTTTTCCCACAAATAACAATCTTAAAACCATTCAAATTGTGGGTTCGTTACATTATTATTATTTTTTTACGAATAAGCACATATAACGAAATGCGCTATTTTTAATGACCTTGTAGAAACATGTGTCAATCAAGCGAATGTCACTAAATCAAACAGCTTCCTGTTAAAAGTCGTCACTTTATATGGGTAGTCATTCAAGCTACTAACATACTGTATACACCACTTAACATGTTGTTGTCGTTGTTTGTAATGGTGTACTTGTATCAATGTGTAAATAAAGAATGATACAAAAAAATATTATTCTGACTTCAAGTCAAAAGTAAAAAACATCACATGAAATTGACTCTGCTGGTATTATATGTGTAATATAATTATAGTAATAACGAGTCTGTCAAAGAAACAATTTTGTGCAAACTGAAGGCAAAACTTTACAAAACTTTGTTTGTTTTTTCCCCTCGTCATACCAAACCATAGACTCATGCCGGCACTTTTGTTTGGACACCTGCAGCTTTGTGAGGTTGTTGAGTTGAAAGTATTGTTCGTTTGTGTTATGCAGTCATGGGAAACTAACAATAACTTTTACCTTATGTCGCATCAGCATTAACATAATATGCTAAAGTTCAAAGTTGTTGAGTTATTACAATTTTAAACTTTCACATATTTGGCAATTTTGATCATCTGAAGGTAGAATCATAGATTGGCAAGTATTTCTAACATTAATATTATCATAGTGTGAAGCTTATCAGATGTTGATAGTATAAACTTGTTGAGGAAATGTCCCTAGTTTGGATACATTTTTTTACATGAATCAGCACAAACAGGTAAAAGAATTATGTGCCAACAAAAAACATAAGTAATTATCATTTTTGGTGACAATGCGACACTAATTTTGAGTTGTGCCGAAAAAAGGCACATGCTTTACTTTACGTAAAATGTAGTTAATTTTTTTGCAAATGATGAAGACAATAAATTGTTATTTCATTCGTTATTACATTTTCTGGGTCTACAAAGTGTTTATTATGAGACACTGGGTATTTACTTTCTTTCGACACGATTTATTAACAGCATAGTTAAACGGTACAACCACAAACGGAGTTAACGAAGATTGCAACATAAACAACTGATTGTGTCAAATGATTGTCTGTATTGATAATGTCGACTTTTACGATCGCCACATGTAACAATGTTATACAAACAAAATAAACCGTAATCGATTTAAGACCAATACTGTGAGCTTCAAATAACATTATTGCCTCTAGACAGCATGGGGGTATATGTGTATCAAATTAGAATAAATGGATGATCAAGCCGTTCAGTACAAACGAAGTGTCTATACTTGTCGTATGTGGTAATAATTGTTTTGTCTGGGGGTGGTTTTTTTCTCACAAAATAACCCTCTGGTCATAAAATAAACATCACGTACAGCCATTTATTTATCTCATTTTAGGATGTACACGATGTGGGTAATATTAGTAAAAATATCGAAGTCTTATAGGGCATGTATCTACCAACAAGGTACTCAATGCGCTGAATATATACAAACTTACAGATTCTGAGAACCAATTATGTAGCACCTTATAAGGGTTTACAAGGTGCTACGGCGCATACAGCAGCCACAACCAGGAACACCGGGGCGAACCCCTTCTCTTTTCGATAAGTGCACTGGGTTATTTTACATGTGTTACACAACACATGTGAGCAACGGCTTTTCGTCCCATCCGAAGGATGAAGCAATGGTCAAGTGTCTTGCTTAAGGACACAAGTGTCACGGCTGGGGATTCGAACCAACACTCTGCTGATCAGAAACACCAGAGTTTGAATTCGGTGCTTTTAACCGCTCGGCCACGACACTTCCATCAACCTCCAGTTTGGCTTTGCAGCAAACTTGTAACTCATAGGGTTACACGCCCTGCTCAAATTCAAATACATTCCCGCCAAAAAAGCAGATGCCGAAAAATGGCGCGGTTTGTGTTATTGCAGGATGACATTGTGGGTGCTGTCTTGACGTAAACTCGTAGCTATCATTATAACTGGGTGGTTTTCACAAAGAGTTATTAAGACTAGTCCTATATCGAGTTAGGACGAGTTACTCCTCTTTATTTAGGACTAACATTGAGTTTTTATTATCTCATAAGACTAGTCCTATGTTAGGATGAGTCCTTACTCTTTGTGAAACAGTTGTATCTTGGTATATTGTTTTCTGTATACCAAGCAACTTATCGCCATCGGACCCCGGCTGGAATATGAACATTATAGACCCAAAACTACATGGGAGATCAGACAACACATTTTGGCGTATTTGTTCAAATAATGATTGAGTAAAATCGTCTCGAGCTGCTTTTATTCGGATATGTCCTAGTCAACCTAGTGTGTATTATTTCTAAAAGAATACCTTTTTTTTCAAATCGTACTTAGCCTAATCATTGCCTCCCTAAATTCTGCCTCTGTTTTTACAAACTATTTTAGTCATTCCGAGAAAAAAGTTATTATGAAAAACTGGATGTTCTGTTACGCATAGACATAAATAATAGACCGTAGGGCCTGTGTGAAGATAATGTCGCTGGAGTAAGGCATCCTCTCATATATTTCATCACAAGTCAGCCCGTCCACTGCGCAACGCGCAAAATTCTTCAAATTGGGGGAAAACCCAAGATATGCAAACAGTATGACCAATAAGGTACGCGTAAGGTACTTGGTCAAACAGGTTATAATACAAGTTACAACCGCATGAGAGAGACACTCTAAATATTGTCTCCGAAAGCAACAACAGACCACGAAAAAATATATATATTCTTGCTAGGATTTTGTTATATCTTTCAACAATGAATGATACAAAGGGAACATTTGGTTACTTTCATTTAGGTTCTAGTTCGTCTGTAAGCGATCCGAGACGATCGAGAGTAAGTACTCATTCTCGATCTAGCTTACTAGAAAACTATTTGTTTTCATTTACCATGGAAAACTGAAATACTCTATTAAAAACTGGACACAATAGTATAGCCAAACCTTATGCAGGCTAACCCATTATGTCACCACCACTGCCCTCAGTGACAATGATGTAAGTGCTCTCGAAAACAATATTTGAAATATGGGCTAAATTTGATTATAAATATCAAACTTTCTAGGTCGTGTGGTTGTGTAGATACTGCGGAAAGTGTGACGATCCTTGCAACATGTATCTCCGCTATTTACCCGAAAGATCTGAGAGGAACATACACGAACAGAAACATTATTCACCCGAAAGTCGACACGATCTTCCACACGATGGCAAAGGTGAGTCTGTCGATTATACTTCTTCTTCTTAAGTCCATTAGGGCGTCACCCGTCCCGTGGCGATCCGAGAAGTGAACGCGTCACTGTCCAGTGCGGTCTTTCTCAGGCCATATTACTTGTTTACTTTTTTTTATATAAACAAAAGTTTGTTGTGGTTTTTGTTGTATATATATATGTGTTTGGCAAAACGTGTTACCTAACGATGGCAGGGTTGAGTTTCATATTTACACTTCATGCAGCTTTTCTCTTCATGTCTTTAACGCCATTCCCCGGTTTAAGTTTATTTTACCATAGAGTGCCACTGTAGCAATTAGTTTGCAAAAAACTCAAACCTAAACAATGTTTAAACAAAATACATAATAAGCATATTGTGTGTCATTAACATAGCTGAACAAGTATAGATTTAATGACGCAATCGTCAAAAAGGCTCCTTCGGTCACCCCAAATGCATCCGCCAACCGGTGTCACCTCCCGGTCACAGTAACAAACATGGCGGATATAATAAGCCGACACGGACTCCACCCATAAGATTTGTACAATTATCTTCAGCAAACCTATGTAAAATTGTCGCTGAATTGGACAACGACATCAGTTAAACATTCCAAACAATAGTTCCAAGCTCTTTTAAAATTGCAACCAGTTAACGGTCCTAAGTTTGTTTTAAAAAACACCTTAACTAATCATTATTAAGCCACAACCCTTTTTAACAGCAAAGATCCACCATCAGTAACCTATCGTCCAGAAAAAAAACAAGACGTCCTCTCATGTAAACTATTGTGTTGTCTTTTTTACCCCCACACCAATCTGTGTAACTACAGTATACTCAGGACTGTGCTTATACACACATCGGTGTAGGATACAAACCAAAATTAAACTTATCTTTTCCCCAATGGAAATTTAACATCTGTTATATTGTTTTGTCTTTTTACCCTAAACAGCCACATTGTAGAGCTACACCACCCGTTGGCAAAACCACGCAGTCGGTTTCCTGCGACTTCTGGACAGGCAGATGCGAAATATTGACGAAGCTGATATTTTACCACTGAGGATAAAGTCTACCGGTTGCATCTCAATAACAAATCTTTCTACTACAGGAGCTGCAATGTGTTCGGTCGCCTTTGTTATCAAATTAAATGAACTGAATCAAACAGCTTTGCTGTACAAAGCCCTCACTTTATATGGGTAGTCGTTCAAGCTACCAACAAACTGTATACACCCTTTAACATGTTGTTGTTGTTGTTGATGTTTGTAATAGTGTGCTTGTATCAATGTGTAAATAAAGAATGATAATTTTTTTTTTGACTTCAAGTCTAAAGTAAAAAACATCACATGAAATTTACTCTGCTGGTATTCTATGCGTAATATATAGTAATAACGAGTCTGTCAAAGATGAACTAAATTGGGAAATATATTGCTTTTTAAAAGAGAACTGAATAAAAGGAAAAATTTGGTGCAAAACTGAAGGCAAAACTTTACAATGTTTTTTTTTCCCCTTGTCATACCAAACCATTAAGTCATGTCGGCACTTTTGTTTGGACACCTGCAGTTATTGTGAGGTTGTTGAATTGAAAGTATTGTTCGTTTGTGTTATGCAGTCATGGGAAACTTACAATAACTTTTACCTTATGTCGCAGCAGCATTAACATAATATGCTAAAGTTCAAAGTTGTTGATTTTTTTAAGCTTTCACATTATTGGGCAATTTCGTTCATCTGAAGGTAGAATCATAGATTGGCAAGTACTTCTAACATTAATATTATCATAGCGTGAAGCTTATCAGATGTTGATAGTATAAACTATGTTGAGGAAATGTCCTTGGTTTGTATAAAATTCCACCCAAAACAAATTTTAACATGAATTAGCACAAACAGGTAAAAGAATTATGTGCCAACAAATAACATATGTAATTATCATTTTTGGTGACAATGCGGAACTAATTTTGAGTTGTGCCGAAAAAAGGCACATGCTTTACTTTACGTAAAATGTAATTAATTTTTGCAAATGATTAAGACAATAAATTGTTATTTCATTCGTTATTACATTTTCTGGGTCTACAAAGTGTTTATTATGAGACACGGGGTATTTACTTTCTGTGGACACGATTTATTAACAGCATAATTAAACGGTACAACCACAAACGGAGTTAACGAAGATTGCAACATAAACAACTGATTGTGTCAAAAGATTGTCTGTATTGATAATGTCGACTTTTACAATCACCACATCTAAAACTGTTATACAAACAAAATAAACTGTAATCGATTTAAGACTAATACTGTGAGCTTCAAATAACATTATTGCCTCTAGACAGCATGGGTATCTGTGTATCAAATTAGAATAAATGGCTGATCAAGCCGCTCAGTACAAACGAAGTGTCTATACATGTCTTATGTGGTAATAATGAACTTTTATGTACAGTAAAAACACTATGGTCATAAAATATACATTACGTAAAGCCATTAATGTGTCTCATTTTAGGATTGACAAGTGATTTATCATTTAGTAACCTCCAGCAAACTTATTACTCCAAAGGTTACTAGCCCTGCCCTAGCTCTCTGTGGTATCCATTCACCCACACAAGTGTGTATACGCCTGCAATTGTGGACCTCCTATTGTCTCTCTCTTGTTTTATACTCTTCAATTTTTGCAACAGCTCCCATTGATTTTGTACCTTTCTCGAAGCGTGTACTCTATTTTCCTCTTGAAGTCAATATTATAACATAGGCAAGAGTTTAATCATTTTTTTGCCAATCCTTTGAGTGGTAAATCTGCACATCTTTTTAACAATGAAATCTCGAATCTTTTCATGAACTGTTCCAAGTAATCAGTTGTGCCGAAAAAAGACACAGGCTTACCAACAGCTCAGCACACTTTTTGAAAGCAAATCCTGTCATACTATTGGCCTTCTTGAGAAACTCCTGACTTCTACCTGACTAACTTCTAACTCCTAACTACTTCGTGGCAACCTGTTGTTTTGTAAGACTAAAAAACAACAGGCTATATTGACTCTTACCAATAAATGTAAATGAAAGGCGGTTCAAGGCATGGACTCTATTGGTTAATACTCAAAATAACAGTTGGCACGAGCAATGGAGAGGTGTTGATGGAATAAAGAATTGTGAGAAACCGCTACCTCTGAAATAACATGGGTTTTTTGAGAAAGAGGCAACATTTCAATCAAATTAATAAAATACTGTAGGCCTTGAGAATTAGGCATTTGAAAGCACACACTTTTGTGCGACGGGGTTGTTTTTTGCTTTCATTATTCTCTTGCAAATTCAATGACAAATTGAGCTCAAATGTGCACAGGTTTGTTATGTTTTGCATAATGTTTGAATACACCGAGTGAGAAGACAACGTGTACAGTACCCTTAATATAGTAGAGCTCCCTCTTTTATTAGTAACAGCTCGAGGTCACGTAGGCAATGTGCCCTGCACTTTGACATGCGCAGATGATTTTATGAATAGCACAACTGTATTTTCTCCAATCGGATTCTGACACAAAATTGCGCGCGAAAACGCAATCATCATTTCTTCTCTTCAACCTTTGGTGGGAATTGTGTTCAAACTAAAATGAATGACCCGAGAGGAAAATGGAGCTCTTTTACGTATGGGCCAAGTTCGTCCGTGTGCGAGCCTAGAAGATCTCGAAAAGTAAGTGGACAAATATACTATAATTTATCATTTAATTTCTCAAAAATAACGATTGACTAAAATAAAAACTGTACAACATAACATGCTGAAACCACTGTAGGTACATCATTCTTTAATTAACCGCAATTGCGGTTATTACCAATGGTGTATTTGCTGTTTAATATTGCTCTTTTTCTGTGATTTTCCCTTTTTTAGATGGTGTGGCTGTGCCGGTACTGTGGAAACGCCGACAATCCACAACACATGCTTTTATTCTGTTTAGAAAAGAAGGAAGTAAGGGATGTACATGAGCAGCAGTATCACGATAAATGCAATGAACTGCGTCACAATCTACATGCCGATGGAGAGGGTGAGTGTTCTGATTACTCTACATTATTTTTCTTTTGGGGTGTTTTTTATTCATCATTTTTTCAGGGTCTCGAAAGAATTTCGGGGCATAGACAAAAGCCCGTTTCACACGAGGTTTCTAAACGATGGTCGGTCGTGGGGAATGAAATCGCGATTGTGTATTAAAATCTCAAATTTGCGTCATGTGAAATGAATCCGTGCGATGAAATCAACATGGACCCGTGTTATAAATAACCGGTATCATAACCTCCTCCAAAAATCGCAGCCCTGTTTAGAATTGCCGATATCAGTTGTACGAAATGACACACGGCTGTGAAAAGGGCTTAAGTTACAAATGTGCTTAAGGCCTTAACCAAGTTAAAGGCCTTATCCAATTTAAAACGTGTAAAAAACGTCGCCATTTAAAAGTAACAAATGTGATCAATTGTAAACAAAGTTACTCACATTTTAAACTTCGGGTTCTAACCACGTTGCAAACGCTACAGATATTTTGGCCTAAACAAAGTTACAAACCTGTAATAAACTTTTGATATTAAAACATTCTTTAATGAAAATCTCAAAAGAAATACGGTACGGTAAAAATATTTATTTTCATTCAAATATTCCTTGTACAGTGAAAAGCTGGCTGTAAAGGAGCTGTTGCAAGGATAGCCCTGGTGGTCTTACACTTTCGTAATGTTCTTAATATTTCTCTTTTTTCCAATCAGCATGGATGTATTAACCAAAGACTGGGATCTCGAGATGTTAGAGGGTGAACTTCGTTGTATCCATACAGTCGTTACTAAAATCATCGGACACCGAGCTTCTCCGCATTCCACGTACACGCCACTCATGGGAAACTCCATCCTTCGCACACTGGTCCATCACTATGGAACGAACTACCCCCCCCCCCCAACAAATCTCTGACAAGTCACTACTTATACTCATTTGATTAAACAAAAAATGGCCCCCTTTGGAAAATTTGATCGGAAGAATTGTACTTTTTTGTTTATTGCTGTTATGCACTGGTAACAGTAATTAATTTTGTTGACATTTTTGCAGATTTATAACTAAAACGTGCCTGTTGTTATTAGCAATTGCGGTGATCTGGAGAAAATAAAATGGCAGTTACGTATTCAATAACAGTTTAAAGATGTTGAATTTATTCTAAAAATATATCTGCTGGAATTTTTTAGTTTTTCAGTAGCTCTCAAAGATGAAAGAAACAATGATATGTTATATCTATAACTGGTCCATAGGCTGAAAATCATTTTAATTGCACTGTGACCCTATTTTTGCAGTTGTGCCGAAAGAAGACGTATGCTTAATTTTGCATAGATTCTTATTACGCTTATCAAAACATGAAACAACTAATTGTTTCCTTCATTCAGAGATACCATATTAGGATATAAGATTGACACATGAGCCATGTTACGAAGAGGGGGGGGGGGGCATATCTCACAAGTCTCCTGACATTATTTTATTTTAAGTTTCAGTTGAAGGTCCGATTCACAATAATGTAGAGTCCTTTATTGAAAGATAGTTATGGGGTATTTTGCCTGCACATAGTTTTACTCACCCGTAACGAAGTTGATCAATCATGAGGCACAGACCCTAAGATCAAATGCATTATGGAAAATAAAAGCAAATGAATTGGAAATGGGCAGGACACTTATGTCAAGACATGACGACAGGTGGACCACGGTGGGGTGCATTTTTACGGTAGTAACCAACAACTGTTTTGATCAATTAAACGCTACAACCAAAAATGGAGTTTAAGAAGATTGCAACATGTACAACTGATTGTGTCATTAGATTTAAGCCTAATACTGTGAGCTTCAAATAACATTATTGCCTCTAGACAGCATGGGTATCTGTGTATCAAATTAGAATAAATGGCTGATCAAGCCAATCAGTGCAAACAAAGTGGTTATACATGTCGTGTGTAGTAAATGATTTTTTTTTCAATAATATCTCTGGTCATAAAATATACAGTACGTAAAGCATTTAATTAATCTCAATTTTCGGATTTACAAGAACTTCATCATTTAAGTAACCTCAAGTTTAGCTTTGCAGTTAACTTGTAACATACAGGGTTACACTTTCTGCCCAAAATCAAATACATTCCCGCCCAAAAAATACAGATGCCGAAAAATGGCGCGGTTTGTGTTACTGCAGGATGACACTGTGTGTGCTGTCTTGCCTCAAATCATAAATCTATTTATAAAAGCAGAGGCTCATCTTTATCGGCTCCTGAGTGCGATACGAAAGCTATGGACCCCAAACTAGATAGGAGATCAGGCCAGGCATTTTGGCGTGGTCGTTTTAGTTAGGATTAAATAAACCCAATATTCAAACTGCTTGAATGCCGGTAGTCCCCACTAAACAGGTGCTCAATCACATTTTCGAAATTATTTCCAATAGATTACATCAAAAGTTATTATAAAGAGTATTTATAGGGCGCCAAAACTCACAAAAATAAGGTACTCAGGGAGCACATGGGGGGGACCACACATAGAAAAGGAAAAGTAGACATTGAGCAATTACATATAAGAGACATGGTGGTTTTCAACTTCTCCAACCTATTTGGATTTCTTCTCTATATAACGAATCTATAATTTGGATCTGTGATACAACTAATTTAGCCTTTCAGAAAAAAAGTGTATTCAATGAATGATAATATGCAAAGATCACGGCGCTAGGGTTTAACTCCCTCTCGTGATATTCAATAGAAACCAGCCCGTCCTATGCGCAACGCGTCCATAGATTGCTGTACCCATGCGCACATCAAGTTTGTGAATGAACTACCTTCTCTCATAGTGACATGGTGGAAAAAACACAATCGCCATATTGTATCTGATACTTTCAGTGATAGCACTCTACCTCGAAAGTTTTTAGTTTATTATTTATACAACGGAAGTATTTTATAATTTTAACCATGGATGACCCACATGGTACATTTGTACAGCTCGCCAGTTCAAATGCGTCGGCAGCTGATCCGAGAAGAAGCAGGGTGAGTGACATCAAGGTTCTTACATCTAAAAATTAAGCATGCATTTGATGGACAACAAAAGTGTCCCAAACTGATGTAGATTAACTATATAAGGTCACCACCACTGCCAATAATGACAGTGGTGTACATTCTCTCTGAAGCAAAGATTTGAAAATGGGCTAATTTTGTTTTTTAAATCATGTTCTAGGTTATCTGGTTTTGCAGATTTTGCCAAAGAGTTGACGCTGGAGGAACTCGGCTTTACCAAATCTTTTACGTGAAACAATTTAGGAACCAACACGAAACAAGGCATTGGGAACATGAACAGCCGCTAGATTTTTTATCGAGAGACGATGGAATAGGTGAGTATTTAGATAAAAGACACTGGATACTATCGGTAATTGTCAAATACCAGTATTCTCACGTAGTGTATCTCAATATATGCACAAAATGACAAAACCTGCGGAAAATTTAACCCGATTGGTCGTCGAAGTTGCGAGAAAATAATGAAACGACCCTGTGTCCTTTCAGTTGCTTGATTTCGAGTCCTCGGATGTGGTCTCGAAATCAAATCAATGTTTTACTGAGAAATTACCTATTTCTCAAAAACTACTTAACTTCAGGGGGAGCCGTTTCTCACAATGTTTTATACTATCAACGCTCTCCATTGCTCGCTACCAAGTAAAATTTTATGCTAACAATTATTTTGAGAAATTACCAATAGTGTCCAGTGCCTTAAGATACTTCATGTAAACAATTTTTATATTTTGTTTGTGTGTGTGTTATAACAAACTTTTAAAACCAACATTAAAACAAATCAAGAACTCTAAAAGTGTTCTTTTTGGGGAGGAAATAAAACTTCCTGTCACTAAAAATGGGAATAAGTAACCACAGGAAACTCCCCAAAAGAACGATTTAATAGTGTAGAAAATCATTGCTGTGACAATTGGGTTGTATTTTAAGTGTTCAATCGCCAACCGATCAAGTTATCAAAAAAATTGCAGTTGATACTGTTCTACTTGTCATTTTTCATGCCAGCTCGTTTCATGTCTGTTCAATTATTCAAAAAGCAGAAGTGACAAAAAATAGCAATACATCTTAGTTATGTTAATTATTGATGTGAGTCCTTTATTATTTCTACCCAAATAGGAGTTAGTTGGTAAACGTGAAGAGTCGACAACATCTCCTAACCTGAATCAAACCGGATCTCTTCAACCTCAGGTACATCTCAAGACACTTAATAACTCCACACCTGCTCTCGAGTCCATCACAAAACCATTACAACAGAACTTCCAGCACATGAGAAATAACTTATTTTTCCTGAGACTAGTGATCCAGCTTCAAGACAATTCAAATCCAGTCGACTTCCTACCAACTCGGCCTCGGCAAGAACACCAGGTCGACCCATCGTGGTCGTTCGAAATATAAACATTAGTTTTGATGGAGCATTTTTGTCAGTTATGTTTGTAATCAGCACATGTTATTCGTTATTCCTATTGCTCATTTACTTGGTAAATTCCATTTAGCTTGCAATTAAGTGTAACAAATAATTTGAGTTATAAAGATCACATTAGAACAATGTTGTTTATGATAAAGGGTCTATGTACTTTTTGTAGGACAAAAAACACAATGTCCACAGATTTACACTAAACTTACACAGTTTGAAGATAATGTTAGTAGAAAGCTTCCCTGAAACTATTGCTTGCTGAGATGCTATAGTTTTTGCGAAATGAATAAAACAATGTCATGAAAATATTTTCCTCTCAGTGATCATGAGACGAAAATTATTTTAGCATGTAAAAACGTATTTTCATGACATTGTTTTACTCTTTTCTCAAAAACTACAGCACCTCAGCAACTAATATTTTAAGGTACGCTTTCTACTATCATTATCTTCAAACGGTGTAAGTTTAATGTAAATCTGTGGACATTGTTTTTTTGTTACAAAAAGTACCTAAATCTTTTAAAGAACCCCCCTGAAATGACGAACTAAAACCTAGAAATTTCTAACCTTGCATTTCAGCCAGTTTGTATGAAAATATAAGACTGGTCTGTGTTTACTAAAACAGCCGTTAACGGGATGGTTTTCTTCAAATCAAAAGAAACGAAACAATAACAAATAAGTTTATGTTAAAATTACACATAAAAGGTCATCACATGAGGTGATGATGACCACGTGCCGAAAAATGGCGCCCACCCGTCATTTTGTTGTTTTACCATGTTACAGCAAATTTGTAGTTTTCAAAATCATACCAGATGATGAAAGTTCAGAATTCTTTTAGTAATGGGATTAGTGGCATAAAATTTTACAAATTTGATTGATGGTTTTTCAAACTAGCAAAGAATTACCAAGGACCAAAAATGTACCGGTACATGATAAATAAATTACATGACAAAAAACAATGGTTGGTGAGTCATTATTTACACAAGCAAAGATAGATTACTTTAGCCTTACTTAATAAATTCTATTGATGTTGGCTAGTAAACACTGTTATTCAAGACAGTAATTCGTTATAACCTTCAAATGGTTTTGTCATCTTTCTCGTAAAGACCTTTATCACGGTGTGGCCAGTTTGGTTTTACTCAAATCCATCTCAGTGTAACCAAACTGAGGCTGGACGAAATAACAGTCTGGTGCCTTGTTTGCGCAATGAATGTTAGCATTCATTACTGTGATGGAAACAGGGAACATGACCAAGATGGTGACCGCGTGATAAAGGGATAGTGCGTACATAATTGACGTCTTTTTATACCATCATCTCATAAGCCTACAAGCCTTCAATTTTAGCTGACATGGGTCATGATGCAACATGACCGCAGACTAAAAACTAACGTCAATGATTGTCAAACTACCGACACAGTCAAGATGTGTATGTTTGATTAAGTCACCTGCTTGATTTATTTTGTCATGATATTAATATTAGGTAAGTTATCGAACTCGTTACTATTACACTATTAGATTTGGGCAGATCAGATGCTAACCCAAACCAAACAGTGCAATACTATATTGTCCACCATTTTACAAAAAGGCTAATGACAGGCCTTGTCCCTTTGTGCAAATTTGTTTGTAGTATCCCCTTTGTAGATGGAAACCATCAGACTTTTCTGTTTTAATTTTGTTTTAAGTTAATTGCAAGGTTTTAAGAACATCCCAATACAAGTGCAAATGTACACCTACTTTTGATTCATCAGTTTTATAACAACATCTTGAGGTTGGAATTTTGTATTTTAGTCTAAGTTTATATTTACCAGGCTTATGCAAATGTGGTGATTCTGAATATATTTTGAGCTATAAACGAAGCATTAAAATGTTGGTTGAACCCTTTTTAAAAAAATCAAAACAATGCCTCTGTTGACATTCCTTAATTATTATAATGTTTTGCTTATGCTCGTGAGGATGAAAGAAACAATGATTTGTTATACATAATATTTGATGAGGTTAAGAGGTTAATGATGAGGTTAAGAGGTTAAGAAAGCTAAAATGTCATTTTAGTGGCACTGTGACCCTATTTTTGCAGTTGTGCCGAAAAAAAGACGTATGCTTAATTTTGCATAGATTCTTATAACGCTTATCAAAAGATGAAAACAACTAATTGTTTCCTTCATTCAGATATATCATATCAAAATATAAGATTTCTACATAGATTTAAACATGAGCCACGTAACATGAGCTCCATTATGTAACAAACAAGCTTCATAAAAAAAGAACATATAATCATGGTTAATCAACCTTGTATATCGACGAAAGGGGGCATATCTTGCCAGTCTCTTGGCTGTTTTCAAATTGAGTTGAAGGAGCGATACACACATGTAACGTCCTTTATTGACAGTGTTTTTATGAGTATTTTGCCTGCAAGATTATTACATGGATTGCACATAGTTATGCTCTCTTGCTACAAAGTTGACTTAACCTAGAGCAAGGAAACTAAGATCAAAAATATAAAGGACATAAATTGAGATGGGCAGGACACTTATCAAAAGACATGACGACAGGTGGACCACCACGGGGTGCATTCTCACGGTAGTAACCAACAAATGTTTTGATCAATGGCCAGTGAACAACCTATGGCAAGTTCAACCGAAACAGTAAACTAAGACTGGTTCATACTTCATGCAAATGCGAAGCGAATTTTGACGTCACATGGCAGTTTTTGCAGTGATTTTTTTTGCAGGAGTTGAACACAATTCAACTGTTGTGACCAATTTGTCGAGAATTTGTGACGTCAAAATTTGCTTCGCATCCGCGTTCAAATTCGCCGGAAGTATGAAACAGGCGTTGTTACGGCCGCGAAAACACATTGTTAGAAATTTGAAAAAAAAGGGAGACAGAAAAGAAAATGACCAGACGAAACCCAACCCCAAACACAACAGCTTGGACTAGAAAAGCAGGAAGAAGAAAAACATGGATATTGCAAGGGAGGGGGCTTTATCCAAAATGATAAGAACACTGCCTGATTGTGATTATGGTGGTGATGATACCCCTTTAAAAAATATGTGAATCAATAGTTAAAATTATTTTAGAAATCCCCAAACTTCTACTCTCTGCTGATTATTCAAGTTGGTGTGGTGCATTAAATGTTGTCTTTAAAATCCGCTTGCATTGCATAGGAAACCAGACGACGTTGTCTCCTTGGCCACTCATTATCTACTACGCAAGAGCCGGTAACCGTCATTTTTAGATGGGGGTGTATTGCTACCACTTGTTAACGGTAAAAACTAAAAATATTGCTTTAACAACTATGTTTTTAAATTAAGCTAATGAATTGAATGCAACTATTGAATTGATGTCTTATATTTTTGTAATAAAGTACACAAACAAAGAAAAAGGTGCAGATTGAGATAACTTCCAAGTAATGTTGTTAAGATGGAATGATCCAATGACCTCACATAATGAGGGAGTTTTGCTCCTCCCGACGAAAAATATAGAGATGTGTCATAAGTACATAGAACATTCGTTCGTTCACAACCACAGAGCAAAACAAAGGATTAACAACCAGGTACTTTGTAATTTTAATTGTTAGTTAAGGAAAATCACAGACAAAAAATCAAGATGTCGATTAACGAGCCCTCAGTAGGAGCGAGCAACACCGGCGGGTCGACAAACCCATCGGTACCAGATCCAAAGCGGGAGCGGGTAAGTTTTGGGTTGTAATTAACGTTTAACATTTTGCGAACTAACACGGTGAGCCATTTTGGAGCCTAAAATATTTGACTCCACAAAAAGGCTTGCCGTCTTTAGTTCACGACGTAAAAGGAAAACCTTGCATTTTGCGAGGTATATTTGTGTGGATCATCGATTCTACTTTGAAAACATCTTTCAAACCATACATTTTCCAACAAACTGGTTCAAACGCTTTTCATGGACCAACTCGCCCGATCCAAGACAACAACAAATTCCATTTAACAAATAATAATAATAATAATAACTTTCGATTTATGTAGCGCCTAATAACTAACACTTAATTCTCTAAGCGTTTTACGTTAGTGCCCTGGTCAAAGGGCCAATAACATCCCTTTTTAATATTTCTCAGCTCCCTTGGGAGTTTTCAACCTGGGCAGCAGTTTATATCGCTCCAAAGGCTTTTTCATTCACAATATCAACCTCTACCCTCGCAGGTACCCATTTATTCCCCTGGGTGAAGAGAATCAATTATAGTAAAGTATCTTGCTCAAGGACACAAGTGTCACGACCGGGATTCGAACCCACACTCCGGTGAAAACGCACCAGAACTTGAATTCGATGCTCTTAATCACTCGGCCATGACACTCTACTAATTTCTTTAAACAGGACGCTCGTACTGCTGGCGCAGTTGTGGGTCTAGTTGCGGGTGGAGTTGCGGGTGGAGCTGCAGCTGTAGCAGCAGCACCTGTACTAGTGATCGCTGGAGCTGTAGTTGGTGTTGGTGGTGCTGTCGCTGCAGGTGTTTCTTGGTTATTTGGAGGTTAAAAGTAATCGCCCAGTAGAGAAACCCGCACATGCAGGACTCTGCTCAGCGGCCATTATGGATACAACTGCATCTTAAATAACTGACTGAATCGGAAATCTCCAATCTTAAAAGACATCTCCAAACACTTTCTATCTCCACACCTGCCGTTGAACCCATCCTAGGACCATTTCAACAGAACTAAATAAGAACAAATCGCCCAAGAGTCATAACTACCTCTTTGCCAAATACTTGTGATCCAGCAAAGAGACAACTCACACCCAGTCGGATTTCTGTCAACTCGGCCTCGGCGAGATCACCAGGTCGACACATCATGATCGTTCTAAATGTAAACATTGGTTCAATGTTAAAGTTTGTCAGTCATCTTTGTAATCGGCTGAGGTAACTCTTAATTGATAGCTCGTGTACCCAGTAAAAAGTTATTTTAGCTAATAAGTAATATATTGTTAAACTTAAGAAACAGGATTGGTAGAGATAACAAACGTCGATGTGTTATTTGGGTCTGAAAGTTTACCGATTATAAAGTTCATCGAAAACATTTGTTTTCTGTGAAACACTACCCACATAATTTAAACAGCGTCAAACTCGAGAAATATGTATCTAAAAAGCTGGGGGAAATCCTAAAATTAGGACAATTGAGCGAACATTTTCACGGGTGTTTAATTTCATGGATAATATTTTTGATTTGATCACACTCTGACTATTTTGTCAGCTTTCACAATCTTGTATCATACCTTTGAACTATCTGAGTAAATGAATTCAAAGTTTAGTAATTATTTGTCTTTTCTTCAACGCAAGCACCGCCGGTTAGTTAGAGAAAAACAACTCGTTTACTGGAAACTTATACAAAAATATGAAAAGGTTGCACGTTTAAGTACTAATAAACAGAGACGACATAAACAGACTCCTTCAATTTGGCGTTTTTAAAGCAAGTATTCTTCGTACAAGGAAAATTTGACAGAGAAATCATACAAATTAGAATTACCTTATTGTTTTTCTAGATTGCTTGATTGCTAGTGATTTTAACGTTATTAATCATATGCAAAATCGAGAACATAATATGTATGAAAATTTAATAACGCAACAATACAAATTCATGGTGAACCGGTTAATTTCCTTGCTAATTAACCTGTGAAAAACAATTACTCTCAGGTTATTTATTTTCGAATCTTGATTACTTTTTTTCCATTGACACAAGTTCAATAAGATCCAAGGTACCTTAACACCCTTTATTCATTTCTTATTGTTTAAAAATGCAAATTAACTTTTCCTGAAGCTAAAGTAAACGTAAGACATAGTTAAAGGTGTTCCTCTTTTTTGCTTTTTTAATAAAGTGTGAAAAAATATGTGTTTTATTTCGTTGGTTTTTGTTGACTAAAACAGCCATGGAGTGTTAGTTTTCTTCACATAATAAGAAAAGAAACAATAACGAGTAAATTGATGTAAAGTAACACACAAATGGTCACTACATACCGTGAAAATGGTCACTTGCCGAAAAATGGCACAGTCCGCCATTTTGTTGTTTTTACCACGTTACTGCAGTTTTGACAAAGACAGGCAAAGACACTAAGATCAAATACATTATGGAAAATAAAAAGCAAATGAATTGGAGATGGGCAAGACACTTATATTACAAACCGAATGGCAACAAGAGTTGCATTTTAACGATCGTAACCAATAACTGTTTCGGCCAATGGCAAGTTCAACCGCATCAGTTCATACTTACTTCGAATCCGAATGCGATACGAACACAATTCAACCCTTGTGCCTTATTTGTTGAGAATTTGTAACGTAAAAATTCGCTTCGCATTCGCAGGAAGTATGAAACTGGCGTTTGTCATGACCGCGAAAACGCACCCTTAGAAATAGGAAGACATGATAGATGATTGAATGCCGAAACCTTCAAACAATTACAACAACTTGGGCTAGAATAACAAGAATGAGAAGGGAATTGGCCTTGTTGAGTCATGGTGGACACTATAGGAGTGTACTGTTTGGTTAGGGTGCATACAGTCAAAACCAAATAGTGCAGAAGTGATGTGTCAACCCTTCATCATCTACTGCGCAGGAGCCGGCAACTGCACTTTTAGATGGGGGTGTATTGCTACCACTCGTTACTGTAAAAACTGAATAAAATTAGCTTTCACAGCTTTGTTTTCAAAAACAATCTAAATAAATAACAATTAATTGAAATTATTTGTAACGTTTGTCATAAAAGTAATATTTTTTAAGTGATAAGCGCAGATTGAGATCAATGCAAAGTAGTTTTGTACCTCTCATATTAAATGAGGGAGTTTTGCTTCTCCCGACGAAAACAGACAGATTGGTTAAAAATTAATAGAACACTCGTTCGTTCATAACCCACAGCAAAATCATAGCATTAACAATCAGGTACTTTGCAATTAAGGAGAATTTTCTAGAGATACAAAATGCCAAACGAGACCAAAGCAACAAGGAACATCACCGGCGCGGTGACAAACACATCGGTAGAAGATCCAAGGAGGGTAAGTTTTTATTTAATTATTAGTGTTTAACATATTGCGAACTAAAACGGTCGGCAAACTTTGTGGTGCAAAAATTGTGACTCCACAAAATGGCGTGCAGTGTTAGTTCACGACGTATAAGGAAAACCGTGCAATTTCGAGGCATAATTGTGTGGATCATTATATTCTACTTTTAAAACTTCTTTTTAAATATACACTATAACAAACGGCTTCAAACGCTGTTCATAGACCAACTCGCCCGATCCAAGGCAACGTGTTCCATTTAATTAATTTTTTTTCTGCCAACAGGGTCGTCCTTCAACTGGCGCAAATGTGGGTCTCGGTGCGGGTCTAGTTGCGGGTGTAGTTGTGGGTGGAGGTGCAGCTGTAGCAGCAGCACCTTTAGTAGTAGTCGCTGGAGCTGCAGTTGGTGTCGGTGGTGCTGTCGCTGCAGGTGTTTCTTGGTTATTTGGAGATAATAAGTAATCGCCCAGAAGAGGAACCCATACCTGTTGGAGTCTGGGCACTGGCCATTATGAAAAACAACGGCATCTCAAAATTATGACTCAATCGGAAATCTCCAATCTTAAAAGACAGTTCCAAACATTTTGTAACTCACTACCTGCTGTCAAGCCTATCTTAGAACCATTTCAACAGAACTACACAAGAGCTAAGACAAAACTATAAGTAACTAGTAAACTGGAGAGCACAACCAAATGTAAAACTCCTTTGAGTGAGTGCTGGCACTGAAAAGAGCCGGTTTGGTCTCGACGTTTCGAACAGTATACCCTGCTCGTCTTCACAAGAAGTAATGATCCAAGAGTAATAAATACTTTCAGCCAAAGACTTTAGATCTAGCTAAGAGACAACTCATATCCAGTCGATTTCCAGTCAAATTTTGAAAATGGATACCATGCTTATGCAAATGTGGTGATTCTGAATATGTATTGAACAAACGAATAATTAAAATGATGATTGAACCCTTTTAAAACAAATCAAAACAATGCCTCTGTAATCATTCCTTAGTTATTATAATGTAGTGCTGATGCTCATGAGGATAAAAGAACAAATGGTATGTTATTCATATTTGATGAGGTTAAGAAAGCTTTTTGGTGGCACTGTGACCCTATTTTTGCAGTTGTGCCGAAAAGAGACGTATGCTTAATTTTGCATAGATTCTTATAAAGCATATTAAAAGACGAAAAACTGGCTGCCATTTCTTTTGTCTAAGCGATTGTATTAGAATTTTGTGTATGAATTTGTCATTTGTACTTATGATAATTGTCAGTGTTATGATCAATGTTATTTGGAGAACCCGGTGTGATCTGGTCTTCAATGAGGACAAAGTTTTCACGAATAATACCATCAAGATCTACAAAGAAGCCTATCAAGATCTACAAAGAAGATCATTTCTACTAAGGGAGAGAAATAGGCTCAGAACAAGTAGTTTTAGCAAATTGTACAAATCTCTGTGTGTCCTCAATGAAGACCAGACTCCAAAATTTACGTTTTGATTTAAATCAAATTTCATCTTCCAGTTACTGTCCTTTACGTTCGTTTTAAGTTTAACGTTTTTCTTGCAAAAATTTGCTTTTTATCGTGTTTTGATGTTCTTGTTGTTTGATATGTAATATCACCTTTGTTCATTGTCTTTTAACTAGCCTCTTGTATCCTTAATGTATTGATCTAACAGTATGTGTTAATGTTCCATTGAAGATGTTTGTACTTTGTTTTCACTGGTGATGATGAATAAACGGAGTCTTAGAGCTCCACTCAAAAGAAAAAGGAAAAAAAAAGATGAAAAACAACTAATTGTTTCCTTCATTCAGATATATCATATCAATAAATAGGACTTCATCATGATATCATATCAATACATAGGACTTCTATATTGATTTGCACATGAGCCATGAAACTTGATCTCCATGGTGCAACAAACAAGCTTGACAAAAACCATATAACCCTGGTTTATCAATATTGTATATCGACGAAAAAGGGGTATATCCTACCAGTCTATTTGCTGTTTTTTAATTCGAGTTGAAGGAACGATACACAATATGTAACGTCATTTTTTTGGCATGATATTTTAGGAGTATCTTTTCTGCCAGACAATTACATGGATTGCACATAGCTATACTCTCTTGCTACAAAATGATGTAACTTAGGGCAGGGCAACTAAGATCAAACCACCATGAAACTATAAAGGACATAAATTGAGACGGGCAGGACACTTATCAAAAGACATGACGACAGGTTGACCACCGGCATGGTCGGAGGCACCCCACCCGGCCGGCCTCTGCCGGCGACCCAACCGGTCGCGGGCGCCGCCGCCTCGAGTGCGTGCGGGGACCCGATGGGCACCGCGCCGGCCGCGCTGAATCTCCCGGGCCCGATCTGCGCGTTCCTCCCGTTTGCTTCTCAACGGCTTTACGTACTCTTGAACTCTCTCTTCAGAGTGGTTTTCAACTTTCCCTCACGGAACTTGTGCTCTATCGGTCTCGTGCAAGGTATTTAGCCTTGGATGGAGTTTACCACCCTTCTTTGGGCTGCGCTACAAAACAACCCGACTCCCGGAGGCCCTTGTCCGCGACCGGCTGGCGCCCGCCTGGGCCTGACACCCGCCCTGGGACGGAGCACGCCTCAATCAGAAGGACCTCGGCGCCGGCACGGCAGCGGGGACGGACTTCCTTACGCCACAGTTCCCTCAAGCCCTCGGTGGGGCCCGGTGATTCGGTGATTGGCTCTTCCCGCTTCGCTCGCCGCTACTAGGGGAATCCTTGTTAGTTTCTTTTCCTCCGCTTAGTGATATGCCTTAATCCAGCGGGTCCTCTCGCCCGACCTGAGATCGGTTATCGGTTCGTGTTTTACTCTTGGGGGGGGGGGGGGGGGGAGGGTAGCCCGCGGCCTGCTTTAGAGGCCAAGAACGGGGCGCGCTCCTCACCCCCCCCCCCCCCCTACGGACCCGTCAGCGCGGGCCCAGTGGAAGCTCTCCCTTTTCGGTCTCTCTCCCTCTCCGGTCTCCCGGGGCGGAGCCGGCGGCCACTAGCCGCGACCCGGAGACTGTGCGCGCGGCGACCCGTCGGACCCCACCCTTACGTGCAGGGCCGAAAACCGCTTGCATTGCAAAGGAAACCAGACGATGCTGTCTCCTTGGCAACATACAACTCACTATCTAGTACGCAAGAGCCGGTAACCGTCATTTTTTAGATTGGGGTGTATTGCTACCACTTGTTAATGGTAAAAACTAAAAATATTGCTTTAACAACTTTGTTTTTAAATTAAGCTAATGAATTGAATGCAACTATTGAATTGATGCTTTATATTTTTTTTTAATAAAGTACACAAATAAAGTAAAAGGCGCAGATTGAGATAATTTTCCAAGTAATGATCCAATGACCTCACATAATGAGGCAGTTTTGCTTCTCCCGACGAAAAACAGAGAGATGGCCCATAAATACATTAAACATTCGTTCGTGCACAACCACAGAGCAAAACAAAGAATTACCAACCAGGTACTTTTTAATTTTAGTTGTTAGTTAAGGAGACTTTTTTAGAGAAAAAAAGTCAAAATGCCGGATAACGACAGCACAGTAACCGAGAAAGTCATCGACGTGGTGACAAACACGTCGGTAGGAGATCCAAAGAGGGTAAGTTTGGCGTTTGGTGTATTATTGTTTAACATTTTGCGAACTAACATGTGAGCCATTTTGGAGCCTAAAATATTTGACTCCACAAAATGGCTTGCCGTCGTTAGTTTACGACGTAAAAGGAAAACCGTGCATTTTGCGAGGTATATTTGTGTGGATCATTGTATTCTCTCATTTTTCTCAGGTTTGTTATTTTTTATACAAGTTGTGATACACGAAGTGTGGGCCTTGGACAATACTGTTTACCGAAAGTGTCCAATGGCTTTACACCATACATTTTATAACAAACTGTTTCAAACGCTTTTCATAGACCAACTCCCCCGATCCAAGGCAACAACATATTCTATTTCATAAATTATTTCAGGCCGGTCGTGCTGCTGGCGCAGCCTGTCTGGTTGCGGCTGGAGCTGTGGGTGGAGCTGCAGCTGCAGCAGCTTTAGCAGCTTCTGTACTAGTGATCTCTGGAGCTGCAGTTGGTGCTGGTAGTTTTGTCGCTGCAGGTGTTTCTTGGTTTTGGGGAAGTAAAAAGTAATCGCCCAGAAGAGACACCTTCACATGCAGGATGTTCTGCGCAACGGTCATTATATAAAAAACAACTGCATCTCAAATATGTGACTCAATCGGAAATCTCCAATCTTAAAAGACATCTCCAAACCTGCCATTGAGCCCATCCTAGGACCATTTCAACAGAACTAAACAAGAACAAATCGCCCAAGAGTCATCACTACCTGTGGGCCTTTGGACAATACTGTTTACCGAAAGTGTCCAATGGCTTTAAACCATACATATTATAACAAACTGCTTCAAACTCTTTTCATAGACCAACTCCCCCGATCCAAGGCAACAACATATTCTATTTAATAAATTAGTTCAGGCCGGTCGTGCTGCTGGCGCAGCCTGTCTGGTTGCGGCTGGAGCTGTGGGTGGAACTGCAGCTGTATTCGCAGCACCGGCAGTAGTGGTCGCTGGAGCTACACTTGGTGCTGGTAGTGCTGTCGCTGCAGTTGTTTTCCTGGCTTTGGGAGGTAAAAAGTAATCGCCCAGAAGAGACACCCTCACATGCAGGATGTTCTGCGCAACGGTCATTATATAAAAAACAACTGCATCTCAAACATGTGACTCAATGGGAAATCTCCAATCTTAAAAAACATCCCCAAACCTGCCGTCGAGCTCATTATAGGACCATTTCAACAGAACTAAGCACGAACAAATCGACAAAGAGTCATAACTACCTCTTTGCCAAATACTTGTGATCCAGCAAAGAGACAACTGACACCCAGTCGGATTTCTGTCAACTCGGCCTCGGCGAGATCACCAGGTCGATACATCATGATCATTTTAAATGTAAACATTGGTTCAATGTTAAAGTTTGTCAGTCATCTTTGTAATCAGCTGAGGTAACTCTTAATTGATAGCTCGTGTACTAAAGTAAAAAGTTGTTTTTGCTTATAAGTAATATATTGTTAAACGTAAGAAACAGGATTGGTAGAGTTAACAAATGTCAATGTTTAATTTGGGGCTGAAAGTTTACCGTTTATAAAGTTCATCGAAATCATTTGTTTTCTGTGAAACACTACCCTCAGAATTTAAACAGCGTCATATTCGAGAAAATTGTATCTAAAAAGCTGGGGGAAATCCTAAAATTAGGACAATTAAGCGAACATTTTCACGGGTGTTTAATTTCATGGATAATATTTTTGATTTGATCACACTCTGACTATTTTGTCAGCTTTAACAATCCTGTATCGTATCTTTGAATTATCTGAGTAAATGAATTCAAAGTTTGGTAATAAGTCTTTTCTTCAACGCAAGCACAGCCGGTTAGTGTGAGAAAAACAACTCGTTTACTGGAAACCTATACAAACATATGAAAAGCTTACACGTTTAAATACTAATAAACAGAGACGACATAAACAAATTCCTTCAATTTGGCGTTTTTAAAGCAAGTATTCTTCGCACAAGGAAGATTTGACAGAGAAATCTGTCAAATCTATTGTTTTCCTAGATTGCTTGATTGCTAGTGATTTTAATGTTTTTAATCATATGCAAAATCGAGAACATAATATGTATGAACATTGAATAACGCAACAATACAAATCCACGGTGTACCGGTGAATTTCCTGGCTATTAACCTGTGAAATACAATTTAACTCAAGTAATTTATTTTCGAATCTTGATTACTTTGTTAACAATTCACATAATGTGTATTTTCAAGTAGGATATTACAATTTCCACTTCTAATCAAAAATAAATGTTTGTTTATGAATTAGACATCCACTTACTTTTTTGGTCAATTCAATGTAATTTGAGAGAAGAGTTCTCTTGTCGCCTTTAAAGAAGAAATAGTTTCATATAATACAATGGTTGGCAATTATGTTCTTACTTTTAAATTATACACTGAGTTTTATGATGGAATGTAACACAAATTGAAACGCTTGGTTTGTTTGCAAAGTAGAAGCTGAACTTTCATTATCATGGGGTGGTTTAAGACCTCACAATACATACTATCATTTATTTGACTAAAGTACATTCCATTACTTACTGATAAAATTATAAACAAAATGGAAACTGACTGGGTAAGTTTTAATAGTGTTTTGTGTTGAAAAAGCCAAATTTCCTAGCGCAGGCACATATTTACCTGTTTTTGTTTTAATTATTGCAATTTTGTGTGCCTTAACTCCTTTATAAGGTTCGTATGTAAAAAAAAAAATGCAAATGTTCTTTCATGGAGCTAAAGTAAACGTAATACATAATTAATGGTGTTCCTCTTGTTTGGCTCTTTAATAAAGTGTGAAAATTATATGTGTTTTAATTCGTTGATTTTCGTTGACTTAAAAAGCCATGGAGTGTTAGTTTTTTTTTACATAATAAGAAACGAAACAATAACGAGTAAATTGATGTAAAAACACACAAATTGTCACTACATGCAGTACGAATGGTCACGTGCCGAAAAATGGCACAGTCCGTCATTTTGTTGTTTTTACCACTTAACAGCAGTTATGTAGTTTTGTAAAACATACCAGATAATAACAGGTTAGAAAGGTGCATGGAATGGATTAGATGGTCACAACTAGCAAAGGATTACCAAGAACTAAGAATGTACTGGTCTATATACGATACTGTCAAATTTTGCTTTGCAAAACCATCGGTTTTTTTTTTTTGGGGGGGAACGAGTTTTACCTCTGATCAATAAAGCTCATTGTGAAGTCAGTGTTTTTCCAAAGTACAACAGTCTGATGTTTGGCGCTCCTCCAAAAAAAAAACCTGGTAGTGCTTGTTGTTGTTCATAAAAAGTTGAATGTCATGTTTGCATCTAACAAAACACGGAAGGGACATTGTTCAATTTGCAGCTCGATAATGCAGAACCTTGGCAGTCACGTGCGCTTACCATTTTATGCAAATGTACACTCTCGGCTTCCTATTGGATGATACGGATTTGCGCGGGCTTACGAAATAGACTGGTATTCAATTATATTTATGTATATGGGTAGAGTTTAGAAGCGCCATAAGGATTTTATCGGGAACAGAAACTCCAGTGACACCAGAATTGTGCACTCTCTCGACTTAAGACACAAACATCACGTGAAATGGCAGATCCAAAGCCAAAATATTACAAACAATATGCGACGACTAATCCGGCCATAAATGACACCAGACGAAGGTCATCTACGGTAAGTTGGACAGGATATCTCGACAAAAAAAGTAGTAGTAGTCAGTTGAGCTAAACTTTAGGTTAAGGGAACATTACAGATTTGGTTTGCTTGCTGCCAGTGTATTAAGAACTTTATGTAATCCACCCTACACATAAACTGACAAACCTGTAGACGTTTGAGGTCGATCGGCCACTTGGGTCACAAGAAAATAGTTAAAAAAACGATTACACATTTTGCATGACATCGATTTTAAAATAAATTGATAAAACGTTCACTGAGCGATAAACTTCAAACGGGAGATAATGTTTATTTATTTCCCATCAAATAAAACATTTACGACAGAAAAAATGTCAATGGATGTTTTCAACTAGCATATTTCTTAAACCGTGTTTTACGTAAATCTTATACGAGTTTTTTTCTCACAAACTCTGCAATGTTTCTTTTATGAACGTTTGAGTAACAATTAATGGCTTTAATTTGTGGATTGCAAATTATGTATTAAAACATACCCTCAAGTTTTTAAGTCATTAGCTCTTTTTTCTTGAAGCTATTTAATGAAACGATTTTTTTATATAAAGCAAACTGTAAGCTTGTTTCTGATTACTTCTAATTGACTCTAAAGCACTGGTGCAAAATATGCCCTAAACGGACCGTTTACAGAGGACCGTTTAAGATCATTCAAAGGGTTGGGTTCAACGACTACATCGCATGGTGGAACCACGACCAAGCTCACAGGAACCGCTAACTGCTGGCCGAGGTAAGCCAAACGAATGTTTTTTATTGTAAAAAAAAATATTATATATGATTTGAGAACTAAACACGATTAGTTCTGATTGAAAGCTAATTTAAAGGAACATTTCAAAATTAGTTTTTTGAGGTATGGTGTCACTATAAGAGTGTACTGTTTGGATTGGGTGCAACAGACAAATATACCCAACACCAACTAGTGCAGCATTGATGGGTCCTTCATACCTCAAAATGGCTTATATAAATGTCGCATAAGCAGGGCTACATCCAACAACGGAATTACACAGCCTGATTATGATGATGATGATGATACTCCTTTAAAAAAGGGTGTAAATCAACTAAATATAAGTTTTTGTTGAGCTATCCCCAAACCCCCACTCTCTGCTGATTACTTAATTTGGTGTGGTGCATTGTATTGGTTCCCTAAAATCCGCTTGCATTGCATAGGGAACCAGACGATGCTGTCTCCCTGCTTATGCGCAAGAGCCGCCAATCGTCACTTTTAGATGAATGTGTATTGCTACCACTTGTTCTTGAAATACTATACAAAACTGGCTTTTACAGATTTGTTTTTAAAACCAACCTGGAAAAGGTGAAGACAAGATTAAAATTATGTTTACCATTTAATAGATGTTGTGATAAAGTAACACTTTTTAGGTAATGCGCTAAGATTGGGATCCCTGCCAAAAAAAAAAATGTTTACCGATGGATTGAGCTATGACGTCATAATAAGAATTCTTTGCTCCTCCCAACGAAAAACATACATATCGGTTTTGGATACATGCGAATCATTCATTCGCATCCACAAAACGAAAACCAGACATAAAAGAGGTTTTGCAGTTTTCGGTGTATGGAAAATCTCTGAGAAGGACAAAAATCAAAATGCCGAATGACCCGATTGCGCAGGTAGCAGATGGTATTACCGACGTGGTGATAAACTCATCAGTAGCGGACCCAAAGAGGGTAGGACTGGGGTTTTCTTCTTGTTTCATTTAAATAAAAAAAATACTAATATCGGGTGGCAAGCATGCAATTTGTTAGTCTGTATATTTGTAAATTATATCCTTTTGTAAAGTGAATCGAGGGATATGTTGTCCAGAATTCGCTGCATAATTGCTGTTTTGTAACTATTGTTATTATTAGTAGTACTATCATTATTATTATTGCATTCTAACTACTTTCTGTCAACAGCTTGCTCTTGCGGCTGTGCCAAGCGTAGCTACAGTTGTGGTGATGGGACCCGTAGTAGCGCCTGTAGCAGTTGCTTTTGGTGTCGCTTACGGCTGTTCTCTAGTAGCGAAGGGAATAAGCTTGATATCTAAACGTAAGTAGCCATCAACAAGATAATATTGTACCTGTATGAGTTTACACACAAAGAAAACAACGGCATCTCAAAATCTGATTCAAACGGAAAACCTGCAGTCGCCAGACAATGTTTAACTTTTTAACTCCGCACCTGCTGTCGAACCAATCTCCAAACCATTTTAACCGAACTGCAAGTTTAACACAAGAACTAATGTTGCACCACAAGAAGACAAGAAGACAACTTATGATCCAGCAAAAAAAGACAATTCATATCAAGTAGAATTTCCCGTCAACTCGGCCTTGGCGATAGCACCAGGTCGACCCATCATGATTGCTCTAAATGTAAACATCGGTCTCGATGTAAAAGTTTTCCAGTCATCTTTGTAATCAGCTGAGGTAACTCTCAATTTGGATAGATCAATAACTTACATTTTAGCTAGCAATTAAAGACAACAAATATTATTGTGTAGTTTTAGTCTGAGAGGTATTGATTATGAAGTGCATACTAGAGCCATTTTTATTCCGTGAAAAAAATCTCTCTTGCACGACCTAAACTCTATTAGAGAAAACTTTAATAAATAAAAACATGAATTTATATTGAAGCGGTGTGTTAAGATAATTTTGCCGACCTATCTTTAACTTCGTTGGTTTTTGTTTACTTAAGCAGCCAAGGATACAGAAAGTTTTCTGTTCATGTCACAAACAAAACAACAAGCAAATTGATGTAAGATAAACCGTAGACAATAATTAAATGCTCCAGAACAACAAAGTGCCGAAAAATGGCACATTACGTCATTTTGCTGTTTTCCCCACGTTACATAAGGTTTACATAAGGTTTGTAGTTTTGTAAAACATGCGAGATGATTTAAGTTCCGAAAAAACGATTGAAATGGAAAATATATTGACATTTTGCAATCGACTTACCAAGGACCAAGAAGGCATTGTAACAAATTTTATTGGGAACTAGTATAGACTCTTATGTGTGTATTTAATTTTTTTGTTTAGCGAATCTATGATTTATCTTGTATTAACAAAAAACATTGTGATGTTCAAGTTTTTTCAAACTTGATGATCAGAAATTGTCTCGCTTGTTCCTCCCTCAAATAAATACAGATTTTGGTTGTTTAAGTACAAATATTACATTTTGATCATCACATTTACATACTAGCTAACATAAAACCTCGGAGGGGTGTAGCATAATTCACAGCGCATGATTGCTGAACTGTGACTTTAACACTATATTGTGCGAAGGCCATTTTATACAAATATCATCCGGGTACATTGTTCCGTATTGTACTCAATCGATACACTATAGGCCTCAGGTTAGAGTTCATTGTCGTCTCAGTGATCATGAGACGAAAATTATTTTACCATGTAAAAACGTATTTTCATGACATTGTTTTACTCATTTCTCAAAAACTACAGCACCTCGGCGACTAATATTTTAAGGTACGCTTTCTACTATCATGATCTTCAAACGGTGTTAATTTAATGTAAATCTGTGGACATTGTGTTTTGTGTTACAAAAAGTACCCAAATCCTTTAAAACAAAAGCAAAAGACAATGAGAACAACAAAATACGTCAAATAATGTCAAAATGCAATTAGACCGGCCATGTGCCGAAAAATGACACACACACCGTCTTTTCTATAAACATTTCAACAAACATGGTCATTTTTAAAGGGTGTTTAAGTACAAAGCTGTAAATTGCATAAAAATTGATAACGAGCTGTTATTTACACAAGCAACTATATATAAGGCAGTTTGAGTATAAAGATGTACATACATGTTAGCAACATGTATCACTTCAGCCTCGATCAAATACTACTAATAGTCAAATCAAACTGAGTTATACAAAATTATATTCTCTAAAAAAAAAGCTTTTGTGTATATGTTCAGTGTTAGACCTGTTTATTGTATGCATCCCCACAATGTATTGTTTTAAAGAGAGTAATAGGACACTTTTGTGAAACAACAAGTACCGTTTCATTTTTGCATAAAAACAAATCGTGTGTCAAAACCATTGGGTTCACGGAGTATACATTAGAGTATATGCAATGTGTGCTTTGTATGACATGGCATGCACGAACACTATCCCGTTAGCTTTGTGTACATTCAGGGACACTCTCAGAAAGTTGTCTGGTGGCCGGAGCAGTTCGGCACAAAGATACTTTGTTCCTAAAGAGAAAACATATAAGGCATGTCCAACCTCTGGTAAAATGTAAACTTAAACAAGCACACACAAATAGTAAAGAGGAAACGATTAAAAACATGAAGAAGTGTTGTAGTACAGAAGTTGGTTGGTTTTGGTTAAGGCATTGTATACTTTGGGTAATTAACAAAGACCAGTTTTCTCGCTTGGTGTATCCCAGCATATGCAAACAAATATCTAACCTGTGAACATTTTGAAAGGATTGCATTACAATTAAAACCACAAAATAAGAGAAAACTACCCTCGTCGCATGGAATTGTGTGTTTGCAGAAGCCTAAGAAAGCCTTTCTCAGATTCAAATTGTTGGTGAAAATTACCTCTTTCTCTAAAATTACATTACTCTAAAGGGTGTTATTCCTAACAATGTTCAATAGTATCAACGGCTCTCCAGAGCTCTTTACCAAGCAAGTTTTTGATTAATGTTTAACCCTATTATGCTTATTAATCTTCATTGGGTTTCTTTATAAGGTTTCTTTGTACACAAATTTCGGTAAAATGCAATAAAAAGTTATGTGTAGTAAAAAGAAAAGTGCCTATGGGTATTACTGCATGATTTGTCAAGGTGTCCCTGAATAGTGACGAGGCTCGTTGAATTATTATTAGCAAAGGCGTAGCCTATACTCTTTACAAACTGCCTACCCGTCCAATGCTGATTGGGCTATGTATTCTATGGGGTCACTCAAAAAATAAATGTTGTTTGTTGAGATTTGTTTTGGTGTTTTGAACTAGATTGAGAACTTTTTTATCCTGTTGTGAGAAGTCAGTGGATTGTGGATTAAAAAAGGGTGTGGAGACTAATTAAAACAATCAAAATGACATTCCATGACAACTTTTGCAATGTTTCTAAAATTGTTAAATGTGTTAGTTGAAGTTAGTGTTACTGAGAGTGTTGATACTGCCAGTGCTTTTGTTCGAGTTGTTTAGTTTGCAATGGTATATGATCTAGTACATGTCAGTCTGAACTCTACTACAAAAAACCATCCAAAAGTCTGAAAAAGAAGCGTCGATATTTCATTTTGCTACCCTCAAAATCGCCATATATTATGTCTTCGGTGCCGCAATTTATGTAGCAAGCATTAATCAAATAGTTTTTTTGCTGTTTGGTGTGGGTGCATGTTGGTTAAAAACTGAAGCAGTTGATAAATTAACTTTTCTGATGGTGTGAAATAACATGGAAACTACAAGACCCCCTTTCGTCACTATCAGAGTGTCGAAGAAATTTCAAGAGCCAAGTTTATTTTGTTCAAGTACCAACGGTATTGCGAAATACTGTCCCAAGTTTTTTTTTTTGCGCGCTGTTAGCCGAAACTCGGGAATTCCACTATTTTAGGCAACGTGGACGTTCGGGATTGCCCACTCGACTGATGATGTCACTAACTTGCTGAGCCAATCCAACGATATAAAAGGACCGTGCGGTTTACATCTGCCTTATAAGAAGAGGACATGGCTCGTACTTCTATAAGAAAAAAACCTGGCTTCGGCAGAAACGCTTCAATAGCAGACCCAGCACGAGTCAAAAACGTAAGTAGATTGTGTTTTCCTCAACTTTATAAACTATAGCGAGAGATGAACCTTAAACAATACTTGATAGCAACAAAATGTTTTGTTACCAAATTTGACGTTATTAATACCTAGTTGATGATCAACATTTCTTTTCAATCTGTGCGGTTTACTTGAAATGGAACAAAACTTGGCATAGATAGAAACTGGCCTGACATTTCAACCTTAGCTATTTAATTTATTTCTCGACTAAGACTCTGCTAGGGTAGATCTGTTTTGTGTACTTATACAACAGATCTTTTTGGGTTTATGCAGTATGCAACACCTCATTCTATTTCCCCAGGTTGATAGTTTTGCTGGTCATCTTTTTCTCGGTGGTCTAGTTGGTAAGACACCGCTCTAAAACTGCAAGGGTTGTGGGTTTGAGTCCCATTTGATGAACATGCCTGTGGCTTTTTCAAAGGATTCGGGAAAGTATTGAGTAGGCAGTGCCAACACACTTCGGTGTGAGGGTAAAACCAAAATTAATAACTGTTTTTTAGTTAAATTATGTTACTTCACATGTTTTTTCTTTTTTATAACAGCAAGCAAATAATTGTGCTTAAAAATTGTTTTTATGTATTTTAACTACAGGTTTGTTCTTGGTTGTTTTACTGTGTGCCGTCAAGTTTACGAACAATCTTCCGAAAAATCTCGCGGTGGTTTCGTTAAAACCATTTTGTAGTGGCAGAGAAACTGATTCATAGTAGAAAGCTTACAATCAACAAATCCAACACTGTACCGAGCAGTTCCGTAAACTGGAACACCAGCCATCAGCCTGTGATTTCGACCGTTTTCTTCGACTTCAAGTCGTACAACAACAGTGACTTCTATTCATCTATCATCATCTTCAGAACATCGTCAACATGGGAGACACTGGAAGCAAGCACCACTCTAAATACGGGCACAACTCATCTGGATGCGACCCAACACGGTCAGGGGTAAGTTGACTACCCTTATTCCTCAATGCACTGGACACTATTGGTTATTCCTCAAAACAATTTTTAGCATAAAAACTTAGTCTTGGTAACGAGCAATGGAGAGCTGTTCAGAGTGTACATTTTGTAGAAAACGGCTCCCTCTAAAGTAACATAGTTTTTCAGAAAGAGGTAATTTCTCACTCAAACGATAGAATGACTTCAGCTGAAGCCCTTTATTGTGCATCTTTCACAATTCTCTTGCAACCTCGATGACCAAATTGATCCCAAGCAGGTTTATTATACTTCATGTATATTTTGGCATATACCAAGTGAGAATATTGTTCTTTGACGTGTCCAGTACTGACACTAAAAACATGTTCGATAAGAAGCATTACAAATGGTGACGGTATAAACTTCTTTGGAAAAGAGTTTCTTTCGAAGTAATAGGAATTGGACAAATTTACCGCAAAATAATTTGAGTCCGAGAAACAATTCATGCATGAATCAATTTTCAGATGTGAGATGGCTGGTATTTGTTGGCAAATGCCAAGGAAAGAAATTTGTTTGGCACCCGCTTTCACTTTGATAAAGCGGATAAATTCGACCATATAGATTCCATTCAGTTGCTCCTTTTTTTTCCAGCGAGTAGGCACTGCATTCAAATGAGTTTAAACCCCTCGAATCCATCAAAGACTTCCAAAATATACGATGTAGTCAAACTGAAACTTTAAAATGGGTTCAACTTGTGTCCACTCCCCCCCCCCCGCCCCACAAAAAGATGAAAACAGTGTTTAACTTCGATTTCTAAGATTTTTACAAACCAACAGAATGTGTGTTTTTTTTACGTGACTTTTTTTGACATAGATTTGTTTGAATTTATCATTTATCTTCTAGGATTTGGAAGGATGTTGCTGTTACTTGATGTTAGCAATAGTTGTACTGCTTGTTGTTTCGGGCATTGTAGCTGTCATTGTTCTTTTTGCGACTGGAACAATTCCTTAAGATTCAACAATGAAAGCAGATTCGACGCTTCTGTATCCATGACGTAGCCAAGACCATCCACTTCGAACTTGGGAATGATCACAATTTAAACAACCCCTGATGATGTGATTGAAAACGTCGAACCTTGACTTTGAGACAAGCAGGTTGAATGAAACTGTAATGTATCATCTATAAGAATGGGAAATGGAGATCAGGCGTGCGTTTTGGCGGCCCCAACCAAGCCCTACTGAGTCAAAAGTCGGTTACTGGTTGGTGTAAACAGCATCGTCACCGCGGTTCAACCGAACACGTGAAAATGCTCAACCGATGACCAAAGATCAAACATGATTCTGGTAAGGGTCGCCAAAACGCACTCTTGATGTTGCCTGAACAAAGACAGTCAAATAGGGTCTCACATTTAAGCCCCTCCCCGTTTGGGCCCAACTTTAATAAAGCTGTTAACCAGAAATTTCCTTCTCAGCGATTTGTTTTCCTCAGCTAAGCAACAACTTTGTGGGACACCAGTCACCACAATGTAAACTGAATGTTAATTTGGATTGTTACTATTTTATTTTAAGCTATTCTTTTCTTAGCTTGGCAATTGTTTGTTCTTACAGGCATATGAAATGGGGCCTTTTATTGACTTTAGCTATGGAGGTCAAAGTTCATGGAAGCTGTGGGGAATGCGGGACATGCAGCGTTCTTGTATCACTTTGTATTGAACTTAATTTGACTGAGAAATATGTTAATACATAATGTTAAAATGTAAATTTTTACCATTATGTCACTAAATGGTCACAATCAGCACTCTGTAATCGACAGTACTGTTAAAATACCTTTTTTCAAAGTGAGTGCCGAAAAAAGACGCTGTGCGTAATATCTCAACGAAAAGTGGTGCGTTCATTGGTTTTGGTTATAGAAACACACCCCACATGTAGATAAAGCATAATTTCAACTTGAAAACAAACAATTAGGAAAAATATTTGTAATATTAATTGCTTTAGTTATTATTATCTATTCCTGTTATTGTTTAAAATGAGTGTTAATTACACCTAGTTCCACAAAAAAAAAACCACGTGAAAACACAACAATTTTTGACAGCATCTTAGATTTTGGTTATTGATTCTGATTTATAAGAACGAGGTTTGGGGAAATGTAATGATTGTATTTATACCAATTACTTAATTAAATGTACTATTTATTACGTTGATTGTTGATTAAGCTTCATAAAGTTGTTGATTCATTTTGCGTGACAATTTTAGGGGGAAAGTCAATTATTCTCGCGCAGCACAAATTACTTAAAGGCAGTGAACACTATTGGTAATTACTCAAGATAGTTATTAGCATAAAACCTTTCTTGGTAACAAGTAATTGGGAGCTGTTGATAGTTTGAAACATTGTGAGAAACGCCTCCTTCTGAAGTGACATAGTTTTTGAGAAAGAAGTAATTTTCCACGAATTTGAGACCTCAGATTTAGAATTTGAGGTCTCGAAATCAACCATCTTTCATTATTATCTACCAACTTCGACGACCAATTGAGCTCAAATTTTCACATGTTTGCTATTTTATGCATATGTTGAGATACAAAAAGTGAGAAGACTGGTCTTCGACAATTACCAATAGTGTCCAGGTCTTTAAAATAAGTTTCAGCATTCTCGTATATGTTTTAATGCATTTTGTAGTTGTACTTTAGGAGTGTCTGGTTTATGTTTTTTAGAAGGAACGCAAGTTTGTACCCTTTCTAATTGTTTTCAGCGTACAAAACATGTTACTGACTAGAGTGATCCTAGACTTGATTCAAGACCCGTTCACATGCGGAACGTTTTGGGAATGCAGAGCATCACAAAGCAATAGTTTTCTGAGATTGGCACGGGATTGGGACTTGAGTGAAGTCTAGGGTGATTCTGAAGCACAGGCGAGCTGAACAATTTATGTTATTGTTGTCAATGACGACCGCAATAATGTCACGGTTCATATGCAAATCAGACCGAACGCTGGCACGGTGCCACATCAAACCACGAATTGCAGACTGAACTTGCATAGTTTAGCTTGAACATATTTGTTTTATGGGGAGTCACTCCTTATCATTAAGAGTTGTTCGTATACTGAACTACCTACAATGTATTAAAACAAACATTTATTTGAGTAAATTACCAGCAAAAAAATTTAGTCTGTCAGTTTGTAGAGCTAAGAACTCAGTTCTACCAGTTAAACAAGGGCTCACATTATGTCATAAAAATCACTTTTTCTAGCCCAAAGCGCCAAACCTAATGCATCGTGTCCCTTTAATGCAAAACTGGTAAGGATGGACTTAAGTTGACTCTATACCATGTACTTAATGTAAATTTAAAGCTATGCATTCTACCTATACTGCCTTTTACTTTGTACTGTGTAGTTCAATGGTTTAAAATTGTTAAAATGTAAGTTGAGGTGTAATTCCTTTTGTTATTTTTTCAGGGTGCATTTGGGGTTTTTAAGGTGTGTAAATTCAAGAGTGACAAATAAAAGTGTTTAAGAAAAAAAATACCTTACGTATGGAGTCGTTTGTTTGGAGACACGGTTAAACATAACCGTGGAATGGCAGTGTTTAAGTTACTTAAATGCAGTGGACACTATTGGTAATTACTCAAAATAATTATTAGCATAAAACCTTACTTGGTGATGAGTAATGGGGAGAGGATGATGGTATAAAACATTGTGAGAAACGGCTCCCTCTGAAGTGACATAGTGTTCGAGAAAGATGTAGTTTTCAACGAACTTGATTTCGAGACCTCAGATTTAATACTTGAGGTCTTGAAATCAACATCCCAAACGCACACAACTTCATGTGACAAGGGTGGGTTTTTTTTTCTTCATTATTATCTCGCAACTTCGACGACCGATTGAGCTCAAATTTTCACAGGTTTGCTATTATATGCATAATGTTGATATACACCAAGTGAGAAGACTGGTCTTTGACAAACGAGACAGGTGAGCTTAAAAAAAAACAATGAGCTGCACAACATTAGCAAAGCACATGACAGTTGGTTGCCAGCCAAATTTCTATGCCACATGTACCATTTCTTACTGGTTTCCTGCTTTATGCTAGTAAGCGGAACATACCTGTGTAAGACTTCAGACTGAATTCATAAAATGGTTCGAGTCATATGATGTGCCGAAAAATGACGCATACCGTCTTGTTTTAGATTTTACGTATTTATAGAAAAGAAAATCGTAGTATAAAGAGAAAGAACAAGGTTCAATCCCATTCACAATGCTCGGGTAGTTCAACGAGAGCTAGAAACTTTCAGTTACGGGGCGGGGCCCAACAGCACGCATGCGCTTTGCTTTATCTACTTAATATGTCAAATATAAATATATGTAAGTCAGCCCGAATCTCATAAAGAGATTGTACATGATACGCGCAGGTGCTTATCAAAAAAGTTAAAAGTCATCATGGACGATCCAGGACCGACACCATCACCGGGTCCCTCTCCGAATCCGGAGGGGGACGAACCTAGAGTAAGTTTTTGTTTTGAATTATTCGTTGGTATAGGTTTTCACGGTCAATTTCGTTAAAAGTACAGCCAATTTTATTAATCCGTTTAGTGTCATTCGAATTCCTTTTGCAATGTGTTAAATTTAGCGTAACACTCAATTTAGCAAAACTGGTTGGGCTAGAAAAGCCCCTGTGAATTTGAATGCTGTTTTGTTGAATGTTTAGTTGGATGTTTATTATGATAAAACGCTGGCACAGTGCCACATCAAACCACGAATTGCAGACTGAACTTGCATAGCTTAGCTTGAACAATTTTGTTTTCGGGGAGTCACTCCTTATCTTTAAGAGTTGTTCGTATACTGAATTACCTACAATGTATTAAAACAAACATTTATTTGAGTAAATTACCAGCAAAACATTTAGTCTGTCAGTTTGTAGAGCTAAGAACTCGGTTCTACCAATTAAACAAGGGCTCACATTATGTCATAAAAATCACTTTTTCTAGCCCAAAGCGCCAAACCTAATGCATCGTGTCCCTTTAATGCAAAACTGGTAAGGATGGATACAAGTTGACTCTATATCATGTACTTGCTGTAAATTTGAAGCTATGCATTCTACCTATACTGCCTTTTACTTTGTACTGTGTAGTTCAATGGTTTAAAATTGTTAAAATGTAAGTTGAGGTGTAATTCCTTTTGTTATTTTTTCAGGGTGCATTTGGGGTTTTTAAGGTGTGTAAATTCAAGAGTGACAAATAAAAGTGTTTAAGAAAAAAATACCTTACGTATGGAGTCGTTTGTTTGGAGATAGGGTTATACATAACCGTGGAATGGCAGTATTTAAGTTACTTAAATGCAGTGGACACTATTGGTAACTACTCAAAATAATTATTAGCATAAAACCTTACTTGGTGATGAGTAATGGGGAGAGGATGATGGTATAAAACATTGTGAGAAACGGCTCCCTCTGAAGTGACATAGTGTTCGAGAAAGATGTAGTTTTCAACGAACTTGATTTCGAGACCTCAGATTTAATACTTGAGGTCTTGAAATCAACCATCTAAACGCACACAACTTCATGTGACAAGGGTGGGTTTTTTTCTTCATTATTATCTCGCAACTTCGACGACCGATTGAGCTCAAATTTTCACAGGTTTGCTATTTTATGCATAATGTTGAGATACACCAAGTGAGAAGACTGGTCTTTGACAAACGAGACAGGTGAGCTTAAAAAAAAACAATGAGCAGCACAACATAAGCTAAAAACATGATAATTGGTTGCCAGCCAAATTTCTATGCCACATGTACCAATTCATTCAATTCAATTCAATTCAATTCAAAAATGGTTTATTAAAACATGACTCGCAGTTAAAAAACTGAATTGCACATGTCAACATCATAATATGTTTTAAAAATTACATTAAGTAGAAGTTAACAAAGAAAAGGACATCAGATAAAAATTATTATTAGATATACATTGGCAAAAATACATTGGTAAAAAAAAACCAGTAGGCACAATTATTATATATACACACATAACTTTATTAAAAGGTATTTAACAGACTGACGATTTGAGGAATTGCACTTTGTTTGTAGCGAACTGTTTTACATCTGGGTGGGTCATATTTGTTGGTGTGTCTTAAATTAACCTGACAGTTTCTATGGGGAGGTAGCCAATTTCTACACATGTGATGGGATTCGATTGAATAAGCAAAATCGCGACACAGTTTGTCTCGACGGTTTTCAAGGGTTTCTTACTGGTTTCCTGATATATCCTAGTAAGCGGAACATACCTGTGTAAGACTTCAGACTGAATGTCATAAAATGGTTCGAGTCATATGATGTGCCGAAAAATGACACATACCGTCTTGTTTTAGATTTTACGTATTTATAGAAAAAAAAATCGTAGTATAAAGAGAAAGAACAAGGTTCAATCCCATTCACAATGCTCGGGTAGTTCAACGAGAGCTAGAAATTTTCAGTTACGGGGCGGGGTCCAACAGCACGCATGCGCTTTTGCTTTATCTACTTAATATGTCAAATATAAATATATGTAAGTCAGCCCGAATCTCATAAAGAGATTGTACATGATACGCGCAGGTGCTTATCAAAAAAGTTAAAAGCCATCATGGACGATCCAGGACCGAAACCACCACCGGGTCCCTCTCCGAATCCGCCGGGGGACGAACCTAGAGTAAGTTTTTGTTTTGAATTATTCGTTGGTATAGGTTTTCACGGTCAATTTCGTTAAAAGTACAGCCAATTTTATTAATCCGTTTAGTGTCATTCGAATTCCTTTTGCAGTGTGTTAAATTTAGCGTAACACTCAATTTAGCAAAACTGGTTGGGCTAGAAAAGCCCCTGTGAATTTGAATGCTGTTTTGTTGAATGTTTAGTTGGATGTTTATTTTGATAAATCGAATGACGCAACATTACTTTTGCCCAGGCTCAAAACGAAATTGAGTGACCAATCTAAGCAGCATTCAATATCGCACGATTTGGTGGTCAAATTGGCTTCTCATTTGCCGAAATTGAGCGGAAAAAAAACTATAACATATTGTACAGAGGAAAGTATTTTTTTTCTCTTGTCTGTTTTGAAACGTATAGGGTTGTCCAAGCCTTTCAATTCAATTAAATTCATTTTATTTTTCATTGTTCTTTATTTCCAAACCAAAGCCTTTTCGCTTTTATCCCAACATCGTTGGCGAGTTTGGATTACGAGACCCTATCAGGCAACATGAACACGAAAAAGGCGATGTCGGATTCCGATTGTCGAAACTGTTGCAGTAGTTTCAGTATTTTTCAGTTGTTTGGTGATAGTTTTGCTGAGAGAACGAGTGTTTGAAAAGTTTGTCATTTTTAATTCAGACTACTTATTACATTGTGAGTACACTTACGAGTTTGTCAGTGACAGAAAAAGGGGATTCTTTGGGGAAACCGATAGCGATACAAAACTGCATGAAAACCGAACATTATCAAACCCGTTTTTTGATTATTTAAGTTTTGTTTACGAATTAATGGTCAACAAAACTACCTTCCCAAATAAGGAGGGATTACGTAAAGCTAAACTGATGAACCCTGCGTTTCATTTGCTTAATAAAGGGAAGGAAATCTTTAAACATTGTGCACTTTAAAAATTTGTTAGTGCGACATGGACAAATTCCATTTCCTTGTTCCTTCCAGTTCATGTCTTTGTCAAGTCCAAGTCTTGTCTGTCACAGGGGAAATCTTTCAAGCACTATGCTTTACATTTTCCCCTACATATAGGTAATTACGTTAAGATTCTAAGTAGCTTAAATTTTGAACAATGCTGCTTCAATCGTTTTTCGTAAGCTGTATGTAACGCTTAATTTATATTTCAGACAGTTTGTTGTTACCAATATTGGAATGAATGTATTAACTACTAAGTTGCTAATTTTGTTTTCCATTTGTGGGTCTGTTTTGTTACAGCGTCAACGTAGAGAGGAGTGGTGTAACATCTGTAGTGTTATGATCGTCTGCATGATTGGTGCCATGATGCAGCCTGGTGCCATGTTACTGATGTAGCGGGAGAATCGAGACATCGTTGACGTAGGCCGTGATGGGTACAACAGAGACTACAGGTTACCAGACGGCCTTACTGACGTTTGCAATAAAACCATTGAGAGACCAAAAGATCCATTAAAGACATCTAACATGCTCCTACAACCTGCATGATGTTCCCTACATCAAATAACAATTTAAATTTACTAGCAAATGTTAACATCCCTCCTACAAAATGGACATAGACTATTCATCCGTCTTCCAACTTACATACCTTTCCATTGTCTTTAATAGATGTTAAATTTGCTTCGGGAATAAAGAATTTTCATTTTGGATTTTACCCATATCCACCGATGTGTGTTAGCACTGTACACTCAGTACTTATTCGAGATTTTTATTTCACAGAACTCGGGTATAAAAATTGTTGTAAACAAATGCTAGTAAAACACTCAATCGTGTTAATAACAAGACTCAGAGTCATAAAGCCTTTCAGAACAGAAAATTATTGCTTAACAGACACAGGTTACCAGCCAAAATTACATTGAGTTTGTGACTGGTGCCCTTACCATTTGTAAGACAGTATTTTTTACTACGCAACTGAAGTTGGGCCAAGCCAACTTTAATTAAATAAAAACAACTCCCATGATTTGTTGCTTTGTTTCCCACAAACTCAACACAATGTTTGAATAATTTGTAACATTGTTGCAAGTAGCTCTCTGTTTGGATTTTGCATTAAAGCTTTTTATAGTCATTCAACCGAGGATAGTAAAAACTTGGGCTGCGATCGAAAGGTCTACAATTAATAAAAATGGAAGAAAATCAAGATTACCTCATCATGATATAGAACGATTGCGTAGTTAGCAAGACGATTGCGATTATCAAGAAACACTAATTATAGAAAAGAACTGGTCACAATTTCATTGCGCTGCTAAGCACAACAATTTGCTTAGCAAGAAATTTATTCCTTGATAAAAACAGGATTACCAACCAAATGTCCATGTGTTGCATGTTGCTCTTTACTGGTATCCAGCTAATGTTTGCTTGTCCTGAAAATCACGTGGAAATTTGGTTGGCAATCCTGTTTTTATCAAGGAAGAAATCTCATGCTGAGCAAATTTTCGTGCTTAGCAGCTCTATGAAATTGGGCCCTGGTCACAATTTATGCACCTTGTAGGAGCTTCTGGAAGCTTGGGGTCTTTGGATGTATTCCGTCAAATTTAAATGCGTCATTGATGTGTTAATAGCTTTTGATTTGTATTTGTGGTATTTTTTGTTAGTTAATGAAAGTAAAATGAAAGTATTTAGAAATATGTGTTTAGTTGGCGTTATTGCTTCCATAGTCGGTTACATTTGTATTGATATTTAGCCAGACCATAGAAAATGCCGAAAAGTGGCACAGTGCAGAATCTCATAAAACTTCTGAATTGGAGGTTTTCAAAATGAATGCCGAAAAAGACCATTATTTTTAGCCCGACTGTAGAAATGCCGAAAAATGGCACAGTGCAGAATCTCATAAAACTTCTGAATTTGAGGTTTTCAAAATGATTGCCGAAAAAAGACGAAATGCGTCAACTTTAGCCAAAACGGGGTAAAACCATCACAACTGATATAGAGAATAGACCCAAAGAAATAGATAAAAACAAAAATTATCTCAATAGGTAAACAAACATTCGTAAAATTCTTTAGATGAACGGTCAAAATAGAGGGATAACTGAGGGTAGCCATTTTGTATTTTATTGTCACACGTTACCAACTAAAAGCAAGCCAAACAGTCTGGAACATTAACATACAATTCTAACCAGCAGTGATCACCACTGTGAGAGACAGGGAACATGTCCCATGGTGTGTTTAAAACAACTAAAAGTTAGTCCACATTTCCTTAATCTTGTCAACTAGTTCGAATCTATATACTTGTTCCAGTGTTATAAAGTTTCAACTGCATTTTAATTACCGGGTGAACATTAAAAGCAGTACTTCGATGTAGCTTGCAGATATTTATGAAAAGGAGTAATTATCAAGTATGTTAAAGTCTAGTTATCCCATCGAAAATAAATATTCTAAAAATTACTGTTATACCTTGTCAGTTTGGTGAAATAACTTAATAAACAGTAGATTTAAATACTCATAGTTTTTGATTGAGGGTTTGCTCATTCATATTGTGTGTATCTATACAGTAGAAAGGAGATAAAAATCTTTCTTGTCAAAAACAATTCTAAGCACATTTTTCATGTTAGATTTCCTGTAACACTATTTATATTAAATCTTTATAACGAGTTTCAGTGGTGCTGAAAAGAACATGGTCCATTTCGTAGAGCTGCCTAAGCAAATGAAAATTTTGCTGAAAAGTGTTCCTGCTTAGCGAAAATAAAAAGGACACCAGTCACTGTTTGTGTATGCAATATGGCATTTTGGCTGGTAGACTTCTGTTCTCAGCTGCTTTTTGTGCTCAAGCAGCTTAATGAATTTTAGCCCTTAGTGGCGAGCATCAAAATCAGAAACTCCTTCGAAAACATGCCTTGAGAAAATAAATTAGCTGCTGCAAACATCCTTTGAGAAAGACTTTGTTTTTAGGGTGAAACTGTCAGGCAACTGAATAATTTCCCCAAAATATGCCTTGTTAAAAAAAATCTGCAGAAATAGGACACAACACGCATAATTAAATTCATGTTCATTCCCTTTTCGCCTGTGCCTACAACCCCGTCCACAATTCTCGCGTAGTCCAGTGTTGTTTTAACCTCAACATAGAGTACAGACTGCATAATGAGTGTCAACATGAATAGGTCAACACGCATGCTCCTTGCTTTTGTTTCATGCCGTAGAAATATGTAAACGATGTCGCACGATTGTCAATCAAAAGGAGCCAGACTCGTATAAAAGGCTTTGCGTGTTAAGTTGTCATGTCACAAACCATTCGATCTCGGAATATTTGCAAAGAGCTACAGGTTGTGTTCGGCTACTCTTCGACATCAAAATGAACGACGGTAGACCCAAACGGAGCCCGAATCCAAGCCCTAATCCGAACGGGAATGATCCCAAAGTAAGTTATTTTCAAATTTGTTTTTAATATAGCTTTTCTCTGTCAATTTCGGCAAATGCGCAGACAATTTATAACCACTTCACTAATCCATTTTGCGCGAAATCGAATGCTACTGAAAACGGGTCATTCGAATTTGTTTTCTGATCAGTCGAATCGGCTGCTCTTTTGCCGAAATTGACCGAGATAATCTAAAGCATGGTATATTTAAAATATTGGAAAATATTCACCCGATCTGTCTCTTCGGATACTTTCGGTGTTAGTTAGCAATTTACTTAGATTTTACGTTAAGGCCACTCAATGAAGTGTTCCCGTTTTCAAGATACATAAATATCCTAATAAAGGTGTAAAAAGGGCTTTTCTTGTTGTAATAAAACAATTTGTAATAAAACAACTGACTAAGATTTGCAAGAACCATTTCCCGCGTGTTCTAAGTGTTCCGATGAGTCGGGACAGTTTTAATCCGACGAAACATTTGAAGAAAATACCATCCATAACGAGACTTGTTTAGAATTCCAACAATACCGCCCATTGATCCAACATCTTTCTTCTCAAAAAAAGCAAAGAACAAATCCTTTCCGCAAAAAGAATTATGTAAAATGTTCTAGGGTGGAACATAAGCAGATTTTGATTTGTTGTGAATTTTTGTTCTGATTTTTTTTTGTGTTGCAGCAAAAACCGTTATGGTTCGGAGTTTGTCCAGTCATCGTGGTTGGCATAGGCGCAGCCATGGCGCTGTTTATGGGGTTCCTGTTCTACTCCAACTAGCATTCTGTCCAGACAGCTAGCAGCAGGAGAATCTACGTATATGGAAGGCAAATCTTTGACTTCATACCAAACACAGCCCACCCTGATAAACTCAAACTACAGCTAAGTCATCAAATGGACCTAAACAAAGACAATCAGAAATCAAGAAGCACAAACACATCACCCCTACCAAAAGGGAGCTCCACTGGCTACCGGTGCCGCAAACGAATTGAATGTAAGGTCTTCAGACATGTCTTAAAAGCCATCCACAACTTTGCACCCACCTGCACCATCCAGTATTGACACGCACTGCATCACATCCATTCTGCTGCCTCAACCCAAGTGTGCCCAATTTCATAAATCATGTAAGCACAAAAACCTGCTAAGCACAGGGAAATCTTACTAATAGCAAAAGTTTGTTACCAGCCAAGATTCCTTAAAGTTTACACTGTTGCGACTGGTGCTCCACTCATTTTGTGCTTAGCAGAGGAATTTGTCAAGCAGTATTTTCTGCTACAAACAGCTTTTTGAAATTGGGCCCATGTTGTATTTAATTCTCGTACAACCCACTATGGCGACCAAGCACCGTCTCTCATTGCAACCAGCTTTGTGGAACGAGCTACCCAGCGACATCATAAACATTGACTCTTCAAAACATTTCAAACTCATTCTACGAAACTTCATTTTACCGCAAGTTATTAACATTCATGTTTTGTGTTGTAATTGTATGTAGAAAGCTTGCTACTTTGTGGAATCTTTCATATACCGCCTTGAGTAAATTTGTACCAGAAAGATTGTATTTATGTTATTAAGTAAAGGCATTGTCACACATACAGGGCAATTTAACAGGCAACTTGGAGTCAGCTACTAGCACTGAATGCATGTGGAACACACCAACAGAACACTTTAGCTGTAACTCACTATACGTGAAAAATAATGAAAACATTAATTATGAATGAATTTTCTTACTGGACAAGTCACTGTTTTTTTAAAGTATTTTTCTTTAGTTTACAAGCAAATATTGACAATAACATTATTGCAACACCTACCACTAAAGAAGTTTGAGATCCCATAATGTAAAAACAAGAGTGATTTTTAACAAGGAAGTAAAAGTCCTTTTAAATGCTGTATAGTCAATGTCCCTGCCTATATACCTGCAGCAACTGTGTACTTAGGTCGCACCAGGGCGTTGTCAGGGAAGCCGACACCACTGTGGCCCTTTTCGAAACCACCGCTTCGGCTTTGGATTCGTTTTCAGGCTCCGTTCTCTCGTCTGACGCCTTAAGCACGTACGCAAAGAACGCGCAATTGTCAAATCAGTCGCGGGGTCAAGCTACCCTGAGCCGAATCTGAAGCCGAAACCGTGGTTTTGAAAAGGGCCTGTAATAATTAACATTACAACAAAAATGCAGACGACTGTTCTCAGGCTTATTGCTCGTACATTACTAGCTACTGTTTTGCTTTGTAGTCCACACATTTGTAGCATTTTCCCCAAATTATCACCAGCCTATTAATGCAAAGTATACGTTTTTATAACCAGTACATTTCAAGGTTTTGTTTTTACATATTTGTATAGTTTAGTCAGGTCAGATAACTCGATTGTACGCGTCATGGTTTATGAAAAAATGAGTTTTTCAAAACGAGTGCCGAAAAAAGACGCCGTGCGTCATTTTCATACAAAGGTGGAATGTTCAGCAATATTGGTTAAAGTTACAACGCTCATACAAATAACAACTAAAAATAATACATTTTAAATGCCGGGTAGACGCTAATCAGTACTTATATGTAGCTTGCAGATATTTGTTGGAAAGAATAATACTCATGTATGCCAAAGTTGACTTTTCCCTTCAAAATGTCGTCTATGATTAATGCTTTACTTGTTTTGTTTTAATATTAAGCATTCGTGCAAAAAGTTGCTCATTCACGTTACGTTTTTGTGTTATTTTAACAGAAATGAAATACAAATTCGTTGTCGTCAATGACAATTCTTTATGAAAATTATTTGTGTATTTTTTTTTAATTTCTTTTTTGCATGCATGTATAACAAAAGTACACTAAGGACTAAAATTTGCAAAATCCCCTTCCCTAGAAAAAAAAAAGCCGACAAGACTTCGGAGTTCGAGAGACTACTAAAGGCCCGGTCCGACTGCAGCGATAACGAGAACGATAACGATAACGACGCAAAGAGAACGCATTCTATTGGTTAAATGAGCGTGCGCGTATTCTGCGTCGAGCAATTCAACCCAATAGAACGCGTTCTATTTGCGTCGTTATCGTTATCGTTTTAGTTATTGCTGCAGTGTGACTCGCCCTACTGCAAAAAACGGGGATGTTATATTGATTCTCTTGGTGTCTATTTGTGGCAACACCGACACGGTGTTAATTTCACCAACGTATGGGGATGAACAACACCATGTTGGTGTTGTCACATAAAGATACCAGAAAGAACCAATTTAACATCCCAATTTTTGCAGTGCAGTTCTGGAAAAAACTGTCCTCCACATTAAGAAGTAGGCCTACGATTGGACTTACATAACAAGTTGGTGTATTTTTGTACACGATATTTTCCCATAGAAACCATTTGTTTACGGATGCCCTTAATTTTTATTTTATCATACAGAGGTGTCGCCGAAAATGTTGCTTTTGCTATACAGCTTGCTGTGTGGGCGTAGCCGTGGTGATTGTTTTCATTTACGGAATGAAATCTTTTGAGGCTTCATCTGGGGTCTGAAGCAACGAGGACACGCACCTCTAGCCAACCCCCAACCCCCCCCCCCCCCCCACCATTCACCACTTCTTCATCCTCAAAAGCAGCAGTCCTATCCAGCTCAAGCAAGGGAAATCGACAACGAACAACTTTCTCAAGACAGAACTTAACATCGACGGCAGAGGGAAAGGAAACTGGTAGAACCATGCTAATTACTGCAGATATGAACATTGACTAACGAACAACCTTCTCAAGACAGAACTTAACATCGACGGCAGAGGGAAAGGAAACTGGTAGAACCATGCTAATTACTGCAGATATGAACGTTGACTAACGAACAACCCCCTAAAGACAGAACTTAACATCGACGGCAGAGGGAAAGGAAACTAGTAGAACCATGCTAATTACTGCAGATATGAACATTGACTAACGAACAACCCCCTCGAGACAGAACTTCACATCCACGACAGAGGGAAAGGAAACTGGTAGAACCTACTGCAGATATGAACACGGACTCTCCTGTAAGATACCCATGAATTAAACGGAAACTACCCATCAATTTCCCAGGACTTGCATATGACTTACACCGTTGGACTTTGCAGGAATTTTACAACAATCTCCACCAGTCATAAACAATTCTGAAACACATTCATCTTTAAAAACACATTTTCCATCGGAAACAAAAATATATTATATCTTAAATAAGATAACAATGTTGCGAGAACAAATTCATAACCGTTATTGAGTGTATGTTTCATAATTGAGACATTCTTAAAGACAGTGTACACTATTGGTAATTGTCAAACCAAAATAACTAACCTGTGAACAATTTGAGCTCGATCGGTCGTCGGAGTTGCGAGATAACTATGAAAGAAAAAACACCCTTGTCACACGAAGTTGTGTGCTTTCAGATGCTTGATTTCGGGACCTCAAGTTCTAAACTTGAGGTCACGAAATCAAATTTGTGGAAAATTACTTCTTTTTCGAAAACTACTCCACTTCAGAAGGAGCCGTTTCTCACAATGTTTTATACTAACAACCTCTCCCCATTACTTGATACCAAGTAAGGTTTTGTGCTAATCATTATTTTGAGTAATTACCAATAGTGTCCACTGCCTTTAATAAACAATCCTATACGAAGAGATAAATAATTTACATTGGTTGGTATAAGAGTAGTCCTTGGTGTGAACAAAACAACATCTGTTCAAAATTTATTGAACAAACAATGGAAATGTGTGTTAGAGTTCCTGACTAGTAACTACACATAACAACACTATTGTTATTTTCCAAAGCAGCCTGCTGTGAATTTTAAAGATTTTAAGAGCCCGTGCCGTAATTACAGCAACTGAAATATGATCTTAGCTAAATAAGAATAGTTGAATTCGTTATACCACGCTCAGTTTATTATTTTTTTGTTTTGGGGTGGTTTTGTGCACAAGAAATTCAAGAGAAAGGATGCAGTGCGTCCGTAGATGCAGTGTCGAAAGAGCCAACTTACAGGCAACCAAATCCAGCCAATCTCGATTAAAGGAACACGTTGCCTTGGATCGGTCGAGTTGGTCTTTGAAAAGCGTTTGTAACCGTTTGTTATAAAATGCATATGGAAGAAAGATGTTGTAAAAGTAGAATACAATGATCCACACAAACATGCCTCGAAATTGCAAGGTTTTCCTTTTACCTTGTCGACTAACACGTCGGCCATTTATGGGGGTCAACATTTTGACTCCCATAAACGGCCGATCATGTTAGTTCGCACAGTAGAAGGAAAACCACGCAATTTCGAGGCAAACTTGTGTGGATCATTGTATTCTACTTTTAAAACATCTTTCCAACCATATGCATTTTATTAAAAACGGTTACAAACGCTTTTGTTTTGACCAACTCGTCCGATCCAAGGCAACGTGTTCTTTTAAGAAAAGTCATTCACATTTCAGTGTACTCATTATTTCCTTGGAGATAGCGAGTTAAATTGGAAGAAAGCATCTTGTGTTGCCGAAGTACCCACTTTTCATGCACAACAGTTGGTTACCTCAAATTTGCCTGGAAAATTCCCCCGTGTGACAAGGCCTTTAAATAACTTATTCAACCCTTTTCCCTGTAAAACGCTATGTCCTGAGGACTACGGTTCTTTTTTAGGATGGATTAGGCATTCAAATCTTATCATAGTCTAAACACTTTAGAGCGACACAAGGGAGAATGATCTTGGGGACTGAGGTCACCTTTAGGCAAACAAACCGGGATGCAACGTTCATTAGCAACTAACGGTTTCCTTGTTATCTGTTTTGTTTGAACATTACAATATTTTGGTAGTTTTTAATCATTTCTTATTATAGCGTAGATCAGCAGCTATTTGTCCAAAATTATGTATTCGAATAAATAATTAATCCAGTCATTTCTTTCTGTGCTTACTGTTTCTGCTTATTTCTCAAATTCATAATTTATTGGTTTATAATCCTTCGAACAAATTCAAGTACAATATTGTTTCATATTTGACCAAACAAAATGATCAAAAGTTTCCATTGGTTGGACTAAAAATCGACCGTGATGCTACAAAACATCATCTGTGCTCAAAGTTTCAAACAAAGGAAACAGTGTTTGTGTTATCTGGTGTTATTGGTGATGGTATCCAGTATCTCTCAGTGCGTTTGTGACATTAGAGAATAAGTATAAAGTGTCAACTGGAAATTAATAGCAGTAAATAAAAATAAATGCCGAAAAAAGGCACAAGGGTCCTCGTTTTCAATTTAAAACTTTAGACTAAGATCACCAACGTTGGGTCGATGGCTTGATTTTGTTTTAATATTGATTCCTAGGAAATGTGGCTCTAATTTTCAAAACACCAATGCTGCTTATCATAGCACGGGTTGCCTTAAAATCAAATCACGTGGTCACAAGCATGACGTATTTAATGCATATTCATGTTTAAATGTAGTTACGGGAACCGTCTAGTGCAGTGTCAAACTGAATTTAAATATCAGCGGCATAAGAAAGTGACAATGTAGTTGAAAATGGGCCGCCAGTTGACTCAAAATTTACAAACTCGGCGCCGCATCACTCATAGTTTGGTTTGCGGTTAAGTCACATCACCTAATAACAGACATGACGTCATTCATGAATATTCAAATTTGGAACACGGGGTAACCTTCTAGCAAGATTTTTTAACCGATCATAACATACAGAGGTAACGGAAACTTTGCCGACAGAAAAATGAAACCTTCGCAGAGTGGTTCAAGAGGCTCAGCTTCGGGAAATAAGTTATTGACTAAGTCATCGGTTATGCAACATAGTATATCGGTAAGTACATCTAAAAATGAAACCGACGCCATTTTGGAAACTTCATCCTAGATTTGAAATAAATCAAAACAAATTCCGGTGGCATATAAACAAAGGAGTATCCAAACTTGAACACTCATGTTTTTCTAGGGTTTGAAGAAGTTTGATCATTTTGCGAGCTTCCGCTTTTGTCAGAAACCAACGTTTTGTGTCCAAAGAGCATGGACACATTTTAATTTTGTTTGCTTTTTTCTACCAACAGGGTGTATTTTTTTTCAGTGGGTGAAATTGTTTTACTTCATTCATATTTGCTGCTATTTTACCCAATTCTATTCAAAAGAGACTCTTGGATCTGCTTCAGTGTTCTCTAGCCAGATAAAGATTTCATAAAATGTGTGGGTTTTTATTTTTGTACCTATCATGGTTCATATTTCAGCACAAACGTCAAACTTTCTTCATGTGTCGCAAATGTGGAAAGAAGTACGTTTATAAAATCTGGCTCGTTCGACATGAGAGATCATGCGGAGTCTATTTTTAGCAGCTTCGCCATGTTGCCACTATCAACGATCTTCAACACAACGTCAGGCAAGAGGTAATAGCTGAAACTTTAAAAGCAGGGTACAATTTTGATAATTGTCAATAGTATCCACACTTGGTGTATCCCAACATAAGCATAAATAACAAAGTTTTGGTTCGGGCCTGATTGATCATCGAGGTTGCAAGAGACTAGTGAGGAGGGGAAACCATTTATGCACAAAATTGTTTTCGGATGCCTAAGAAATGCCTCAAATTCAATTCATTGATACAGATAACCTCTTTGCCAAAAATTACTTCACTTTCACCTTGGGTTCTTACAATGTTTTAGAATATCTCTCCAGGGATCTGTGCTATGTTAGTTTGTATGGTCATTAAAATGTGGGTGTACTTACCAAAGTATCCCCCTCCTTCATTCTAGAGGTACAGTACATTGTTACTATAATCGGAGTTGTTAGAATTTATGTGTTTATTACAATTTTTGTTCAGAAGGAAGCGGTCTATACCTAAATCATCTGTAACGTTCACATGAAAGTAACTTTACCAACATTGAAGTTCCCAGCAGAACATTTAATCAGCTTAGAGAGTTGTCAAATGTGTTACTTACAAGGCCCTCGTTAACTAAGTTTTAGTTTTTTGTTTTTCTGACAAACTATACTTTATTTTGGGGGTTTTATGTCATGGCGCCAGACTACAATGGCAAGAAACGCGGGAAAACTATAACCACCAAAGTGGGCGGGAAACCCTCACGCTGGACCTATCGATTAATCTGGAGGGGGATTCACTAGTAAACTTTGATAGGTCGCAAACTTGTCCTATCTCAGCCTTAAATTGCAGGACCCTTTTACAAAATCGAATAACCCTTTTAGCTGTGGCCTTGTCGTCACAGACCTACCAGCGTTTTTACCATAGAGTTTATATAAGGACTGTTTTTCGGTAACAGGCACAAATTTGATAAAAAGTCATCACGTCGTTCAACGGCTTAGACGAGTTGTTGGAAAATTTGGGGATTACTTTGACATTTTTCGAAAGAAATATCACTTTCCAGCAATCCTTAAAGATGGCTAACAATCCTGGAACTTCACGGACAGGACTAAAGGGTAGAACAAATCCATCCATTGCGGAACCGAGACGAGTAAAGGTCTGTATTGGTTGTTTAAAAACACTGCACACTATTGGTAATTACTCAAAATAGTTGTTGGATAATAACTTACTTGGTAAGGAGCAATGGAGAGATGTTGATAGTATAACAAAAATCGTGAGAAACTGCTCCCTCTGAAGTAATATAGTCTTGGGAGAGAGTTTATTTTGCACTCAAGTAAAAAATATGTGCAACAAGGATGATTTTCATAGTCTTGGGACTATTAACATCACCCCTTATTAATTATTAACATCACCCCTTTAGCGCCTCAGATCCATAGTCTGGATCCGGCTCTGTAGGATGTATCGTAGATAGCATAAAATAAACTTCTTCATAATAATAATAATAATAATAATAATAATAATAATACACGGTTTTTATATAGCGCTTTTTCACGGGGTGTCTCAAGCGCTTTCGACATTAATACCCCGGGTTACTGGCCTTAAATCATTCCTTAAACCATCTCAGCTCCCTGGGGAGTATGCAGCCTGTGCGACAAATACATGCGCTACTCGGCTAAATCAATTACAAGAACCATCTCTGCCCTCACAGGTACCCATTTAGCCCTGGGTGGAGAGAAGCAATTATAGTTAAGTGTCTTGCTCAGGGACACAAGTGTCACGACCGGGATTCGAACCCACACTCTGCTGAACAGAAGCATCAGAGCTTGAGTTCGGTGCTCTTATCCACTCGGCCACGACACCAATTACCAAAGGGTGTTAAGTGTCTTTAAACTGTCATCAACGGCATATTCATGTCAATATTTAATTTATTTTATGAACAAAATATATAGTACACATTTCTTTATATTTCAGGGCCCGCCTTATGTGTGTCCCAAAAAGTGCGGGATGTCCTACGTGAAAAAAGGCTGGTATAACAAACACATAAAGAAAACATGTAAAAGTAAGAAGAAATCTAAAAAGTAAGAAGAAACAACGCTCCAGAAACAAAACAAGGCAAGAATTATAACACAATCTTCCTGTCCATTTTTCTCTGACGAAAACAAATTCAATGAATTGTTCACAATCAAACAGCCCAACTATTTATGTTCATTTTCAAAACGAATGCCTGTCCATTCTTTAAATGATACAAATTTTTAAGTAATTGATTTGAGGTTAAACAACGAGTAACTAGGGTGAGATTTGAGAGACGCTCTACTAAAACTGTGAAATTGCTTAAAAACTTAAAGTTTTCGTATATTTTTATGATTTTGTTTCAGATGAAGCGTTATTACTGCATGTTCTGCAAGAAAAGATACACATATGAAGTCTGTCGTAACACATATGAAGCCACCTGCAGAATGCGTTATTTCGTGAGATAAGTTTCTTCTGAACTATTTGATGGTGAACGTCGACATTTGATTAATTAATAGCCCTGGCTTTGACGTTTCAAAATCAACTATTTCCAAAACCCATGAACATAATTTTTTGGACAGTAAGTTAGGCAATGAGTTTCTTTTGTCCACGTCTGCATTCAAGGAGTAGATTTAGCAGTTACACAATGTCGCCAACGCCCAAACAATCACAAATCTGGATGGTTAAAAATTGCGGGAATTCTACCATCGTGAAACTACATTTGTTGCACCTCAACTGTTACCACGAACCGGGAATGAGACTAACGACTGCACGGGCAATGTTCAAGAATCGTCAGACGACTTCACCCAGTCTCAGCCAGAGTCGTTGCTGTCACCATAGCCGTAGTATGACAAACTAGTGAACTATAATATACTCCGGGGAAAAGAATCTCACTGTTGTTTAATAATAGTAATAATGTTATATTTTTGGTTAATTTTGGTGTTACTCTTACACCGATGTGTGTCACCACTTCCCCCCTCGTTCTGTGAAAACAAAGTGGAATTATAACCCAAGACCTTTAACATTCTAGAGAAGTGTCTTACCAACTAGACCACGAAGATTACCCGTTAGCTCGGAGGCACTTAAAATCCTATATTTTAGTAGCGGATACCGCAAACTGGCATCGGTGACACCGATGCAAATTTAACATCAAATAATTAGGTTGATATGACATGGTTTGTGAGGCGCAATTTCAGAAGGAAGTGGTCTCCCTAAATTATCTATTACGTACACATGAAAGTAACTTACCCACATTTGAATTCCAATAAAATCATTTAATCCGCCTAGAGAGTTGTCAAGTGTGTTACTTACAAGGCCCTCGTGAACTAAGTTTTAGTGTGCTTATTTTTATACAAACTAGACTTTATTTTGGGGGGTTTTATGTCATGGCGCCACACTACAATGGCAAGAAACGCGGGAAAAATATAATCACCAAAGTGGGTGGGAAACCCTAACTCTTGACCTGTTGATTAATCCGGAGGGGGATTCAGTGGTGAACTTTGATAAGTCGCAAGCTTGTACTATCTCAGCCTTAAAATGCAGGACCCTTTTACAAAATCGAATAACCCTTTTGGTTGTGGTCATGTCGCAGACCCACCAGCAATGTTCCTCTAGGGTTTATATGAGGGGTGTGTTTTTTAACCGACACACATTTGATAAAAAGTTACCCTATCGTTCGACGGCTTAGACGAATTGTTGGGAAAAATTGGGAGAGTAAATTGACGTTTTCAAAAGAAATACAACTTTCCAGCAGTCCTTAAGATGCCTAACGTTCCTAGATCTTCACGGAAACGACAAAAGGGTTGGACATATGCATTCGGTGCGGACATCAGACGAGTAAGTGTCTTTATTGGTCGTTTAAAGAAACTCGACACTATTGGTACATCTGCAAGCACACAAAGTTGTACACAATTAGTTTTTTTTTCATTAGTTTCTTGCAACTTCGATGACCAATCGGGTCCAAACTTTCATATATTTGTAATTGTTTGCATATTTTGGAGTACACCAAGTTACCAAACGTGTGTCCAGTGTCTTTAGACTGTCATCAACGGCATATTCATGTCAAAATTAAATAGTTTTTTGTAACAAAATACATATCTTCGATTTCGTTTTATGGCCCGCACTGGTGTCCCTACTGCAAAAAGCTTTACACGGGCCTTTGCTGGTTTATCAAACACAGAGAGATATGTAAGAAATAATGCTCCAGAAACAAAACAAGGCAAGAATTATAACACATTCTTCCTGTCCGTTTTCCTCTGACTAAAACAAATTAAATTCTGACTTTTTACAATCAAACAGCCGCATTTTTGTTCAGTTTCAAAACGAGTGACTGTCCATTCTTTAAATGATACAATTTTTTAAGTAATTGATTTGAGGTTAAACAACGAGTAACTAGGGTGAGATTTGAGCCAACGAGCGACGCTCATATTAAAAAAGTGAAAATGATTAACAACTTAAATGAAAATAGGAGCTTACAAAATTCAACAAGTTTTGGTATATTCTTGTGATTTTTTTTTAGAGCAAGCGCTATTACTGCATGTTCTGCAAGAAAAGATACACAAATGAAGTATGTCGTAACACACATGAAGCCACCTGTGTAATTAACTATTTAGTGAGATGAGTTCCTTCAAAAATCTTTATGGTGAATATCTATTTTTCACTATGATATTTAATGGTGCTGGCGTGGACGTTTAAAAATCAACTATTTCCAGAACCCATGAACATACATTTTTGCCGACGGGTTTCTTCTGTCTACTTTCGCATTCAAGGAGTAGATTTAACAGTTACACATGTTACCTACGCCCAAACAATCGCAAATCTGGATGGTTAAAAATTGCGGGAATTCTACCATCGTGAAACTACATTTGTTGCACCTAAACTTTTGCCACACACCGGAAATGGGACTAACGACTGTACGGGCAATGTTCACGAATCGACAGACGACTTCACCCAGTCTCGGCCAGAGTCATTGCTGTCGCCATAGCCGTAGCTGCAGTATGATAAACTAGTGAACTATAATATACTCCGTGAAAAAAGAATCTCTGGTATAATAGTAATAATGTTGTAATTTTGGTTAATTTTGGTGTTCCTCTTACACCGATGTGTGTCACCACTGTATACTCATCAGTACTTTCCCCCTCGTTCTGTGAAAACAAAGTGGAATTATAACCCAAGACCTCTGAAATTCTAGAGCAGTGTCTTACCAACTAGACCACGAAGATTACCCGTTAGCTCGGAGGCACTTAAAATCCTATATTTTAGCAGCGGGTACCGCAAACTGGCATCGGTGACACTGATGCAAATTTAACATCAAATAATTAGGTTAATAAATGTGACATGGTTTTGTGAGGGGCAATTTCAGAAGGAAGTGGTCTCCCTTAATTATCTATTACGTACACATGAAAGTAACTTACCCACATTTGAGTTCCAATAAAAACATTTAATCAGCTTATAGAGTTGTCAAGTGTGTTACTTACAAGGCCCTCATGTACTTAGTTTTGAGGTTATTTATTTATTTTTTTTAATACAAAACTAGACTTTATTTTGGGGGTTTTATGTCATGGCGCCAGACTACAATGGCAAGATACGCGGGAAAAGGTACAATCATCAATGTGGGCCGGAAACCCTCACGCTGGACTTGTCGATTAATCCGGAGGGGAATTCAGTGGTGAACTTTGATAAGTCGCAAGCTTGTCCTTTCTCAGCCTTAAATTGCAGGACCCTTTTACAAAATCGAATAACCCTTTTAGCTGTGGCCTTGTCGTCACAGACCTACCAGCGTTTTTACCATAGAGTTTACAAAATGGGTGTTTTTCGGTAACAGACACACTTTTGATAAAAGTTTATAACACGTTCAACGGCTCAGACGAATTGTTGGAAAATTAGGGGAGTACTTCGACATTTTTGAAAGAAATATCCAGCAGTACTTAAAGATGCCTAACAATCCTGGAACTGCACGGAAAGGACAAACGGGTACGACAAATCCAGCCGTTGCGGATCCGAAACGAGTAAAGGTCTGTATTGGTTGTTTAAAGACACTGCACACTATTGGTAATTACTCAAAATAGTTGTTGGATAATAACTTACTTGGTAAGGAGCGATGGAGAGATGTTGATAGTAAAATATATTGCGAGAAACGGCTCCCTCTGTAAAAGAGGTTATTTTTCACTCAAATAATAAAAGCCTTCAACTTAAACCTTTTATTATGCTTCTGAAAGAACACAAAGTAATACAACAGCAGTGTTTTTTCTTTCATTATTCTCTTGCAACTTCGACGACCAATTGAGTCCAAACTTTCACAGATTTGTTATTAATAAAAATAATGATAATAACAACCGTATTTCTATTTTATGTATATGTCGGGATACACCAAGTTACCAAACGAGTCTTTAAACTGTCATCAATGACATATTCATGTCAATATTAAATTGTTTTGTTAACCAAATGCATATCTTTGATTTCGTTTCAGGGCCCGTATCAGTGCAAAGATTGCCTGAAGTTCTACAAGACCCTAAGGCGGTATCGCACCCACTTAGAGCAAGAAGAAAAAATAAAGGTCCAGAAACAAGCCAAGGCAAGAAATACAACACACGTTTTTCCTGTCCTTTTTCCTCAAATTAAATTGAGTTTTGCAATCAAACAGCTCGCCTTTTTTTTTCATTTTCAAAACGATTGCCATTAAACAATTTTTGTAAGCAAATGATTTCGGGTTAAACATAGTTTCTATATGGTGGGATTTGAGTCAACGAGCAACGCTCTCCTAAAACCCTAAATTGCTTCAAAACTTTAAAAGCATGAGCTTATAAACTTCCACAAGTTTGAGTATTTTAATATGATTTTGTTTCAGAAAAAGCACTATTTCTGCAAGTTCTGCAAGAAAAGATATATATATAAGGCTTGTTGTGACACCCATGAAGCCACCTGCAAATAATGCGCCATGTGTGATTTCTACCAAGATCTTTCGTGATGAAAATTGCTTTTCAGCATTGTATTAATCAATTGTGTTGGCTATGACGTTTCAAAATCAACTATTCCAGAACCCATGAACATAATATTTTTGAACAGTAAGTTTGTCGACGAGAATCTCCTATACACTTCCTTATTCAAGGAGTAGATTTGACAGTTACACATGTTGCCAACGCCCAAACAATTACAAATCTGGATGGTTAAAAATTGCGGGAATTCTACCATCGTGCAACTACATTTGTTGCACCTAAACTGTTACCACAGACCGGGAATGAGACTAACGACTGCACGAGCAATGTTCAAGAATTTACAGACGACTTCATTCACCCAGTATTTAGCCAGAGCCGTTGCTGTCACCGTAGTCGTAGCTATAGTCAACGTATGATACACTAGTGAACTATACTCCGGGTAGGGGTTTTTCAGTAATAATGTTACAATTTTGGTTGATTTTGCTTTTCCCCATACACACACGTCTGTTAGCACTGTATACTCGGTACTTTCCCCCTCGTTCTATGCAAAATATCACAAGCATAGAACTCGGTTGGGATTCGAACCCACGCCATTTGAAACTCTAGAGCTGTGTCTTACCAACTAGACCACCAAAATTACCCGTTACCTGTAGAGGCAGTTCAAATCCTATATTTAAGCAACGGGTACCTCAACGATTTATTGACATATCGCCGAAAATCTGGAGCGAATAGTTATGAACACACATGAAAATTAATCTCTACTTGGAATACACAATTTGAGAAGAGTAATGACAGTAACACTTTTCAGATTCAAATTCTATGGCATGAAAAGAACTTATATAATTGTCTACATGACCACATTACTTCGAAGTGATATGATTCTCAATTTGATTTATTCTATCAAAAGCTTGCGTAGGCTGCAAACCAAACGGGTATAAGACCATTAATTTTTAGAGTGCTTACTAAAGGTAAAACCCAGAAGGTTAAAACATTATCAAATTGTTTTGAAATTAAGCATGAACAATTAGGTTTTAAGTTTCTGTTCGAATATAATCATTCTGTGCATTTGTCTATGGTCCTCAGAAAGTAAAAAACCAAAGTTTTGGTGTCATGTTTGAAAAGGTCAAGATGAAAATAGTGTGACCTTACCTTTTACAAACCATTGTAATTAAAAAAAGAAATTCCTAAATGCCGAAAAAAGACGCAGAGCGTCATTTTAAGGCGTTATTGGTAAAGTACGTTTTTACATTACGAACCCATTTGTCACTGACCTTTGACGTTAACGTTAATACTTGCCGAAAAATTAAAACCTAATTTCCTTGGAAAAAAATACAAAACATTACAATTAGCCTAATTTATTGAGTTCTCGTTTAAAGCTCACTAGTTCCAGCGGGCTTACTTAATATGCATCTTTGCCTCAGAGCCTTAGAGCAAATCTTTGATTAGTGTCGCCCTCTAAATGATTGTTGATTGACTGGTTGATTGATTTGGGGAAAGTGGGTTTGTGTGATAGCCACTTTAATAAATTCAGTAGTTAACTTGTTTCAACTTAAAAAGTAACATTCTTTCGACATTGTTCTCATTCTGAAAGGTATTTAGAAAAACTCAGTAAAACAGAAATTCTGACAAATTTACATGTCTGATCTTTTTTTTCACCCTTTCGCCTCTGTTAGTGTGTTGTGGCAACACGGTGAACGAACTTACTATTCTCGAATGCTTCTGAATACATTAACGAAACCGCCAATCACCGTGTTGCATGTCTCCCTTGGAACATTCCATTGATACCCGGGGTAGGCCTAACACAATTATTTTGTAAATACGCACTTCGCTGCGTTTCGTTTATTTCCCCTCAGTTGAACTACCATAGGTTGTATTGTATTATTGTGGCGTGTCACGGCGTGTCAAGTTCTGGTGTTTCGGATCAGCAGAGTGTGGGTTTGAGTCCCGGTCGTGACACTTGGTGTCCTTAGCAAGACACTTGATCGTGATTGCTTTGTAAATTTTGGGAGCTACTTTCCACTTGACCATTCAGGCTTCTGATAGATATTGCCCAATCATTTCAGCCGGCGTATGGACACAATTATCACGACCGGGACCCGCAAACTGTTTTGGTTTTTTTTTTCAACGTAATGTTTTTTTTTACGTGTGAAAATATAGATTGAGATACAGTTATAAAAGTCACATGTGACAGTTTTCCTTTTAGCTACTAGTTTTATTTCGTTTACATCCACACATGGTTTCTTTCGTGTCGTTTTGGGTTTGTTTCATTCATTTTATTTCATCTAAAGTCATTTCAGATTATATTTTCAACATACTTTAGTTGAATTTCTACTACATAATCACAACACGGACGACATTAAATGGTTGGTCAACATCTTTTTCTGTAACCGAATAATCTCTGTGAACTGATAAGTTTGAATGATCTTTATGGACCAATGAATTTAATTACTCCCTACGACTGTTGAATGCTGATTTCATTTTCAAACCGAACTGAAAGAGTCAGATTACCAAAAATTACGATTTGTTTTTTTTTAACATGGACTGGGAAAGCAGATAAAATCTCATAGCCGTTGTCCCTCCCAACTTGTACTTCTTTCACCAACAAACGATGTTTAAAAGATTTGGGGTTCTTTTTGTTAACACTAAACAGAATGTCCACAGATTTACATTAAACTTACACAATTTAAAGATGGTGATATAAGAAGGTTTCCTTAAAATAATACTAAGGCCGTGTCCGAAACGACGACTTCGGCTACAGCTACGTCTAGATCAGCGCGTCTGTCAGTGTTGAAGAATAGGCAGACGCGCGCGATCTAGCCGTAGCTGTAGCCGAAGTCGCCGTTTCGGACACGGCCTACGTCTCTGAGGTGCTGTAGTTTTAGAGAAATGAAACTTCAGGGTTAATGCCAAAGTATACCCTTCCTTTATAAGAAAGTTACAGTACATAAATTGATACTACAATGAGTAGGTCGATTGTGTTTATTACATGTTTTTTCTTAATTTTTTAAAAGCGTCTTGCGTTAACTATCTTTAGGCCTAACGTACACATGAAAGTAAAACTTGCCCGCTTTTGAGCTTACATCTAAATACTTAACCAGCTTGGAGAGTTGCCAAATGTGTTACATACAAGTGTAGTTATTTTTCCGGGTGTGGTGTTTTACAAACTAGACTTTATTTTGGGATTGTTATGTCATGACGCCAGACTAAAATGGCCAGAAAGGCGGGAAAAATCTAATCAGAAAAATAGGCGGGAAACCCTCACGCTGGACCTGTCGACTTATCTCGAGGGGGATTCAGTGGTGAACTTTGATAAGTCGCAAGCTTGTCCTACCTCAGCCTTAAAATGCCGGACCCTTTTACAAAATCGAATAACCCTTTTAGCTGCGGTCATGTCGCCACAGCCCTACCAGCGTTTTTATCATAGAGTTTATATTTGGGGTGTTTTTTTTTTTTAGCAGACGCACATTTGATAAAAGGCTACCATATCGTTCGACGATTAGACGAATTGTTGAAGAAGTTTGGGAGGGTCGAAATTGTTCAAAAGAAATATCACTTTCCAGCACTCCCTAAGATGCCTAACAATCCTAGACATTCACGGACCAAACAATACGGTCATACATATTCATCCAATGCGGATACAAAACGAGTAAGTATCTTTATTGCTTGTATAAAGACACTGTACACTATTGGTAATTACTCAAAATAGTTGTTGGCATACAAATTTACTCGGTAACGAGCAATGGAGAGCTGTTGATAGTCCAAAAGTCTGTGAGAAACGGCTCCCTCTGAAGTAAAGTAGTTCTTGAGAAGGAGGTGATTTCTCACTCAAATAAAGAAGCCTTTAATTATGCATCTGCAAGCACACAAAGTTGTAAACAAAAAAGTGTTTTTTGGTTCTTTCGTTGTCCAAACTTTCATAGATTTGTTATTTTGTGTGTATTTTAGAACACACCAAACGTGTCAAGTGTCTTTAAACTGTCATCAGAGGCATATTCATATCAACATTGAATTGTTTTTAAACAAAATACATATATTCGATTTCGTTTCAGGGCCCGTTTGTGTGCCCCAAGTGCAGCAAGGTCTACGTGACCGTGCACTGGTTTATCAAGCACTTTCGTGAATGTAAGACATAACGCTCCAGAAACAAAACAAGGCAAGAATTATAACACAATATTTTCCTGTCCGTTTCACTCTGACGAAAACAAATTAAATTACTTGATCACAATCAAACAGTCCACTTTTATGTTCATTTTTAAAAACAAATGCTTGTCCATTCATAAAATGATACAGTTTTTTAAGTAATGGTTTTGGGGTTAAACAACGAGTATAGGGTGAGATTTGAGCGACGCTCTACTAAAACAGTGAAATTGCTTAAAAACTTTAATGAAAATAGGAGCTTACAAAATTCAACAAGTTTTGGTATCTTCCTATGATTTTTTTCAGAGAAAGCGTTATTACTGCAGGTTCTGCAAGAAAAGTTTCCCATATAAAGCCCGTCGTAAGACACATGAAGCCACCTGCATAATGCGTTTCGTGAGATGAGTTTCTTCCGAATTATTTAATGGTGAATGTCGACATTTGATTAATTAATAGTCCCGGCTTTGATGTTTCAAAATCAACTATTTCCAGAACCCGGGAACATAATTTTTTGAACAGTAAGTTTGGCCACGAGATTCTCTACACACTTCCGCATTCAAGGAGTTGATTTAACAGTTACACATGTCACCAACGCCCAAACAATTAAACATCTGGATGGTTCAAAATGGCGGGAACTCTACCATCGTGAAACTACATTAGTTGCACCTCTACTGTTACCACACACCAGGAATGAGACTAACGACTGCACGGGCAATGTTCAAGAATTGTCAGACGACTTCACCCAGTCTTTTTTTTTTTTTATTTAATAGTGGTAATAATGTAATAATTTGGGTTAATTATTGGTTAAGGCAGTTCAAATCCTTTATATTTTAGCAGCGAGTACCGCAAACTGGCATCGGTGACACCGATGCAGATTTAACATCAAATAATTAGGTTGACAAATATGACATAATTTGTGTGGCACACTTTTCTGTGAAACATTTAAAGGCATTCAAAAGAAAAGTATAACTTCGTTGTTTGGAACCGTTAGATTACTTTAAACCTCTTCAAATGTAGATGTCTACAATAAAACTTACATGTGAAAATTTCATTCCATAATCTGGTCGTGTTTTGAGATATCGCCGAAAATACGGAGCGAATAATTATGACCACACATGAAAAATAATTCCTAACTGGAATACATCATTTGAGAAGAGTACTGACAGTAACGCTTCTCAGCTTCTCAGCTGGTGTAGGCTTTAAACCAAACGTTTATATGGCCATTAATTTTAAAAGTGATTACCTAAGGTAAAATCCCGAAGGTTAAAACATTATCAAATTGTTTTGAAATTAAGCAAGAACGAGTGTGCCTAAAGTTACTGTTCGAAGATAATGATGTTGCTTGCCACTTGTCTATGGTCCTCAGAAAGTGAAAACCACAACTTTGGTGTCATGTTTCAAGAGGTCAAGATAAACATAATGTGCCCTTGCCTTTTACAAACCCTCGTAATTTAACAAAAATATACGAATGTCGAAAAAAAGACGATACTGGTAAAGTACGTTTTACATTACGAACATATTTGTCACTGACCTTTGACGTTAACGTTTAATACTTGCCTGAAAATGACAACTTCTTAATGTCACACTAGCTTCCCTTGTACATGTCAACCTAATCGTTTTAAGAGTTATCACAAAATATTGCAATAAGTCTTATTTCTTGATTTATTATTAAAGCTCACCTGTTCCAGCAGGCTAACTAAATATGCATATGTGGCCCAAAGCCATATGTGATTCTAACCTTATTTTCGACCATAAATAGAAATATTTTTCATTGGAAAGGTACTTAGAGGAACTCAATAAAAAAATACATTCTGACGAATTTACGTGTCTGATCTTTTTGTTTTCCCCTTTCGCCTCTGTGAGTGTGTTGTGGCAACACGGTGAACGAACTTACTATTCCCGATTATTCCTGAAAAAAATTGAATATTTCTTAATATTCATGAGCTTAACCAGGTACCATCCAACCAACAAATAGCACTTATAGGTGACGCGCTGGTACCTTGGCAATATCAGTATACCGTTTTCGAAATAAGTCTGTTTGGTCTGAGTTTGGTCGAAAAGATAAGGCAGTCACGTGAAATGCATATCATGTAGCGTATTAATTAGCTCCTATCAACAATTGTGGACAGAATATAATGTGGCACCAGTCGCAACAGTTTATCGAGTTGTTATAATTCTACCCAAAACACACTATTTAGAATTGGTAACCATTCTTGGAAATTAAGGAGCTCACACCAAGCTTACCTAACCATGTCAGACGATACTAAGATAACCCAGGTCGACGCTGATGATTCGGAAACAACGAACTCGGATAATGATGATCCCGTACGAGTAAGTGTTGGCTTATAATTTTTTAGAAGCTAAGTTCGATTTTGATCGAAACACTTTTTAAAGTTGCTTCAAGAAAGGATAGCATTTTGTGTGATCAAATGCCCTTTTTCAATTTAGAACGGTGTGATTAAGCCACATGTTTTAAAGTTTTAATTATCACCTCGGATTACAGATTGTACAAGCCAAGCCGGGAAGCAAACGAAGGCGCTTTTTAACTGCGTCACAGTTTCCCGATCGCATTTAAGTGTTAGATACTTTTTATACAGCAAGTTTTTGGCCATGACATGACTCCTTTTAAAACTCACTTTGAATGAAGATGTATGTTATATAATTCACCTGTAGAAGTTTTCGAGAAAAAAATAGAAACAACAGAACATTATTTTCATAAGAGTCGCGTAAATCCGTTATACGTGCTAAAAATAATAATGTTCGCTGAGACGAATAATTTGTTAAATTGTTTTACTAATTTCTCAAAGAAACTAAAGCACCACGACAAATAGTGTTTTAATGTAAGTTCTCAACCATCATTATAATCTTTAAACCATAACTTTATTATCAATCTGTGTACGTATTGTGTTTTGTGTCGTAAAAAAACGAACCTCAGCCCATAAACAAGAAATCACAACTGGGCTGGTGAAATTCATGGGTGTTATTTATTTTTTATTTTGTTTTTTTACAGTCCAAAAGACGATGGCGTCCGAAATCTTCGTCATTCGGTGGTTTGGTCATCCTGGCAACCCTCGTCATCGGATGCATGGTTGTCTCACTGGCTGATGTGAAGATTGAGGGGCAATACATTGGCTAATAGTACACCCGAGTCAACAAGACACTTTCTTGCCGAATCGAAGCCAGACAAAATGGTCAGGAGTAAAACTTCATATACCCAGAACAATAAAGTAGTTTTATCTTCCACAAGTTAAAGTGATATATATCGATTTAATAATAATAATTATTGGAGTATACAGCCCTGAACTGCCTATAAGGCGCTTATTACCCATTTATACCCCTGGGTGGAGAGAAGCAATTATAGTGAAGTATCTTGCTCAAAGACACAAGTGTCACGACCGGGATTCGAACCCACACTCCGGTGACTGCATGCACCAGAACTTGAATTCGATGCTCTTAACCACTCGGCCATGACACTCTAAGCTGCATTATGTTTTATTTCTGTGACTGGTGCAATAAATTAAACGCCACTACATGCTTATATAGCTGACAGTCACAGTATTTGCTTTTCAAGAAGCGAGTGCTAGTGTCCTCAATTTTAGTTACTCTCAACCTATCTCGGATCAGAACTTGTTTTACTCATTTGTCGTGCCATGATGCTGTACGAGCAATTGTCACAACAAGACTTAACTACGCTCTACTCATGGAACTCTCTGCAAAAAAAAAAAAAAAAAACCACAAACTGACTTCAACGGCTTAACTACCGTACTGCAACAATTATCATCTAGGTCAAGAAAGCAGTAATTATGTACACAGAAATACATCCCTTAAAATTGCATCCTTCAACGCACCCGCAAACCTCCTTCCTCCCTTGCACTTCTTGTGCACAGTTTTCGTAAATTGTATAATTTTTTTAATGAAATTTAATAGTACATGCATCTTATTTAGACGGAGATGAAAATTTAAATTCACTCCAGTATGATCATCCAGCAATGATCCGTATCGATAAGACATGTTGAAAGAAAAATATGTTCAGGTTTGTTTACATATTTTGGAAAGGATTATGGTTCTTTACAGTTGTCATATATCCGATTGCATCTTACAAATTACATTATGTATTATACTAATGCATGTCAATACAAACCTCAATTGTGTCATAGTTATCTTATCCTGCATTAACTATTGAGTTTGATCGTTTAACTTTGAATCATGCAAACAAATATTTAGTGATGACCTGAAATTTAGACCCTAGCAAAGGTCAGGCCACTTACTACCTGTTTACATTTAAAAGCATGATGTTCCGAAACTGTTTAAGAAAACCTTTTAAAATACATTCCAGTGAAATTATAAGTTCCTAACATCAAAGATACCAAAGGTAAATCAAACGGATTAAATAAAGAGTTTGTTATGAGCAAAGCCAGTTCTTTGTTTCTACTTTTCTCCGAATGCTTTAATCTAGCTTTTGTTTAATGTTTTGAATATTAAAACATGAATATGTTTTATTATTGGGTAGTTGCTTTCCCACACCATAGATTTTTTTTTCTTTTACTGACAAACATAGTACTTACAAATAAACACACTTGGGTAAAAATCTGTATTGGTATATATATTAACATATTATGGCGAAAGTATTGCGACATGTCTGAGAAAAAAATTGTGATTGCAAGTAGAGTTGGCTTATTGCCATGGCGCATTGTTAACATGTTTAAACAAACTAATAATAATAGAAATTGGAATACCATTAGGCCATGATACCATTGTGGCGTAAGGTTCTCGTTAGCCCCACCCATAGCCCTTTCTCTTCCAAAACATGACTGACAGGTACTATACATGTAGTATATAAAACCCTGAAAGTTTGAGAAGTTGATATTCGAGAACATTTTTACTCATTTTACTTTGGCGATATTGCGAGAAAGTTAAGAATGGCGAATTGTCATAACCAACCGTGCAAAGTTCCGAATCCTTATGAGTGTGGCTGCACGAATGAATCAGTATGTGATCCTTGCAAGACACACAAATGTGAGAAGTGTGTTCGTTGTAGATGCGTGTTCTGTACGGTAAGCTCATTGCAATTATGGTACAATTGCACTTTAATTGTTTTTTTGTTTATAATATTATTATTGAGTAGTCTTTACATTATTAAGTCTGCCAATCTGTGTGTACGTGCACAGACATTATAGAAGTCTAAATTGTTTTTTGTTTTTTTAAATGGGCCGAATAATCATGTACCGATTTTCTATAGTATTTCAAGAACGCCCAATAAGTTTGTACAATACTGAATGTCTTCCCCAGGGACACTATTAACAACTTTAAAAAAAAATAAGAACAATGTGCATATAAAATCTTCTGACAGGATAAACAATGACAAATAGTAAAACAATTGCGAACCGAATGCGTATAGGTCAGACAATTTAAATCGGTCTTAGTTCTGTGTTGGTCATTGAAGTTGAATTGAAGATAAAGACTAAACGAAACAAAATACTGGTTATCATCAATACTTGTTTTAAATTTATAACGTTTAAATAGGAAAACTCACTCCACATTAACACAACTACAAGTAGCACTCCTCCAAGGAATGTCCTGTCAGCAAGTGTTTATTTTACAGTGGAATTGCTTATTTGTTGCAGCATGTAATGGCGTTAAAAACCGGAAAAGCAAAGACAATGTTTTCGTGGTCATAATGGTGTTTTGTTTTAAAGGCAGTGGACACAAATTATTAGCAGTAAACCTTTCTTGGTGACGAGTAATGGGGAGAGGTTGATGGTATAAAACATTGTGAGAAACGGCACCCTCTGAAGTGCCATAGTTTTCGAGATAGAAGAAATTTTCCACGAGTTAGATTTCGAGACCTCAGATTTAGAACTTGAGGTCTCGAAATCAACCTTCTAAACGTACACAACTTCGTGTGACAAGGGTGTTTCTTTCTTTCATTATTATCTCACAAGTTCGATGACCGATTGAGCTCAAATATTCACAGGTTTGTTATTTTATGCATATGTTGAGATACACCAACTGTGAAGGCTAGTCTTTTACAATTACCAATAGTGTCCACTGCCTTTAACCTTTTTATTCTCCTAACTAAAAAGGTTTTCATGTAGTTTTTGAATGGAAGGAGTTTATAGGTTACTCTTCCGCATTACACTAATTTCCTTTCAGATTCTAGCAAACTGGGTGTTTTGGTTGACTCGTTTTATCGGTTTTTCTTGCAGAGATGTAAATGCTTTAAGTGGCGTATTCCTATGTGGGTGTGGATTGTGACGGTTCTGGTAATCGTCGTAGTGGGCATCGTTCTTGCAGTGCTGGGATCTAAAGGAGTACTCGGAGGGGATGGAATGACAACTGTCTCCCCAACCCCACAAGTTAACCCAGCACCATAAAAAACACAGAATTTCCAGGATGTTTGATGTGCAAAGACATTGACATTATTTTTCATTAAAATTTGTTTCAACCCGGAATCGGTAAATATTTTACATTTTAAATACATAGTTGTAGTGTGCGTAATAAATAGGTTTGCTACAATTTGTAGATCAAGTTTTGTTTTGGCCATGCCATGAATCCCTAACTCACTGTGAATTAAGATGTATACATATGTAAAATAGTTAACATGTAACAGATTCAAGTGTTTGCGGGCGGGAGAACAAAAGTGAAAACCACAGAGCAATGGTTTCAGGAGAGTCGCGTAACAGTGGGCCTCCTGGTAAACACGTTGTAGCCCACATGCTAAAATATTTTTTCTTCTCATTAGACGAAAATAATTTCCGTGACACTGTCTTACTCATGTACCCGTTTGTGATTGTATTATTTTAACAAAACAGAGTTGTTTATGGGGTTGCAATGTTTCTACTGCACCTGTGATTACATCATTATAGCCATGTTAACTTAGTCTAACTAATATAGCTAATGTCCATTTTTAAATGATTTCAATTATATTGTTTCCAAATGTTTGGAGTGAAATTGCCATCAGTTAATTCACTTAAGATTTCCGAGTTTTCCCATTGAAACAACTCTGTCATGAACACTAGATATAATACATTCCGGGGTTACGGTACGGCGCTTAAAAACAGCGGCCGTCTGACAGTGTGTGTACCGTGAGAAGGCGCTCCGACCCCGCTGCCGTGCTCCCTCTGCACGGTGTTTGTTTGCAGGGTTAGATGCGTCTTCAATTCACGCTTTGTTTAATAATATTTTCATATCGCCTACAAACTACCAGCCTAAACTGTCGATTATTTTTCTGGTGAAACTGACGATTCAAGCTTTATGACTAAGGGTGTACATCCATTTTGTTTAATCACCAAAAAGGGGGTTTTCTCGGGACAAACGATTATTTAAACAAAATTACATGTTTATATAATGTTGTTAATATTATGAGAAATGCTTGCTTAATCGTCAAGCAAAACAATGTATTCCAAATGGGTATTAACAATTGTTAGTACTTTTATACAGTTATGTGCTAAGATTATGTTCGGTTCCCCAGTAAATACACGAAGTCGCTAGACGTCCTAATGCAAATTACGGGATTGGCTTCACAGTGGCAGCTATCGTTCCGACTTCTATACCGTGTAAACGCGGCTTTAGACCCGATGCACAGTGTGTCCGTCACGCTACATTGTTGGCTGTTTACATTCTTAAGTTATGATCTTGTGGTACTTAAAATTAGTAGGCTTTGTTATTAGCGGATGCACGGTGATATTGTATGAAGTTTATGTTTTAATATCCCAATAATATATAAGTAACCATTGCTGAAGAATGTACTTGGCAAGAAAAGTTGCATAAAGCTGTTTAGTAGAAAAAACTGTGTAGAAAAAAATGTCTTTGCTAAGCAACAAAAGAATGGGGCACCAGTTGAAACAATGCAAACTTAAAGTAGTTTTAGCTGGTAAGATGTTTCTGTGCTAAGTTGTTTTGCTTACAGGCTCTATGAAATTACATTAGTGTTGTTTTACATTGTACTAAAAACATTATCTGTGTAAATTTTCATCAAGTAACATTACTTCTTCGACCTTGGTAGATTTGCTTTTAGTGGAACCCAACATTGAATGCGGGGTAATGAAGCAAATTAAAATAGTTCTATGTATGTTAAATTGCAGATCTTTGTCTAAACTCTTGTGTGTGTTTTGGGTTATTTAGGGTGTTTTGTATGTTGTTTTGCTTTTATTTTGCTTTGAGGGGTATTTGTTTAGTTTTTACCTGTTGACGGTTGACAACCTTTGAGAGAGTAATGAAGATAAGTTAAGTTCCTTAAAAAATTTTGTTTCGTTTTCAACCTCAAAATGAAACTGGTCCAATTTACTGATGTATCAAACCCCCATCCACGCCCCTTTCAAACCCATGGCCGCCATGGCCAAAACACCTGTTCGTATCTCCATACAGTAAGTAACAGAGAGAAATCACAATAGAAAAAAAATATACAAACAGGCTACATGTCATCTTTTTATTGGTTAATGAGTTACTGTGGTAACAGTGAGAGGGGGGGGGGGGTGGAATCAGAAGAAAGACTTACCTCGATTGCTGGACTTGGTTTTCCCCTCAGAGATTGCGACAGACCAATAGAGGAGCCAAATATTGCGACACACCAAAAGTTCCACAGATAATAATGACGTCACACACACACGGTATAATCCCTGATAATTAAAAAACCGAAGAAATAAAAGCGATTATTAAAAGACGTTTTTTTATATTTTAAACTTGTTTATTTGGAAGTGATCAAAAAGATAGACTTGCTCTGATGGGGTACAGAGTTTGTGTGGCGACGATAGTCTATAACAACTACAGCTAGTGAGTTGGCGTGCATAAGGAAGGGACCGTCTGCAATTCAGAACCACTCATCCGGCTCTTATGCCGCAGTGTAAAAACAACACAAGCTGAGAGGAAAACAGTTTTATATAGCTGTAATTCTCTCTACTATGACTCAATAACTGTTGTTTTACTTTTAAAATATTTAATAGGTTAATTATCTTGTAATTAATTTACACAATGACTTTCTAATTAAGGGTTTCTAAATATTATCTGACAAAAATATACTTAAAAGTGGAAGGTTATTTGGAGTTATAAATTTAAGTAGCCCATGCTGATCAAATTTTAAGAGAGAAAAAAACAGTTAATTGGTGATTAAAATTGAAGTAAACAATTAATTGTTTTAATAAGCATAATGTGGATAATTTTATTCAAGTCTTAATGACCAATCTGCTACCGTTCTCAAAATAATTCATAATTATGGTCACATGTAAACTGATATGGTGTAATTTTTAGTATGGCCTTGTTGGTGGTTGTTGTTTTTGCACACTGCACGAACGCACAGCCACCATGTTTGTTTCCTTTGTTTGTATTGACGCGGCAACGCCCCAAAGGTCAAAGTGATTCTACTTGAGGGCGCACTCTCTGAAAAACGGTTTAAAACCAAAATGCAGAAAACTATAATCGTGCTTCGAAGCGACCCCATTTAAAATATTGATCAACAATAGACCAATGTAAAAATGTATCTTCGAAGTTCAGAAATTATGTTTACTGTTTCAGTTTTTCATAAGGCTTGTTTCATGAACTGCGTCGCTTTCTCTGTGGACAGTCATGAAGGTTCAACGAACGGGAGTGTGCACACACAGTCGCTTTGCGCGCGAGCATGGTCACACGGTGGCGCTGTTGGTCTTTAACGGTCATCGCTATATTCACTCATTGTGGTGCGGTATTGGTGCGGGTAATGTATATTTCACTGCGTCCCGTGTGATATACGTTCTCGCAGAGAATAGCGTACTTATTGTTGACTCCTTAATGTCACAGATAGGAATAGACATTTACAGTGGGCCAATCATTGTTGGCACACAATGGGGACTACGCCAGGCCGGTCAACAGGACGAAGATCTGTCGTCACGCTTAAACCATGCTTGAACTTGTATGTGAAGCTAAAAGGTATTGAGTCTAATACATCAGAAGCCTGTATTGTTTATACCATGCAGAAAAGGAAAACGAAACTCATAAAAATCACAATTTCTAAAACAATCGCCCAACTTACTCAGTTCAATGGAGACATCATAGCTTCCAGCATTCAGCTCATTTTGCTCCAAAGGTGTCTTACACCTGTCTGTGCACAGATTCCAGTGTAGACTTCGCATGGGAGATCCTTATGCTTCTGTATCAAGGCGTTTTTACAAAGGCTAGAAAGATCCTTTCTTTTAAAGTATGTCTGCTTGAACTAAAACGATGCTTTCCTCTATGTCTTCATTTCTAAGCTGCTTTGAACCGATTTTTTATTACGTAACCATCTGACAATAACTTCCATTATGGATATTCTACCAGCTCTGATTATCTTTAGCATTCCAACAAAACAAAGGAACTGCAGACAGCTTCATGTTTGGGTTTTTTACCATACAAACGAAACGATTTGATGAATCAAAGGTTTTTGCCTTGATGTTTTGTTTTCAATGAAGGGGTTTTTAAGTTTAGAAATCTCAAAGTCATACAGAGATTGTAGGGGCGGGATTTGAATAATTATTTTGGTCCGTGGGGGGGGGGGGGGGGTGGGGAAGTGGCAACATTTTATCGAATACAAAGGTTGACAAATGTAATTGACGAACAAATTCCTGATTTTTCTACGGGCAAAAAATAAGACAAACGTAGGAGGCATAACTTTTGATGTTTTCTTTTGCTTTAGGACCTTTCTATTTCATACGAAAATCCAAACCTCCCAACTACAGTGAAGTGATGTCTGAAGCTTTGCATAGTGAGAGAAAAAAATTAATAAGAAGCTAGACCGACTTGAGAGCACAATGTGTAAATCTCTAGGCCTATGGACAGGACAGCATTTTGCTCTCAAAAGAGACAATGTAGTCTCGACGCTTCAAAACAGTATCATCTGCTTGTCTTTAGGAGCAAGAAATGTTCCAGAAAAAATGTTGACACATTGGTTAATTTCAAATGTAGTGTTTATTACGATATTGATGATACTCATGTACATACAATTATATACATTAAAAGTCGCATATTATGCATACACTATCCAACGCTAAATGGAGACTATGTCCTTCACCAACAAACAAAATATGAAAACATTAATGAGTTGGTTTAGGCTTTCAATTTTAAGAGGAACAGTTTTAAAGAAGAAAGCAATTAGGCAAATTGTCAGAATTTCAGATGAACTACTTCACAAGTCTTTTATTTCGCTTTACGTTGGAACATCTTGAGTTTGGACTTCTTTGTTCCATCTTCTGTAGGTGCCTCATATAAGTGCTGATATGTATGTATCTAGGTATGTATGTATGAAAACAAACTGGGAACAAGCCGCGCAAACAAAATGAATGTTTCTTTTTTAATAATAATTTTAATAATATTTTGAGTTTATAAAGCGTTGTTTCACTCCCGAACGGGTGTCTCAAAGCGCTTCAAATTATAACCCCAGGTCACTGGGCCTTAATTCACTCCTTAAACCATCTCGGCTCCCTGGGGAGTATACAGCCTCATGCAACAAATGAGCTACTCGGCTGAATCAACCACAATAGCTGGTAAACAAGAATGACGTATGACGTGAAAAGCTCCCAGAGAGCGCCCTTAATGGGGTCAAAGGAAGACCAATTTTTACTGATAGTGTGTGTCACGCGAACACATGTGGCCCCAATTTCAAAAAACCTGTAAGCACAACAACTTGCTTAGCATATAAAAGCATTGCTTAACAGAAACATGTTACCAGCCAAAATTACATTAAGTTAACATTGTTTGGACCAGTGTCCCGCTTAATTTTTGCTTAGCACAGAATTTGTCATGCATATTTTCTGCCCAACAGCTTTATGAAACTGGGCCCATGTCTTTTTTTTATTTTTATTTTTTTTTTACATTTTTTGTTTACCTCAGCAATGGCGTACTATGCGCGTAATCATTATCCTTTCAGCTTGATAATTGTTTGGGGAAGAGCACAGGGTTAGTTTCTAATAAGCATTTCATAGAAATTAAATACAAAAATTCAATAAATAAACTATAATGAAAAAGCACGTCTTCATCATACTTCAAATGACAAATTAAGCTACGGTTTTCGCGGGAAAATTGCGTAAAAACTGTTGGAAAATTCTATTCATGATTTAGTACCGCTTGATTTGCTAAGCAATCCAAACCAATGTTTTCGTTGTCAGAAATTTCATGATTTAATTCGTTAAGGCATTAGAAAAGGAGAACACATCTGACGAGGTCTATGCCACAATCTAATGGTCTTTAGTGATAAGTAAAATGATAGTAACTTTCACAGCTTTCAAAATATGGACAATGCAACCTCGCTCCCCAAAATGTAGTATCAACGGAGCCGGTCATTCTGTTTTGCAGGCCTCCATTACACAAGGTGACTGATACATGTACATGTACCTAAAAACGAGGTTGGGGAAACACAACTGGAGCTTGTAGGTGAATTATTATGATAAAAAAACATCATTCTTAATCTAAGTATATACCTGTAAAGTACACAACATTGCGGAGACACTAAACAAGCCAAATGTAAAGTAACACGTCTCTATCGCACATACAGTGAAAGACATATCTATAAAACTAAAAAGGAGATGCTGATAATAGAGTGTGCCACTTCATTCACCTTCGCCAGAATCTGTAAGACCGATATGGGAAAGAAGATAAACTCCATCTAACATGGATTTGAAGCTTCTGGTAGGGAGACCTTTGCCATGATCAGCCATCTTGATTTTTTGTCATTAATACTGTAACCAAACTGAGACTGGAAGGTAAATAATAGTCTGGTGCTTAACAACGTAACTGTATCGTTATCACTGAGGTTAACAGGGCACCTGACAATGACCTGAGAGTGATACAATTAGATTCGACTAGAAGGAGGCCTATCTGCACCATGTGGCAACTAAATCTCAGACAGACTGCCCAACAAACTATTCAACCGAGTTGTAATTACATTCTTTAAAATGGACTCCTGGTTGGAGAAACAAAGCCAATCTCATACAAAAATATAAGTAGATTATGAGCAAGGTAAGAATGATATTCATGTCGATCAATGTTAGTTTAGAGATGATATGAAGTCAAAAGAGTACATTGAATACTTTGTTTTAGTCATTTACCCTTTGACGACCAACAAGTTTAACATTGTAGGTACAACACTAAACATTAACAAAAACACATTGAATGGCAAATGTTGAAGAAACACTTTTAATTGACCCTGTGCAGGCTGTGGGTCATTGCATGCTGGCAAAGATTATACATCACTCAATACCAAAGTGCCCTGGTTTCATTTTCTTGCATGACACAACACGCTAAACTAACAGCTATACGTCCAATCTGCAGTCGCAGTATCAATGGTAAAATTAATGCCTTGCTTAAGGAAACAAGTGTTACTACCAGGACTCGAACCCACACTCTGCTGGACAGAAACACCAGAGCTTGAGTCCCTTTCCTCTTATACCCTCGATCATGACACGCCACCAGAACAAAAAAAAATATATAAAAAATAAAAAAATAAAATGATGCTGATATCTGGTGCTGATATTTCAATTGATAAAATTTGTTGTACATTTTTAACATTTTTCGAAAAATCACTGATGGTAGGGAAGTCACACCACAATAAACCTTAACCCATAAAGACAATAAATAAACACAACTGCGACATAATGCCATAATTTGGAGGGGAAAAAATCACATTTGTTTTGAAAAAAGCACCCTTCACTGTAAAGACTTATACAAGAATAAACAAACACAAAACAAACCAGTCACCCATTGAACATAAACAACAAATACAAATTTCACGGCCAAGAGGTAAAAACATTTCTACATCTACAAATTTTACAGTACAACTTTAGAATTGATCTTTACCAACTTTTGGTCATCCTGGTAGTATTCCTGTAATCGTTTAATGTACTTTTAGCACTATTAACAAACGGGGCCAGACTATGTCAGCATCCAGCCTTACTTCGGCTGTAATCATTTTGTAAAGAAAACAAATAATAAGACGGCTTCATTATGATAAAGGTTTGAGGCTATTTAAATATAGACACTGTGCAAATCTAAAATGTATCCTCTCATAATGTACAGTCTCAAATCTTAGCGATACAAATTGTTGGAACGTAGCAGGGACAATTTCTCAAACATCCTGAGTGACGTATTCTACCAGATCCATCACCCCCAACAAATCGTCCTCATCCTCACCTGTAGTTGTACCCCCTCCAGCGCTGCTGGGGGGCGGTGTCCCATTGACGATAGCCCCACTACCATTCATGGTGCCCCCATTACTGACTGGAGGTGAAACAGAGGACTTCGTTGCATAATCCTTCACAGAATCCTTGGCTTTTAAGTCCCTCATGGAAGGCTGTGGCGCTTGCTCGTTTTCTTTATTCGAGTCCTGCTCAGTGTCTGGGTAACTAGGCTTCTTCTCCGTCCCCAAACTGTCGTCTTTCTTCATTTCTTTTTGCAGTTCGTCGCTCTGCTTCTCGTCTCCGTCTTCCTTGTCTTCTTTCCTATTTTCCTTTTTGTTGTCCTTCTCGTCGCCCATCTCCTCCTCTTCTTCTTCCTCCTCCTCCTCCTCCTCCTCTTCAGATTCGTCAGAGTTACTCTCAGCGGCCATTTTCCGGTAATCAACTCGTTTAGTTGACACCCTTGTGGTTTTCGGTCGTTCATCCGGACTATAATCACTGTCCTCTAGTACCTTTTTTGGCTTACGTCGCACCACCATCGATGTCGTTTTCTTACGTACGACTGGTCCGCTTTCATCTTCAGAGGTAGTGTTTTTCCTACTCACAAGTTGCTCCCGATTATCACCCTCCTCATCGTCTTCACTCTCCAATCGAAATTTCCGTTTACGCACATATCCAGTTTCCTCTGAAGAATCCGAATCAGACATGACTTTGCCCCGGTGTCTTGGCTTACGTTTTGCTTCCCCTGAGTCGTGTGATTGATTGCTGCCCTCTGATTGGTCGTCAGAAGAATAACGCTTGCGATGCTTTGATGTTTTCTGTCTTTTCGTCCGCGGTTCACTGTCATCGCTGTATTCACTGTACTGTTCACTTTCTGGAAATTTAAAGAGTTACAAAGAAATGGTAGAACGTTGATTAACAACAGGATTTCAACTCATGGCTTGATGTCGAGCATATTACCCTCTATTATATAGGTTTTCTCGTTCAATTTCGGCAAGTGAGCAGCTAATTTAACCACTAAGCTATTCTATTTAAAACGAAATTGTATGTCCAAATTCTGAATTTGAAACGCAGTAACAACTGGACAGGCAAAACGGCTTTAACTCGAACGCATGAAAGTGAAATTGGCTGCTCATTTTCTGAATCTGACCGAGGAACACCTTTAGTTCAAATGAAAATGCTTTTATTACATTTGATCAGCCAGCCCACTAGGTGCATTGGGATAGGGCATGTGTGCTGTTCAGCGAGCAAAACCATGTCTCTGATTTAAGAAAATGCAGTTTGACAGAAATCCAACAAATTTTGACATCGCAGAATTGTTACCCGACTACCAGGGGTCAATTTCACAAAGAAAGGACTAGTCTTAGGACTCTTTATAGTTTTACAAAATTTTTAAATCTTATCTGAAAACTAACTTTTTTAAGAGTTACTTTTCATAACATATTTGGTGATTGTAATGTTTTACATTTTTATAAGCTGTTGTTCTGTAGTAACAATTGTTTCTTCTGTTTTTACAAAATTGTCTGTATTTTTAATGGTTTTAATTGTACAGCGCTTTGTGATATCTGTGACATGGAAGGCGTTTAAAAGAAAATAAAAATATTAGTATTGTTGTACAAAAACTTAAGGCTAATCCAAAGTTAGGACGAGTAACTTGTCCTATCTCGAGATAAGACCTGTCTTAACTCTTTGTGAAACCCACCCCTGTCCTGGATTGACTTTGAAAAAAACCCGAAATCAATTACCCGAATCAAATTCCTCGTCGTCTGATATGTCTCGATAGCGTACACGTTTCCGCTGTCGTCTCTCGCTCCTTCGTTTGGGTAGACTGTTCCACTTGGAGTAGCGTTTAGATTTCTTCCTCCTTGGTCCGTCTGACTCGCTGTCTTCACTGACGTAGCTGTCATCGTCAACCTCTTCATCTCCTTCTATATTCTCGTAGTCTTGGTCGCTCCCCAACTCACTGAGGAAATAATTATTATAGAAACAATTTTAGTATTTATTTATTATTATTTACAATTTCAGTAATTATTTATTACGTGTATGGGTGGCATGGTTGGCTTGTGCGGAAAGCACTCGCCTCTTACCAGGGTGACTCTTGTTCGATTCCCGGCCAGGGCCATGTGTGAGTTGAGTTGTGCTTTGGTTCTCTGCTGTGCCACGAGGGTTTTCCAAACCATGTGGTTTCCTCCCTCGGGAAAAATTAAACACTTAATGGGTTGTGTGGCTTGCGGCCAAAGGCGCCCTTGCATGCCTGCTTCTCTCACACGTTGTAGCCGCGTCCTTTGCAATTCAGCTCTTAGCTGCGAGTAGGGATTGATAAGCCCCCCAAATTATTATTATTATTATGTATACATATGACTCTCTTTAATGAGAGCTTGGAAGATACGATACACCAACTTATGCAAGGTTTTCTTAGCGGTCCTGAACTGTCCCATGCATGTCTCTAGATCTTAAAACTAGAAGATAAGAGCATGGTCGTTACGAGAAAACTGATGATACAAGGTATTTTAGCGGCCACACTGTTAGGTAACAAAAGCTTACTGTTAAGCTAGTTCAAGTTTAGAAATTACAATCACGTTGCCAAGCTATTTTCAGACCGAACTGGCCAAATTGCAGGCATGTATCCTTCAAAAGCACCGTAGATGATATTGAATGGTCAGACAGTAGGAGGGTTGACTGTGTACATTACAGGCTGGCATAGTGCATTTACATTGTATCCTCCAAAACATGAACATGAATGGTCAGACAGCAAGATGGTTGACTGTTTAGTGCGTAGATGCATTTATCACACAATATCATATCCAAGGCTAGCATTGTTTATCCGTCATCAAAACCACATCGGTCACACAGTAGGTTAACTATCTAACAAACCTTTCCACGTTGTAATCCTCACTCATCTCGTCCTCTTCCTCCTCGCTGGTCGTATCGAGATCGCCGAGGCGTCTCTGTTTCTTGCGTTTCTTCTTCTCTTCCTTGTTCTCATCCTCGCTGCTCTCCTTCATCCCCTCGATGGTGGAGATGTCTTTACCCCGACTGATCGGCCGAGACACTTGATATTCCTTGTAGGCTGAAACAACAAAGAACATTTATATAAATTATCTCACCCAAAAACAAAACATTTCTGTAGATGAGTTTTCAGCAGAAGATACTGTCTATAATTTCAATTTTAGGCTGAAACAACAAAGAACAATGAAATTAAACAAATTGTCCCCCCCCCCCTGTAGATGAGTTTTCAGAAGAAGGCTACACCTATCATCTCACACATCAAAGCTTGATATGCCTTGTAGGCTGAAACAACAAAGAACAACAATAAAACATATCGTCTCCCCTCAATAAAATAATTCCGTAGACAAGTTTTCAGTGCAAGATTACGCCTATCAAATCACACATCAAAACTTGGAATTCCTTGTAGGCTAAAGAATAACAAAGAACAACCGTGAAACACATCAACTAACCTCAAACAACAAATTGCTGCCAATTAGTTCTCGATGAAACATTACGTCTGCTGAATCATACATTAAAACTTTGACTATCCTCAAACTTTGATTGAATATTTGACTGTAGCCAACTGTAGTTTTCCTTTCTTCTTACACTGCTATATAACTGCAAAGTTCATTGGTTCAAATCCTGCAAGTGATTTTTTCACAGAACTTGGGAAAGTATACAGTACTAACACACGTCTTTGTATGTGGGTAAAGCCAAAATTAATATTCTTAATCCCTGATGCAAAGTACAATCTTTAAATACCTTTCTTGTGTTCCACAACTTCGTCTTGGATGGCAGAGTTAATGGCCGAATCGAAATCTTCAAACTTGTAATTAATCTCTTTCCTGCTCCTCCTTGACCGTCTCTGGACCATCTCAAAAGCTCCCTCGTCCTCTTCCTCATCTTCTTCATCTTCCCCGTCGTTGATGAACCTCCTCTCTCGCAGTCCCTTCAGTCGACGCCTGTCGCTTTCCCTCTCGGCGTCTCGGCGGGCCTGCTGGCGGTGTCGTCGGCGATGTCTTGAGCGGGCGTCATCGTCACGGTGGTGGGAGGACCTCTTCTTTTGTCGGAAGCCTGAGGAATGACAGACTGCTACGGCTCGCCGGTCCTTCTTCACTTTTACCATTTCCTGATTTAGATAAAATTATGTTGACAAATAATCAAGTCAAAATTTTCGCAGAATTGTTATTAATGGTCTTTGACATTTACCAAAGATGTCCAGTTCCTTTAAAGGCACTTTTGGTAATTGTCACAGACCAGTCTTCTCACTTGGTGTATCCTCAGTTGGTGTATCCTTACATAAGCTTAAAATAACAAGCCTGTGAAAATTTGAGCTCAACTGGTCATCGAAGTTGCGAGAAAATGATGAAAGAAAAAACATCTTTGTAGGATGAATTTGTGTGCTTTCAGATAGGAATAAAAGACTTCTGGCTAGTTATTACTTTAGTGAGAAATTACCCCTTTCACAAAATCTATGCTACTTCAGAAGGGGGCCGTTTCTCACAATGTTTTTATACTATCAACAGCTCTCCAATGCTTGTTACCAAGTCCATTTTTAAGTTAATATTTGTTTTGAAAAATTACCAAACGTGTACCTTCCCTTTAACCCTGGAATTAAACTACTTACCCCAGGTAGAATATTATTCATACTAATATCAGTCAGCTCCCAGAGGCCTATTCTGGATTTATGTTTGCGTTTCCGTTCTTTCTTCTTCAAGTCAACATCGACTTCTTCAAGTGTGTCCACCAGCCTGCCAATGAGTTTCTCCTGACAGAAGTAAACCAAAAATGTTGTTAAACCTTGCGACAAACTTTCCCCGTCAGTGCATTTACCATAGTCATCCATTACATTACTAGACCAGGGCCCAATCTAAAAGAGCTACAAAAACACAAAAATAACTAAGCACAAAACAATTATCTAACCAGAAAAAGCTGTACTACAATTTATAACTGGTATCCCGCTAATTTCCACAAAGCAGAAAACAGTTAAAACAACATTACAGAATTGGTTTTACTAGCAAAACAGTTGCTGGCAGTGTAATAACTTTATGTAATCCACCATATATGTACATGAACTGACAAACCTGTAGAAGTTTTAAATCGATCGGCCATCTGGGTCACGAGAAAATAGTGAAAAACCGATTACAAATTTTGCATTGCATTGATGCCAAAATAAAAATTAATAAATTGCTAACTGGGCGATAAACTCCAAATGCAAAGTTAGAATATTTATTTCTCATCAAATATGACATTTCAGACAGAAATATTTCAAGGGATGTTTTCTACTATCATCAATAGACCGTGTAAGTTTTATGTAAATCGGTGATCTTCACAATTTTGTTTTTCTTTCCAAGTCTGTTACGTTCCTTAAAGCCATTGGACCCTTTCAGTAAACAGTGTTGTCCAAGGCCCACACTTTGTGTACCACAACTTCTATATCAAATAACAAACCTGTGAAAATTTAGGCTCAATCGGTCATCGGAGTCGGGAGAAAACAACGGAAAAACCCACCCTTGTTTCCGCGCGTTTCGCCGTGTCATGACATGTGTTTCAAATAAATCCGTAATTCTCGTTAACGAGAATTTATATTGTTTTGCTGTTTTCTCAAAAAGTAAAGCATTTCATGGAATAATATTTCAAGAGAAGTCTTTCACCATTTCCTTCTGTAAACCCTGTAAGTTATTTGTAAATCTGTGAACTTTTTTATTTTTGTCTGAACCGAAAGGGTCCAATGGCTTTAACGCAATGCTTTTTCGCTTCAGCACCTCTATGAAGTCGGGCCCTGATACTTCACAGAGGCACATGGCCTCCAATGCCCCATGTTATTGCCTTGTTGCCCCTTGAAAAGTTCCACTATAAATTAACACCTTCCTCATAGAGGTGCCCTTTGCCAGTGGGAAAATACCTTACCCTTTTCAAGCTTTTAGTACATGAAAGCAATATCATGGCTCAAAATAGCGACTAGCCCACTAGCCACAGTCACGTCATTTAGCACTGAGAGCCCGAACCCAACAAATTAACCAAGTAGGGTTTAAATGTTACACTGGACTATAACCCTTAGGCGTGTAGTGTTTTGTGGAGGTTTTCTTAACACTCGAGCTCTGAAGTTGGTGCTCTAAATCCTGAGACAAAGTGTCAACAGATATTTTGTATCTAAAGCAGGGATTGATAAGAGTAAGGCTCAGCTCTGCAGTGTTCTAACCAAGTCATTTTTTCTCAAGTCAAGTCAAAAGTCAAACTTTTGCAAGTCAAGTCACAAGTCATGTAATGTCCCAAAATAAATCCACTCTCATTTAGTTGTGACAATCTTCAGTAAACTCAAATCTTTCCGTCGACTACCTTTCTTTCACTGTCATTAAGTAATTTTTGTCCTAGTCAAGTCAAGTCGCAAGTCAATAAAATTGGTGACCCGAGTCGGACTCGAATCCAAGTCACCGACTCGAGTCAACAACACTGCAGCTTGGTGAGTAACTTACATGTTCACAATTCGGACAGTACCAATTGCCATCAGGGATAATCATGAGTGGAGGACGTAGACACGCTGTATGGTAACCCGAGTCACACTTGTCACAAAGTAAAATCTGCAGTGAGAATCAAACGAAAAACGGCATTACTCAAAGTTTACTCACATCCATCCTTAACTCTTTTAACAGTAGCTAGGTTTTATAAAGCAATTTTTGGAACGGCATCTCAAAGGGCTACTTATTATTATTCCGAAATGTTTTGAAGTTTGGGAACCTTTTGTTTACGGTGCAGTGGCATATTTAGCAGCCACTGGCATACCAGGGGAAACAAACAAGACACAAGACCAACAGCTTTGGTGTACACGTCTGTCCCCTCCGAAGGACAAAACGATAATGGTCAAGTGTTTTGCTCATGAGGTCACAAGTGTCAAGACAGTGACTCAAACCCACACTTTTATCTTTATGCTGTTATGAATTGAATGTTAATTATAAACAATTTAAAAATTAAATAACGTTTTCTTTTTTTAAGGAGTTAAAAAAGAAACTGATTTCCAGTTAACAGAAAAGAAATCACATTCCTGTAAAAAAATATTTGCTTTAACAAAAAGAAGAATTTACCCATTCTGGATGGTTGTACATTCCACATTTGCAGCATGGGCTGTCATCATCCCCTTGAGGCTGAGTGCCATCTTCCTCCTCCGCCTCAACCTTTGCCTCCCCATCTTCATCTTCTTCATCCTTCATCTCTTCCTCTATCTTGGCGGCGGCTTTTCTCGAGGCGTTCCTCCTCGGGGTGAAGCGGCTCTTGCCCTTTTTTTTCCTTCTTCTCTTCGTGATCTTCTTGGTTTTGACTTGTGGCTCATTTTCTTCCTCCTCCTCCTCCTCATCCTCGTCTTTTTCCTCCTCTTCTGCATCCCCGTCTTTGGTGGATGGTTTCTTTTTGACGTCAGGATCAACAGCTATTTCTTCTTCTTCTTTCATTTTCTTTTGCTTTTGATCGTCTTGGGAATTCTTCTCATCAGTCTTAATTTCGGCATCATCCCCTCCCCGCTTCTTCTTCTTCTCACTGTCATTAGTTTCCTTCATCTCATCTTTCATCGTCTTATCACTCTTGGTTTCAGTGCACTGTTCTTTTGTTTTCTTATCGTCAACCTTCACCTCATCCTTTGATGAGCTTTCCTTCAGATTTTTATCATCATCCCCAACGACTTCATCTTTCACTTGAGTCTTTAACTCTTTATCACCATTGTTCAGGCTGCCATCCTCTTTGTCTTTGCTTTCGGATGTCTCGTCATTTGGCACCAGTTCGTTCTTGATGTTACAATTCTCCCTGATTTCTGTTTTGGTACTAGTCCCATCTTTCTCATCACTACTGTCTTTCTTATTAACCTCTTCCTTCACTTCATCTTCTTTGTCTGAAATACGCTTCTCGCCATTCTCCTCATGTTGAGTCTCCGAGACTGCCGTCTTTTCATCTTCTGTCTTGATCTCTGCATCTGACTCTCCTTTGCACTCCTTTCCTGATGTTTCTGGACTGGGTACTGCACTTGACTCTGTTAAAGAGAGACAAGAAAGGATTAATGTCTTAGAAAATGTTCACAATATTGAAAACAACATATGAGAGATCGCCTACCATCACAAGGCTGGACTGCAACTTCACTTAATTGATTTGGGCTATTGACCCAAATCAACTGCCCCCAGAGGCACGTTGCCACCTACTGCTGGCGCTGAAACATGATTACCCCTTCACAGTCTGCAAGGATGAAGGCATGGGTATCATCCACTAGGAGCCGTGCAGGTAGATTTGATGAAATACCTTCCCAACTTTTTATGAAGCAGCTATGGTTAAATGCCTTGCTCAAGGGCACAAGTTTCATGACCGATATTGAACACTCTGCTGCTGGTCACCGGAGCTTGGGTCCAGTGAACAAGACTGCTCTACCATGACACGCCACAACTACTCCTAAGATATATTTTCTATTGCGTTTGCAAACCTCCGCAAACCTCTCCACCAAAAAAACAATCGAAATGAAATGTACCCTTTTTGTTGTCCTGCTGTTCATTCCCGTCAGTCTTGTTGGAGCTGTTACCGGAGCTGGTTGATTCTGCATCTTCATCTTTGCCCTGCCCAGCCACAATGTTAGTCCCACTCTTTAGTGCTGTGATCAGGTTTTCCATTTGATCACGATCACTGCAAGAAATGACAATCAAATAAACGTAACTCAAGTAACTCAAGGAGCTTTAACATTCAGTATATCCCTGCAAGGCCTGTTCCAAAGGACGAAGCATCATAGTATCAGGCATGAGAACGGGTGATGACAAAAAAACAGGAAAAAAATAAGTTTACTGCAAATTTTAATATTCCAACATTTGTGTGAGACGCACACAACAAGAGCGCACAGGGTGAAGTCCCTTACGGCTGGTGTCCTGGGCCCAGCTTAAGGCCCTAGAAGCTCTGGGTATTTTAGAAGCTCTGTGGTGGTCTCTAATGCATTTCTGACACCTATTTTACCAAGTAGAAGTGAGCTACTTTTGTTAGATTTGTCCTTTTTTAATAAAAAATAATAGGTTCAATGGAAAATTCGGAATGTGAAGCTCAAACAATTCAAACAAATTTGGGGTCACATGCGATTTTGTTACAATTTCAGAAACAGAAAAAAATCCCTTATTTCTGCCCTTGAAAATGCTTTTTATCAACAACTACTGTTTTTTATAGGTTCTTGATTTGAAGTATGGTAGTGTACATGTATATAAAAATTATTTTGCAATAAAATGTTCGTGATTTTAATGATCCGTCGGCGACGCACATTTTTTTTAAAACAAATATTTTGTTAAAATATTTTTATAACCCAAAAACGCTACCCCCCAACTTTGATATCAAATTCACATCGAACTCGGGACCACAAACTTTGAAAAGAAAAAGAAACGGAATGCCGGCTTTAACCGGAAGATTCTCATGCCTGTAGTGGTCTTTCTTAAGGACACAGGAGTCACGACTGAGACTCGAACTCGCACTCTTCTAATAAGAAACACCAAAGCTTGAGTACTGTGCTTTAAATCACTAGACCATGACACAACAGTTTCTTTAAATAAGCCAGTGAGGTTTTACTAACCAGGAGATCACCTCCCATGTTTGAGCTGTCTTGGTCGTCTTGCTCCTCTCGATATATCCGGATATTCGTGTCTTCATCCTTAAAGAGATCAACAGAAGAAGCAGCCGTTAACAAGCGCTTTTCGTTCTTAATAAGAAAGTTGCAAAAAAATTGCAAGAAGAAAAAAAATGAAAGAAAAAAAACACCCTTGTTGCACACATTTGTCATTTTTGTGGGCTTTCAGATGCATGAGAAAGGCTTTCAGCCTAAGAGTCTTTCTCAGATTCAAATAATTTGTAGATAAATTACGTCTTTCTCAAAACCTAAGTTACTTCAGAGGAAGCCATGTCCCATGTTTTATACTATCAACTGCTCTCCGATCTAATGCTCATTACTAAGTAAGTTTTTATGCTAATTATTTTTGAATAATTACCAAACGTGTCCTACGCCTTTAAGCAGGCCAACTAATGATCAAAAACAACAAGATTGGACATACCTTCTGGAACCAGTAGACAAGACCCATCTTGTCTCGACCTAAGGGTTCCTGTCTCATCTTCTCAGGGTCCTCATCGTTAACGATGGCTTTGAACTTTAAGTTCTCATCAAATTGGTTGTCACAGAGGAACTGAAAAACAAAAAGGTACACAGATAAGTAAGTTAGAAATACAGTTCATCCAAAGTAAGGGGGTTAAGCAGTTTTTTGTTTTCGTTGTTTTTTTTATTTTATTATTATTATTATTTTTATTTAATTTTTTATATATAATATATATATATACTCAAATAATAAACCACAAGGGAAACTGACTGGGTACATTTTTAAATGATTTTTTAGGATTGAACAAAGAAAAATTTACTAGAGCGGGATTTGAACCAACGACCTCCGGTTTAACGTGCCGGCGCTCTACCAACTGAGCTATCTAGCCCTATGTTGGTGGTCTCCCAATTTTGTCAATATCTTTGTTCGGGGGGGTGCCTGTCAGAAGCCATATATATATATATATATATTTTTTTCTTTTCTTTTTTTTTTTTTGGGGGGGGGGGGCGGGTGGTGGGGGTTGGAGGCAATGTGCAAGTTTACCCCAAAAACAAGGCTAAAATCCACTCTCAGAAAGGGGATACAAGAAGAACAATATTAAAGATGAAAATAACTCAAAGGATCACAAGAAGTTGGATGGTACTTCCATAGCTTCGAGCTTCGTAGTTAATAGAGCACCACACTTAAAGGAACATAACAGAATTGGTTTTTCTTGCAAAAAAAATTGCTCGCAGTGTAAGCACTTTATTTAATCCGCCATACATACATAAACTGACAAACCTGTAGAAGTTTGAAATTGATCGACCATCTGGGTCACGACACGAGAGAATAACGAAAAGTCAATTACAAATTTTGCATTGCATCAATGCCAAAACAAAAATGAATAAAACCCTAACCAATTCTGTAACATTCCTTTAAAGGCAGTGGACACTATTGGTAATTGTCAAAGACCAGCCTTCTCACTTGGTGTGTATCTCAACATATGCATAAAATAACATACCTGTGAAAATTTTAGCTCAATCGGTCATCGAAAGTTGCGAGATAATAATAAAAGAAAAAAACACCCTTGTCATACAAAGTTGTGTGCGTTTAGATGGTTGACTTCGAGACCTCAAGTTCTAAATTCGTGGAAAATTACTTCTTTCCTGAAAACTATGGCACTTCAGAGGGAGCCGTTTCTCACAATGTTTTATACCATCAACCTCTCCCCATTACTTGTTGCCAAGAAAGGTTTATGCTAATAACTATTTTGAGTAATTACCAATAGTGTCCACTGCCTTGAAGGGTTTAACAGCTTTAGTTTCAGTACTTACCCTGATGACTGAGATTTTGATTTCTCTCTTACTAGCTGCGAAGCCAAATCGCTCTATTTCCCATGCAGCTACTTCTGAGAACCGATCTCGGCACATCTACAGAAAGAAACCAAAGTACGAAAAATTTACATCTGTCCCCCTGAAGAAATTAACATGGAGGAGGACGATTGAAAATAGGTCCCTATCAGAAGTGTACACGCACATTTTTTTTTATGGGGAGGACAGAATCTCTGGGGGGATAAAATCTCCTTCCACACTGGCAGTCCACCAACTGAGGTACATGTATCTATGATCTAGTCTTTGTGATGGCGGTCTCCCTATTATATTAAAGCCATTATACACTTTTGGTACAGAAACAAAAATTAAAAGTTCACAAATTTACAAATAATTTACAGGGTAATGGTGAAAGACTTATCTTGAAATAATATTCCATGAAATGCTTTACGTTTTGAGAAAACATTAAAACAATATCAACTCTCGATAGCGAGAATTACAGATTTATTTTAAACACATGTCATGACACGACGAAACGTGGGGAAACAAGGGTGGGTTTTCCCGTTATTTTCTCCGACTCCGATGACCGATTGAGCCTAAATTTTCACAGGTTTGTTATTTTATATATAAGTTGTGGTACACGAAGTGTGGGCCTTGGACAATACTGTTTACTGAAAGTGTCCAATGGCTTTAAGGGAGCCATTTGGAAGCCATTCAAAGCTGTTTTATTTCTTTATACAACCAAATTGCAAGTCTTGGTGACAATTGTTTTTATTTGTTTTACCTTAGCAAGATATTTCTGCCATTTCTCCAGATGAAAAGACTTCCTGGTTTTTCTCATCAATTTGATGATAAGATCCTTCAACAGAGGAGGGACTGAAAAAAAGGAAAAATTTAATTTTTTTGCTATCAATGTTAAACACTAAAAACGATGAGTAAACATACAACTATATTATTATGTTCATGTTATTTTTCTTTGAAACCAAGTCAGGGTTCTGCCCACAGTGGTCAATGCCTTATTGTTGACCTCTTCTCAAGTTTCTCTTGAAATAGAAATAGAATAGGGCTCGCCGTAATAAATGGTCACAGTCGCCCAGTGGTTAGGCTGCAGTTGCACTTGCAGGACTTGCAATGATCAATTGTACAAAAGACCATGAAGCTCCCTTTTATAGCTCCATGATCGATCTTAGGATGCGTCTTAAGTTCGAGATAGGCAAGTCCTACCTCTTTGTGAAATCGACCGCTGCTAGCATGGCTAGAGAGTAGTAGTAGTAGTAGTGCTACTGCAAAGTCAACAATCGCTTTTGTCAACAAGCAAAACATGCCAGAAATAAATTGGATCATCATATTCATTAGTTGCGATAACGTAACCCTCCTCCGGACATCAAAGCCAGTGGGAGGAGGGTTACAGTATCGCAATTACAATTAATCTATTAAATAATATATTCATTTCATTATGTGAACAGAAAAGAAATCTTGCATTTTCCTTTTCATTCAAAAAAGAACATGAAGAAACATAGGCCTACTCAATAATTATTAGGATCTACAACACGTTAACTAAATAAAGACAAAACTTATTTTCAGAGACCGGGCACACACGCATTTGAACGCCGTGTGAAACTCAAAAACGAGAAGTGAAATCAATACAAAAATACATTACAACCCACACACACGGACGACGGCGGGACTAACTAAACAATAAAAACGGTCACATGTAAATCATAATTCCTCTCCAAAAAACCACACAAATATCTCTTACCACAGTGGGCATAGCTAATAGCAGTTTCGAAGTCAGTTATAGTGATCTCAGGCAGCTGTAAATGTTCGCCATATCGCTCTAAAAACGAGCAAACAACGGCGAAATCGGGACATGTATTTACGGACGCCATTTTCTCTTTATAATGAACTTAATGGCTAAAATGATCCAACTCTGTCGATGAGGGCGCTATTCAAAGGCTAGTGTAAATAATGCGACATGACATTATTATTTATTTTTTTAATGCGTGTAAGCAAGTGCAAGTTTTTTTTTCTTTTCCAAAAACTGAAAAGTTAAACAATGCCTGGCTGGCCTCTTTTGAGGAGTTTTGACAAAACTTTCCTACGATGGTGGATGATCATCCCAGCAAGCTAAGAGTCCATTCCGCCCCTTCCAACTTCACATTCTTCACCTTCACAAGAGTATCACAACAAACAATACATGTTATTGTTTGGCAGTGAAATAATGGTATTGTTTACATCGAGACATTTTAGATTCATGGGCGGGCGCGGCCGGCCTTCAGATCTTTTTTTTTTTTGGGGGGGGGGGGGGGGGTTGGGCGCAAACGCAAGCCCGACAAAAAAAAGCATCCCAAAATAAGAATCAATTAAACAACTTTTCTTCTGTGATTTTCTATGGTCAACACTCGCGTGTGCTGCGTGGCCGATGCATAGAAATTACCGCACTCTCGGACTTGAACTCAAGTTTGCGTGGTACTAGGTGATCCGAATAAAAGGTATAACAGGGTTGGTAATATTGGACTTACCTCTCGCTCATCCATGCTGACAAAATTAATAGGGAGGTTGGCAATACCGGGCTAGATAGCTCGAAAGAGCCGGTGCAATAATGGCACTTAAATCCAGAAGTCGCATGTTCAAATCCCGCTCTAGTCACTCATTAATTAAAATTGGAATTCTAGGCACTTGGGCATCCTTCAATTTTAGGCACTTTTGGGCCTAAAAATTCCGCTCTAGTCACCCATTAATTAAATTGGAATTTTAGGCACTTTGGGGATCCTCGATCCTCATCAAGAAATTGCAGGCCCCCCCCCCCCCCCCCCGCCTCCACTCGAACTCCACTACTACGCATTACGGCCGTGTCCGAATTTGCGACTTCGGCTACAGCTAGCTACGGCTAGATCAGCGCGTCTGTCAGTGATGAAGAATAGCATACGCGCGCGCCCTAGCCGTAGCCGAAGTCGCCAATTCGGACACGTTGTTCGTGTTGTGACAGTCATCATTTTTATCGAGCGCCCTCTTGTGACCACCACATTCAACGATGGCGGCCAACAACAGCACACACGAAGGGATGTTTCCCTGGCTTGTCATGCTCCTTTTACCAGAAGAATGCTACGTGGAATTCTTCGAAAAGTTCAACTTTTTGGATGGTAAGGAACCGAAGCAAATACTATGACCTCGAGCAGAAAGATTGTTAATAATCTAGTAACAAACACTTGTTGTTGGACTGTCTAGTAGTGTTATGACTGTCATCTCATGCCATACCCCGCACGGCTGACTGCCAGGGGTCCGTCCCCCGTTATTGCCCAATCAGCTGATCATGCTGCTGATGACCAAAAACGAGTTTCTCATAATATATGCGTTGTGGAATTTTTTTTGTAGGCCTACATGTAAGAAAGATGATGAAATTTCTCAATAAAAATGAAGGATACATTTGAACTAGCTATCAATAATATGTATTAGATTGTAAATTGACTTCAAATATTTATTTTTTTTAATAAAATAAATAACAAAAAAATTGGTGTGGCCGTCAAAATCGAGGCGGGCGGGGACGAGCAACATGTTATTTATTTTACTTGGCCTTATTAAAATTAATTGTTACTATGATTATTATGCGAACTTAAGTGACATCAGTGGGATTCAAACTACACTTGATAATTTCCTATTATCTTGACCTAAAAAAAGAAGTATTCTTTAAGAAAAACACCAACAAAACCCATTGTATTTGTGGACTACAACAATACTTAATGCCAGAACAAGTATTGCTTAAAACAGGCAGAACAAATATTGTTATTAGATGTTATTGGTTTACTTGCCTTATTTGTTTTTCACCAATCAACAGCTCCATGAAGGTCAAGTGTCTGATGGATAACAAAAGAAGGTTTTATTTGAAATGAAATTTCAATAAATAATAATTTAAGTTTCTTTGTTTCACAGGACCATGTCTGAAGATTGCACTGAGCAAAGGTTTGGGCGTTGGCATCATTGTTGGATCGGTCATGGGTAAGTTTGTGTTTCAATGGTGATGTTTTACAGTTGTATTTTGTACAGTTCATCTTCAAAGCATGATACACTTTCTTCAGGTATTGTAAAAGACAAGATCCTCTTATGAACCCAATAAATCTGTGGAAATTTCGGCTGAATTTATTATCAAAATTGCAACAAAATAATGAAAGATAAAACACCCCCTTTTGTGTGTTTTCAAATGCGTGACAAAACCTTCATGCCTGCAGCCTTCCTCAGATTCAATTTTTGGGGGGTAAAAATTGCAACACCGTTCCAAAGGGAGTCGTTTCTCACATTGTCACAATGTCTCTCTCTTTAAAATACTAAAGTCTGGTACCTTGCCTTCTCCTACAGTGAAACTGCCACAGATCATCAAGATACTGATGTCTAAGAGTGGTGCTGGCATCAATGTGCCTGCAGTGACCATTGAGCTGATGGCAATCTCATTCACCTGGGCCTATGCTGTAGCCAACTCCTTCCCCTTCTCGTAAGTTGCCCCCGGCCTGATAATTCATGGAGGCAAGAAGGCGATTGTCTCCGTGCCCCCTTCGTCATTGCCTTGGTACCCTTGAAATGCTGTCAGTAGAAATTTACAACTTCCTCATAGGGTGCAATTTGTAATAGAGAAAATGCCTTGGTGCCCTTACCCTATCAAAAACGAAGCATACAGGCATGTTGCCCCCACCAGGGATAAAATTTTACGCTGGGCTGCAGGCCAGTGATTTTATTGTTAGGCCAGTAAACATGACTGGATAATTCCGGCGGCCTTGTGTTATTCAATCAACTGAATAATGTGACCTCACTGTGTAAATATGTGGAACAGAAACAAGAAATATGTTCAAATGTTGATTTGGGGGTTTATATACTTTTCAATTTTGTTGAGTAATGAAGTATAGTCCACAGTTGAGATAAAAAGCTACTAGGGTGAATCTTTCCTGGGCTGTTTGCACTGGACATGAAATGGTCAAGTTAACCCAGTTGCTCAGTTACTTTACCCCCCAAAGGTCCAAAAGTCCATGTCTAATTTTCCTTTGATAAGTCAATACTCTCATTTTGCCGACTCCCTTTCTTTTTCTTTTTATAGATAGTACCCAAGGCTGACCTTATTGAGAATCAATCGTCTCTGTCTAATTTCAATTTCCTTTTCTAAACAGAGCTTGGGGTGAGGCCTTGTTTCTTGCCATTCAGACGTCCTGTATCGCCGCTCTCTGCTTCTACTTCAAGGAAGAGATGCTTCAGACAATCTTATACGTCGTAGGTTATATCTCAATCATGTGGGCTCTACTATCGGGGTTGGTTCCTCTCCACATACTGGCAATGTTGCAGGGTACCAACATAGCATCCACAATTCTCAGTAAGGTAGGTATGGGAAGCCATTCGTTGATCCGTGGCGAGGTACACTAAATCTGAATTATATGCATCATAATGGGAATATAGCGCCAACTTATAGTTTTAAAGGGTTTCGGGACTATCACAGTAAGTAGGGATTTATGTCATGGCCAAAAGCTTGATCTGCAAAAAGTATCTTAAAAGAATTGACGATAGAGACATTTCAGATTCAGATGGAGGAAACCCTCAAAAGTAAGTAGCACCATAACCAGTTGCCCCGACGATACCTGTGTAGAGAAGATGATAAGAAATGTCAGTATTAGATGTGGGAGGAAAACCCTTAAAGGCAGTGGTAATGGTAATTACTCAAACAAATTATTAGCATAAAACTTTACTTGGTAACGAGTGATAGGGAGAGGTTGATAGTATAAAACATTGTGAGAAACGGCTCCTTCGGAAGTAACATAGTTTTCAAGAAAGAAGTAATTTTCAACGAATTTGATTTTGAGACATCAGAATTAGATTTTGAGATCTCGAAATCAAGCATCTGAAAGCACACAACTTTGTGTGACAAGAGTGTTTTTTCTTTCATTATTATCTTGCAACTTCGACGACCAATTGAGCTAAAAATGTTTACAGGTTTGTTATTTTATGCATATGTTGAGATACAGCAAGTGAGAAGACTAGTCTTTGACAATTACCAATAGTGTCCCGTGGCCCAGTGTCTTTCAATAAGGAAAATTGAGTCAGTGAGGTTGGGACTGACATGCAGGGCTCCTGTCCGGGAGTCGAACCGGGGTCCACCGAGGTGAAAGGCAGGCAGGGAGGGAATCACTAAGCCAGCCTGAATGCCTAGACAGTGTGCATGCTTCACCTGATTGCCTTCAAAGATTTGTCTAAACTTGAGAATAAATCAGTTGAAGTTCAGAAGATTGGGGACTGTAAACACATTGTCTTTTCCATGAAGTACTGAAGTTTTTATTTTTTGTACCAAATTTGATAATGAGACATTTTAATTAGCTGTTGTAAACAATCACCCAACCAAAAGGACCCATGGTATAAATGCCCCCAAAAAAGTAATGGCCTAACGTTTTGAACCTAGTAGAGTGTTTCTCGAGGGCTAATTGACAACACAAAAAACATGAACAGGTAACTGAGTGTAGCAAAAGCAGTAATGTGGAAATACATCAACAGAGAGAAAGACAAAAACACAGAAAAAACCCAAAGGGAGACAAACTTGATCATGTCTTTAAAATTACCCTTCTTGTTGTTCCCCTTGTACTAGTTGATGCAAGCCACGACAAACTTCAACAACGGTCACACTGGTCAGCTATCTGCAGTCACTGTCTTCCTTTTGTTCCTGGGTAGTATTGCAAGGATCTTTACCACGATACAAGAGACTGGGGACACCGTGATGACGTTGAGCTATGTGGCTGCCACAGCGGGGAACGGTCTTGTCGCTGCCCAGGTGCTCTGGTACTGGAAACGGACCGAGGAATTTGTCCGACGCCAAGGGAAGAAGAAAGAATAGATTTATTATGTTTCATAAATTTAGGCTAACAATTTCATCTTTATCTATAGATATGGGCATTCATTCGGGATAAAGAATTATTAATTTTGGTTTACCCATAAACACGAACGAGTTAGGATTCGAACTGCCTCTAGCCAACGGGCCATTGGACACTTTCGGTAAACAGTATTGTCCAAAGGCCCACACTTAGTGTATCACAACTTATATTTATACAAAATTACAAACCTGTACAAATTTAGGCTCAATCGGTCATCGGAGTCGGGAGAAAATAACGGGAAAACCCACCCTTGTTTCCGCTCGTTTTGCCGTGTCATGACATGTGTTTAAAATAAATCTGTAATTCTCAATATCGAGAATTGATAATATTGTTTTAATGTTTTCTCAAAAAGTTAAGCATTTCATGGAATAATATTTCAAGAGAAGTCTTTCACCATTACCTTCAGTAAACCCTGTAAGTTATTTGTAAATCTGTGAACTTTCTTCTTTTTTCCTGTTCCGAAAGTGTCCAATGGCTTTAAGGTTATATCCTTTATTAAAATTACTAATATCCTTCGTTTCTTGATTTTTTAATAAATCATGTTCAAATTATTTGAAATGATTGAATGAATGCGTTTGTTACATTTTGTTCAACTTGAGTCTTACCTCTGTTTATGTCCAATTATTCAACAATTTTTATATTATGATTTTATATGGTACTATTATGTGTTCATTTAAGATTTTGTTAAATTTCTTTTTCAACTTATGGAAACTTTATAAATCGTCTGCATGAACAAAGAGTTAATTAATGTAAAGTTAATTTAATTCAGATTTAAACAATGAAATTTTTGTCAACATACTGAGGTCTCCCTGTCAAATGATAAGGAGACAAAACTGTAAGAGGAAATCTTCGGCATTTGCAAGTGCGCCCTCTCTTGATCTCTCCGCCCTGATGATAAGGAGCATGAAAAGAAAGTAAATTTGCCATTCGGCGCCTCATATATCATGTCAATAGTGCACACACACACAAACTCACAACACGAACGAATAGAAAGCCGGCTTTCTCTCATCTTTTGGTGATCAATTAGGTTGTCATTGGTCGTTAGAGTCAGTCGCCATCGCCAGTGTGTGGAGATCGCAAGGATCAGAAGTAGATCCCGGCTTGTGAAGTCTGCATTCACCCTTGCCACATGACGTTCTAGTCTCCATCCATGTCATAACAAACAGAGCAAAGGTAAGAATGGATCTAGATATGTTTGGCATAATGAGTTCTCTGCTCTCTAGTTCTAGATGTATCCCCTGTGTGTTACCTGTTCAATGTGGTTACCCGGTTGTATAACTCAAACTGGGTTCGTATAACTCACTCAACTGTACGTTGTCAGGTTGTGTACGATGATGGGGTGGCTCCTTCCTAGCTCTGCAGCCGATTTCACATGATTTCATGAAACGCTAGGATTATTCCTAACTCGAGTTTTGACAGGAAATTTGTCCTAACTTAGGATGTGTTCAATAGACCTTGTGCATTGACGTCATCCAGCCACCATCTTTAAGGTCAAACGGTGACGAAATAATCGAAACGCACATAGATTGGCCAATGAACAACCTCCTTTTGACCTCAAAGCGGGGGCGCTGTACTGAAATGACGCCATGTGCACAAGGTCTATGCGTCCTACGTATTTAGATACGGAACTGAACCCGTCCCTAAGTGAAGTCCTAAGATTAATCCTAAGTTAAAGGGAAAGTTTGGTGAAATCGACGGCAGGGCTCTTGTGTTGTGAGTTGACATTGTTGTCGTGAATAAAATCTTGTGACAGTCTGTCATGTCGGTTGAGACTTCACGACCTCACATTACAGTACACTTCAGTCAGTGACACTCACAATGTCATGCAGCACTAACTTACATTAGTTGCCATAATGTAACTGTCCTCCCTCCGGCCTGGTGGTTATTGGGAGGAGGGTTACGTTATCGCAACTATCACAGCACTATGAATGGCACAAGTTAAAATGGACCAATTGTTGGATATTGTTTTCTTGTTGTTTTTGGATGTCAGACAACTCGTCCGTGGGACAACTCTACGGTTCGGACAACTCGACAGTAGAGACAACTCGACAGTAGAGACAGATTGACAGTTTACAAGACAACTCGACTTTGACTTTGAGACAATTCACCGATCCATGAAGCCAGGCCCAATTATCATTGACCAATCACAACCGCGAAATCTGATCACCATTTGAACCGTTTGGTGATCTTTGCACTAATGGTGATCGGGTTTCACGGCTGTGATTGGTCAACTGGTAAGGAGGCGGGGCGTAATGGATCGGTCTTTTCAACCGATGGCCAAGGCAAGACAAGTCGACGGTTGAACCATGGTTGAACGCACCTTCGTTACTGACATGTTTACACAAATTTCCCTTGTAAACCTTAACCCTAACCCTACCCAGTCTTCCCACTTGGTGTACGTATCTCAACATTTATGCATAAAAAACACACCTGTGAAAATTTGAGCTCAATTGGTCGTTGAAGTTGCGAGATAACTACATATTATGAAAGTAAAAACACCCTTGTCACACGAACTTGTGTGCTTTCAGATGCTTGATTTCGAGACCTCCGAGGTCTCAAAATTAAATTTGTGGAAAATTACTTCTTTCTCAAAAATTACGTTACTTTAGGAGGTAGCCGTTTCTCACAATGTTTTATACTATCAACCTCTACCCATTATAACTCGTTACCATTATTACCAAGAAAGTTTTTGTGCAATTTTGAGTAAATACCAATAGTGTCCACTGCCTTTAAAGCAGCTCTATTTAATTGAGTCCAGTAGACAAGAAAACATACACAGACCCTTCACAAAGCACAAGACATACTCTCCTGCACAATCAACAAGTGCTCTTTCGTATCAAATTTTGTTAGAGAAGTTAGTAGTCAGTTCAGAGCGTGTAAACAATTTTCCACAATGATAGTTGGGCTTGCTGGACCAGGGTCCAATTGTTCAAAACCTGTTCCATCCAGCTAGTTCTACATTAATTTAATCTACTGCTTACATTTTGGGGTCTGTTGCCCTTTTAACTGGTTAGAGTACTGGCCTAGGTACTACAATGCCAGTATTCTCTCCTCAGTGAATCATATGCATGGGTAAACTTGCTTCAATGGACACATTGGAAAGAGGAGTAATTTCACCCACATCAATTTGAAAGTTAATCAAGGGGCGTGTATAATGTAAATGATGTAACTGTCCAATGGGACACCAAGCTCTATACATTCTGAGCACAGCCCAAAGCTGTTTACTTAAAAAAAATAATAAAAAAAACATTTAACAAAAATGTATTTGGAAGGTATAACTTTTGGTTCCTTTTAAAGTTAATGGCATTAACTTTATTGGTTAGAAGCCAGCATGTACACAGCTTTGTTAGTATTTAACACTGTTTAAAAAGCATTTTGAAAAATGTGGTTATAATGTAAAAAGAATCCGTTTGTAATGTAAATTTTTTAAAGACACTGGACAGTATTGGAACAATGACCAGTCTTTTCACTCGGTGTATCGCAACATACATGTATGCATAAAATAACAAACTTGTGAAAATTTGAGCTCAATCGGTCATCAAAGTTGCGAGATAATAGTGAAAGAAAAAACACGCTTGTCACACGAGGTGTATGTGCTTTCAGATGCTTGATTTCGAGAACTCAAATCTGAGGTCTCTAAATCAAATTCGTGGAAAAGTAGGCCTACTTCTTTCTCGAAAACTACATTACTTCAAAGGGAGCCGCTTCTCACAATGTTTTATACTATCAACCTTTCCCCATTGCTCGTTACCAAGTAAGGTTTTATGCTAATAATTATTTTGAGTAACTACTTATAATAGTGTCCACTGCCTTTAAAACGCACTCAACTTGCATATGTTTTTAAAAAGAATACAAGACTGCGCCTGACATTTGGGGTTACTGGCCTAAAGAAATGATAACTGAACCCTGGACTAAGGTCATATGGCAATTATTTAAAACAATCATTGTGTTTAATGATTGTGCAGTTAGCAACATTCAAAGGTTGACAGTGCAAAGTGTACACAGGTCCAAGGTACATCTCAGATCTGTACACAATGATGGCAATGTGCATTACACATGTAAACAATTTCAAAGCACAGGCACATCGCACTGAAGCTCTGGTGTATCTGTTCAGCAGAGTGAGGGTTCGAATCCTGGTCTTGAAGATTTTTCCTTGTTTCATGTAAGTCTTGTCTTGTCCCTTTGTGTTGTGTACACACTCGTAAAAGAACCCAGTATGCTTTGACACAAGTCAACTTGGTAACGAGGTAAAATGTTAACTAAGTCTGTTTTCATCAAAATCAAGATACACTCTTAGTGTTTGTTCTTATAAAATCAGTTTTATTTTGCTTTTTGTTGATTGTAAAAAAATCTGCACTCAATGTTTTTTTTAAACCAAGCGGTCTTCAATAGGTTTTCCTTTCAAATTCAAGCCGTATAGACAGCACTACATGTTCCATTAGACAGTTTGGCACTAAAGATTTCACCCCATTAATAAATTATTTATCTAGATCACTTGGCTTAGTAGCAAATTGAAGCTTTAACCCCCTTCGTCAGTTGTTATTACTGTCGGTTTATTTCACACGAGCGAGCGCACTTTAGACAAAGTGGATATCTAGGCGTCCACAATGCTTAAAGTGGTTTGATAATGTTGTTAATGTCACACAAATTTGTTTGATAATGTTGTTAATGTCACACAAATTTCACTTAAAGACACTGAACACTATTGGTAAATGTCAAAGACCAGTCTTCTCACTTGGTGTATCTCAACACCATGCATAAAATAACAAACCTGTGGAAATTTGAGCTCAATTGGTTGCCGAAGTTGCTAGATAATAATGAAAGACAAAATACCCATGTCACACGAAGTTGTGTGTAATCAGATGCTTGATTATGAGACCTCAAATTCTAATCTGAGGTCTCGAAATCAAATTCGTGGAAAATAACTTCTTTCTCAAAAACTACTTCACTTCAGAGGGAGCCGTTTCTCACAATGTTTTATACTATCAACCTCTCCCCATTACTTGTTACCAAGTAAGGTTTTATGCTAATAAAATATTTTGAGTAATTACCAATAGTGTTCACTGCCTTTAAAGGAACGTTACAGAATTGGTAAGAATCAAAAATCGTGAAGATCACAGATTTACATTAAACTTACACGGTCTAAAGATGATGATAGTTGAAAACATCCGGTGGAATATTTTTGTCTGAAATGTCATATTTGTTGAGAAATAAATAATGTAACTTTGCGTTTGGAGTTTATCGCTCAGTGAGTGTTTTATTAATTTTTTATTTTGCCATCAAATGCAATGCAAAACTTGTAATCGTTTTTTTAATATTCTTTCGTGACCCAGATGGCCGATCGATCTCCAACTTCTACAGGTTATGTATATGGTGGATTACATAAAGTGCTTTACACTGCCAGCAACTTATTTGTTAGCAAAAACCAATTCTGTAATGTTCCTTTAATGTACACTGTGCCTCACACAAGATACAGTGCATTAAAACTTGCATTGAGAGTACTGTATACATCATGTGAATGTGGAGGCACAAATCACCAGGGGTGATTCTTACACTTGATTTTCTCATTTCTCACATCTCTGGCTAGTGAGGGTTGATTAAAAAACCTGAACAGCCTCAATTCCTTTTATTCAGTGTCAAAGTGAAGGAATGCAAATTGTAAGAAGGACTAGGGGCCAGTAGGCCCAAATACACTGAACATATTCAGGCTTTCCTACATGTATAACTGGGCCCATTTTTATAGAGCTGCTTAAAGGATCGGTCGAGTTGGTCTTTGAAAATCGTTTGAAATCGTTCATTATTAAATGCATGGTTGGAAAGATGTTTTAAAAGTAGAATATAATTATCCATCATATGCCTCGAAATTGCATGGTTTTTCTAATGCCATGAATTAACACGGCATGCCATTTTGTGGAGTCAAGTTTTTGACTCCATAAAATGGCCAACCGTGTGAGTTCGCAAAGTAAAAAGGAAAGCTTTACTGTCAAGTGAAGCTCTCATCTGGAATATAAAAAAGTATTGCGCCAAAATGGATCACTTTGTACAAGGTTCAATGAATTCTTGTTTCTAAGTCATGCACAGACTTTTAAAAACATGACTGCGACCAGGAAGCTAAAAATGTTTCTGGAACCGACATGATGAAGAGTTAGTTAAGTGAGCACTGTAGTCACAGTTGAGGTGAATCTATTCACAACAATTAAACTAAAACTAAATCATATGTAGACACAGGTCAATGACAAATAAATGTTATCACTTTTTGTCCTTTGTGTGTTTTTTACCATTCACTGTTTTTTTAATTGTTTTTTTTTACTGCATACATATGAAACAGAGATGCAGAGTTTGGCTCTTTTCTAAGGAGTTGATGTAAATTTACTTGTACATGGGCAATTCCAAGCAAACATAGACATGACACCAACAAATCAAGGTTTTGTCACAACTTTCTTTCCACTTAGAAGTTAGAATCTTTTCGATAGAGGAGGTTTTTGAATTGTGACAAGTGTTTTTGTTTTACCATGTCCTTTTTGTGTACATTATAACATCCAGAGCACAAAGCCCACAACATTTCTTATATTATCAATTCAAAGCCTTGGGTGTCAAATACAAATCGGTCTATAAACTTAGTGGAAAGAATGTCTCACACAGAACTTCAAGCACCACGATCGAGAAATGACACTGAAAAGTGTAATGCGACTGACCGTGGAATTGCCCACATGGTTGAGCAGTGCTCGAACCTTACAATGTACACTGGGCTGCTGGCCCAGGGCAGGCCACTGGACAAGTGACAACATTGCAAACGGCCGGTCTTGTGTTTTCCAGTTGAATAGCAAATTGTGTCCTTGCTTTTGTTTTCTCTGTGCCAGTGTCAATTAAAAAAACACGGTCATGACATTTCAAAGTCTTGATGTGTCTGCTGTGTCTACATGTAGCATTCATTTTTCTCTCTCTCTCGCTCTCTTTGACAAGCTGCAGATTGCATGACTGACAAGGTTTTGCCTTGATCAATTTTCAGTGACCAGCCATAGTCCAAGTAGTAGTCCCAGCCTATTTTCTATACCATCCTCCCGGGTAATAGTTAAAAAGAAGGACAGTTCTTTTCAGAACAGAGAAGTCTCTCGAACATCCAAACAATCTACTCTGCGGTAGAAGAATAAAGACAGACAGTTCTTTAAGAACAAACTCTACCTGGCAAGATACCAAATGGTGTTACCGCAAACCAAATATGAATTATCTAGATTTTGGCCAACATACCACCAAGAGAGAACGATGCAGGGCACTGCTTATTTATCACTGCTCTACTACAGCAAGCCAAAACAAAAGGTCATAAATATTATTAGATTGGCAGTTTCTAAAGCTCTCTAAAAATGTATACTTTCCTCTCATTATTTCGAGTCTCCACTAATTAAGATCCCCCAGGCACAGGAGGCCTTGATTTTTTCCTCTGTTCCATTAAGCCATTACTCCTGAAGAAAACATACACCCCCAACCGAAAGGATCACTTATATGTGGCTGAAGTACACATAATAGATCAAAATATCGGAGCACTTATAAACTGTTTTCTCGAGGTATGCCTGTCACTTGGGCTTAGGCATTGGCATTATGTACTTTCAACATACTTATTCAGTTGTACAACAAGCGCCATGATGAAAGCTAGAAAATATTGCCATAGCCTTCGAAAAAAAGACTGTGCTAGGGTCAAAATGTCGGGCTATTAATTGTTATTTGTATAGACCATAGGTCCTTTTTGGTGTTCTCTCTTTTTTAAAAGAATTGTCCATACTACGAATTTCATTGTTAATTTTGAAAATAATGTTTCCTTCTCCTTTCCAGCATGTCTACTAGCGAGGAACCATGGAGCCTGGAGGGAAGGAAGCACACAGTGTCCCTCCCCTCTGACCAGCCCTCCTGGAGCAACGTCAAAACCTCCCTCAAGAATCTCTCACAGGTCCTGAACACAGAGGCCCTCTTGCCCGCTCTCGGGAAGGTATACCGGGCGGCTCACCCTAGCCAGTTCAATTGGCACACGGATGAGCCCCTTGTTGAGACGAGTCACCCTTTTGTTGGGCTTGGGCACTTTCTTGAGCATGTCGCTTCGGAGACGGAGAGGAGCGTCTTCTTTAGGAGGGTCCTGCCAACGATAGCGAGGTTGGCGGAGGAGATGGAGAGATGGTGCCCAAGAGAAGGAGTGCAGTATTCATCACATCAGGAAGGTACTAATAATAGTGGCTTCTTATAGAGTGCATATCCGTCACTCGGTGACACTCAATAATAATAATAATAATAATAATATTGAAGTCTTATATACATGTAGCGCACGTATCCACCAAACAAGGTTCTCAAGGCACCGAGTGTACAAACTTTCAGAAAGATAGGTTATTGCAGTGATGAATTCTGAGACCCAATTATTTAGCACCTTAGAAGGGTTTACAAGATGCCAGGAACACCGGGGCGAACCCCTTCTCTTTTCAATAAGTGCACTGGGTTCTTTTACGTGCGTTACACAACACATGGGACCAACGGCTTTACGTCCCATCCGAAGGACGAAGCAATGGTTAAGTGTCTTACTTAAGGACACGAGTGTCACGGCTTGGGATTCGAACCCACACTCTGCTGATCAGAAACACTAGAATTTGGTGCTCTTAACCGCTCAGCCACAACACTTCCACAAGGCGCTGTTAAAACATATATCTTTTTACTGCAAGGTATGTGGCACTGTGTTTGAATTATGAGACCTACTCCTTTTACATAGCACCATGAAATAGTTTAGAAAGTGCTTTTGGGTTATTTGATGACTAATTGTACATAAAAAGTACTCACTTGACCTGTTTCCTGTTTTCCCCCAATTCTTCATTAATGCATCCATCCATGAAACCTTAGAGAAAATACAGTAAATTTTCAGCAGTTTTCAGTAGTTTTTCTTCCTTTGTACCCCCCCAAACTCCACCCCTTACCTTTCTACTCCCCACAAGTTAAGCTCTCATCTTAAAATTGACCTCTTGGCATTGTGATGGGCAATTTAACATTTCTGTCAAAGCTACAGGTTTTGTTTATATTGATACAGTCTAGCGTCGCTAATTATTCCAGAATAATACCTGTTTGTGCCCAAGGTTAGCGTTATCGTTATTGAGGCTGGCTCTGCCACTGAAGGAAGATTGATGTGTCTTGAAAAACAAACAGTTCAATAATAATTGGCTTTTACGGACCCAGCTGTTGACGTGACAATGTTTTCCTTTTAACCAGTTAATGTAGCTCGCGCGCCCGGGCTGCTAAAATGTGCGGTCGGGGGGCCATACATCAAATAGCAATCAGTAATTTCACCATTTTGGCTGTTTGGCTGCTTGGCGTCGTTTCATGGGAATGGTTTCATCCAGCAAATTTCCTGAAAAATATTTAGATTGAATGTTTTTGGTGCACACACTGTATATTAATGAGTAGCAAATAATTTTTTTTTTGTGGAGCATTTTGCTTTGCAAGTAAAAGGAAACCATTCACGTACCTAATACTTCATCTTACTGAAGTAATTACCTAAGTACAAGGGAACTGACTCAAGATTCGAGCCCTGAAAAACATTTTTTTTACAGTTTCAAATACAATTCCACATCAACTTCCTCATTCCAGAGTATTTTTGTGTGTAAAATCCTTACAATTACATGTACATAATGCCAATGGATTGCTAGTACACAATCAAGCTTCTGTTATCGTTCATTGTACCAACTTTTCAATTTATGTGGCACTCAGGTTGCATTAGTACATGCTGGCACCGATAGGCCCCCCTATAATCTAAAAAGACCAAAGGTACATTCCATATCGAGATGTTATTGTCAAATATTTTCCCATGAAGATACATGTAGAGAATGAGTGAAGAGCTTTTAAAACGTAGGTCGTTCTAAAGGTTATTTAGTACAATGTGTGCAAAACTGCATGAAGGATTTAAAAAAGCTTTTGAGTCTGTATGAATCTTGCAAAGGTTTTTATATGGTTGTCTTGCATTTTTGGGGTCTTTTATTTTTTTTTTATACATTGTAGCGTAGAAGTTTAAATCACTTTACGCATACTTAGTACCTAAATTTGAAAAAACTTTTGAGTCATAGAATCTTGCAAAGGTTTTTATGAGGGTTTTTTTATGGGTTTTGGGGGGGGGGGGGTGTTTTCTTGTTAACATTGTAGTGTAGAAGTTTAAAGTCACTTTTATATACAAGTGTCTACATGAAAACCTTCATTTTTTGAGAATTTTTCACTAATCTCCTTGTACCTTTAGGTTTGAAAGACGCAAAACTTGAGATATGGGATAATTTACTTTAAAACAAGTATGTTTTCCGCTAGAAACTACAAAATGTCTTTTTCTTTAACGTAATTGATGTTTGCAAAAAAATAGTTAATGGCCTGACAATTAGTCCATAGCAGAGTCTTCCTTGAAGGCTAAATATTTATATTTGTTACATTTTTGTTGAAACTCAATCTTCCATCTCATTCTCAAACTTCACATCTCAACCAAAAACTTAATTTTTTATTTATTACTACATCCACATAACAAATACGAAATATTCCTTTAAAAACACATGCCAGTTAAAAAAATAAAATTAAAATAATCAAAATTGATTGTCAGTGTCAATTTTCGTTTCTATAAACATTCCGAGTGTACACTCTGCTAAAATAAAAACAGCCAACACTAGAGCAACAAACAGATAGTGTTGAAGGGCACTGTGTAGAATTTAGAAAAGCCAAACTGTTTCTACAGTCCAGTCGAGCAGAACAAAACTCCATTGATTCGGGGTCCCCTCGCTGACCAGTGAAATTCCACTGAAACTAAACGTGTAAACACAGCGAGGACGGTGTAGGTAGACACACATACGCACATCTCAAAATTATTTGAAGTTGAAATTTTTGATTGATTGAGACGTGTGTACGTTAAAGGCCATGTGAACATTTTAACTGGTTAGCCGTCTCCTCCGCCTCATACAAAAATTATAGAGCATCGTTTTTATTCCTGACCTTCTTTTCTTGTTAATATAAAATGTATGTCAGGTGAATTAACAATTAACATGAACTGTCTCCTAGATTTTTGAAAATCCACGGTTAATTTTAGGGAATGCTTTTTGGCACTGCTGAGACGAGGTTAAGCAAAGAATATGGAAAGTCTGTTGCGATTGCAATATTAACTCTCATTCAAAATGAAGGTTGTGGCACTAATATCCTGTATGTACATGTAGCTGCTGATCAATATATCTGCTAAGCAAGAATTTGCAGGAAACCAGTCATTAGTGGTACATGTGACAATGACATGGCGTTTCTGGCTGGTAACTTGCTTGCTTAGCAAAATTGGTCTGTGCTCAGTCACTTTTTGTCCTTTAAGAAAACATGATACATACCTTTGGTAATTACTCAAAAAAGAATGACCACAAAAACTTACTTACATGTAGTAAGAGGCACTGCAGCTGTTGAAAATGTACAACATTTTGAGGAATGGTTCCCTTCTGGTTTTAGAGAAAGGGACTCAAATACATATGATTCTGAGAAACGTTTCTGCATGAACGTGGAACGTTTCTCAAACTGTGTATTCTAGTTCCAGATTATTCTTCCTGGAAGGACGTAACTGTTACAGATTTTTGCCAATATCTCAAAAATGATGACCACCTTTTGGATTGAAATTTTCACAGGTTAGTTTAACTATTTGTATTCATAAAGAATTATTGAGTGGTTAGGAAAAAAAAGTATACTGTGCCTTTAAGCAGAGCTCTAGTATGAAATAAGACACAACTCGGGTTCGCCAAGCAGAAATACTACTCATTTGCTAAGCAAATACTATACGCTTGCCCTTTAAAGAGAGACAGCTGTAACATCTCAGTGCAGTCTTATTTATCAGTTAACAGCAGAGATTATTGCGTTACCCTAACATCATAACAGAAAATGGATCACGGCCGCATTTCAATCTCTCGCCTTAATCAAGAGGAATACAAGATAAGGTCTGTCCATCGAAATTCAATCTGCCGTAGCAATATCCTCCCTGCAGGAGACGGGTAATATCATGACATATTAAATCCATAAATTAAAGTCTCGAGATAGATGGCTCAGGACGAGGAATAAATGTTTAGATGTTAGGGCTGGAGGGAGATTGGAGAAATTTGATTGTCAAAATAAATTGTCGGGGCCGGATATATACATGTTGGCCTCTGATTATAGGGATTGTAACGAGAAAATCACATAATCTTATATTTTATTATATTTTGCGGGCATGATTTTCTTTCAACTTTTTTTTTTTGCCCTTGGAAAAAAGCAGATTAAAAAAAAAAATTACGCCTGAAAAGTATATTACATGTACATGCATGTAGATCCTACACAACTTGTGTTGTACATGTAGGTTAGGTTAGCCCTTGTACATGTACTCATTAAAATGTTCCTACTGTTTTCCAAGGACCAAATTTTTATTCCTGATTTTAGATCATTTTCATGTCAACGAACAGCAGGGACTATTTTGAGTCTACTTTTATCTTGTCCTTGCTCCTCATTGTTTATTTAATACTCAACTCGGTTTTGATTTTGTTTCATAGTGGACAGGAACTTGACTCTATTAAATTCTGCCTGCATTTATTTTAAGCATGATTGATGATGTTTGAATTTGTTGTTCCGAAGTCAAAGGCCAGGCCCCGGGATAGTGTTGTATGAATGAGAACTTTACAGCAGCGTGTAGCAGAATTAATTGAATTTTTTTTTTTTTACACAATACACACATGAGTGTTCATGTGTGTGTGAACTGACATACATTTACAGAGTTTCTTAAACTTGCATTACCATAGGGTCGTACATGTATACGAGTTACTTCAAAAAATTAATGTCCATAAAAGCTTACTTGGTGAGTACATGTACATGTGCAGAAGCTGTTGATACATGTCGTTTTTAAAACTATTTTGAGAGAGGATTCCCTTTGAAGTACATTATGGATAACTTTTTGCCCCAACACATTTGAATCTGAGAAATGATTAATGCATGAAGGCAGAATACAATATGTTCCTCACTTGACCAGAATACAGGTCTCTTTGTCTCTCTTCATCACTTCAACAAATTCCCAGAACAGCAAATAACGGTATCTTTTTCACTTCAAATTTATCAAAATGATGGTCTCTTCAACACATCAACATGACCAGATTAATGGTCTCTTTTTTTATTTCAGAATGACCAAAATAGCAGTCTCTTGGTCACTTCATAATGACCAAAATAATGGTGTCCTGGTCATTTCATAATTACCAGAATAACTTTTTTTTTCTTTTCTTTTTTACCAGAATAACGTCCTAGCCAGAACACATGAAAACATCATTGTCCCATTTTAATAAACCAGCCATCTGTTTATGATTTTTGCAATTGTGTTTGTTGGTGAATCGTTATAGATGCAAGGTTCTTGTAGCCTGTCTTTCATGTATTCTAGAATATAAATAAGGAATTATGAAGATGAGCCATCTAAGGACAACATGTACTTGATAATGTCATGGACCATCTTCTTACTCTCATTCTGTGGGATGTGATGCGGGACGATATGGACTTCTGTTTTTACACCCGCTCTTCGTAAGCACTCCACATTGGAAAAATAAGGATCCCTGGCAAATATTCCATTAGGCTGGGTCTATTAAAGGCACTGGACACGTTAGGTTATATTGTCAAAGATCAGTATTCTCACTTGGTGTATCCCTACATGTACATATACATGTATGCATAAAATAACAAATCTGTGAACATTTTGACTATCTTTGCGGATAATGAAAGAAAAAACACCCACAATTAACTTGTGTGCTTTTATATTCTAAAGGCTTCAGGACAGTCTTTTAATATTTGAGTGGGAAATTACCTCTTTCTCAAAACTATGTTAAGTGCAGAGGAAGCTGTTTCTCTGGAAGTATTTTATACTATCAACCATAATTATTATTTAAGAGTTTTTTTTTCCAATCACATCATGTTGATCAGGAAAGTGCCCTTTCATGGATAAGGATGTAATTGTGCGAAATTCGGGTTGAAAGAGACAAGACCCAAGGTTTTGTACAGACCAGAAGGCTAGTTGAAAATCCTGTTTGTTTTGCCATTGCTAGGACATTGTGTACCATTTTCCATAATATTAGACATAATATAATAGAGTTTTTCTTCAACCTTGACTATGCCCTGATTTCTTATTGTTGATCGAAACAAACCATAAATGTTTCCTAACCTCTTTGCTGTGGTTCATTTCTACAGTTGCAAAATCAGTTCTGCTCTGATTTCTGATTATTGACTGACAACACACCTTCAAATAAAATGATCTCTCACCTTCTCTTGTCTATTTCATTTCTATATTTGCAGAATCAGTTCTACATGTAACCTTGACTCTGCCCTGATTTCTAATCATTGATTAAAACAATTCATAGAATGTTCTCCGACCTCTTTTCCTCTTTTTTATTTCTACATTTTCAGAATCAGTTCAGAAACCTCGTCTGTCCTTGATTTCTGGTTATTGATTCACAAACCAAAATATGCTCTCACATTTTGTCCTCTATTTTGTCTGATTTTTCAAAATCGATTCGGAAACCTCAACTCTGCTCTGATTTCTTTTTATTGATGCACAAACCAAAAAATGCTCGATCTCACATCTTTCCCTCCATTTTGTTTGATTCAAAAATCTTGACTCTGCTCTGATTCACAAACCATAATATACTCTCTAACACTTTCCCTCTGTTTCAATTATATTTTGCAGAATCGCTTCAGAGTCTTGACAGGCGGTTTATTGCTACGATGATTGCCAATGCGTTCCTCTGCACGTTCCCCAAGCAGCAGAGTGTCACCATGAACGGGGTTAATTTTGATGAGTTCTTTCAGTTCCTTATTTGGTATGTAGTACATCCGTACATTCTGTACTTGGAGGATGACAGTCTGTTTGAATTGCAACCCCCAAACCAGGATAGAATAATTAACTAGAGATTTATATTGCACGATTTCAACAAAAAATATCAACCGCACATTACAACAAGAAGTATTTAAAACATTAGATAAAAAGTACTGACAAATTACATACTACTCAAAGATCTATACATGTATGTAAGCACATTTACATGTACAATGATACCTGCGTGTGTCATCTGTGAGGATATGGCTGTTGTTAACTAGCTAATGGATGTTACGCTACATGTAGTTGGCTGTGGCTAATGGTTGTAGCTAATGGATACGTGTAGCTTCTGAATGTGGCTATTTGTTGTGGCTACTTGCTGTTGCTATTGGTTGTAGCTAATGGATGTAGCTACTGTCTGTGGCTACTGGCTGCTGCTATTAGTTGTACATGTGTAGCTTTTGTAAAAAAGGCCTACATATGTAAAAAGGCTATGTTGGTTTAAGCTGTGAGTTGTTTGCCTACACACAATCCAATTGAAAATAACCTAAATTATGAAAGAAACGTACGGTGTAAGAAAAGTAAGCCCCCCCCCCCCAATGGAAAACTCAGTAGCTGCAGTTGCTTTCATGCTGGACATGTAGCAGCATACACCTGTACTTTGTGGATGTAATTACCTATTGATTCTACAGAAAGAACAGCGGGTCTTTTTAGCAACAAGGGATTACAACAAAAATTATTGTCATTAATCCAACAAAAAAACCTTGAATATTTAATTATATTTTTATATAGAGAGGAAATTTGTTTTGATTTATTCATTAAATTTAATGGACTGGTTTCCTTGGTAATGGTGACGTCTGGCTAGGCTTGATTCCTCAAGTTGACGGTTGGGTGTTAGTGTAGAGATTTGTGTGTTTGGGTCGTGGACTGGATGAGTTTGGTTGAAAGTGAGCGGGTTGAGGTTTGGGTTTGAGGTTGAGGTTTTGGATTTGGGTTGGACTTCAGGTTTGGGGTTGGGTGTTAGTGTAGAGATTTGTGTGTTTGGGTCGGGGACTGGATGAGTTTGGTTGGAAGTGAGCGGGTTGAGGTTTGGGGTTAAGGTTTGGGTTTGAGGTTGAGGTTTTGGATTTGGTTTGGACTTCAGGTTTGGGGTTGGGTGTAAGTGTAGGGATTTGTGTGTTTGTGTCAGGGACTGAATGAGTTTGGTTGGAAGTGAGTGGGTTTGGCTTGAGGTATGGGGTTAAGGTTTGGGTTTGGGGTTAAGGTTTTGGTATTGGGTTGGACTTGAGGTTTGGGGTTGGGTGTTAGTGCAGGGATTTGTGTGTTTGGGTCAGGGACTGGATGAGTTTGGCTTGGAGGTGAGGGGGTTGGGTTGAGGCTGTGAGATTTAGGGTCGGGCTTGAGGAGAGAGGATGGTTTGAGGAGACAGGGTTGGCTTGGCTTTATTCCTCAAGAATTTGTGTGTTGAGGTCAGGGACGCGGGGTTTGGCTTGGAGTTGAGGGGGTTTGGTTGAGGTTTGGGGGTTTGGTGTGAGGTTTGGGCTTAAGGTGTGGTTTGTGGTTGGACTTGACGGTTGGGGCTGGGTGTTAGTGTAGGGATTTGTGTGTTTAGGTCAGGGATGCGGGGTTTGGCTTGGAGGTGAGGGGGTTGGGTTGAGGTTTCGGGTTGAGCCTTTGGGTTAGGATTGAGGAGAGAGGATGGCTTAAGGTGAGGGGGGGGATTGAGGTGAAGGGGTTCGACATGAGGCTCGGGTAGTGCTTGTGAGGAGAGAGAATGGTTTGAGGTGAGGGAGTTGGGCTTGAGGTGGAGGTTTGGCTTGAGGTTGAGGTTCTGGATGGGCTTGAGGTGAAGGGGATTGTGCTTAGGTTGAGGGGGCTGGGCTAGAGGTGGGTAGTTTAAGATGGAAGTGGCTCGAAGTGATGGGAGGCTGGGGTTTGCAGGTACTCAACAACTGTATGTTTGTCGTTACATCTACAGCTAGGACAAGTTAAAACTGATTTGTCAATATCCAGTTACATTGATTTGCTCATTTTTTTCCTGTTCCTTCTTCAGTTCTTCCACCAGAAATTCTCAGGCTGCTAAGCTACGCTGTTTCCTGAACTACTTTGACAGACTGGCGGGGGTAGACATGGAAAACTTCAGCGGGCAGATTTCATACATCAGACAGGTAACTTCAATTTCAGTTATTCTGGTTGTGAAGCCAAGGACTCGCAGAAAAGCGTACTTAATCACTATACTAGCCAAGAGCCCCATGAAAAGAAGTCAAGGAAGGAAGTTTCAGTTTTATAGATGTGGAAAGAAAACCCCAGAGCATTATTCCAGGGAAACTGACACAATGGTAGGGACTAAAAACCAAATCCACATTATTGAGAAACCACGCGATCAGTTAGGGTCTGAAAACCCAATCCACATAGTGCCCTCGATGTAATTTGAACCGGGGACCTAGAGTTGGAAGGTGAAAAAAGATACCTACACAAACCCAGGGATGTGATTTCACCATTTTTAACTGGAACTGTCGTGTTTTTTTTTTTTTTTTTCTTCTTTTTTCATTTAGATAAAATATATAAAAACATGAAGATAAAGCCAAAGAGCCAAAGAATGCCCCAGACTGCAGAATGGGGTTTTTAAACTCAAAAGATAAATGTATGAAAGCAGGCTTCGCGCTCACAAGCTTTCGCGTTCTCTCAAGCTTTCATGCTTTGAGCTCAGTTCAGGTTTCTTTTAAACAGCCTATCACATTCTTGGACCAATCTGACTGCCCTATAGTGCCATGTGCATGATCTTAAATTGGGTCCTACAATGTGTGTGTAAGGCAAGGAAAAAAAAACTACTACGACAACCCAACCACAAGCTTTAAAAAAGAACCTTGAAACAATATTTTATGATGTGGAAATTCCAACAGAAATCTTTGTCACAGGAGATTCGCAAACTAATAAAATTAATGACTCATGCGCATAAGGGCCAATGACCTACGACCTTCCCTTGAATGAATGTTTGTTAATTTGTTGCAGGTTTTGCATGAGGATGAAACCATTTCACTGGAGGGGTGGCTGGACAGCAAAGCAGACTTGTGCCCTCTCACCATTAGGCATATAGGCAGGATAGAACATGCAGGCAGCCATGCTTTACAGGTATTCATAAGTAATGTACTCACTAATCCAAATCCATTTTTTCATTTTTTATTTTTTTTCTTCAAATTTTACGTTTGATATTGAATCTTACCACATAATTTACTTAAAATTTTAAACCCTTTGGAGATTTTCAACTGACAAAAACCGTCTGTGTAATCTCAAACTTACACATGCATGTTTGCTAGTTCCAGTACAATAACAAAATTATCGGGAAATTTCTAAAATGCCTTTTACTAGAGGATGCAAGGCTCTGGAAAAGAAAAGAAGAGACAAATAGAAAAAAGGCTGGATGGCAGGACAAGATAGACCCAGATTTTGGCTGTAAGCAAAGCCATGAAATTGGGCCCAGCTGCCAGCCCTCAATTTCACAAAACTTTTACTAACTTAGGATTAATCTAAGGACTTGTGACAAGCTTAGTTCCGTGCCCATAGACATAGGACGAAATGAACCAATCCTAAGTTAGGATGAGTTTCGTCCTAACTAAAGATAGAATTAATCATAGCGTTTCATGAAATCAGCTGCTGGTCCCAAGAATACAATTAAAATCACTTAGAACGAATCCTCCAATCCTCAGGTTGACTTCGCCAACCAGTTCATCGGTCGGGGCACCCTAGGCGCTGGACGCATCCAGGAGGAAATACGCTTCTGCACGTGCCCAGAGTTGCTGGGTTGCCTATCATTCATGGAGAGCTTACATGACAATGAAGCTATTGTCATCACAGGATTTGAACAGTTTTCAGAATGCAGTGGCTACAGCAGCACGCTGAAGTTTTGTGGGGATTTTAGAGACACAGGAAAGGTCAGTACGAGATGTTCACATCATCCTTCTGATTGAGTAAGTGAATATGAATTTACAGTTCTGTGCATAGCTGTGCTGCAAGAGACAAACAGTTTAGTTATATGGTTTTACAGTGTAGGTTGTTGGTCAATTTTTTGTTGTAAGAGTTGGATAATTTTATAGCATTACCAACAATTTAAATTAGATTGGCCTGCAAATGCCGAGGCCTAAAATTATGGGAAAATGCCTGCAACTGCCTAGGCGGGGTACTTAACAATTAATATTAATACCTATTACTTACAACTTTAACCAATGAGCAGGTTCTGCCCTGTAAGGGGCAAACACCACCAAGCCAAGTCAAAACCTGCTACATTGGCTAAAGAAAATATTAGTGAAGAAAACTGTCTTAATATTCAAGAACCTTCTCTGGCCAGAGCTGACGGTGAAGTAGACGAGCATTTGTCGCTACGCCTCAGCAGTTTTCAAAAGAAGAAGGAAACAAAAGCGTGCGTCTTTTGTGCACAAAGAAAGCTTTATTCACTCTTAAAGGAATTCACAACAAATTCACTGGAACCGTTTGATTGTCTTGATCCTGGCGCTGACTTGAGCAAGCTAGTCAAAACATTGGGACCAAGGAATAACTCACTCTGTAGCAGTGAAGTTAATAATGAGAAGTCCCCTCGAGTAGTCTTGGCCGATTTCCTACATTCCGCCCAGGTAGCTCTTTTAAGAACTGCGAAGTCTCTCGAATTTCGAAAAAAATCAACCCCCTGATAGTAAAATATAAAGCAAGATAAGTTCTCATGACAACATAATGTACAGTATCCAGCAAGTAGACACATGGTATTACCGCAAACCAAATAAATATCACTGGATATCGTTACTAAGATGTACATATGTAGAGGGGTTAACTTACGAAAAGTTTCCTTTTTGTCTGTTACAGAAGGACATTACAGGTAATTTTGCAAACACACTGATTGCAATTGATGCCATGCCGTGGTCCGGATATCTCCAAAACCAATTCAAGACCGAGCACATCCTACGAGAACTGAACAAGGCCTTCACTGGATTCTGCTACCCGAAGTCAGAAAGAAGAACCCTTTCGGTTGGACATGGTGAGGCAGACAGTGGTAGCTACCAGGATGCACTCGACCAATCACTGATCTCGACAGATGGGACTTTTGATACAGCCTCTTCTGGAGACAATGAAAGCAGTGAGTATTTTATTTAGTCTGATGTATTTAGTGGGTGGTACAATTCTGGTTTTAAAAATTGTGTGTTCGCCTAAAAAATGGCAAAACAGCCGAGCTCAAAAAATAACAATTGAAAAAAGCAGAGATAAGCTGTTTTGCCTTAAAGCTCAATCCCTTCATTGAATTATTTGTTGCTTTATCTCTTTTTTACATGTACTTTTCTAATTATTTATTCATTCATTTGTTAATACTTTTTATTTATTTGTTTTAATTAACTATTTATTTGTTTATTTATTTATTTGCTATTTGCTTGTCTAATTTCTGGTTTTGGTTTTGTTATTTTAATTTGTACTTTGTGTAAACAGATTATTTATATTAATATTTATTTCTTTTTATTATTATTTTCCAAAGAGAGTATTTTATATAGTGTGTTTGCTTCCCTATGTGACTGGATTAACAGGCTTTCGAGCTACAGTGTTTAATTATACTTTTGTTGATCCTGGCCATCACATTAGGGTTGTTTTATAATTTCCTGTGCCCTTATTGTTTTTCTTGCTTTGTATTTACTTTTGAACATGTACTTATAATTATCTATTTGACATACTGTCTGCTTGTATTTGTATTTGTTTATTGGCCAAATAAAGAATAAGAATAAAAATAAGAATCAGTTAAATGTAGCCCTCACCTTGAAGTGGCCAACCGGCCTTGTGAGTCGGGCGATATCTCTTTTTTTTAAATTGTGTTTTTAAAGACTATAGCAGCCTACTGGCAAGACTATGTTGCCATTCTTGATGTTTTCATTTTATAAATTCAACCAAATATTCTTTGAAGAAGTCTTAGTCATTATTAGCATGAGTTAATTTTCTTTCTTTTTCCTTCTCTTTCCAGGAAAGTCTTCATGCAACTCCAACCTTCACGGTTACAGTGGCTCCCTCAGTCGTGCTATTACAGACATCGCCATCAAGGATGCCACCGGTTCCTTCCCATCTCTCAACCTCTCCCGAGACGAGTCTAGCCACAACTCTCTAAGCACTGTACTCACCATGTCCAACGCATCGACACCGCGTGATGAAAATGAACCAATGCAGAATGTTGTGTCGGGGTTGTCGACAGGTCCGCTGGAAGACTTCGCTGGGGGACTTGTCGATAAGGCCCTGAGGGAATCCCAGCCTGGATTGCTCCTAAAACAAGATGAGCCCCGAGCAATGCAAGAAAATGGTCTTTCAGTCTCAGAGGTGATTCTGGCTGACGGCTCAAGAGTGGAGTCAGGGAGCGGGGAGCCTTCAGAAGATCAGAGTCATTTGCAGAGTCAGGCTAGAAGTCTTGTAAGCTGTGCCATACAAGACGCCGTTGGAGTGATTGAAGGTGAACATAAAAGTACCAGCAAGCCACTCGTGTGGACCAGCAACAATTTTGGTGCTACTCTGCATAGTAGAGAAGAGGCAGTTAATAATAACACCACAACTGTGTATTCAAGTGGACAGGGCAGACCTATAATGACAGGTGCAGAGAGTATTGGTACTTTATTAAGCATAGATAAGGCAACAATTAGTCATACAGACATGCAGGATCGCCCTAACAAACGAGAGGTTTGTGATATTCATAGGGAGAATGGAAATGAATTTGGTGCAACGTTACAAACCACCGATATGGCACCAAATGATGTTGAGGATGGAGACAGAGGAGGGGCTTCACCTTTCAAAAATGACTCCCAAGTAACACCCTCGTCTCCTGGAAGGGATTCTCGTAGCAGCAAGGGCTCTCTGGGGGACTTCAGTTTGATTTCATCCACATCCTGTCCATCATCGGACAGCTTCGTCAAACTCAATGGTGAAGGCGATATTTTGTTCAGACAAAGGCACCCAAATCAACCTTTCTCAGCCGATATCATGGCCAATGACATCTTACAAGATGCTCTGGGATCTTTGCGGAAGCATTTTAACATTTCCTCTGGTATTCATACGACCAGCTCGGGGGATTCCCTGGAGGATCTAAGTGAAGTTCATTCAGCGACATTCCCGTCGAGAGATCCTTCGGGATCCTTTGAGAATCTTACAAGCTGTGATCTGAGCAGCAGCTCTTGCTCCGAGTATGTTCATGTGAAAGTTGCCAATTTCAGTGTGGATACCCTTGCCCAGGATATCATAGCTTCGGCCTTTGAGGAGCTAAATAACATGATCCATGAAATGACTGAGCCATCTCTCAAGGACACTGGGGAACTTATTGGTGAAATCTCTCGCCCTGCTGTCCAAGCAAAAGATGGAAGTGATAAAGGCAGGACTGGAGCTAGAAGCTACTTCTCGCTCACCGAGGAAGATATTAGAAATGGAAATACACTTCAAAGTGAACGGCTGAATGATCAACATCATGGAGCGATTCCAAGTGCCAGTACTGCAGACAGCTTTGCTGAGAAGTTCATCGGACAGATATTTCAAGAGTCCCTACAGGGAAGGGGGCCGATTGCAGGAGGGAATCAAACCACTTCAGATCCTGGTACACCCCCACCTTCCCCAACATCACCAACATCACTTGAAGCCTGCCTGCAAACACCACAGTCACTTGAGAAGTCTTTGGTGACCATTTCGGAACAGCCAGCAATCAAGGAGCCCCAGTATGATGGAGACAAGAGGCTCTCAAATGATTCATCTGGGACAGAGAGTAGCCAATCTCGAGAGGCTCGCATTCGGGAGTGTGCCGAACAACTTGTCGCCAGGACGTTACCGGAATCAGTAAGGCTGCTTGGAGGCAGTGCTCAGACAACAAGTAGTAACAGCTCCCGGAGATCAAGTGCCCGGAGCTCTATACCAAATAGCTCCAACAGGTCCAGCATGGACTGCTTCACTGAGGATCTCCTCAAGATCGCTAATATAGACCCAATGGGGAAACGACCAAGCCGGACGGAAGAAAACCTTGCTTTCTTTGCGCAGGAGATCAAGCGCATGGCAGAGGCAGAGGAAAAAGCTGCCAAGAAACAAAAGGAAGACTTTGCCGACTTCACTATAGAACTGCAACGCCGTAGCAGTCAGTCACAAGTCCTTGATGGTGAATTGATTCAGGTTAATTTAATTGATTCTCTCGCCGAGAAGCAGTCGAACGAAGTCATATCTGACGTCTTCGTTCGGCTCTTTGGAAAGCCATGGTCAGAAGCTGAACACACTGATGATCCCGAGCCCGAACCTGAATCCAAACCATCTCGCCAACCAACTGAAAAGACTTGCGAACAGTCAGAGTATGAAGAGCTTGCTTTAATCCAAGGACGTACGCCTCGTCGACCTTCAGAGCAGGATCTAATCTGCATGGCAACCAACCTGGCAAACTCTATCATAGAGGCTGCTCTCAAAGTCTATAGAGAGGAGCATCTGCATCTTCCAACTACCCAAGGGGGGTACAGAATGGCTCCCATCCATCCCGAAGAAGGGCATGGTACTCCCTCAGATCAAAGAGGTGTGGCTTCACATCAGAGTAGAATTTTAACCCTGGATGAGTTTGCTTCGGCTACAGCTGAATCTATCTTAGACCAGGCCAAGCAGTGTCTCTCTAAAGTACTTAAGGAGAGAGGAGCAATAGACAAGGAAGAAGGTGAGAGGATTTATCAAAATGCAACAGAAACTTCTTGAGCTGGCAGATACAAACATTAATAGAACAGAAACACCAAGAATCTAAACATCTTAAAACATCTTAAAAGAGCCAAAACGACAATAAATACACATTTCAATCAAACAAATTGAACAGCCAAAAATCAGCAAAAAACAAATGTGGGTCGTCAGGGACCACAAAAGTAAAATAAACCTCGACAGTGACAGGGCGCAATTATACAAAGCACAGAAACTACAAAGATTGCTACAAAGTTAAATTTATTGCAAGAAAGCAGTTTTTTCAAAACATTTCTGAGTTAATTTATCCTGGCCTTAAATAATGCTTTTGTTTGGAAGTTTTTCATAATAATCTCTTCTCTCTCTATCATCCATAGTATCCCCAACTGGTCACAGGCCAATCTCCACCGGTAACTGGGGTTGTGGTGCCTTTGGTGGCGACCCTCAACTCAAATCTTTAATACAGTGGATGGCTGCTTCCCAGGCTGGTTCCCCACGATTGATCTATTACACGTTTGGTGACGAGCGCATCTCCAGGGTAAGAGTTACCATTTTGTATTGATCAAGGACTTGGAAGGGTTTGTGTACTTTTTGTATGACACAAACGCAATGTCCCCAGATTTACATTGAACATTACACGATTTAAAGCCATTATACACTTTCGGAACAGAAAAAAAAGAAAAAAGTTTACAGATTTACAAATAACTTACAGGGTTTACAGAAGGTAACAGTAAAAGACTTTTCTTGAAATATTATTCCATGTATGCTTTACTTTTTGAGAAAACATTAAAACAATTATCAATTCTCGACATCGAGAATTACGGACTGTAGTAAACACATGTCATGACACGGCGAAACAAGGGTGTGTTTTCCCGTTATTTTCTCCCGACTCTGATGAACGATTGAGCCTAAATTTTCACAGGTTTGTTATTTTATAAATAAGTTGTGATGCACGAAGTGTGGGTCTTTGGCACAACAGTTTACCAAAAGTGCTCAATGGCTTTAAAGATAATGTAGGTAGAAAGATTCCCTTCAAATAATACTTGCTGAGGTGCTGTAGTTTTTGAGATATGAGTAAAACAATTTCATGATAATAATGGTCGTCTCGATGAGACAAAAACTATTTTAGCATGTACAACAGATTTACACAAATCTCCTGAAAAACTTACTCCAAAAATGTGATGACTAATAATGAAGCTGAAACTTCTACAGGAAAATTGTAATACATACATCTTCATTTACAGTGAGTTTGGGATTCATGTCATGGCAAAAAAACTTGATCTACAAAGGGTGTATCAAGACCCTTGAAAGAATTACAGCGGGCTGCTTACTGATGATCAGGGGTGGATTTCACAAAGGTAGTCCTAACTTAGGACTAGTCCTAAGCAATGCTAAGAGATAGGACTGGTCCTAAGTTAGGACCACCAGTAAAAAACTCATCCTAACTTATGACTTAGGACTGGTCCTATCCCTTAGAAATCCACCCCAGACCTTTTATTCACATGGCACCAGACTGAGCTAGCCATCACAACTAACAATACCCTTGTCTTTCTTTGCATAGCTACAACGGGTGATTAACGAGACCGAGTCCAGACAGTGGACAGTTGGTGACCTCTTTAGAGCAGTCCTTGACCACAGCTGGTTGACCCTCAATGTCGACTCCGACCCTCTCAGTTTGTTTGAACGCATCATCAAAAGTGTATGACTTTGGGGTTTAACGGTGAATTTGGTTTTTGAAACTGAACAGCTTTTGTTCTATCTTGCGAGTGTTTTTGTCATACTTATTGTCCCAATTGTCATTGTTGTCCTTGTCAGCATTCTTATTGTCATGAACAATGTCATTGTCATTGATGATAATAGTAAGTGTCATTTGTGACCGCAGATCCAAATATCACTTGAGACTAATCAGCATTATACCACAGTTATAAGCCATCAGCATTGTCATTGTTAAACTTATTGGCCCTGTCGCCATCAAAATCATGTCATATTGTTGTCACTGCAGTCTCCTTCCTTTTTGAACTATCGAAATCATACAAGTCATGCATGTACATGTTTCTATCTACGTAATGCGGCCAACTTTAGCCAATGTCATGGCCACCAAGTCAGACAGTCTAATTTTGTGTATATAGATCCACCCTGTTTACGTATGTGGCGGATTTTTTTATTTGAGAAGACAAAATTCCACTGAACTGTACTCAGAAATGAATAACATATAAAACCTTAAAGACTAAAATATCAAACGAGAACTTATTTTAAGATAATAATATACAGCCTATGTAAATTTATCAAGGATGTTTCCTTAGAGATCTTAAAAGCTCAAAGAGCACCCTCACTGAGGGTAAATGGAAGACCTATGGCTGACGTCAAATCTGTTACTGATGAACATTTTACACAGATGAAATATTACTAAACAGAGTAATTTTAACTAAAAATACATGTAACTTATGAAAAGTATTTTTTAAGGATGCATGTGACAGTGTGTTCATTTCTTAATACAACTAAAAACTTTATCTCAACATGTTATGATCATGTCTAAAGATTTAAAAGAAAACTAGACTCCCTGGGAGACCTTCTGACACTAGGTGGCAGCAGACTCTGTGGTTTGTCATTTTTTTTCGGGTATTTCTGTTAATGTCTGAGCATGTTCATTACTTCATTATTTTCAAGAATATTGGATTTACACAGTACATGTGTGCCCGCTGCCGTCTTCATGTAGTAGTAAATCTAGAGTAGGGCCAATTTCATAGAGCTGCTTAACAGCCGATTTTTGTGCTTACTGCGCATTTTCCATGTTAGAGCTCTGCTTACCATAATAATAACATAATGAACATTTATTTTGTGCAGTTACCTATGTAAATATACTCTACTGCGCATTACAAGGAATACAAAAAAATTGTGAAAAAAAAAATGAAAAAAAAAATGCACAAACAGAGCAAGAATGAATTACATAGGTGAAGTAAACAAATGGGTTTTTAACTTAGATTAAGGCAAGAAAAATAAGCTCAAGAAAAGGCGTGCTAACCTTCTGGCGCTTACTGCACGAAACAATGGTGTAACCATACAAATCCAATGTGATCGCACAGAATGGCCGGTTAGTTTTCTTGCTAACCTGTTAAATATGCTTAAACACCTAAGCACATTTTTCAGCTACAGTAAGCACAAAAAATTGCTTAACGTTAAGAGGCTCTATGAAATTGGACCCTGGTGTCAATCACTTTGTAGGGGGTTTAAGTGTAGTTACTGAAAGCTACCGTACAATTGGAAAGACTGCCAATGTGACGGTAGTAACGGTACACAGACCTTATAAATCACAAAATACTTGGTACGTGCGCTGTAGGTGTAAAATGAGGTGTCATAGCCGAGCGGTTAAGAGCTCAGGATTCAAGCACTGGTGTTTGATCAGCAGGGTGTGGGTTCAGATCCCGGTCGTGACACTTGCTACATAAAATTGGGGAGGTAGTGCTTTCTGCTCTACCGGCTAGGCTTCGAATTGAAGATGCCCAAGCCTACGATTGCGCGTCTGCTTAGTGCAGAACTCTATGGTGTTTACCAACCAATAGGGTCTGTAGGCATGCGTAAATGTTATTAGCACATTTCATGGGAAGGGTCCATTGACTAGCATGCACCTCATTCAACAGTTGCGCAATGGGTACTTCAAAAAGGCCTGTAGATGGTGAACTTGTTTTGTTTTTTCTTGTCATTGTAAAAGCCTTCTATTCTTTGTGACTGGTTATTACAATTATGCAAAGTGAAATAATGTTTTTAAAAATCTTGAAATTGTAATATTCAACAAGCGCATCATGTATTATTAACGAAAAATTGAGGTATTGGACTTAATTGTATTACTCAAATCATGGCAACAGCTGTATAAAATTAATGAAATAAGTATTGTTTATTTTTGTTTTAATACAGAAAATATTGTTATTTGGTGCTCAGGTTAATAACAAAAACAATCTAAATGTGACTTGTTATAATTATTTTCAAATGGTACGTTACTTTATTTTCAAAGTACTACCCAAAAATACTTTCAAAACTCTTCTCACTTTGGTTTAAAAGTAACAATAGTTACTACCGGGTAGGTACTATTCAACAGTGATTTTTCCATTTTCACAACAGCATTACTTGTGTTTGGGGCATTTGAAAAAAAACTTTTTGGAAGGCATGCAACTATGTTCATGGATGGGATCGACTGAAATCATTGATATGTTAATAATTGTATGGTTCACTGGTTCAATACAAGAGCAGGATTATTAATTTTTGGTTTTTACCCATATACACCGATGTGTGTAGCACTGTATACTCAGTACTTTCCCGAGTCCTGTGAAAAAAATCACAGGCATTTTTACTCGGGTGGGATTCGAACCCACGACCTTTGCAATTCTAGAGCAGTGTCATACCAACTAGACCACCGAGATTGCCCGGTAGCTAGAGGCAGTTCGAATCCTATGATTCTTGATTAGAGCAGGATTCTTGATTAGATGTGTACTGTTGCTTTGGCACAAAACCAATCATGGTGTACATGGGAATTCAAACGAATGAGGAGTTCAAATGGTACGTATTACCGAGGCTAGGTATTTTGACAAAATAATATTTATATCAGCTACTGTATGCTCTAAAGCCAGTGGACACTATTGGTAATTGTCAAAGACTAGTCTTCACAGTTGGTGTATCTCAACATATGCATAAAATAACAAACCTGTGAAAATTTGAGCTCAATTGGTCGTCGAAGTTGCGAAATATTAATGAAAGAAAAAACACCCTTGTCACACGAAGTTGTGTGCGTTCTGATGCTTGATTTCGAGACCTCAAATTCTAAACTTGAGGTCTCGAAATCAAATTCGTGGAAAACTACTTCTTTCTCGAAAACGAAGTCACTTCAGAGGGAGCTGTTTCTCACAATGTTTTATACTATCAACCTCTCCCCGTTACTCGTAACCAAGAAAGGTTTGATGATGGTGATTATTTTGAGTAATTACCAATAGTGTCCACTGCCTTTAAAGGAACACGTTGCCTTGGATCGGTCGAGTTGGTCTTTGAAAAGCGTTTGTAACCGTTTTTTTTTAAATGCATATGGGTAGAAAGATGTTGTAAAAGTAGAATACAATGATCCACACAAACATGCCTCGAAATTGCGTGGTTTTCCTTTTACTTCGTCGACTAACACGTCGGCCATTTATGGGGGTCAAAATTTTGACTCCCATAAATGGCCGACCATGTTAGTTCGCACAGTAGAAGGAACACCACGCAATTTCGAGGCAAACTTGAGTGGATCATTGTATCTACTTTCAAAACATCTTTCCAACCATATGCATTTTATAAAAAACGGTTACAAACGCTTTTCAAAGACCAACTCGACCGATCCAAGGCAACGTGTTGCTTTAAGGGAACGTTTGGTTAGAAGCGAGTTTCAGAAGCTTTTGATAGGATTTTAAAACAATCGAAAGGTTCAAAAACAATCCAAAGGCAAACTTTGCCTTAAAAACTGTGTTACCGAATAATCTAGTAACAACGAAGTGAGAAGTTTTTAATTGTGGAGGTGAATGCAAAAGAAATAATTGTAGTTGTAATTATATTGATGTGTTCCATTGAAATAAATGTATATAATGCATTCAAAAAAATGTATTTGAAAAGAAATTGCTACAAATGGTAATAAAGATTACCACGGAGTGAGATTTAAGTCATTTTGGTATGTTCTTGTTGTCTTTTATAATTATGGAATGTTGCTTTTATATAATACCATTACGATGCCCGATTTAGAGACTGAGTGTGCCCCCCCCCACCCCCCCCCCCATGTACATTCAACATAAGCGGTTTGAAGATATTGATGGTAGAAAGCTTCCCTCCAAATATTATCAGCTGAGGTGCTGTAGTTTTTGAGAAATGAGTACATACTGGTAAAGCAATGTCACGAAAATAATGTTCGTCTCGGGAGACCGACAACGTGTACACGACTTTCCTCAAAACATTTCTCTGTAGTGTTCTCATTTCCCCTCAAAAACCCGACGACTAATTAAAGGAACACATTGCCTTGGATTTGACGAGTTGGTCTATAAAAAGCGTTTGAAACCGTTTGTCATGAAATGCATGGTTAGAAAGATGTTTTAAAAGTAGAATATAATGATCCACACAAGTGTCACTCAAAATTGCACGGTTTTCTTTTTACGGAACTATCACGGTCTGCCTATGGAAGTCAAAATTTTGACTCCATAAAATGGCCGACCGTGTTATTGGACGAGGTAAAAAGAAAACAACGCAATTTCGAGGCATAGTAATGTGTAGATCATTGTATTCTACTTTTACGACATCTTTCTAACCATATGCATTTTGTAACAACTTTGGTTACAAAACGCTTTGTGTTCTGTTTTGTTTTGTTAGGTACCGAAAATGAACCCACGATATCAATTTAATGTCAATTTAATGTTTTAACAATGGCTTCACCATATCGTTACACACTGGTTATCCCCGATGCAAATTTAGCATTGTATACAAATATTGACTGCTTCGAGTGCTATGGTTAAAACTATGACTCCCGAGGTGATCCCCGGAGCGTTCTATTTTCCCGAGGCGAAGCCGAGGGAAAATAGAACGCTACGGGGATCACCGAGGGAGTCATAGTTTTTAACCATTGCACGAGTAAAAGCAGTCAATATTTGTTTTATAACACCCCAAACATTTCTAAATACTGTACTTTTATTATTAAGTTACAGACCTGAATGCTACAATCCACGGACGACGCGAATACAGATTGCATACACTTTTACTAACTGCGTTGCATGTAGTGTCGTGCAATCCGAAGTGGTTACAGACTATTAATTTATAACTCTCGTACACGCACAGGACGTCTGGGTACTGCACGCCATGTGCTAGTCTGTCGGACTAGCGCATGGCAAACCGACGCTCTATCACACGGCCGTCGTCTGGCAAAACTAAGACATGTCATGTGACGCGCTCTAAACCAATGAGCAGGTAGAATACTTGCAAGGGGTGTTATAATGTAAACTATAAGGCTCACGGGGGAGCTTTATAGTTTCTAGGGACACTGGTCAGCTCATATGAAATGAAATCCTAAGCGGGACCATGCCACACGTCTAGTCTCTAGAGGGGATGTCAATCATTGGGAATCAGTTTTGATCAAGGGGTGGGACAATGCAAGACTGAGCCTGCATAGTTTTATTTGTGAATTGTGGACAAGCTCGATGTGTCATTGTCAATCGTCGATGATAGATGGACAAATAAAATTAGTCAGCATGGTCAGCCTAACACATGCAATACCTAGACATAAGTATTGTTCATCACAAACCACTTAGATAAACAAAAAGGGCATTGGAAACTTGCCAAACCATGGAGGGCCTAAACAAATCATCTTATCCAACGGAATTCCAACATATCAACATAGAGACATTGCATTTAATACTTCGCCTTTATTTCAACAAAACCTTGCTGCATGGATGCACGGCCAGGGTTTTAAAAGAAGAAGTGGTAATTTCTCTTCTTAAGTTCTTACCTTCCCCTTCATTTCCTTCCTTCGGTTTTTGAGTTGACAAAATGTTGAGCAATTATCTCCCCCGCCTATCCATCTCCTCATTTGCTCCAAAAGTCCTTTCTTCCACGGTTGAACGAAATTGGGGTTGGACAAGGACAGGCAATGCCACGCCATCCATTATCGCCATGCTTCTATGTCAAAAATTCCGCCGTTTAGAAAAGAGCGCCCTCTATGTTCTCTAGTGTTTTCCAGCACAAAGGTGTCAGCGCCCTCTATTGATGTAATGCGGCAAGACGGCATATTATTATGGGAGCGCCTTGCAAACACAAAAAAACTTGGCGGCTGCGATGGTTTTACTTCTTCATGTCTTCTCTTGTGATTTTGTAAAGCCTTATTTTTCCAATAAACATTAAATGTAACAGGTCATAATAAAAACTCGCCTGTCGCACTTTAACTTAATTCATATTGAAATATTTTTGAATCCCTCTCTCTCTCTAAAACCCTTTTCCTAAATATTTGAGGAAATAATTTCTCAAATACAAAATGAGCAACTGCAGTGCAAGTATTAACGCCTGGTTCGTACTTCCTGAAAATGCGATACAAAATTTGACTTCACAAATTCGCAATGAGTAATTCACATCAGTTGAAATGGGCTAAACTCCTGCGAAATATTCGCTGTGAAAACAGCCCCGTGACGTCAAAACTCTTTTCGCCTTCGCAATCGCAGGAAGTATGAACCGCCGGGCTTTAGTTGTTATGCTCATTAATTTTTGGAGTATGGCCGTGTCCGAATTGGTGGCTACGGATGCGGCTACGACCGTTGCCAGGGGTGTTGCTAAGGGCGTCCTATACTTCAATGCATGATGACGAGGCGATCCGGCCGTAGCCGTGGCCGTAGCCGTGGCCGTAGCCGTGGCCGTAGCCGCCAGTTCGGATCCGGCCTAATTACCTAAGGTATACCATGCCTTTAAACTTAGATAATAGTAACCTGTATTATGTAACCTTTAAAAAGACATCCATTGAAAAAACACAGGCTTGAATATTCTGATAAATGTTTTACATGTGAATTCTTTATTTTGCCTTTAAACAATGAAATGCAATATGGTTAAAGCTTTTAGTTAACAATGGAAAGGTGTTGACGATATAGAAGTTCAAATGTTATTGGATGAATATTAATTAGTACATTAAGTAAATTACTTATGTAAATGTGTTTTTTCACTATGTATAGATATTTATATATGTGTACTTAAAACTAGTTAGGAGAGATGGCCTTAGCTTCCAAGACCAGACCTTCAAAGGAGGCATAACAACTTTATTCTAGTCTGTACTTGACACTTCAAGACAGGGTTTATGTTTGGTGAACTTGTCATGCTTTATAATCAGAGTACAACAGTCTGAGTGTTGAGTTACTACATGGTGTTGGACTGAGGACTAAACTAGTAAAGTGATCATGCTTTACATGGGATCAGGCATACCACCATAATAAGATTCAAACAGTCTATGTATTGAGTTTCCATATAGTTTTGTTTTTTGTTAAAGAGAGAAAGGATACTTTTAAAATCACTTTTGGAGTTTAAATCCAATATTTTGCTGATAAATTAAAGCTTGCGATGTCTTCATCTTGAAGAAAAAATTTACTGAACACCTTGGAATGAGTCTGAGACTTATCAACTGGGCCCAATTTCATAGAGTTGCTAAAGCAGGAAATATTGCTTAACAATTTTCTGCTAAGCAAAAAGGAGCGGGATACCAGTCACAATTTGTACATGTAACATGTTATTTTGGCTGGTAAACTTATTCCCATAAACATAATTATGAGCTTAGCTACTTTTTGTTTGTGTAAGCAGCTCTATGAAATTGGATCCTGCTGTCCTGAGCATTCGTTAAAACAAATATCTGTTAGCAAACATTTTAATTAATCAGCCTGAATTCCACTTGATATATGGTATATGATCTTAACTGTACCACTGTACATATATATTATGTACAGTTTAAAAGGATTCATAAACCAAAACATATTTCTTATAGAATGCTCTAAGGATAAGTTTGAGTTGCTGAGGTTTTGTTTGAAGAGAAAATATATCATTTTTTCAATGATATTCATGGACTAGACAGGTTCATACTTCCTGCAAATGTGATACAAAGTATGTCATTACAAAATACGCAACGAATAATTCATAAAATATGTTCAACTACTGCAAAACATTTGCTGCATAACCATGTGACGTCAAAATTTACTTCGCATAAATATTCGCAGGAAGTATGACCCAGGCTTTACTCAGAAATCCGCCTTAAAACTTTTTTAACTAAACTTCTTTCTGTTTTTATTTATTTAAAGTACAATGTATACAATTTAGTGGAGAATAAGCTAGTGGAGATGTTTATAACAGCGGATAAAAGTTGCAACGATTAGTTATTACAGTATTTTGTGAGGCCTGACAAGGCTAACGGCTGTGACTAGTTTGCTAACAAGTGATCATAGCCACAGCCAAACCAACAAATCCTGCCCAGGGTCCAATTTCATAAAGTTGTTGGGTGGGAAAAAAATATATTTAAACATATCAACATATCGGAGCACTCAAAATGAATAACATGTCATTTTGGCTGGGTTAATCCTCAGCAAAGGTGCTAAGTTTTTGTTGTGGTTAAAAGCTTTCTTGAACAGAAAATTCCGCTTAGCAAGAGAATCAGATAAAACAGAAATGAGTGGGGTACCAGTCGCATCAGTCTAAACTGTATGGTAGTTGGCTGGTAACATATTTCTGTGCTAAGCAATTTGTTTGTGCTTGCATTCTTTTATGAAATTGGACCCAGTATTTGCATATATTTTAATTAAAGTGCTTGTAAACTTGAAATTGCTTTGGCTTCAATAAACATTAATGTATACAATAAGGTGATATCATGTAAAGGCAGTGGACACTATTGGCACTCGAAATAAAAACCTCACTTGGTAATGAGTAATGGGGAGAGGTTTATAGTATCAGTGTGGATAGTATAAAACACTGTGAGAAACAGCTCCCTCTGAAGTGACGTCGTTTTCGAGAAAGAAGTAATTTTCCACGAGTTTGATTTCGAGACCTCAAGTTTAGAATTTGAGGTCTCGAAATCAAGCATCTGAAAGCACACAACTTCGAGTGTCAAGGGTGTTTTTTTCTTTCATTATTATCTCGCAACTTCGATGACCGATTGAGCTCAAATTTTCACAGGTTTGTTATTTTATGCATATGTTGTGATACACCAAGTGAGAAGACTTGTCTTTGACAATTACCAATAGTGTCCAGTGTCTTTAATTAGGCTTTTATTTATTTATTTATATTTATTTTTTACACACAATATCCTAATTACAACAGAACCAATTAATTAATATTGTTAATATTATTATCAATTAATGTTGCATTTATGTGAGCACACAGTACATATTCATGTTATATACTGAAACAAACAAAAACAGACACAAATAAAAAATGAAATAAAATACGTTGTAAATATCGAACAAAACAAGAATGTATTCATTCATAATTTGTATTTGGAAGCAAATTAAAGTACTAAGGAAGAAAAAATACACAAAATTACTTGAGAGTATGGTGATCTCACCTTTTCTATAAAGCAAGGAGCAGGACAATTTATGTGGAGTTCACCACGCCCCCCCCCCCCCCAAAAAAAAGGGGGGAAAACAAATATAGCAAACTAAATGAACAAAAGAGTAAACACAAAGAAATAAACACTTAGTGTGTTAGAAAAAAACAAAATTTATTTTTGTACTGATACCAGATTAAACAGTATTGCGAATTGCATGCCATAAAACAATCATAAACAAGAAGGAAACTGTTATACCAACAACTCAATAGCAAATCAGCAACTGCCTGGCGCCTTTTCTGCATTACAAAAATAAGCATTACAATCGTATTTGTAGACAGGGAATCAAACAGCAAAAGAAATGCTTGTTTTTCAGCAGAAACAAAAATTGAGGGGACCAGTTAAATTAAAGTGTGCAACATATACATCAGATAACATTTTGGCTGGTCACCCACCAGAACTACATTTCATCAAACGCTAAGATTCATTTACACAAAATGAGTTCACACAAATGCTTTGGTAATTTTCTTAAGTTTTTTTTCTTTGAAACAACTCCAAAAAAGATTGGACAAAACTACAATGAGTAAAGTTTGATGATTGATTTTTCCAACTCTACTAATAAACCTTAGCGATGGTGAAGTCAATCCCCAGGCCTAATTTCATAATGCAGAAAATACTGTTTAGTGAAAGTTTCTTTGCAAAGCAAAAATATATTGTACATACGTGCTAAGCAAGTTTTGCACTTACAGGCTTAATGAAATTGAACACAGGACTGCAGTCATGGACCATAGATACATAGAGCAATGTACAGACACCTGGGGTGCGTTTTGGCGGTCGTAAAAAAAATTCAGTTTGGGTTGAAGTTGCCATTGGTTACGACCGACCGCCAAAATGCACGCCTGGCTTCAGCAATGATGGGGTGGGGGGGGGGGGGTGTCTGTACACTGCTCCATGGCATTGCCCCTGCCAGTCATGTGATTGGCAAAGATCCCAAGAAACCTTGAGTTGTCATTGACTTGAGCATTTCTTACAACAAAGTAATTCAATTATAACATCTTCTCTCAACGACAAACGTCTTGTCAGTTAGTTTGCCGTTGATAAATATGACAAACAATTACATTAAGTTGCACTTGAGGTTTTAGTAATTATCATTTACAAAAGACGACGGACATTTCCAGCCATCTTTATATCTTTACATTGTGTCCATGAGATTGTGGTTTTGGGCTATGCCTTTTCTGTTTTCTGTGACTGATGATAAATACTGCCCTCTGCTGTCCAGTGGAGTACATGAATTTAATTTTAAGGCCAGTACAGGACTTGGACTTTGTGTTTTGAGACATTAGTTTGATTTTTAAACGGTGAAGGACGGTCATTAATGTGAACTTTGCCTCAGGTTGTACGGGCAATAGACTGTATGTGCAATGAGATCAACATGCTGTCATCTTGGAAAAACAATGATGAAGCAATGAAGATAAGTAAGCACCCCGAACTGTATGGCAAATGAACACAAGAGGGCGCCCTACTTCAATGACGACATGTGCATAAGGCGTACAGGACTGGTAATTGCCACAGGTGCAATTTCATAGATATACAAATTATTTATGAAATTAATCGTGCGCCTCAGACTTGTAGGAAACCAACCGTTAAAAGCGTTTTATCAAGCTAAATAAGCAATAGTTTTCCTGTGCTAAGTAACTCTATGAAATTGACCCTTGGTCTGTGAGGTTTTGACCTCAGAATCAGTTATTTAAGCTGCAATGAAGAACCGTTTCTTTGCAGCTTAAATAAACCAACCTTTCTTTTTTGTTTTTAAATAAGCAATGACTGGGAAGGAGTGATGCAAAATGACGACAGGAGCCTCGTTTCATGGAGCTGCTTTAGCAGACAGTCCTGCAAAAAAAAAATCTGCTTAAAGGAACACGTTGCCTTGGATCGGTCGAGTTGGTCTTTGAAAAGCGTTTGTAACCGTTTTTTATAAAATGCATATGGGTAGAAAGATGTTGTAAAAGTAGAATACAATGATCCACACAAACATGCCTCGAAATTGCGTGGTTTTCCTTTTACCTCGTCGACTAACACGTCGGCCATTTATGGGGGTCAAAATTTTGACCCCCATAAATGGCCGACCATGTTAGTTCGCACAGTAGAAGGAAAATCACGCAATTTCGAGGCAAACTTGTGTGGATCATTGTATTCTACTTTTAAAACATCTTTTCAACCATATGCATTTTATAAAAAACGGTTACAAACGCTTTTGTTTTGACCAACTCGTCCGATCCAAGGCAACGTGTTCCTTTAATAGTAATAATGAGCAGGATACCAGTCACAAATTGTACATTTAACAAGATTTTTTGGCAGGTATTCTGGTACGGATAATTTTATTTTGCTTAGCTTATTTTCATGCTTAAGCAGCTCTGTGAAATTGGGCCCATATGTAGCAGAGTGAGAAAAACAGCATAAACATGATCAAGAAAGCTGGTCATTTCAACAATTGAGTAAAACTCATAATAATAAAGCACCCTTTCAGCTGTGACTGCTGTTTTTCACAGCACGAGGGCCTCCTTCACAAGAATAAATTGGAATGGACTTGAAGGGCATCAACACATCCCACAATGCAACAAATTGGTAGATTCACTGGCACTTATTTTCATAATATACAACATAACTTTTAAACAACAGTTTATAAAGAACTTTGATGCTCTTTCACCGAAGAATTTTCAAACATTTAAGGCTCTTCTGTTCAGCAACAATCCACGCAATAAATTGCAACATTTTCCATTTTTTATCTGTCCGCCATTTCTTCTTTCCCTTCTTCAGTTCATAACATCATGCTGGCAACAGGCAGTAATCAGTCCGCTTGCTTTCAAAGCTAAGAAACTTGTAAACGAAAGTCACGCTTTACTGCACAATTTTCAGGGAGAAAGATAAACTTATAAAAACGGCTTGCAGTGTTTTGGGTTGGGTTTTTTATTCCGGCGTCTCAAACAAAAGGTGAACTTAAACGGTGGATTCATCCCTTATTGTGGTCATGTCTGTGATGGCGGCTGGGCATGTTGTGTCGTGGTCTGCTGTGGTATTGAATGCTGTGGCGTCTGTTGCGATTGGATGTGACCGTACTGGCTTGCTTGCTGCTGTGGTAAAGCCTGCTGTTGGCTCGATGCCTGTTGTGCGTGCGTTGGTCCGCCAGCAGCCTGCATCCCAGCGAACTGGTCCGAGGGCGGTGGTGCTTGTGACTGCTGCGTGAAGCCGCCGCCGTCTGTTCGAGGTGCTCCTCCCCCGGCCATACTTGGGAAACCTCCTTGGTCTTGGGTGTTTGCCGTCGTGTTGACGAGCCTGTTTACTTGAGGGGTCTCAGACTGGCTGTACGGGTGGTGAGGTAGACCCTGGGTCTGGGTCTGTCGTAGGAGGCTGTTCTCTCGTTGAAGCTGCTCATTCTTGTCTAAGAGCTCGTTGATCTGCTCCTTCAAGACCTCCACCTCTTCCCTCACGGCAAAAAGCAAATGACTTTTCACCAGGTCCTGATAAGAAAGTAAGTAAAATACTAATAAGCAAATGCAAATTGGATTGTCACATTACAAAACTGTTGTTGAAAACAAAGTCAATGCCAAGGCCCGTAGCTCCAATTTCACAGAGCTGTTTAAACACAATGTAATTGCTTAATACAATTGTCTGCTAAGCAGAATCGAGCAGGTTACCAGTCACAAATTGTACATGTGACATGGTAGTTTGGCTGAACCTTATTCTGGTCATAGAGTAAGTTCTGGTAGGCAACATTTTATTGTGCTTAGCTCCTTTTTGTGCTTTAAGCAGTTCTATGAAATTGGGCCTAGAGCTCATTCAATTACAAAGAGCTGCTTAAACATGTACATAAATATGCTTACCAGAATAAGGTGACAGCCAAAAAACCATGTTACATGTACCATTTTTGACTGATATCCTGCTTAGTTTTGCTAAGCAGAATTTGTTCCGCTTAACAGTAACCCTATGAAATTGGGCCCCAAGCAACAGAGGCAATGCCCTCTGGATAAATACCAAGCCTGCAAAATGATTAAAGGACAAACCAAATATGAATAAAAATTCTGCCATGACACCCACACAGATCACGTATTGGTTGGATTACACGTCTTTGAACACCTCTCAATTCCACCAAAGGAATGCTCACACCCACAACACCCACGTAATTTATGATACAAAGATAATGTACTTAAAGGCCCTGGACACCTTTGGTAATTGTCAAAGTTGAGTAGTGTTCTCACTTGGTGTATCTCAACATATGCACAAAATAACAAACCTGTGAAAATTTGGACTCAATTGGTAATCGCACTTGCAAGAGAATGACGAAAGAAAAAAGGGCCATTGTGGCACAATTTGTGTGCTTCCAGATGCCTAAAAAAGGCTTCAGGCCTAAATGCTTTTATTATTATTGAGAAAATCCCTTTCTCTAAAACTACGTTACTTCAGAGGGAGCCGTTTTACATAATTTGTATACTATCAACAGCGCTCCCTTGCTTGTTACCAAGTAAGTTTGTATGCTAACAATTTGAGTAGATTACCAATAGTGTGCAGTGCCTTTAATCGACATGTACATTTTGTACCTGCAACTGCAGCTGCTCCTTACACCACGCAATAACTCTGAGACATAAGGAGGCGATAAAACAAACACCACCTCATAAATGTTTGCCAATTTTGTCCTGCCACTCACTAAGGAGATCTTGTAAATAACTGTTTCCAAACACTGATTGCAACCTGACGACAACAAAGCGTAACAAAATAAAAAAATACTCCCAACCCCATCATCACCCCCCCCCCACACGTAATAATTGTCACATACATGTAGTCAACATCAGGCTTTCAGCGTTTTTTTGTTGCACTACCCGCCATGTGGTCATCATGTGATCAGAAGACAAAAACCAACAAATAAAGATCAATATCGGGACCTTGTTGTTTCTAAGGCTGGACTTACAAAGCTAGTCTATGGGATCGATTGGGATTAAAACTTAAGGAGACGATTTCATATATATTTGCACGATGGGTCTACAGACAGGACTGATACTTCAGTGAGGCAACGAAGGCCATTGCCTTAGTGTCCCCTGGTCACTGCCTTGGTGCCCTTGAAATGCTCTCCCCAGTACAAATTTGCAATCGCATCATAGGGTGCCCTTTACCAAGATGAAAATGCCTTGGTGCCCTTGCCCTTTGAAAAACGATGCATAGATTGTAAGATGGAGGGACACGTGGCAAACAAAATTACAAAAACAAATTAATTATTTTTGACAACTTGCTTAACTTGACAACAAGCTTTTACTGTCTATTTTAATATCCTTTGGTGGAACTCAAATTATGAACTCATTTCAGGATGTCTCATACGATCGAAACGGAACCATTCTAAATTTACCCACTTTCAAAACAAAGATTTATGCTGAAAATATTTCCAATCTTGTATGTTTTGGGGACGCATCTGTCAGGACGCATTATTTCCAGTCAGTCCTGAGTGTGTTTGTGTATTTACGTCACGGGGTGGGACGAGAATAGCCACTGGGAGTTACATTTAATGCCATGCTTTGCTTTGGCCCATGCTGTGAAAGTGAAACTGAGACTGACCAACCAGTGGACTCCGCTGGGACTATGACATCATAATGAGTATGACTCAGAAACCATGATGAAACCTTTCATCTCTACTCCAAAAATATCCTCTCCAAAATTATCTTACATAATCTACTATCACCGCCCCCTAAAAATACTCCAGCCGTTTGACATTTTTTATTGCTCCTAAGCACTTTTTTGTTTGCTGTTTTGCTCTTCCGCTTGGTTTTGGAATTGCACATTTTCTATTTTGGTCTAGCACTTTTGTTTACGTAAAAAAAATTAGATTTTTTGGTCTACAATACAAGATGCATTTTTGTTTCGGTCTAGCACTTTTGTTTTTGATCCTACTTCTTTTGTTGTAGTCTAATACCTTTAATGTGGTCTTGCAGGTTACATGTAGTACTGCATGTTTTAAGTTTATGTCTAATGCTTCTTCTTTTGTCTGGCAGGTATGCGATTCATTAATACAAAAACATGAAATTTATGAGGGATTTCTCTTTCTGATCCCAGTTAAAAAAATAAAAGTACACATTGTACAACATGTACCAGCACATAGAACAAAATGATATCACTCGAAGGTCGTAAACTTTAAACATCACGTACACAATTCTTTTGCAAACATTGAAAAACCCCACATATAATTCCATTAACACTAATACCCTTGAACAAACATGGTAAAGAGAAAGTGATGTTATCACTGTGAGTTCAAAAGCTAACTCTCTAACGCCACTTCTCATTGGATAAAAAAGTAACCTAGCTGTCTCCTGGACCAATCAGAAAGGCCAGTATATGTTCCGTGGACGAGTGAAAGACCAGGAATTGCGTGAGAATAACTCAATGGCAGCCCAACACATTTCCTGTTTTTGTTGATACACGTGTCATCTATCATGATTAATAGCTAACAAGGATATTGTCTCTGACTCCATGCAACTTTAACCACAAAATACCATAAAAAAATAAACGATTCCTGGTTTTATTTTGTCAAGTTCAAATCTTTTATACTGTCCTTGCTCTTTAAATTATTGTTACAAACATGAAACTAAAGCAGGAAAAACTGAGGAAAATTGATCTTGATGGCGCAGTGAACAGTTTTGTCTACAATCCCGACCAAAATGCTTGGGCCACCATTTCCCTACGTTACATCCAGGTCCACTTCCCCCTGACAAGAAACATTCTCTCCCCGTCCCCCTGCTCAACGTTGACTGGATGGAACACAGAAGACAGTGCAACAATCAGAACCAACATTGAAAGGGGGCAGGGGGGCCCAACGAGATATGGCTGGGATTGTAGATACCAGCGTTTTATAAGTATGATTATTTATTATTTATTTATTTACTTTTTTAAATGTTATGATTTTTAGTGACTCCTTACGGCATGCCACTACGACAACAATGAAAAGAAAAGGAGCAAAGACACTGACAAAAGATCCTTCATTACAAAATCTCACTCTTTTCACTCTGGCGTCTTGGGGGGGGGGGGAAGGTCATGAAAGGGTTCAGTCAAGTTCACATCCTCAGCTCTGAAAGGCTTATTCCTCAGTCTTCTCATAACAAAAGCAACCCCGTTGGTCGGATTGCAGCTCACAAAACGTTTGATCGATTCAAAGCTACTGTATATTGACGACTTCTCAATGTTTTGGCTCATTTGACCGATCCAGCATTCACACAGGTCTGCTCACGCGAACGATCGTGTCAATTTACCAATTGTTTCCAAAATGTTAACAAGAGTTTTGAAGGTTGAAAGAATTAGCTTGAGCACAAGATCTTATTACAGTGGTTAGGATAGATAACAATGGATGAAAATGAACGATTACGATTAACAAAAAGAACTCCTTTACGATGACTTTGTTTTGTCAAAGAAGATTGTTCCAACAACCTCTCCATTGAGTGCTTGTGATGCTTCAATGAAAACAATGACGCCGCACTTGAACTGTTCACTGATTTGGTTCCAAGTGAAGAGTTATATTATTTTGTCTCACGATTCAACCTTCAGAAACACTAGAGACACAAACAGGGGCCAATTTCATAGATCTGCTTAAGCAAAAAAATTTGCTTAAGCACGAAAATAGCTCGCTTATTTTACACATGTTACTGGCCAAAATTTCCTGCCATATACATTGCTTATGACTAGTATTAAGCTGTTGTTTACTTAGCATTACAATTGAATGGAGTCTTGGCCGGTAATCTGATTTTACTAAGCAATGAATTTTTTGCGTAAGCAAAAATTTTGCTTAAGCAGCTCTATGAAATTGGGCCCAGGTTACGTGTACTTACTAACAGCATTGCAAACAGGTTACGTGTACTTACTAACAGCATTGCAAACAGGTTACGTGTTACTAACAGCATTGTAATTAATTCAAGGAAGTATTAAGTACAAGATTTGGGTCAGTGAGCAGAGTAGAAAATTCAGGGCAGTTTCATTGATACATTTTGGGCTGACATTTTGAGGAAGATTTTGTTTTTTAATTTTGGCCATTTTGAAAGAGAGTGACAAAATTTGAAGCCCTGTCTGCATCAAGTGTAAGCTGGACGGTGTCTTTTTGACACCCTGTTTACAATTTAGACAGCCTGTTTTATCAGTCATTTACATGAACAATTTGATTGTATTTTAAATGAACAATTTGAACACCAGTTTTTCATTTCCAGCATACTTAGAAACCCTTTACCAAATCCTGGCTAAGAGCTTGCCGGTCTGGACGTACCACGTTCCAGTCCAGTGATCACCACAATAAACATTGAACTGTTTGTTTTTTGTCCATAATCGTTTTATTTTTTTTTATAAAGGTTATCATTTTCATTCCAGGATGTGGGGGGGGGGGGGGGGGGTAGCAAAAAGGTCAGTCTAGGTTCAGTACACATCCTGAGCCCTCCTGGGTGGCAAAAGACAAAAGAACAGACAGTTCTTCTGTCCATTCATGACAAAAGCAAACCCCGTTGGTCCGAAAGCGTCACATAACAGTTTGATTGATTTGAAGCTACTGTGTATTGACGATTTCTCAATGTATTGATTCGTATTGCGACTGATCCCCCATTCATGCATGTCTGAACGGGTCAATGTGTCGATTACAAAATTGTTTCCAAAACGTAAACATGAGTTTTTGAAGGTGGAAAGAATTAGATTGACACAATGGGTTGATTACAATGGTCATGGTCAGATAAACAATGTAACAATAAGTTGAATGTTTATAGTAACAAAAAGAATTTGTATACAAAAAAAAAGATTGTCTTTTGGCAAAGAAGGATTTTTTTCACCAACTTCTCACTTGAATGTTAGAATCTATTCGAAAAATACGACTCTGTTTCGTCAAAGAACGTTGTTTCACCAACGTCTCGCTTCAATATTATTGGAATCTACGAACTTGTATGCATCAATGAAGACATTAATTCCACATTTGAACTTTAAACAGTTTTTGTTCAAAGAGTGAGTGTGCAATTTTCAGCCAAGTATTTCCTTTTCAAGTTGTCAATTGAATTGTTCAAACACAATAGTCGCAAACAAACATTGATAATACTGAGAATAACAAAGTTGCAAACAGTACCATTTAAAATTCAGGTAAACAAGATCTGGAATAAGTGAAGTGGAATACAAAAATTCAGAGAAATTTCATCAACATTTTGGATCGACATCGAAATCAACAACAGTAAAAGGTTTTGGTTTTGTGATTTGGTCTTTTTCTGATCAAACCATCTTTATGATGTTTCAGTTCAATGATCAATACTTAGAACTGTCTTAATTTTTTTCTTTTTTTTGCCAATGACATCTCTTTTTAAATAAATAGGTCAAATTATTTTCATGGTGGGTGGTAGCAAAAAGGTCAGTTTGAGGTTCGACCAAGTTCACTATGATTAATAATAATAATAATATCGAAGTCTTATATAGCGCATGTATCCACCAAACAAGGTGCTCAAGGCGCTGAGTATATACAAACTTTCAGAAAGATAGTTATTGCAGTGATGAATTCTGAGACCCAATTATTTAGCACCTTATAAGGGTTTACAAGGTGCTACGACGCATTAAGCAGCCACAACCAGGAACACCGGGGCGAACCCCTTCTCTTTTCGATAAGTGCACTGGGTTCTTTTACATGCGTTACACAACACATGGGACCAACGGCTTTACGTCCCATCCGAAGGACGAAGCAATGGTTAAGCGTCTTGCTCAAGGACACAGTGTCACGGCTGGGGATTCGAACCCACACTCTGCTGATCAGAAACACCAGAGTTTGTTCTTAACCGCTCGGCCACGACACTTCCATGATTGACCTGACAAAAGTCATTTTCATCTCTTCAATTATTCACAGCATCAGTGTTGAAGGGCTGCCTAAATTTATGACAATCTAGTTCATTGACCGCCACAAAAAACTTTTTTTTCTGAAGGTAAACAGACTGCAGAGACTTTTTTCACTTTCAGAAACCAGGTCACTTGAAAGAAAAGATTGTTTTTTGTCAACATACATGTAATGCATTGAATGTTTAAAAACTACAATGAAAATCATGTAAAAGTTTCAGCTAAATTCCATGAATACAGTGTCTACGTGTACTTGCAGGGAAACCAGCAGAGAAACTGTCACAGTATTTTCACCAGAACGTCGAAACTATCCACATTTAGTGATACATGACAGACTGAGAAGGGTACTAACCACATCTCTGGCCCCAGCGTTCGTAAACGGACACCAACCCTCAAAGAAATCTGAGAAACGATTCAAGCAAGAATCGTTTCTCAGGTTTGAACTCTTTCCGGTGAAAAGTTGATACAACATCCTTTAAAAAGAATCCTTTCTCAAAATAGCTTATCAACAGCTGCGGTGTTTCTCACCAAGTAAATATTATGGTCATTACTTTTTGCAGTGTTTACCAATCTATGTACATGTATGTGTATTACCCTCCCTCTAACAAGTTATGCGAGCAATTTTTTTTCAGGATTTATTTTTATTTTTACGACTACATTTATGAACTTGATTGATACCGCAGGTGTAGAAGTAAACATCTGACAACTTTCAATTCAATTCATTCATACCATTTCTACCAAAGATTGTAATCAAGTTACTGGCTCATAAAGCTATTTTTATTGGCAAAAAAAAAAAAAAAAATGAAGACAGTTCTAAGTATTGATCAATGAACTGAAACATCATAAAGATGACCTGTATTTTGTGCTTTAAAAATAGCTTTATGAGCCAAGAACTTTATTAATACTCGTCTCGTCTCAAGTTCGCAGATGCTTAGAAGAAATGGTTTACCAGTCAGAACACAATGTAGACTAGTGTATATTGTTTTGGACTGGTTCCCTGAAAGTACATCTGTGGCAAAAACATTTCTTAAGCACTGTTTCTTCTCAACAACTTTATGAAATTATCCCAAGAAATTGACACTCAAAATGTTGATGGAAATTTTAAACAAAATACAAGAAGGGAAACATATCATATCCTGCCAACACTTTTCCACTATTCCACTATTTTTTTTTACCAAAAGGAATATCTCTTTTGAGTAAATTAGATCTTATTTTATTTCATAACAAATGAAAAAGTGATGGCAGGATACAGAAACTTTTTCTACAGTTACAAGAAACATTTAGAAATTAAAAAAAAGAAGTTTGTACTCACCATTGCTTGCTCTATCTTGTTATCGATTGCTCCACCAGTAGCCGACGTACTGGAAAACATAGAATATAACATGTCCTTGTTAGTTTTACCCGTGTGGATACGCATTTTGCTTAAATGTTCATCAAAAATCACCCCAAAAAAATACTCCAACGGTTCTACTCTCAGATTAGGTTTCCAAAGGTTTTTGAACTGGCAGCGTTATTAATACTCGTCTCGTCTCAAGTTCGCGAAGGTTCTCATCCTTGAAATTTTTCCCCGTTGATGAAATCACGTCCGAGGACGCCAAGGTATTTGGATGAATGTCAAGTAGCCGAAGAATCTTGCGGGATAAACCTCACGTGTCCACAGGTATCTTGTCTCAGATAAGTCTACGAGGACGGAATGTAAACTGGCAGTGTTCCAAAGAAACAAAATCGGATGTGACAACAACGAACCACCACGGTCAATGGCAAGTCATGTTCTGGTGAGGCTGACCAGCAATTTTGTAATATGACCCGTTTCAGATAGACCGGATGGCTGACCAGGTTCGAGGAGACAATTAAAAAACACTAAAGCCTTGACAACTATCCTTGACTCGCTGGTGAATGATTGTGAAGACCGGTCAGTTCAAATGAAGTGACCAGAAGTCATCTGGATATATCACAACACAGATCAAATTGTTAAAAATTTGAAATGTACACATGTACAGCCTCAAATCAAATGTATACAGTTACACCAAATCCATGGAGCTATAAAATAAACCAAGTGTTCCAAAGTATAGTAAATAAATTTGTAGCCAATTTGTGATGCTGTTGTGGACAGGGGTGTAGAGTTATGCCCTTTCCAATACGGGTATGGTTCAAAATGCATCAAAACACTGGTGGAAATTACTGGAAATGATGCCTTCTGAATGCATGGGGATATGGAGGGATTTCCCTGGGCTACTACACTTTCCTAGTTTGGGGGTGGCCAGTTCATTCAGGAAGATTGAGGGACAAGTTATTGCTTATTAATGTATAAATATTTCCATTTTTCTGACACAAAATGTATTTGTGAGGTAGTAGTTGTCTAATGTACAAGTATATTTAATACTTTGGAATTCATAATTTGAGCTTAGCAGCTATAATTAATGAATTAGAAAACCTGGCTGTGTTTCAAGAGTCCATCTTACAAATACACCACCCCCGTTTGAGTGAATGGTACAGGCTTTATCTTTACTGTAGCGAGTGGAAATTTCCACACAGCCTTTATTGACTGTCCATGACTGCAGCATGACCCCATAATGTGCTCGGGTCACTGAAGGCTTTATTATGTAAATTGCCCAGTGGAAAAGAACCAGGCGAATACTGGAAAAATATCTGCAGATGAATTGTATTCTCTGATCCAGGATATGGAGTGGGTCAATTGTTCAATCTTGGAAAGAGCAATTTGGATTATTGTCATGTGGGGTAAAGGGAGGTTGGTAATTGCGCCAACAATTAATGACCATGAAATTGTAAAAGCCTACTTAATAGAACATGGTGGAAAAGAACTAGTTGAGGTGAATATTGGACAATTATTTTTGCAGGATTCATATTCTGATCCAGGATTATATTGAGAGTGGGTCAATTGTTAAGTCTTGGAAAGAGCAATTGGGATTATTGTCATGAGGGATAAAGGGAGGGTTATGTTTGAGGTTGGTATAAATTACTCCAAAAAATAATGACCATAAAAAAACATACTTATAACTTGGTGAATACTGGAGAAAAAATATTCTGCAGGAATTGTATTCTGACCCAGGATTTTGAGTGGGTCAATTGTTAAATCTTGGAAAGAGCAATTTGGATTAATATTTCAATGTGAAAAATGTTTCTGCTTAAAGCGTTTCTCGGATTGTATTATTCCAATTATGGATTATTCTTCCTGTGGAGATGTTACTACTATGGATTTTTGGCAATATCTAAACAAAAACTACACCATTTGTACGTACAATGTATTGTATTTATACAGGATTGAAACAATCACTCAGTCGCCAACACTTCAAAACAATCGAACAGTTAAATAAAAATCTGCTTTCCCTTTAAATCTTCGAAAGAGCAATAGGATTATTGACATGTGGGTTAAGTGGAAATTTGATCCAAATAACAAAATCCTAACAATAGATGATGAGTTGGAAATAAGAATCGTCAATTCAAACAATTTGCAACCTGATATTTTTGGCACAGCTTGAAAGACACTTATTATTGCTTGGCAGTTTACACGTGGCAATGAAAACAACTACAGTTGTCACAACTCACAACAACCTCTGTATTCATAACAACATATTGTCACAAACAATACAGGAGTCAAGTATTTGTCGGAAAGCCCTTATCTTTTCCTTTGAAAGAAAATCACTTATCGGCTTTTTGGGCCTATCTGACCAATTGTCCAAGCTAGCTGTTTGCCACTTAAACTCTGTAATGAATTACCATAATTTTTTTGTCAACAAATCATAGAACAATGACGCCATGCATCTCCACTCTTTGAGAGCAAAGTTCGCCATCAATTTCATTAGGGTCCAACTAAATCAATTTGATCTAAACTGATCGAAAGTAAACGCGACCTCAAAACAAGTCATTGAATTGAGTTGCGAACTCTACCGCTTTTTAAATTTAGCTAACAAAATTTGAGATGAGAAGGACGGAGAAGTAAACAACATGCCTCTTCTTTTAAGGTTTATGAAAGTTGGCAGCTTAAAATAGGGAAATTTGTTTGTTCCTTCTCATTATTAACAAAGTAACCTGTCATGGCTGAGCGGTTAAGAACACCAGACTCGAGCAAATACATGTAATTTTTCGCAGTTTGCTTGTAACCTACCATTACCATCTTTCATGACAATTTTTGATAAAAATTGCATATAACTTGTTTTCGTGGTAATTACTAAAGTATAATCCAACATTGAATGAATCAACATCCTTTAATTAATTTATGAGAAATTTTATAGACTGGTCGAGAATGGTCGAAACATGCCCTAAAAACGTTTTTATTAAATCGGTTTGTGGAGCCTGACTCTCTCCAAAGTACCAAAGAGGGAACAATACCAAAAGAACACAAATTCACATAATATCTGACAAAAGGATTTTGTGACATAAGAAGGAAGTGAAACTCAGTTAATGTTTTAGCAGCGGCTCGCCCATCCGTCTATGAACAGGGGTAGCCCCATTAACAAAAGGAAATTTTGGGCCACATCTTGCGCAATGTTGTAACAATACAGCATTGTTTATCCTATTGTCGTGGTAAGATTCTTCTTAATGATTTAAATTTGCATCACTTTATATTATTCATATAAAGTCTTTGTTTTCCCCGACAACTCAAAACAAATGATTTTCAGTGGTCATCATGCTACATCTTTAAAACATCATCTAACTCAAACTATAAAAAAAACTGTAAATCACAAACGACAAAAAGCACCAACAGGCCTGTATTCTTCGTTTTTAAAGGGCAAGGGCACCATAGCATCCCTCGTCAATTGTACATTTTTACTGGAGCATTTCAAGGGCACCAAGGCAATGACCAGGGGGCATGGAGGCAATCTCCTTCGTTGCCTCCGTGAAGTATCAGGCCTACATAAAATATAACACAATTCTCCACCTTGAGAAAATTCAGCAAAAGACCCTACCTGTGTAAAATCATTATCACAGTCAGGAGGGCGTGGTCAGCGCTCGTGGGTGTCAGTAAATTCCCCCTCTCTGGAGAAGTTGCCAAGACGCTCAACCCATCCAAATCTGTCGCCCCACAGCAAGCCTTAGTTTTGCCGCTGAAATCTAGAAGAGGTTTCATTGCAGTGTTGAAGATCTCAGTGTAAATGAATCAATTCAGACTCCAGTAGATTAATAGAAATGTCACCCCTATCCGTCTGATTATTCCAAAAAACCAGAACCAGTTGTCGCTAAGCCTCAGATCAGAAAACAAATTTCCATCGGGAACATCAGACGATCTTTTGGAGGATATATTCTGGTGCTCTATTCTTCCAGTGAGGATGTCTCGATGCGATCGTTGAGTTTAATGACGATGAAGACCAACTGCCGTGCCGATGTTCTCCGATCCCCACGTCGTCGTTATGCATACGAAGCATGTGGAGGGCCCAACAGCCCACAAGGGGTTTGTGTACTGTACACTGTACGTGTATCATTCAAGACGAGCTGAATATTTTATAGGGCTCTGAGTCTGCATGGGTTTGAGAAGAGATCCATGAGGCGGGCGTAGGGTAGTGACACAGACAGAGAGACCGGGGGTGAAATATAGCAATCTGGGCGATGGCCTCCTTGGGTGTTCTCTTACGATGCTTGTCATTGGATGATGAGACAATTTAAAGAAATCCACAACCAATCAGAATCTGGATTACAGTTCCTAGAAGTCTTGATCCAAATATGTATCAAAAATATAAATTTTGTGTGAAAAACAGAGAGATACTTGGGAAAAAATCTTTGCCACGGTGGCACAATTTAAAGAAATCCACAGCCAATTAGGAAATCTCAATCACAATTCTCGGCAGTCCTCATCCAAATATGGATTCCAAAAACATAAATTTGTGCGAAAAACAGACAATCTGTCTCATGAAACATTATCATACTCAATGATAGTAAAGACTTGTAACGGGTGTAATGTGCACATATCCACCCTGCTGAATGTTCAAGGCGCAGTAAGTAAACATTTTAATATGACTTTCTCTTTACCGCAGAGCAAAGTAACTAACACTTTCTCTGTGCCACAATCACAAAATCTTTTCCAAGGAAACCAAAAACCAAATCGAAAACAGAAGAGACATTTAAGGAGACACTGGGTGAGATTTGCATGAAAGCAGGATGTGCTTTAGTTTAATTCAAGCTTCAAGCGTGTTGGTTTTTTCGGCAACGCCCTGAAATCTGAAGCTTGGTGTTTATTTTCTTACGAGGCCCTCCCGGTTTCCTGTTCCACATTTAAAGGAACATTTACAGAAATGGCAAGTAAAAAACTTGTCTAAGATCACAAATTTACATAAAACTAACACGGTCTAATTGTGACGATAGTAGAAAAACATCCCTTGAAATACTTCTGTCTGAACTATGTAAATATAACTAACTTTCCGTTTGAAGTTTATTGCTCAGTAAGTGTTTTAGTCATTTTACATTTTAATTTATGTCATACAAAATGTGTAATCGTGTTTTTTCACTATTTTCTTGTGACCCAGATGGCTGATCGATCTCAATTTTCTTCAAGTTTATCAGTTTATGTATTGTGGATAACAAAAAGTGCTTACACTGCCAAAAACTGTTTTGTTAGCAAAACCACCTCTGTAGTGTTCTTTATATTGAGACAGTAGGTTAATTTTGCACAAAAGTAGAATGACTTAAGTTAAAAATCCAGCTTCAAGATGTTGGTTTTGGCAGCGCCCTGAAATCTGAGGCTCTGTGTTTATTTTCTTGCGAGGGCCTCTGGGTTTCCTGTTTCACACTTAATATGAATGTTTGTGAGGATGCATTGAAGGGGATGACGTCACTAAACACTGTCACATTCTCATCCACCCTCTGCCAACCAAGGCACATGACCAGCTAATGTGCACGTAGACAAAATCATTACTTTCTCTTTTGCCTTGCATTACTTAGCGTTTATAAACAACCACCTCCGCAATCCACCCCGATTGACATTAATGTTGCGTGAGGGGAACATCCAGACTGAAATATCCATGTACATGTACTTAATTCAAATGTTAATTTATGAGTGGGCATGAGGTGTGCTCATGCTAGAGCTGAGCCATGTAGAATTAAAGGATTTAGGTACTTTTTGTAACACAAAACAGTGTCCACAGATTAATGTTAAACTTACATCATTTGAAGACATGATAGTAGAAAGCTTCCCTGAAAATATATAATACGTTTTACATGCTAAAATAACTTTCGTCTCATGATCACTGAGATGAAAATTATGTTCATGACATTGTTTTACTCATTTATCAAAAACTACAGCACCTCAGCTGGTAATATTTTCAGGGAAGCTTTCTACTATCATTATCTTCAAACTGTGTAAGTTTGATGTAAATCTATGGACATTGTGTTTTTTGTCCTACAAATAGTACATGATAGAACCTTTAATAGGAAATAGTGGAGGAAATCCACCATTTTCAGATTGTGGTAAAAAATGTGTTATAAATACATGTAGGGTTTTTCTTTTCTATTGTCTTTAAGTAAATTCTGAAAGTATGGTCAAAGCCTGCTGAATTGAAATGAGGTTCTCAAAATATTTGTTAACTCTGTGTTTATTTTGTGTTTTAAAAGCACTGCCGTTTGATCTGGGGCATTGTATGAGGTTTCTTTATTGTTATTTTTTTTTTAGATTGATCATAAATTCCCATCCTCAACTGATTTTTTGTTTTTAATAACGTATTTTGTTGGTGCAAACGATTTGCACAGATCGCCTCGATAATAGCCACATTACTTTGAAGTTAAAACGATTCTAAAAATGCTTTATCGAAAGCTGCTATACATACTTCTAACTAAGTAAGTTTTTATTTCCATTAATTCTAGGAGTGATTCCTAAACCTTCCCTTTAAGCCTGTGCTTAAAGGAACACGTTGCCTTGGATCGGTCGAGTTGGTCTTTGAAAAGCGTTTTTTGACCGTTTATTATAAAATGCATATGGTTAGAAAGATGATGTAAAAGTAGAATACAATGATCTACACAAATATGCCTCGAAATTGCGTGGTTTTCTTTTTACCTCGTCCAAAAACACGGTCGGCCATTTATGGGAGTCAAAATTTTGACCCCCATAAATGGCCGACCGTGATAGTTCGCGACGTAAAAAGAAAACCGTGCAATTTTGAGAGATACTTGTGTGGATCATTATATTCTACTTTTAAAACATCTTTCTAACCATATACATTTCATCAAACGGTTTCAAACGCTTTTTATAGACCAACTCGTCCGATCCAAGGCAACGTGTTCCTTTAAGAATTGAAAAACACTCTGGGAAAACCCAGTGTCAAGTGAAACATGACAGAAAGGCAGTGTAAACATTGCCCTTAATCCCGCTTTAAAGCGCTTTCCCCCATGGGGGCCTCCATGCAGGCTTGGATGATCAAGCTAGCAATCAGACATGAAAATGAGAATGTCTCAATTGGAATCCGAACATTTTCTTCGCTTTGTAGTTTTTTTTTATTGACCACTGTCTTCTGGGGAATAAAATTTTTTGATTAGAAATGTTGAAATTTTGTTTGCTATCTAGTATGACAAATTTCAAGAGACATTATCATTTCAACCGTAGTCAATGTTCCCCCATACAATTTCCCTTACATGTACAATGATTTCTCTATTAATGTACATTAGTTTATATCCTTGCATTTCTTAAGGTGAAGAACTGCATTCTGTAAATTATCTTTATAACCCTTTCAGTTCAGTGTCTCCCATAAATGACAAAAACTTGTTACAATAAATAGAACGAATCCTAAATTTGGCCAGGTGGCATTCAACCAAGATATTTAAATTGACAGTCAGTACGAATGTAATATCAGACAGTTGACTCCCCCCATGTCTGGCCCACAGTCAAACGACTTCTAAGAAAAGCATCTCCTTCTTAACATTAACATGCGCAGCGTCTTTTTACAAAATGTCACACCATGCCTCATTACAGGAAGATGAATAAAGTGTCAGGTGGGAGGCGACAATTCCAGGGGGAGAAATTTGGGGCCATGGGAGGATGTGAGGGATGTGGAAGAAGGTCATTGTTTTTACATATTTTATCTGAAGACGATCAGAGCATACAATAGACCTTTATCACGGTACATCCATCTTGAATTTCTGCAATTTATATCATTGTTACCAAACCGAGGCTTGAAGAACAAACTAGTCTGGTTCCTAATTGCAAATGATTTTTAGCATTCATTATTGTTATTCGATACGAGGAATATGACTAAGGGAGAGGCAGCATGGCAAAGGTGTATACTGTTCAAAACGTTGAGTCGTTAAAGACCAATTCTTTTCAGAACCAACACTACTCAACAAAAGAGATATTCACATGTTGTTACCACAAATCTCTCGTACTTAGTTTTAAATATTGTTAAGTCTTTCAATCGTTGAACATAAAATTTTGATACATTGTGTTTTTCAAATAAATCATCCCTTAAAAATGCTAAAAGGAGTTTAGCATTTAAGGAAAAATGAAAGAAAACAACAGACAATGTTTACAGGGTTCTCCCTGTGATTTTTTTTAAAATGGGGGCAATGTGGTAAAAATAAATCGCCTAAGCTGATGATGAATTGAATTGATTGAGTCAAGGTCTTCATAATGTTTTCTACTTAGTGTTCATCTAATGGCTTTAAAAGCTCTAATTTGTATTCAAAGCATTATGGGTTTATCTTGATTTGATGAAACTAGTGTTGAACAAATTTTGAATATTTTCTTTTTCCAAAGCTGATGTGTGCAATTTTTCCCAGATGGTGTACAAAACCCATGGACCCCAGTTACAGGGTGCAAAAACTGTTTTGTTAAACCTTGGTAACGTTATTTTGAACCCGCAGTCATTTCGTACTAAGAGCTGGAAATCAACCAACGGTGGGAACGATCATGGTAGTGACACCGGCTAACATCACTCATGTTACCCGCCGCGTTGTGCAGCCATGGTACATGCGTATTTGATGCACATGTGCCATGGCTCAACCAATCAAACTTCACAATTTCCTACTGCGGTATATATAACAAGCGTATTTGTTGCACACGTCATGTGATTGGTTCTCGACCAATCAAACTTCACAGTTTGTTACCGAAGTACAACAATGTACATTGTAATAAGTACAACCAGGCTGTAAAAGTGACAGTATGTCAATGTGGTAATGCATCCTCCACAGGGTACAGTGTACATGTCACCATAAATCTATGCTGTGTGTTGTGAATAATTGGTTGCCTCCATACAGTCAATGACATAAACCTGCCAATAGAGGGCGCCATGGCATGTGACTGGAGAGAGTGTGAAATGCAAGTTTTCCACAGAATCATGTGCCCTGCAGACTTAAATAATCTCACTGCACAATGCCTGGACAGGACAGGACAGTACTGAAACTGTTGTTTGGTTGTCTCTACAGTTAATGACAATAACCTGCCAATAGAGGGCGCTATAGCAAATGACTGGAGAGAGCATGAAATGCAATTTTATCATGCCCCCTTCAGACATAAATGATCTTACTGCATAACACGCCTGTACATTGTTTATGAGTGCTGGAACTGTTCATAGAATTGTGTGATTTCAGATCCTGAGAGAGGCTTCAGGCTCTCTCATATTAAAAATTTTGCGGTGAAAAAAACTACTCCTTCAAAAGGAAAACCACAGAGGTACTTGTAATGAAGATTGATATGTTGCCTTTACATTTGCCCTGTGTGGGATTAAAAATGAAGTGACTATACAAGGCAGGGTAGAAGGATGCGGGAAGAAATTCTGCAGATGGAAAAAAGATGGCAAGGAGCACTGCATACTTACATAGAGCTTAAAGGTCAACTTGGACAGAATTAAGGTTATTGTTCTTTTAGTACAAGAAAAAGAACAATAACGTTGAGTTTGTCCAAGTTAATGATTACTGGGTAACTATAATTGATTAAAAATCAATAAAAGTGGTTTCAACATGTTAAACAAGTTATTTGGATCAGTGAGTTTCACGATCTAACTGAATTCGTTTGTAAGCTCCCATAAACCCTTCAAGGTGCCTGGAATTTCTTCTTTGAGAGAGGGCAAGGCCAGTGTTAGTGGCTTACGGTGTATCTGCTTACATGATGTTTTGTTTTAAAGGAACACGTTGCCTTGGATCGGACGAGTTGGTCAAAACAAAAGCATTTGTAACCGTTTTGTATAAAATGCATATGGTTGGAAAGATGTTTTAAAAGTAGAATACAATGATCCACACAAGTTTGCCTCGAAATTGCGTGGTTTTCCTTCTACTGTGCGAACTAACATGGTCGGCCATTTATGGGAGTCAAAATTTTGACCCCCATAAATGGCCGACGTGTTAGTCGACGAGGTAAAAGGAAAACCACGCAATTTCGAGACATGTTTGTGTGGATCATTGTATTCTACTTTTTACAACATCTTTCTACCCATACGCATTTTATAAAAAACGGTTACAAACACTTTTCAAAGACCAACTCGACCGATCCAAGGCAACGTGTTCCTTTAAAATGACAGGGCATCATGGTAGTTTCCCTTTGATACAGCGCACTTCTATAAGGAAATTGTCAATTTCTATTAAATAAGTACCTTCACAGAGGCAACTTCCTCTGTTGCCTCCATGAACTTGTATCAGGGCAGAAACACTTGTTACATTATATGGGTCTAGTGGTCACAATCCATCTGAATCTTTTATTTTGGTAATGGACTCCATTAGGAAAATGGTAAACTCTATAAAATAAGGTTTTGAAGAGGCATTAAGGCCAAGACCAGTAGCCGATTTCACGTAAACTAATCGCTAGGATTAATCTACAACTCTAATGGGAACTTACATGTAATATGGGTTCAATGCGTCTTACATGTAGCAGCAATGGATACGAAACTTTAAAAGTCCTCAAGTCTTAAGACTTATCCTATACTACATGTACATGTAGGAAGAGTTTGGTGATATCAACAGCAGGGCACCAGTGGCCGTGTATAATTCCAGGGCCGAGTAAAGTAAATATCCCCTCAAACCTCTTCATACCCTGAAGCAAAGTCTGCCTTGCTTTTGAAAAAATCCAGTTGAAAAAATCCAGAGAATCAGGCCGGATTTATACAATCTTTAAGTCCAGAGAAAATTTGTATTACAAAAATTATACATGAAGTAAGTGTACATGTATGCACCTTTAAAATCCAAACTAATGAACTTTGGAATTTGACTCTAACCCACAGAATCTGCAACCAAGACATCACTTCAAACATTAACTCAAAGGACTGATTGCGTTCTCATTAAATGATATATTTTTTCATTCAGGTTTCGGTTTCTGATTAATTACTAACGCAGAGACTTATTATTTTAATATTTCTGTTGAGGGTACAGCGGATGTGGTGTGTTTAAATAGTGACATAGATTTGCTTGACCTTTAACAGTTTGCGCTTAAATCTTTTACAGATTAGAAACCTGTTTTTTACATTCATTGTACATGCTTTGTGTCAGTAGACTGGACTTGCCACTTCAAATTTTCAAGGTGAGAGCCACACAACTTTTGAGCCGTCGACCCACATAAGCTCAGGCCTGATACTTCAAGAAGGCAACAAATGCAGTCACATTCGTTGCCTCAAATGCCCCCTGGTCATTGCCTTGGTGCCCATGCCCTTTCACCAAACGAAGCCAGCCACTTCAAGGTGAGGGGTATGTGCAATATGGGCCTAACTACTTCGTTGTCAACCCAAATTACACTGTAACTGTCACCAGGGACACACGCTGCCTACCCCTGCGACTGAAACAGGGTTAAGGCCAAGTCATACTGCAGCGATAATGAAAACGACCACAACGCAAAGAGAATGCATTCTATTGGTTGAAATGCTCCATGCAGAATACGCACACGCTCATTCAACCAATTGAGGGCGTGAATTGTTAAAGGAACACGTTGCCTTGGATCTGTCGAGTTGGTCGTTGAAAAGCGTTCTGTAACCGTTTGTTGTAAAATGTATATGGTTAGAAAGTTGTTGTAAAAGTAGAATACAATGATCTACACAAACATGCCTCGAAATTGCACGGTTTTCTTTTTACCCTGTCGACTAACACGGTCGGCCATTTATGGGAGTCAAAATTTTGACTCCCATAAATGGCCGACCGTGATAGTTCGCGACGTAAAAGGAAAACCATGTTATTTTGAGTGATACTTGTGTGGATCATTATATTCTACTTTTAAAACATCTTTCTAACCATATAATATGCATTTCAAACAAACGGTTTCAAACGCTTTTAATAGAACAACTCGTCCGATCCAAGGCAACGTGTTCCTTTAACAATCTCGTTGTCGTTCTTGTGTCTTTACCCCCTTCACAGTCTGTATTTATACCATGTACATGGTGTACATTAGCAATTGGGTATCATCCACTAGAAGCCTGGCTGGTAGAGCAGAACGCACTGCCTTTCCAACTTTTTACAAAGCAATTTTGGTTAAACATACATGTAGAAGGGTTTTTGAATTTTCCAACTGAAAGCCTACAGCCAAAGCAGGCCTGATACGTCACGGAGGCAATCGCCTCTGCCTCCATGCCTCCTGGTCATTGCCTTGGTGCCCTTGAAGTGCTCAAGTAGAAATTTACAATTTCCTCATAGGGTGCTCTTTACCAAGAAGAAAATGCCTTGGTGCCCTTGAAGTGCTCAAGTAGAAATTTACAATTTCCTCATAGGGTGCTCTTTACCAAGAAGAAAATGCCTTGGTGCCCTTGAAGTGCTCAAGTAGAAATTTACAATTTCCTCATAGGGTGCTCTTTACCAAGAAGAAAATGCCTTGGTGCCCTTGCCCTTGCGAAATGTGAAGCATACAGGCCTGCAAAAGTATTCTATCTAAGTGCCCCCGAAATCAATAAAATTTTGTCAAAGAAATTTGTTTCTCCAACAAATCGCCTGCAAATGACTTTTGGTAATTTCTGTGGTGTCATCCACTCTACAGGATACGGGGTTCGTTCAAAATGTTTACTTGACCAGAAATGTGTGTAAATATACAATCTGACTAAAATCAAAATGAGAACTTTCTAACAGCATGCATTCAACTAATTTTATTTTAGTAAGGGCAAATACTGATCTCATCTTTTATTTGGGGTTATAAGTGTCATTACTCACTAGAATTGAAAGGTATTTTCCAGACTCAAACATTTGAATTTTGAACATTACATTGTTTCTGTAAGAATGCTACACAAAATACACATTCCAGTTGCTATTTTATAAACCATCATTTGCTACTCAATGATGGCCTGTTGGTTACAGAGGCAGCAAAGGCGATTGCCTCAACGCCCCCCTTGTCATTGCCTTGGTGCCCTTGTAATGCTCTGACAGTAAAAACTTACAACTTCCTTATAGGTTGCCAGCCCTTTCCCAAGGAAAAAATGCCTTGGTGCCTTTGTCCTATCAAAAATGAAAGATCGCCTGGCACATAGGATTTGAGGCATTGCATGGTGAGGTATCAATATATATTTGTTTTGCGGTAACACCATGTGTGTATCTACTTGCCAGGTAGAGTTTGTTCTTTAGAGAACTGTCTTGCTTTATTCTACTACTGCGGAGTAGATTGTTCAGGTGTTCAGGAGACTTCTCAGTTCTGAAAAGAACTGTCCTGCTTATTAACTATTACCTTTTAACTATTGCCTGGCACATTGTTTGCTACATGTATTTAGACAAACACATGGTACATTATACTCTCAAGTACTTGACAAACATTTGTCAATCAATCATTTGATTAATCATTTGCCTGATGCCTCACCCCCACCGTTAACACCAGTTGATGCCTGTTCCAGCATTATACACAAGAATGTTTACATTGCCAATCCAATCCAAAGGTGACACAAAGGTTTCAATTTCTACCTTAACAGTTTAGCCCTCTCAATAGACTGTGCAAGTCTCGCGCAGATTTGAACTTCCGGGACCATTGTGGTCCCAACCTTATCTTATGGAGTTTTACGTTGGGAATATTTTGTTTCGTCCATTAGTTTAGTTTAATATAGTTTATGACCATAAAAATGACATGTTGTTAAAAATGTAATACTAATTAACAACATATATGAAAGTAAAAATAAAGTCAACATAGTAACGAAGAAAAACCGATATTTGAACTTGACCTCAGGTCAGGTTACTTGTAAAAAATTAAGAATTTGTGCCCATCTCCGATCACGAAACTTACGCAGACGCTTGTTTTGGGCACGCGGGGTGGAAAGCCTTTTCATTGGTCGCTTAGGCGTCGGCTTCCTCTTTAAAATGCGTCACACGCTTATCTAACGCCCTTGCGACCATCGTGCGTCCGCGTATAAACCAGCTTTCAGTAGTTTCAAATTCGGGCGTAGATTTACACGTACAAAAGGGGTTTCAAAACATTTAAGATCAAACAAACATCCTTGTCCCAGAGTTTTACTTTTGTCTATACATAGACTTTAACTGATAATTGTGTATTTGTTTAAAAAGCTAAAACTAATTTAAACAAGCTCTAATGGGTATTTTTGTTGTTCAGATTCGGCATTAAGAATTAAAGCAAAGATTTGATTCATACAAAAATTAAGTTCTTCAGTTGTCGTGTTTTCTCGCTCCGGTGCGCGCAAGACTTGCACAGTCTATTGGTCTATAGGATCTTCCCCTGTGATAGGAACATGTGTGTAGTGTTGATAATATTGCACCATAAAATTACCGGAGAAGAGATATTATTATAATCTGTACACCTAAACTATCTGGACTCATAGACTTCCCCAGTCCCTCCGTGGCTTCTTACAAGCCAGTTGATTTTACACTCTCTATATTATACAGACGTGACTAAAACCGACAGCAGGCCCGATACTTCATCCAGACAACGAAGGCGGTTGTCTCTGTGGCCCCTGGTCATTGCCTTGGTGCCCTTGAAATGCCCAAGGAGAAATTTGCAATTTCTTTAAAGGCTGCCCTTTACCAAGGAAAAAATGCCTTGGTGCAGTTGCCCTTTCTAAAATAAGCATACAGGCCCTGTGAGTCCATAGGAGCTAGTCTTGATATTGCAACACAAATAACTGGAGAAGAGAATGTGTAAAACACAATTTATCCAGCTACATAGACTTGCCCAGTCCCTCCCAAAGAGCCAGAAGATTTGCGCTCTCTAGTTGACTACCAAAAAACAAAATCAGCAGGCCTGATGATACTCCACGGAGGCAACAAAGGTTATTGCCTCCATGTCCCCTGGGACATTGCCTTGGTGCCCTTGAAAAGCTTTGAGAAGAAATGTACCATTTCCTCATCTACATGTGTGCCTTTTATTTACCGCGGAAAAATGCCTTGGTGCCCTTGCCCTACCATCCCCATCCTACAAATATGTTTTGGTACAATTTGATAGAATTCTCCAAAAACTCTCCAACGAGTCTGTTTTAATTTCTTGTATGAGCTACACATTCGGACAATAGTGTGAATATTAAAAATAGTGTGGATATTGACGATGACCCTTATTAGAAAGTGTCTGCAGTCTCAAGTGCCATGCTAAAGGTCGTCTCCTAAAGGGTCTGGGTACTTTTTAAAACACAATGTCCACAGGTGTACATTAGGCTTAAACAGTTTGAAGACAATGAAAGTAGAAAGCTTCCTTCCCTTAAAATATTACTTGCTGAGGTGCTATAGTTTTTGAGAAATTAGTAAAACAATGTCATGAAAAATAATTTACATTCTCGTTGAGGGTTGGGGGTTTGGGGGTGGGGGGGGGGGACGGAATCGTGAGGGATTCAAAAGCGTCCTTGTGAAGCGTAGCTGCAAATCTTGAAACGTAAGCCTAGCTTGACTCGGGATTGAAAGCGTAATTTTTGATTTTAGCGTAACAAACCTAAATGATGTTTATGGATTGTATGGATATGGAGTAGCTGCGTAGCTTGGAACATAACCATACCTTTTGGAACGTAAGCATATCTTGGAACGTAAGCATAGTTGGGTATCTTGGAACGTAAACGTAGCTGCGTATGGATCGTAAGCATAGCTGAGAAGCTGTGTAGCTTAGAACGTAATCTTATCTTTTGGAACGTAAGCATATCTTGGAACGTAAGCGTAGCTGGGTATCTTGGAACGTAAACATAGATGCGTATGGAACGTAAGCGTAACTTGACTCAGGATTGAAAGCGTACCTTTTGTATATATAGCGTAACTTGAGAAGGAACGTAAGCAAAACTTGGAATGTAAGCGTAGCTTGGAACGTCATACTTTGGAAGGTATAAGCGTAGCTGGATATCTTGGAACATAAACGTAGCTGCATATGGAACATAAGCGGAGCTTGACTCGAGCTTGAAAAAAGTACCTTTTTATATTATAGCTTGAAGGAACATTATAACTTGAAGGAACGTAAGCGTAGCTGAGTAGCTGCGTAGCTTGGAACGTAACCAAATAATACCTCAACAATCTCAAAAATAACACTTCATTCACAGAATTAAAAAAAAAAATATTTATCATATTTTTTTCAACCTTTTAATACAAAACTATTTTTCACCTGTTCTTTTTTCGATCGGGGGCTCCGGTTTTTTTAATCCTTTTTTTCTTCTTCATAAAACATTTTTTAAGCTACTCACATAATAACACTGTCAATTTAACAAAATGCGGTATTCCTACGTTTTGACATCATCAATCTTTTTGTATTGTTTCCTGAAAACTCCTAGCAAAAAGAAATTAGGAGCCATGAAACAAAACAGAGTATAATATTGGAACGTTGCGATCATAAGAAATAACGGATTTGACACGAGGTGTAACGACTGACAAACCCACGATGACAAACATGTACTCTGATGTCTGGCTCCCAACCCCTCTCAAGCTCACGGCGAGACCCACAAGCTGGGAGTTCATAGCGCCCGGGATTACACCTCCAGCCCCCCACGAGACACAGCATGTGCGTTACGTGATATGCCCCGAGGCTTACGTTCCGATTGCTCCACGCTGTGGGGCCATATAACAAGCTTCCGTTACACGAACTCTTTGAATGCGAATCTTACGTTAGATTTTTCACCATTATTTACATTTTGTAGCGATAATTTGAATACATGATCTTTTTCGTCAATTACTCGTTAATAATTTTGTAAAAAAAAGATTTAAATTTGGTTTGGTAAGTTACTTTTAGACGGCTGGAAGTAAAACTAGCCCGGAAGGTCACGTGATTTTTTGTACCACTTTTTGGTTAGAACAATCACAAGTAGTGCTGGGCGAATAGTGAATTTTTGTTATTCGGATACCGCTGGCCAACTATCCGAAATTAACCGGATATTCGAATAGTTTTTTTTGCCGCTAGAGGGCGCTATTTAAAAAAAAAAAAATTAAAAATTTTTTTTTTTGCCGCTAGAGGGCGCTGTTCGTTTGTGAATGAGATCTTATGGGCGGATTGATATTAGTTTTAGACAGTGTCACTCGGTTCATTCATAAAAATGACCGGATCTAATTTAAAGATGGCGATTTGCTTTTTCTTTTGATCGTGATTGACTCTACGTGAAGGAAAACTTTTGTAATCTTTGAACAAATTACGTCAGAAATGTCATTGTTTTAACTCTTCACGGAGGTGAGCATAGTTAAATACTTAATATATGCTGTTTTATGCTGTCTTAATAGAAGTTTCATAAGGATTCAGACAAAATATTCATATCAGTTGTCGCCCGACGTCCGCGGATATTCGGATATTAAAGAATATCCGGTTACTCGGTTGTAATTACAGAATTATCCGGTTTGTAAATAGGTATTCGCGCCCTATGCGGATATCCGGTTAAGAAAAAAAAGGCATTCGCGGTTACGGATAGGAAAACCTATTCGCCATTAACCGGATATTCGAATAATTCGCCCAGGCCTAATCACAAGACCTTCGTTTTTGTTTTAAAATGCTCAAAAACGGCCAAATTTGACACATGTTTGATAATTTTTTAAAGGACTGTTCTTCTTCATTCCTGGAAACCCGTTGAATACATTTCTTAGTCTATTTTGTAGCCCAAATAGCCCAATTCGGCCGGTGTGTCCCTTTAATGTCCAAAACAGTGAGAACTTTCTTGAAAGGGAATAAATAAGCAAAATTATAATTATTAGGCCTACATGTACAGTACATACATGTAGGGCCTAGTTCATGTATACTCTTTTCAGAAAATTTGGTTGTTCATGTTGGAAAACAATTTAAATAAAAAATACAAATTGATGCAAAATTTGGTCGACACCTCAAACCAATTTCATAAAGCTGCTTTCATGAATGGTGTTTAGCAAATGTTACGCTTAGCAAAAATTAACAAGGGACCAATCACAAACAATATCGTTGCATAGTTTTTTGGCTGGTTCTGTTAAGCAAGATTTGCCAAGCACAATTTTCTGCTCAAAGCCCTGAATTTGATTACCATTCCAACAGTAATTAGGATGGGCCACCCAAACCTAAATGGGTACACACTGTAGCCCTAACAGTAACACAACTTGACGCGATTGCCTCCATGCCCTGTGTTCATTGCCTCGGTGCCCTTGAAATGCTCCAATAAAAATTTACAATCTCCACATACCTTTCACTAACGAGAAAATGCCTTGGTGACCTTGCCCTTCCAAAAACGAAGCATACAGGTCTGAAGTCAGGATAAGGTAATTACCCTGCCGTGTTCATTCCTAATTTGGAATTGCTCGAGAGACTGCATGCTACCAATAAGATTAATGTTTCAACTCAAGATTGAATCGGAAGGAGTAAAGCCCGGTTCATACTTGCTACGAATGCAAAGCAAATTTTTGTGATGCAATAATCGGACTCCCAAACAGTTTGGGACTCCGAAACGGTCCTACTAAAAGCCGACAACAAGCCGACAACGCCGACAACAAGTCCAGAGCGCCGCCAACACGCCGCCAACACGTTTTAAATACCTCAAAAATGGCAAATAAACCATATACATTTTTGAACTATATGTGTTCTGTAATATAAACATAAAGTTAATGTAAAAACTTCACAAAAAGTGTGAATTTTTAACCAGAAAAAAACTTCACTTGCACGGAAAGCGGTCGGACGCCATCTTGGCTTAAAAACCGTGTTTGGACCAGACCATTATGATACGGGTAGATTTAGCACTTGTCAACAACAGAGGGCGGGCTTTATGTGAAGACCTTCACTGCAGTGTGCACAGTGCATGACGCCCGCCCTCTATTGCTAAGTCTGACTCACCCGCATCATAATGGACTGGTCCAAACACGATTTTAAGCCAAGATGGCGTCCGACCGTTCTCCGTGAACGTTAAGTTTTTTTTCTGGTTAAAAATTCACACTTTTCGTGAAGTTTTTCCATTAAATTTATGTTTATATTACAAAACACACATAGTTCTAAAATGTATATGGTTTATTTGCCATTTTTGAGGTTTTTAAAACTTGTTGGCGGCGTGTTGGCGGCGCTATAGACTTGTTGTCGGCGTTGTCGGCTTGTTGTCGGCTTTTAGTAGGACCCCTCCGAAACAGTGCCGCCGATTATCACCAAAAAAGCGATGCAAGTGTGAGCAAGAAAACTTGTTCTGCACGAAGAATTCGCAGGAAGTATGAACCGGGCTTCAGGGTGAGATTTAGAGGCTTTACAAAACAGGCCTGAAATTACATGGTGCCCTTCAAAAGTTTCTCATTGACTTTCCAATGATGGAAGTGCCCTTTGCAAAAAGAAAACGGCCTTGCCCTTTCGAAGATGAAATTCCAGGCCTGCATAAATAATAAACTTCAGTTTAGTACTTAGTTACTCCATATACTCACCTATCATCGCTTTCCGACTGGTTGTCAGTATCAACATTTAACGAGTCTTTGAGAGATGGCAGATCACTGGACTCTTTCCTGAGATGATCTTTACTAAATGTACCTTTGCTACCGGTCCTGTCCCTTGTCAACGATGCAAAGGAATCTCGCTTCATTCTTTTTCCATCCTTTGCCTTTTCACTGGACGGTGGCACTGGTTGCTGAGCGGCGGAGCTTAAATCCCCAAGCGGGTTATCCGTGGAGGGGTTCTCCCCGGGTACAAAGTGCACAGAACTTGCGGCGCTTGAGCTGCCGGAAACATTGTCTTTCATTTGTTCAGCTTTTGGTGCTGAGCATTCCCCAGCAGGCTGAGGTTCAGTCAAAAAATCTTTACATGTCCATCGTCCCCGTTTGATGGGTTCTATTCGGGCGACTTTCACCAGTTTAAACCTCGAGGGGCCATTCCCGTTTGCCTCCGAGTTAGGGTTTGTTGCAGCATAATTTGGGTTCAGGCACACCCCAACGGTGATCGCCGGGTCGTCTGCGTCAGAATGTTCAACGTCCGTTTGTAAACTCATTTTGGACATGTTTGACAGATCGGCCGATGACAAGTCGTCTGCTCGACTTTCATCGAGCTCGTCCATGCTATCGTTCTCATCGTTAACGTTCTCCGTCACGCTGGTGATTTGGAAGAAACTTTTCTTCTTGTTGGCGTTTGCCAGAATCTTACTCCCCGATTCATGAATTTGGGCGTTTAGAAATTGCAGCTCCAATTCCTCCTCTGCAGGATCACATTTATTGGGTGCAGAAGGGGGGACCAGTGAATTTGAAGTCTCCTCCTTCATCTCTTGATGTGTGCTGGAGGATTTTCCTTCAGTATTTGCCATGATCCTTACTCTCTCAACCCCACAAAATACGTGAATTTCACGTACGCACGTATCAAACACGCACGTTTGGTTCAGCACACACAGGCAGGCAGGCACTGACTTGGTATTGTAAACTTTCACGCCACCCTACCCGATTTCCCAACAAGGGAAATTCACCATCTACTCACCCTACGGCTGAATTTCCAGAATGGCAGGACGCCATGATATTCTGTCTTTACTTCAAGGCCGAGTATCCTTTCAGTAGAGCTTCAGATGGTTCAAAACTCAGAAAAGATTGCAACGACTTTCTTCAACACACAATCTAATCCAGACGCACAGCAGACACACAAAAACGCATAGAAAAATAATAAAATGGCGAATCATGTGTCTCGCCGGTACCCCGAGTCCATTGGTCGCTACGTTTTTATTACGGACACCAGGGAATTTATGTGACACACAAAATCGCATTGTATGGTCCCTTCCTAGTTGCCGACATAAACTTGTAACAGTCACCTTACTTCTAAATGTATTACACTTAACCCCAAAATATCATTATTTTGTCTGTAAACTGACACTTTTTACATACAATTGTTTCAAAGGATCACAACGTGTAAAAGTACACCAAAAAGCATTATTTTTCATGATATATAATGTTAAATAAAAGTCAACTTATAAAATTATTTAAAGGTGAACACTGGAAGGACTTAATAAGTCGCGTGGGATAAATGCGGATGTGTAATGTCCCAATGACATCCAGAAAGCGTGTAACAAAAAAATAAATGAGGGGCGGTGGAGGTAGTCCTTATCGCCAAAAGTATAGCTTTTCATTCCTCTGATGGGAGGGGTTCTTGACAACTCGAAAGTAATTCAAACATTAAAATCTCAAAGATAATTATGTGTTCTTTAAAAAAAATTGATGCGTTTTACAAACACAGGACCAAAGGTTATAGCAATTAATCAGATCTGACAAGTTGCCCGCAGGTGCAAAAAAGCAGGGGGCTCTTGTTAATATCATTCCCGTTTAATTAGGCGGATTGGGGGCGTGGAGGCGGGGGTTAAATAGTCAAAGAGAGAGGGCAAACGAAAGTTGTTGTTTTCCGTGGGGCATGAGCTTGGCAATTTAAGCCCATTTGGTACTCCGCAAACCCAAATCAGGCACTCAAGGCATTGTGTAGTAAAATTATTTCAACTGGGCCTCTCTTATCCCTTCACCCGTACTCCACCCACCTCCCCATCATCACTGTTCAAGGTCAGCATGGTAATTGGTATGCATACCTTTCTGGAGGCCTTAAAGGAACACGTTGCCTTGGATCGGTCGAGTTGGTCTTTGAAAAGCGTGTGTAACCGGTTTTTATAAAATGGATATGATTAGAAAGATGTTGTAAAAGCAGAATACAATGATCCACACAAACATGCCTCGAAATTGTACGGTTTTCCTTTTACCTCGTCGACTAACACGTCGGCCATTTATGGGGGTCAAAATTTTGACTCCCTTAAATGGCCGACCGTGTTAGTTCGCACAGTAGAAGGAAAACCACGCAATTTCGAGGCAAACTTGTGTGGATCATTGTATTCTACTTTTAAAACATCTTTCCAACCATATGCATTTTATTAAAAAAACGGTTACAAATGCTTTTTATAGACCAACTCGTCCGATCCAAGGCAACGTGTTCCTTTAAAAGCAAACACTAACCATAGAGCTTATAGCTCCTACACTAACCGTGGTGCTACTTGCAAAACAAAAACTGGAGAAGGGCGCTGTTTAGGCATTATTTTTTTCTGAACAATTTTGCTGGAATTTAATGTATTCTCACCGTGGTAAGAATTTTTATGTGCTATAATAGCAAAATTGCTAAGCGCTAAATATTTCAGGTAGAATGTGTTTGGAGATCGACGGCAGGCTGCGCGATTTCTAATGTCATTCACAAAGAGCATGCACAAGGACAGCGTTCCTTTTAGTGCATCGGTTGCAGCGCTATGAAAATGGAAGTTGCACACCAAGCACAAAATCAGCCGATAAGCAGCTCATACAGGTGGACCATGGAGGTAGAAAGTGGACCAGGGTCCCTGTGAAAAACCTAGTCGGAGACCAGTCCTCTCACTTGGTGTGTCCATAATATGTAATAGCAAGGGTAGGCCTATCTCAACATTATTATACACAAAATAAAAAAATATACAGTTTTAGATTCCGGTGTTATGCAGTTTATACATGTTTACCTTTTTACGAGCAAGGTCTGGGAGGGCACATCTTTTTTGACGAGTTTTTATGACTTTGCATTTCCCTGGACGGCCTCTGCTTGTTTGTATAACTTTTGTACTGTATAGTCCGAAGATTTAAATAGAATAAATAAATAAATAAATAAATCAACCTGTGGAAATTTAAACTCAATTGAAGTTGCGAGAAATGAAAGAAAAACACCATTGTCATAGTAAGTGCTTTCAGAAGTTGATTTCGAGGTCTCGGCATCAAAATGGAATTATTTTATTCATGGAAAATTACTTCTTTCTCAAAAACGGCGTTACTTCAGAGTGAGCCGTTTTCTCACAATGGTTTATACTATCAACGGCTCTCCATTACTCGTATACCAAGTAAGGTTTTATGCTAACAATTATTTTGAGTAATAATATTTACCAAGTGTACTCCTTTGGTTTTTGAAACCATTGAGTGTTTTAATTATTTAGGATAGGAACAATAAAACTATGGGTGCGTTCGTTTAGCTTCCCTGGGTCGACCCCGGTGTGTGGCGTTTTTTTTTTTCCAGGACGAACGTGTGCAGGTAATTACCCACGTTCGTCCTGGACAAAAAACCCGCCACACACCGGGGTCGACCCAGGGAAGCTAAACGAACGCACCGCACACGTTCGTCCTGGAAAAAAAAAACGCCACACACCGGGGTCGACGCAGGGAAGCTAAACGAACGCACCCTATAGCTATGACCTGTGAACTCTATTTTCATTTCAAAAGGTGGTCGCATTTTTTTCTTTAGATTATCGCCTAAAATCCAGTGAGTGGCTACCACGGGAGAGAATCCGTACTCCTACTTGGAACACACAATCTGAGAAGCGTATCAGGGCCCAATTTTATAGAGCTGCTTAAGCACAAAATTTTGTTTAAGCAAAAAATTCTTTGCTTAGTAAAATCAGATTACCGGTCAAGACTCCACTCAATTGTTATGCTAAGTAAACAACAGCTAAATACTAGTCATAAGCAATGTATATGGCATGAAATTTTGGCCAGTAACATGTGTAAAATAAGCGGGCTATTTTCGTGCTTAAGCAAATTTTTTGCTTAAGCAGCTCTATGAAATTGACCCCTGGTGTCCTTCCGTTACCGACCTTATTAATATTCATATTTTATAAACTAAAAGTTTTTCAGCCAAAAAGAGGAGGCCATTTTGAAGGCAGTCATTAATAAAAGAAACTGTGACATTTGCTTGATGAAACTAATTAAACTGTTAAAGATATCCACCATTTAAATGTTGTTAAATGAGTCAAAACGTCCTTCCGTTATCGTGGAATTGCCCATCTGACAGTAAATTTTTCTCAGATTCAAATGTTGGGAATAATAACTTAACTTTTTCCATAACCACGTACATTTGAAGTGAAATGGTTTGCAAAATGCATACGGTACCGAAAGTTGTTTTAACTTCAAAGAAAGTTTGCATTGCCAGTTTGCCATCAGTTCAGTTGTCGAAACGTTTTCCAATAACATTATACTGGCAGGCTGAACCTAACAGGAACATGTTACACTACGCTTCTGGTGTTTCTATATTTTTTCCTTCCGAAATTATTGTTCAATTCTTGTGCATTTTGAGAAATTCAACCATCAATTTTGTGGAGAGAAGTAAACTAATAAATGGTTGGTCCTCATAACAATAATAATACATGTAGATGTATCATCTCACATTTAGTTTCGGTGCCGGTGTCAAAATGGAATTGTGTCCGCCATGCAATTCTGTCCGCTCCGGACACTTTTCATACGCAATCCGGGGCTATGCAAAAACCGTCCGGCGGACATCATGACTGTACATGTGCGGGCGTATTTTTTTAATAGCTCTATGGCGAGTAAGCGGATATTGGCAGCATGAATATTCACGTAGATTGCAGCGAATATAACCCAGCAACGGCTGAACATTTCCAATGCATTCATGACATGCACTTGGCATGTACAAAACATGGCGAAACTGTTCCGTCGACCAAGGGCGATTAATTTACTGCAAGGACGGTTTTGCACGGGGCGGACACAACTGCATATGCAAATGTGGTCGGGCGGACACAATTGCATTATGCAGCAGCGTTCGAGCGGACACGGTTGCATATGCAAAACCGCCCGGTGGACATTATTGCATATGCAATAATGTCCTCCGGATAGTATTGCATAGAGGACATAATTGCATGCGACACCCGGTGACGGTAACGTTAAATCTTTTTTTTCTGTATCGCATGCACACATCCAGGCTATGCGACTTATATTCAATTCAATTCAATTCAATTGAATTCATTTTCCATTCACTTTCAAATGCAAAGATGACGCACGCACCCACATCCTGCCCGAGCAAAACCCTTCTCAAAGTGTAAACAGAAAATGATAAGAAAAATTTAACACAACAAAGAATATTATAATCAGTTCAAATAATATTTAATTGCACCAGTGGTAAATCAACTTTTGTTTTCTTCTTTGCATGCATGCACGAAGCCACAGGGCAGCCACATTAATTGTTGTTTGCGGGTTATTTGTATAAATATTAATATACCAGCCACCACTCACCTCCACCGACGGAGCAAAGTACGGTAACCATGATAACTGGCTTCATAGCACGTCGGGCCCCATTGGGTGTTTTCCCCGTAGACAACTTCAGCTGAAGTTTCCGCGCCATTTCGATTTTCGCTGTTCGTGATTGGCGAATAGCTCCATTGAACAACACCGTAGTTTTGCATGACAAATAAGATTTTTTTTTAAAGGATGGTTTATTTTTCAGGCCGGTAGTGAATAAATTCAGCTCAAAAACTCAGATATGTTTATGACTCGTTTTTTTTTCAATAGGTATGTCAGGGGTGTGCGGGTACAAGGGTCGGTCATGTTATTGTGCATTAGTTTTTGGTAAACTTATCAAAAGGTGAAAGGTGTTTAGTTAACGAGTTGCTCTTGATCTAAAGTCCAAACTACGGTTATCTTCTGAAACAAAACCAACACTGGATAACAAAATGAAAAAGGGGGGGGGGAATCATTCATTTAAAAGAGAGCATTTCATATTATTTAAAAGAAAAACAAATCTAAATTTAAAGTCCAAACTACTGTAATCTTCTGAAACAAAACCATGACTGGATAACAAAATGAAAAGAGGGGAATCACTCATTTAAAAAGAGAGTATTTCATATAATAACAAAATATATATATAAATAACTTCGTTTGATGTTGGCAATAATATCCATTTTATGGCAATGCCTTTTAATATCAGGCACACTATCCTGTTAGAATTTTGAAAACAATATAAATCAACACAGGATGTGGTCTAGTACAAAAATAAAACAGATAGTTAAAGGTGTATACTCTCTTAGCATTTGGGCAGCTCTGCTGAAATTAATATAGTATTAACTTGTTTTGCGGTTTCAATGACTCTATTAGGATAAGTGGGGGAAAATTTCCAAGATCTCTATCAGCCCCTGACGCTAATAATTACAAGTCCCTCCTTGAAAATACAAAATTTGAGTAGGAGCATGCATGCATGAGGGTCTGCACGTTTATAGCTCAATGGCGGCGGTTTGTGCAGTAAAGACAAGACAAGACAAGACAAGACATGTAAGTCATCAAAATTGAATACAATTTGTTGGCAACTTGAGGAAATTGCTGATCTCTCCATGATGGAAAACAACACTTCCGTCAAAGGCAAAAAAAAATAAAAAAAATAAAAAATCTCTAGGACTCTGTGGAATGGTATTGCCAGTCTAAGACACATATATTTTATTTCAAATATAATATAATACTTTATCACTTGTGTAGATAAATATATTTGTATCAAAGCACATACAAAAATATCACATGCTACATTATGGGAAAAAAACCTCCACAAAAATAAGGGGGAAAATAGAAAACAAGTGAATTGGCATTGAGGTTGTGTTCACTTCACTCTATTTTACAACAGCAGTTTCTACAATTAATTAATGCTCCTTAAAAAAAAAAAAGACATTTCTTCAGTTCTATTGTATCACTTTAATGTAATAAACTTAACTTTGCAGACGAAATAAAAATTTGACTCTTGCTACTTTGGTTATTTTACAAAGTTACTAACAGTATTAAAGTATAAATAAAGTATTGCAATATATTTTGCAACTATATCTTAATTTGGATCTCCCACTACAAATGTGTTGTTTTCGTCACCTTAAACAAAAAAAATCATTGGTGCTTTAGCCCTGTTTTGTTTTCAAAGTTTTCATCGCCTGTGTTTTTTTTTTGGCAATTTATAATTTATACTTTTATAGACTATTTTTAATTTCCTTCTGTGTATTGATGTTTTTCTACCAACAGTAAACACTGTGCAATTCAGTCTATGGGCTGCAATATGGTGCGAATAAACCAAAAATAATAAAAATTGTACGATTCTTTTATTAATTTGGATTTGGGAATAACAAGCAATTGTTTTTATTTAAGCCAATGTGTGGTAGCCACTGTTATATCCTTGCTCTATGGTTATAATCAGTGCTTTCCTCTGGTCCTGCATGAACAACAACAAAAATACAAAGTCCACAGAGAGCCGACTGTATAGTGAAAATTATTTGCCAGTCATTGCTCAAAAAGAAACCTATCTACAAATGATAGTTATATTTTACTCTTGAGGAAAAACAAGCAATTTGTATAGACGTCTCTAGAGTCATTGTGACTCACATTGAAGTGGGAGGCTCTAATTAAGATAAGGTTGCATTTAAGAAAGAACTTGGAAAGTCTAGAAAAACAAGTTGACCCTGTATTAAAGGCACAAGACACATGGTAAATTCTCAAGATAATTGCTAGCATAAAAACTTACTTGGTAACGAGCAATGGAGAGCTGTTGATAGTATACATTATTGTAAGAAACGGCTCCCTCTGAAGTAACGTAGTATTTGAGAGAGGGGTTTTCTTTCTCACTCAAATAATAAAAGACTTCAGATGAAGCTTTTTGTTATGCATCTGAAAGCACACAAAGTAATGCAACAATGGTGTTTTTTCTTTCATTATTTTCTTACACTTCGATGAGCAACTAAGTAAAACCTTTCGCAGGTATGCATATTTTTGGATACACCAAGTGAGAATACTGGTCTTTAACAATATTACCAAAAGGTGTCCAGTGCCTTTAAAAAATAAAATTTACTTTAAAAAACAAATATACACTATTTTGTGCTACATGGAGTTTTCAAAAGTTTTTAGGTTCGAAACTGTGCACTTTTACTAAAAATAAAAAATGAAAGACCTTTATTTGAGATAAACGCTGAATACCTTTTTATAAAATATTAACTTTTAAATATACTTTCTCTAAATCCAAAACTAAATAAAAAAGAAGACGAAAGAAGAAAAAGAAAAAAAAAGAAAAAAAGAAAAAAAAGGTTTTCTTCTATAATACTGAATTTAAATTAGGTAAATTTGTTAAAGGTGCACTGTCGTCATGATTGTAACAGGCCAGTGACTGTACATGAAAATAATGAACTCTGACCTCTGAACCAGTGACTGCACCCATGCATAAAGTGGCTTTCACGTCACAAAAGGCACCATCATTTTTTCCACCAGCACGCGAAAGGCCTTCAACGATCAGGACGACACAACCCCTTTAAACTTAAAGAATATCGTTGGTTTGTTTTGCGTATGGTAAGGAACCAAGCACACAGGCAAATAACCATGTGGACAAATATAATGTTTTCAAACTTCTCAACGCTCACAAATATTTCTTGTTTTAATTCTATTTGGCGTCTTTAACTTCAACAGCAGGGCCCAATTTCATAAGTCTCTTTACCGTAAGCAAAGAACCAGCACTTACAGACGCAGGGAATTCCACACTTGCCCCTTGACCATTAGCTAGAGGTAGTGTGTAAGACATCTGCTCTAGAATGCCAAAGGGTGTGGGTTCGAATCCCACCTAAGTGATTCACACGCCTGTGAATGTTTTCACTGGACTCGGGAAAGTACTGAGTGCTCCACTCACATCGATGTATGGGTAAAACCAAATGATATTCATTAGGATAGAAAAGAGCAGCCGTCAAAAAATATACTTTTATTTAAAAAGAAAAAGCTGCAGAAAGACAGATAGATAATTAAAATAGCCTTATTTTGATACATCCGCTGAACAGATTCATATCACATCGAGATAATCACAGTTCTTTCAGCACACCAGATTGTCCAGCAGTCAAATATTCTGACCTGAAAATAAAGGAAAAAAAAGGAATTTTTTTTTCACAAATTCTGTCTTAAATGCTTGCCCTCTATTGGTGCTGGATTTGTGGCATGGTGTACCTCCCCCATCCTATTGTGTTTTCATTGCGTTCTGGGAACCTTGGGAATTCTTAAGATGATTTTAGGGCGGGGGGGGGGGGGGGGGGGGGGGTGTAAGAGTGTAAGATTTTGGTTATTTGGTGTTGGTATAAGCATTGAGTATTATGTATTGAGTGCTAGTACTGAGTGTTGAGTATTGAGCATTGGGTATTGAATATTGGGTATTGTGTAACGAGTACTGAGTAGAGTGAGGAACTCACCATTGACGTCACCTGATGATAGCGGGACGATGTTGGATTCGTCTACATCTCCATAGAGAGATCCTCCATAAGACAGGAGCGAGGAGTAGACTCAACGTTGTTACACTTAGTATCAGCAGGTAAACCTAATAAATAATAAAAGTGGTTTCTTTTGTTACTTCAGAGGGAGCCGTTTCTCACAATGTTTTATACTATCAACCTCTCCCTATTACTCGTTACAAAGTAAGGTTTTATGCTAACAAATATTTTGAGTAATTACCAATAGTGTCCCCTGCCTTTAAGGACACAGGTGTCAAGACCAGGACTCGAACCCACACTCTGCTAAACAAAAACCCCAGAGGCCCTAGTTAGTCCTGCGCTCTTATCTGCACGACCAGGAGTTATTTCTTAAACTGCCCAAAAAACTCACCTCTCTGGAGAGTAGACCAAGCCGCCTGGCCCGGCTACCGAGCACAAACGAGAACTCACTGACCTGAGCCAGTCCTGATGCCACGATCCACTTAATGTGGCGGGTACTCAGAGGTAGGAATATACCCAGTACAAACACCGCTGTGGAAAACTAGAAGAACAACAAAAATGATTGAGTCAGAGCCCTTACAAGGTGGAAAGGAATTTTTTTTTATTGTGCCAATTTCGTAGTGCTCAAATTGTAAAATTACGTTTTGTTCCATAAAATGTTATTATGAAGGAGTTTTGATACCTCATATTATAACCTCGCTAAACGTGGGAAGGGTTCTGCCGTTTACTCAGCAAGTAGACACTGTATACATGGTTTACAGCTGAAACTTTCACTTTGCCATCAAATCAACATAACATTGACAAAAACCAATCAATGACCCTACCTTTAAGAGTAAAGGTGGCAACATAATTAAGATTACTAATAGATGTCTAACATCTCACCTTCATCACGACTACTATAAGTGTGAGCGTTGTTAAAAACGTCAACTCATACAAGACGAAAGATGGGAAAACATGCAGCCCTGAAAATAATTACAAGCTTGTGAGGGTAATTTTTTTTATAATCAAATCGAAGTAATTATTTAGAGTTAGACAAGTTAAAAGAAAGGCTTCTAGTGAGGTTAACAGTGTCATCTACCTTAAAAAAAACCTTAAAAAAACGACAGTTGTACATGTCCTCTGGTTACATTCAGCAGCACCTGGGCCCAATTTCATAGAGCTGCTTAAGCACAAAATTTTGCTTAAGCAAACAAATCCTTGCTTAGTAAAATCAGATTATCGGCCAAGACTCCACTCAATTGTTATGCTAAGTAAACAACAGCTAAATACCAGTCACAAGCAATGTAAATGGCATAAAATTTGGGCCAGTAACATGTGTAAAATTAGCGAGCTAAAAAGAGGAAATGGCCGATCACACTTAAATTATGTAGTGTTTTTCAGTTTTCGTGTAATGTTGAAAAAGCAATGAAATGTGAATTGGTGGAGTCAAGGATGCTGTGGGATTTGAAACTCGGAAAACCAATGAAATACATAACAAGCGACTCATGTAGGACATGTGGCTCATAAAAGGGTTTTAAATATATACAGAATCAAAAATGTACAAATTACCGATTGCTCCAAAGAAGAGAGCAGCGAAGAAATCCCGGATTGGTTCAATCAGTTCTCTGATCTCATCGGCAACGGAGTGACCCATGGAGCTTAGGATGACGCCAGCTAAGAAACAACCCAACTCCATGGAGATGCCCAGCATTTCAGTAATCTGTAACCATGGTAAAACAATAATAATAAAAATAATAATATTAAGGCGCTTAATAAATCTATATTATTATTATTATTACTCGTTACCAAGTAAGTTTTAATGCTAACAATTACTTTGCGAAAATATCAATAGTTTCCAGTGCCTTTAATGTAAGCCACTTGGAGATTTGAGAAATTTATAGCAAATGCTTAGTATAGATAAAGTATAGATACATGTAGTTCTATAATTTGCAGTGGATGTGACCCATGAACTTTAAAACCTTACCATGAGCATGATGAACGCCAAGGATACACTGCCCATGATCAGCGTCTCTTTGCTTCCCTTAGAATGAAGTCGTTGTACGACACGAGGCAAAAGGTAGCGTGACATGGCTACGCTCAGTACCACCACAAACACAATAGCTAAGGAACAATGAGGAGAAAAAAAATGAGCTATATCAAATGATTTCAAATCTTTGTAAATTGATTTAGATTTCTTGATTGATTTTGGATTTGAACTTGGCAAGTCAGGGCAATCTAGAGACTAAGATTTGCGGCTGGTACCATGTAATCTTCTTGAGGAAATCAGGACGTTTAACCTGCTGTGGGCTTTGCGACTGGGAAAACCAATGAATTACACATAACTTGTGACTCCTAAAGGGCAACACATGGATCGGAATAAAAGTATAACAAGTTTTTATATAGCACTTTTCACACCAAAAGGGCGTCTCAAAGCTCTTCCAACATTATTACCCCTGGTCACTGGGCCATTTAATTCATTCCTTAAACTATCTCAGCTCGCTGGGGAGTATACAGCCTGTGCAACAAGTATGCGCTAGTAAGCTAAATAAATCACAAGAACCATCTCTGCCCATCTCTACCCATTTACCCCTGGGTGGAGAGAAGCAATTAAAGTTCAGTGTCTTGCACAGGGACACAAGTGTCACGACTGGGACTCAAACCCACACTCTGCTGAACAGAAAACACCAGAGCTTGAGTACGGTGCTCTTGTCCGCTCGGCCATGAGACCCCAAAATAGCATTTTACATAATTATAAAGATTCAGAACTTAACAAATTACTGATTGCAGTCTCGAAAACTTAAACACCATTTACCAATGAGCACTTTAGTCAAGACGGCTACGGTACTAAAGAGATCCGTGACAGCATCCGCAGCATTCTTCTCTCCGACCTTTGACACAATCGCTGCCGTGTCGACTCCAGCGAGGGCAGGCAGCATCGCTACCAGGAGACCTAGTTGCACGTCTTGCATCACTAAGATGCCGAGTAGAGTTGAGCTGTATTCAAACTCTGGCACATCGATAGCTGAAATCAACAAGATAAGAGAATTTAAACACACACATACATACATACATACACTGGGCTTCTATATAGCGCCATTTCATTTAGACCACGGCTACTTGAGCGACAAACTATTAACGGGAATACAATTTAAACTTCAGTAGGATTTGAAACTTTGCATGGTGGAAATACGATATGGAAAGGTTTGCGGTAACACCATGTAATGACTATCTCTAATGAGTTGGGGTGGTTCTGAAAAGAACCAGTGGTTTCAACTTGACGTTTCGATCAGTATGCTCTGATCGTCTTCTGGAGAAAGCAGAAGACGATCAGAGCATACTGATCGAAACGTCGAGTTGAAACCAGATGGGACACTTTAATAATTTAGTTTTAGAACTTAAATTCCCATGCTTGCCACGTCCTTACCGCTTTCTTTGTCAGCTTTTGGATGTCCAACACTGAGGAACTTGACGACTAGAGGTGTGCTCGAGAGAGAGAGACAAGCCGCGATAAACGCACTCTCGCTGGGGATGATGTCTAAGACGAATCCAAAGAAGATGCCGAACACAACCATGACAACAGTCATAGTGATGCTGCCGAACACGGCAACGCGCCATACCTAGGGAAAGGATTGACAAGTATTTTCTGAGATAGTGTGGCAGCAGAGAGTTCTTTTTTATTTTGATTCTGCAGGCATGTATGCTTCGTTTTTTGAAAGGGCAAGGGCACCAAGGCATTTTCTCCTTGGTAAAGGGCACCCGATGAGAAAATTTCTACTAGAGCATTTAAAGGGCACCAATGCAAGGGGGCATAAAGGCAATCACCTTCGGTGCCTCTGTGATGTATCAGGCCTGTTCTGTTCTTTCAAAAATATGTCTGGTAAAGTACATTTTGAGCCGCAGGTGCTGCAGGCTTGTGGATTTTTCTCACGAAGTTTGAGCCCTGATCCTATCCTGTTCTATCTAGAGGAAACCTGAAGAATGCTGTAAGTCGTACTTTTTTATCTTTACCTTTTTAATTTTCTCAGGTGAGAACTCCAAGCCAACGGTGAATAGAATAAAGAAGGCACCAAATTCACCCAATGTTTCAAACTGAACGAGGGCCTGGAAAGAAAGAAATCAATTCAAGACTTGAAATGCAAGTAGGGTCATATACGTCTGCTGGTTTGTGTACTTTCAAAACTAGTTGCTAAATACAAAATTTAAAAATGGGCGGACCTTGCAGTCATTATTTTCCTGAATAAAAAGTCCTGATAGGGATTTTGTTTGTACATGTATCTCTTCAGATTGGGGTTCAAAGAAGATTTAAAAAAAAAAAAAAAAAAAAAAAGATTCAGATTGCACAGTAGGTCTTTGAAAACCAAGATAAAAACATTCCGAAGACCTTGTCTCAATACACAGCATCATTTGCCTACACTCTGGGTCCAGATTAATGCCCACAGTTTTTGAAAGTCTTTGGGGTAAACCTGACTTGTTCCGAACCTACGTGTATGACCCAAAAGCTCATCACATATACTGACTTACTTTTTAGATTTTGAAAATTTGCATGGTGAAAGTATAACTAAGAGAGGTTTTTTGTAGCACCATGGGAATATCTCTTTTGAGTAGAGTTGGTTTTCAAAAGAACCGATGGTTAACGAATCAACATTTCGATCAGTACGCTCTGATCGTCTTCAGGAGAATGCTGCACTCTGTTGCTGGATGGTGCTTAAGTGACTTACTTTGATCATGTTGAACCCAGATGACCCTAGTATGACTCCAGCTACGGTGTAACCAAACATTGTAGGTAGACCGATAGATGAACATAGCCAGCCACATATAAACGCAAGAATAGTCATCAATAAAATATCCTGCAATAACAAGAACAAAAAGTTAAATTGATGCATTCAAGTTCCGCATCATTAAAGGAAGGGTAAACTTTTGGTACAACTGTCAAGGACCTTGGGTGGGTTTCACAAAGAGTTAGGACTAGTCTTATCTCAAGTTAGGACCAGTTACTCGTCCTAACTTAGGACTATCCATACAATTTGTGTATCTCCTATAGGACTAGTCCTAAGTTACAATGTAGGACTAGTTCTAACTCTTTGTGAAATCAACCCCAGTATTCTGATCTCACCAGGTGTATCCCAACATACTCATCAAATAACAAAAACCTGTGAACATTTGGGCTAAATACAGACCGGCCATCTTAAATTCATCATACTGAGACCACAATTATTTTCGTGACATTGTTTTATCCTTTTCTCAAAAACTACAGCACCTCATCAGCAAGTAATGTTTTAAGAGAAGCTTCTTACCATCATTATCTTCAAACCATACAAGTTTAATGTAAATATGTGGACATTGTGTTTTGTGTCCTATAAAAAGTATCAAACCCTGTAAGATTAATAGAGGCTTGTGGATAAAAATTACGCAATATTTCTTTTCAGGGTCATAACCAAAGTAAGACCCTCCTTTAAAAAGGCTGCTCAAATGAAAAAAACACAAGACCGCCAGACTTGTTCAGTCGTGGGTTTCTGGCTCAATGCTTAAAACCACTGGCCTTGGACCTGTGGTCAACTGTACAATTTGAGCCCTGGTGAGACATGTGTCCAAAACAAATGGACCGTGGTTCGTTTGCAGAATTTTCTAGTGTGTGGGCAGTGTGATTGTGAGTAAAATATTGATAAATTGGAGAGTAAATGAAATTCACATCAACAGCTGGTTTACGAGATAAAGCCAGATGGCTTGGCCTAAGGAATATGGATTTTTATTAATTATTATACACATTTGTTTTTAATAAGCAGATTGATCTTGTAAAATTGAGAAGGATTTGAAACTTTGAATTGTGGAGACGCAATCTAGTACATGTACATTTAGTAAGGTTTGTGGTAACACCATGTACATGAGTAGGATTTGAAACTTTGTACAGTGGAGATACACTGTTTTTTTTCTTCTTGTTTTTTTTCTTCGATTACAAAAGTAAATTGCTTTTTGTTAAACTTCACTTTAGATAAAGTCCCAATGCCAACCAGTGTATTGGTTTTGTATTCACTTTGTTTCCTGCCGCTGTTTACACTTTCTGATTACAAAAACATCCTGAAAAGAAAATTGGGTGTGGTCCATCTGGGATTATCTCTTTTGCAAATACACCATTGTCCCACTTATAGTAAACAAACAAATTTGCTTTTTCTGTGTTCTTTCTGCCTCTCTCTCTTTACATGTATTTCCACTTGACTGCTTCTGTTACATGTACACTAGTACATGTATACCTGATGAGTGTTGTGGTGTCATTAAGCCTTTGAGAAAGACTCTGCTAGCATGGCTAGGGTCGAAATGTCAGGCCATTTACATTTGTTTACAAGTTTGACTCATTCAAACCCACATTAAAGTCGATTTGAAAGTGCTTGTAGCACAAGTTTGTTAGTTTTCCCCCCCCCTACTTTTTTAAGGGGGGAGGGGGGTGTATCTCAACCTTCTTTTCTTCCTTCTTCCTGAATGCCTAATTTTGTAATTGGGTGTTTTGTTTTAACTGGTTAAATAAGACAATATCAACAAAACAAAAGAATGAAGAAAAAAAAAATATCAAATCTATTTATTTCATCCTTCAGATATCAGTGTACAAAATGTTTATCTTGTTTGACTTAGCATTTAAAAGTTGGTACAATAAACAGCGAGTTGAATTGATTAATTTGGTGATTTATCGTACCTTTAGTAAGTGGTGATCTTCCAGGGGTACTGTAGTGTCCTTGGGTTTAGATAAGACGTACTGGTTGTTGCTAGCATCAATAAGATGGCTCATTCCTTGGTAACGATTGTCGGAATTCGCACCGACCGCTCGTCGTAATTTGACGACGTCTTCGTCCAGGCGGACCACGGCTTCAATCTGTGCTCCAGCAGCCTGATGGATAGTTTTAAAATGAATAATACATTTTCACATTTTTGTGACCTACATGTTTAGATAGAGTCTTTATCGATATTGTAACGTACTACCAGCGGGTCCTTGCTTGCTCTGCAGCCAAACTCAGACAGAAAACAAACAAACTCAAATTCTGTTCAATACGAACTCCTTCTCCAAGAGCAACAGTTGGGGAGGTTTTGCTTTGTGCTCTACCAGCCAGGCTTCTGATGGGTGATACCCAAGCCTACTTCCGTATGGACTGTAAAGGGGCTAAACCCTGTTAAGGAGTAGGTGGCAATGGCCCCTGGAAAAATAGTTGATTTGTAGCCCACACCTTGACGTACACTTCAGGCCTTGTGTGTCTGGCTACTTGCAAAAAAAAAAGACATTTGGTCTGTCTATAACATAACGCAATTACTGCATCTCTTGGCTCCAAGCCGGCATCTTCCCCCTATTAGAATAGGTCAGTCTATTTCTAATAGTCAATACTTCTTCCCACAAAAAAACTCCTTCAGGAAAAATTGGCAAGTCATAAATTCAACTGGGAGAGAGAAGTTTTCTACTTATGTAATGCTACTTTTTTGTTTTTTGGGGGGCCGAGCGGCGCCATGAAAGTTTCCATTATTATTAAACTCTCACCTGTTTGGACTGGTCAAACACATCTTCGCCTATTTTATTCTCCAGTAGGTCAGCTGCCTGTGCCACATCCAATAAGATCTCATCCAGCATTGCTTCCACCTAGAACAAATCAACCTTATATTTAATTCATACATCACTCAGGGTTTGCCCTTAGGAGGGTCTTGTCAAAATTAATCCAGGACAGGCAGTTGCTAGTTGGATAACAATTATTAGATGTAAAATTTTATGTAGGATTTTTGTCGGAGTGTATTTCTATGAAAGAATATGGTTTTACTCACTGACACTGACTGTGAACTTCTCCATGGTTTCTATGTGACATAGTGAATTAACATGGGTAGATATCCTTGTCTTGGACTTATCCGCCCAGTTAAGTCACCGTGGCTGTGCGGAAGTCTTCCGCGACCTGTTTCGGCCTGTTGGTTTTAAATCACAGTCGTGGCAAGTTTACAGGGAGGTCAGTTTACCATGCATCCCCACTTGATTTAATAATGTCGCTCTAAAAAAAAGTTACGCTACTTTAAAGGAACATTACAGAATTGGTTTTGCTTGCAAAAATGTTGCTGGCAGTGTAAGCACTTTATGTAATCCAGTTTATGTAAACTGACAAACCTGTAGAAGTTTGAGATCGATTGGCCATCTGGGTCGCGAGAGAATATTGAATTACAAATTTTACATTGCATCGATGCCAAAACAAAAATGAATAAAACGCTCCCTGAGCGATAAACTCCAAACGCGAAGTTAGACATTTGTTTCTTATCAAATATGAAATTTCAGACAGAAATATTGTAAGGGAAGTTTTCTACTATCATCATCATTAGACCGTGTATGTTTTATGTAAATCAGTGATCTTCACGATTTTTCTTTCTTACCAATTCTGTAACGTTCCTTTAACAAAAAAAGTCCAATTGGAAGACAGCGAAAATCAGAGTGAACCTGTGTTACCTTGCTGCGGTGAACTGAAACAGAGGCATTATTGTGCTCCTTGTAAGCTAACTGGTGCCTCTCCGCTGCTAGGATGTCATTGTACTCAAGCTCCTCTCTAATCGTTGCTTCACGTAGAGCCTCAAGACGTTGATGACTGCTCTCCCTTATGTTTAAGATGTCTTTGTAGTTACCCTAAGACCGGAAGTTTAAGTTACAATAATTTAGTTTTAAGAGAAGGTGTTCGTTTGGCAATCACTCTTTTAAGACTAATGGCGATGAAAACTGACTTGGTTAGAGAAGTACAGCAGCTTTCGATAGTATACACAGCATTTTGATAATCATTTCACTTGGAAGTAATGTGGTTGACAAAATATAACAGTTCAGGCCTGTATGCTTTGTTTTAGAAAGGGCAATTGCACCAAGGTATTTTCTCCTTGGTAAAGGGCACCCTATGAGGAATTGTAAATTTCTACTTTATCATTTCAAGGGCACCAAGGCAATGACCAGGGGGCATGGAGGAAATCGTCTCCGTTGCCTCTGTGAAGTATCAGGCCTGTCTTTTTTATCCACCTCAGGGAGGATGGGTGTTTTATACAATTTTATCAAAACTACTTTTTGGGCTGCAGATTGTTGTTGCAATGTTAGTAACCTTCCTTCGTGATGTTCAAAAGTACTCAAACATTCTTGGGACCATTGTCAAGTTGACCCTTCCCTTTGTCCTATTACACTTTTTTTCTGTGTGCTTACTGACTCTCCCCATGTACATGTATTCCCACGTCACTGCTTAAAATGTATGTTCCACCTTGGTTTCCTGTTAATGATTGTTGTGTTGTCATTTAGCCTTGGAGAAACTTTTTGCCAGGGTCTAAACGTCAGTCCATTATTTATTTTCATTATTATTATAATTTTTTTTTTTGGGGGGGGGGGGAGGGGGGGTAAGTTTCTTACCTGTAATGCTCTCTTTAAACCATTGAAAGACATTTGTATCGCATCTTCACTCTCGTTAAGTTCTCTCTTAAAAATCTCAAACATGTGGATCCGGAATTTCTTCTCCAATAACTTGATGCTTTTGTCTTTGTGGACTTCCCTTATGGCTTCGTCCAGCTTCTTCATGACCAACTTCTTGGTCTTCTTGAGCGCAACTAGACCTTGGCAGTTGTTGTTCAGCCAAACGTCTGTCTCTTTAGAAGAGGAATTGTTGCCACCCATCGCTCCAGACTCTTTTCCGCGATGCAGTTTGATGGCCTTATGAACAATTTGCTTTTTGGGTTTGGCGGGGGGTTTGACGGAGAGCACACCCACCACTAGAATTGTTGTCAATGTGATGAACATGAATGTCTTAGATGATGATGTGGCCATGTTTGTCATTGTGATCAATTGTAACGTTGTGTGTAGAAGTTGAACTTGAAGAAATTGACAGTTTTAGATGATGTGAGATTAAGATGTTGTCATGGTTGCAATTACAATGTGGTGATTTATGCACACATTTTTGTGACTGGCTTCCTCCTGAAACAAAGAAAACAAAAATAATAATTGGCATTTATTTTAATGACACTATCTTAGTGAATTAAATTACAGCGTGGACCATCAAGTAAACAAATTTATTAATTAATTCATTTTTAATTGATAATGATAGTCAAATTCCACTGCAATAATTGATTAAAGGAACACGTTGCCTTGGATCGGTCGAGTTGGTCTATTAAAAGCGTTTGAAACCGTTTGTTATGAAATACATATGGTTAGAAAGATGTTTTAAAAGTAGAATATAATGATCCACACAAGTATCACTCGAAATTGCACGGTTTTCCTTTTACGTCGCGAACTATCACGGTCGGTCATTTATGGGAGTCAACAATTTTGACTCCCATAAATGGCCGACCGTGTTAGTCGACGGGTAAAAAGAAAACCACGCAATTTCGAGGCACATTTGTGTAGATCATTGTATTCTACTTTTACAATATCTTTCTAACCATACACATTTTACAACAAACGGTTACAGAACGATTTTCAAAGACCAACTCGACCGATCCAAGGCAACGTGTTCCTTTAACGTTGAAGTTTACATTTTTTTTAATGATCTTCTTGAATCGGTCTGAGTTGGCATTTTAAGTGAAAAAGGGTAGACTGTGAGTGTGTTGAAGCACTAAAATAGAATACCTCCATGGTTGAAGCATCTCCATGGTTGAAGGTTCTAATCTATCCACCGACCATCATGGTTGTCAAAAATAGGTGCGTGGAAAAGTGATGCGCATGATGATTTCATGATGAGAGGATTGAGCAAGAAAACATTCATCCAAATTAATTCAATTATCAACTTAAGTAAAAGAGTAGTTTAGAGGTACAATACACAACATGTGCTCATCATGTGATAGCGGAACAAACCTCATCATAGTTCTAGGATTAGGTTTTATATTTAGTAGAAAGAGTACAAAACATGGTTCCCAACCACGCCCCGCCTCCCACTGTCCTGTACTAAAATTAAAATGTCCCGCCGCCGTGCTAATAATGGCCTATGCATTTTTACACTGATTTGAAGAATGTGATAACCGGCCGGACCCTTCCTTGAAATGTTAACTGTCACTGTACAGTTTTTTAATCACAACTATACAATTATACTTACAACGACACAAACTGGATGGCCAGTCTGCGAGCCCACCGTCAACATTTTGTGTTTTATAGCTTTTTATGAGCCCGAAATCCAACACAGCAACAACCAACAGCGGTCCAAGTCACCACCACGTCTCAAATCCATATTCCCAAAACAAACTGTACTCTGATTTAGTTGTTCAACCTCGTGAACAAAAGTGCTTCACCGAATTCTGTATCGGTGAAGAGTATCCAGCTGCTGTACTTCTGGGAAGGAGGACACAAAGTTTGACCTTTCAACTAAAATGGCGCACTCCAGTCCAAACCAATATTTGCAGCAGGTTCGTGAGTTATTTCTTGTTTTTCTTCACTTTTATTTGATCTTAAAGTATTTACTTTTGTCATCGAGTGTTAAGCTTGATATGAACTTGGACTAGGAAAACAAAAACGTAGTTATTCAGCACTCTGTGGGTCAAAATTCAAACGAGAATATTGCTTTTTTATTTTGTTTTCGAGTCAACGAAGCGCTGAGCTGAGTGACCGTCACCTGTTAATTGGGAGATTCGTAAATTGTTATCGTGTACAAAACTGTAACCCGTAAAATTAGTGTGTAACTGTAAAATGCACAGACAGCCAGGTGCATGCAACGTTTAGGCACCACCAATTTCCATAAAACAAACTGCTATTTCAATTAATATTCTGTTGATATTTATCAATATCATTTATATTTATTAAAAAACATTTTTATTATGAATTTGCATTAAACAAAACATATATTATATTAATATTAATAATTAACAAAGGAAAGGTCATCCTTCAAAAATACTGGAAAGAGTGCAAATTTTTCTTGGCTTTTATTTTTTAATCAAAAACAACAATAAACAAAATGAGTTAATACTTTTATCTAGTCACTCATCAATCATTTTTACCTAGCCCACCTTATTGAGCTGTTAATGGCTCCACTTTTAACATCGGTCTCCTGACAGTGATGGGACCGATGTTAAAAGCGGAGCCATTAACAGCTCAACAAGGTGGGCTACATTTTTACCTAGCTAGACGTCGCTGTATTCCTCCATTTTTACTATATTAGTATATTGTTTAAAACGTTATTTTAAATTAATTAACTACTCCCCATAATCATCATTCATTCATAATTATTTTTTCCTCAGCTTGAAGATGCCATCAACGGAAGAGATGGAGCAACATCAGCGGTATGCATGTATCTTTGAACTCTTCTTACAGTTTGACTTCATTTAAAGAGGCACTATCATGACTATCGTCTTGGAAAAAGCAGACCAATATAGGAATTATGAACTTTACCCAGTTTGATAAATAATACAGCTTGTGTGTGCACACTCCATGTAGGCCTACATATTACAAGGACAAAGTGTTTAGATGACACCAAGAGTTTTTGCCCTGCTTTAAATGTGTCTACACAAACATGTGTTTTTTAAGAGTAACACAATTTTTTCAGAATGTTCCCGATTGCAAAATACACATGTTGGCACCTCTGAAATGTTCCCTCTCTTTTTAATAGGCCTTACAAAAACTTGAGTTTAAAAATCTTAGTGTCTTTTTTCTGATTTTCTTTTAGGAGTTGTTATCATTCAGACATCCCCACATCGCCAGTCCGAAACTTCATCGATTTGAGAATCCAGAGGCCCAGTGTGAGCAGTGGTTCGAACAGCCGTACGATGAAATGATCGCAGGCCATTTGAAGTGAGTATACATAACTCCAAACCATCCTCAAAGCATCACCATCAACAGGGTCCATGAAAGAAACCCAACCGACCCGAACACACACAAGTGCAAAGTGTGTATACGCCTCCCCTGCAACTGTGGACCTCAGAAACCGTCTCTTCTCAGAGTCACCACTTCTCAAAAGAGATTTCTTAAATGGTGGCACTGTTAACCTTACTTACTTAGTTCTCCCCCCAATACATAACTTCAAGTATTATCTATTAGGTTCCAATTATATAAAACCTCTCAGCAGTCAATACAAATTTGGGAAGTCCTTAATCAAACTTACAAAGCATGAACAGGTTACCAGTCAGATGTTGAATGTAACCATGGTAACCAGGACTCGAATTTGAGGTAAAACCAACAAGACTGTAGGACTCGGTGTAGTTCACCATTTTAACTGGCAACAAAGTTTTTTTTTTCACAAGACCGGAATCTAAATGGTTTAAAAACTCTCCACCCAGTTCAACTGTTTTCATTTAAACAATCACTAAGATTATAAAGAGTAAATTGATTTCGTTTGTCAAACGTTAGGTATGTTCCTTTTAAATAATCTTTTTAATGTTTATGTTTTTTTTACAGGTGTATCCAGTGTGTGGCCAACCATGATTTTATTGAAGCTTATGCCTACCAGTCCGTCGTTGTGCAGTATCCTTTGAGCAGGAATACCAATGAATAATGCAATTAGTTTATTTTTTGTTTATTATGCAAATTTGCCCCACACAAGGTTAAAATCCACTCTTGGTAAGATGGTTTAAGAAGAAAACATTTAAGATGAAAATAACTGAAGGTGAAGGGTATGAACTGATCTTCCTCTTAAAACAGTCTAGATTGTAGGATGGAGGGAAACATGCATTCAGGTAAAGAGTTAAGAATAAGCTGTTGGAATCGTGTAATTTATACTCTCATTAAGTCATTGTGATATCATTAACTTTTCTTTAACCTCAAATACCAGATCATTTAACAAAATATTCCAGAGCCATAAAGATGATAACTGGTAAGATTTGAACATTGACCAAAATAGTTGGATGAGATTGTTTTTGCTTTTTTTTTTCAAATAGACTGTGCAAGTCTCGCGCGGATTTGAACTTCCGGGACCATTGTGGTCCCAACCTAATGGAGATTTACGTTGGGGAGGTTTTGTTTCGTCCATTACTTTAGTTTAATGTAATTTATGACCATAAAAATGACATATGTTGTTAAAAATGTAATACTAATTAACATCATACATAAAAGTAAAAATAAAGTCAACATAATAACGATGAAAAACCGATATTTAAACTTGACCTCAGGTCAGGTTACTTGGTAAAAATTAAGAATTTGTGCCCATCTTCGATCACGAAACTTACGCAGACGCTTGTTTTGGCCGCGCCGGGTGGAAAGCCTTTTCATTGGTCGCTTAGGCGTCGGCTTCCTCTTTAAAATGCGTCACGCGTTTATCTAACGCCATTGCGACCATCGTGCGTCCGCGTATAAACCAGCTTTGAGTAGTTTCACATTCGGGCGTAGATTTACAAAAGGGGTTTCAAAACATTTCAGATCAAACTAACATCCTTGTCCCAGAGTTTTACTTTTGTCTATACATAGACTTTAACCGATAATTGTGTACTTGGTTAAAAAGCTAAACTAATTTAAACAAGCTCTTATGAATATTTTTGTTGTTCAGATTCGGCATTAAAAAAAAATTAAAGCAAAGATTTGATTCATAAAAAAATTAAGTTCTTCAGTTGTCGTGTTTTCTCGCTCCGGTGCGCGCGAGACTTGCACAGTCTATTGCAAATGATTTTGAAAAAACTTGTTTACGGAGTTTATTATAGATTCATGAAATGTTAAGTGTAATAGACTGTGCAAGTCTCGCGCAGATTTGAACTTCCGGGACCATTGTGGTCCCAACCTTATGGAGTTTTACGTTGGGGAGATTTTGTTTCGTCCATTACTTTAGTTTAATATAGTTTGTGACCATAAAAATGACATATGTTGTTAAAAATGTAATACTAATTAACAACATATATAAAAGTAAAAATAAAGTCAACATATTAACAAAGAAAAACCGGTATTTAAACTTGACCTCAGGTCAGGTTACTTGTAAAAAATTAAGAATTTGTGCCCATCTCCGATCACGAAACTTACGCAGACGCTTGTTTTGGCCGCGCGGGGTGGAAAGCCTTTTCATTGGTCGCTTAGGCGTCGGCTTCCTCTTTAAATTGCCTCACGCGTTTATCTAACGCCCTTGCGACCATCGTGCGTCGGCGTATAAACCAGCTTTCAGTAGTGTCACATTCGGGCGTAGATTTACAAAAGGGGTTTCAAAACATTTAAGATCAAACAAACATCCTTGTCCCAGAGTTCTACTTTCGTCTATACATAGACTTTAACCGATAATTGGGTATTTGTTTAAAAAGCTAAAACTAATTTAAACAAGCTCTAATGGGTATTTTTGTTGTTCAGATTCGGCATTAAGAAAAAATTATAGCAAAGATTTGATTCCTAAAAAAAATTAAGTTCTTCAGTTGTCGTGTTTTCTCGCTCTGGTGCGCGCGAGACTTGCACAGTCTATTAAATGCTTTGAATATTTGTATTTTTTAGGGCCCTACCAATTATGTATGCAGTGACCCTTGACCTGAGGCTGTTTGCTAACAATGTGAGTATTCAGCGCTTGATTAAACATTTTCTTAAAGAATACAATTTGTCATAGAATTTCTAAAGAGAACTAAATTTCCTTCTCGTTCAAAACTTTAAGGTTAAAGGCAAAGTATACCTATAACCTTTGGAACCATTTGATTGTTTTAAGCCTATATTATATAAACATAAAATCAAAAGGGAAAATTTCACTTCAAAAGGTGGTAGCAATTCTGAGATATTTTTGCATATCTGGAGCTGTTATGTCCACGCAGGAAGAATAATCCGTAATGCGCCGTATTTTTGACCACGTGAGGGCGCTCTCAAACATATTTGTATCACTTTCGGGTGTTTATTAAGTCATACCCAAAACAGTTATTAAAGACTGGAACACATTACCACCACAGAAATCATTCAAATCCATCATGGACAATAAGACATTTAAAGAATCCGTTTCCACCCACCTCTGATCTAAAGCAACATAAAACTACAAATACTGATTCTTAGTACTTTTTCTCGGAATATGAATTTTGTTTTGTCTTCTTACTTCATCAGGCTGATGTTCAGCTGTCAAAGAAAGGAAAGGGTAAGCCGGGCGAAAAGCTGGAGAAAGCTGCTGATACCCTGATGGGTTGCTTTAGAATCTGTGCAGCGGACAGGTAGGGAACCAGTGTTAATATGCTGCCATCTTTTAATTTATATGCACAAGTCTATGGGGCTCAAACTGAGGCTTGTGTCCAGATAGACTGGTGCTAGATGAAGTTTGGTTCTTTTATGGTTTATTTATGAGTTTGGTAACTAGAACAATATGGATTACAATTTTATTTCATCAACAATATAATTGAAGCATCACTTTTATAAAAATAATTTACAATTTTTTTATCTAAATTGTATACAAGGAATTATTAACAATAAATTAGTTTGATTTCCAAGTTTGTGCATGTTTTTGTTTTATTATTCTGTGTTCCATTAAATAGTATCCATGCAAATAATTTGTTCTGAGCAATTAGTTTTGATTAAAACAAACTATAATATTATTATTTATTACACATCCAACAGCAATCCAAATGCAAGGCCTGAGGTGGGATTCGAAACGGGGTGCACTAAGGTGAAAGGCAGGGAAAGAAACCACAGAGCCAACCATTTATTTGTTCTTATTTTTGCTTACATTTTGGCTGATTATTATTTTATAAATTGTGATTTGAATGTGTTTATTTTTTAACCAAAGCCGAGCATCTCTTGATGACTCCAAGAAGTGGGGGATGCTGTATTTAGTCAACCAACTCTTCAAGATCTACTTCAAGGTATACTTAATAATAATAATAGTGGCTTCTTATAATAGAGTGCATATCCGTCACTCAGTGACACTCAAGGCAACGTAAACAAACAGTATTTTTCCTGCAAGGTATGTGGGACTACCTTTGAATTATAAGACCTATTCCTTTAGCATAGCACAATGTAATGATTTACAATTTGCTGTGGCGCACTATGGTGCCAATCAGACCAGGAACACCCAGGCGATCCCCTCTTCTTTTCGATAAGTGCACTGGGTGATTTTTCTTGCGCTACAGTGATCCCAACCTAGAAACTAATCCTCATCATCAGTTGACTGCACGGCAGGCGGACACAAGCTTTTCACATTCTCTCCTGTCGTGTGCTATTCTCTGAATCTTCAGTGGGGAGAGGAGAAAATACGGAGAGACTAATCTTCCGATGTACTTGGGGTACAGTAGGCGCTGAGGACCTTGTTTGCGCTGGCCTTGCGATGGAGAGTACGGCCGCCGATTTTACACAGCTCTTCCCAACTTAAGACTAATCTTAGGACTTACGGGTCCCAACCCTGCACTGTAGCATGCAGACCTTACGATTAAGATAAGACGAGTCCTAACTCTTTGTGAAATCGACGGCAGAGCGTAGATGTTGTGTGGCTCATTGGTACATGTAGGTTTCAGCCTGTGCTATGTGCTCTTACTATTTTTCTTATAATTTATTTTGCAGACAAATAACCTGCAGCTATGTAAGCCTCTTATCAGAGCCATTGATAGCTCAAGCTTCAAAGACCAGTTCAGCATCTCACAGCGAGTAACTTACAGATACTACGTAGGGAGGAAAGCCATGTTTGACAGCGACTTCAAAAGTGGTATATAATAATAATAATAATAATAATAATAATAGTCACTAGTTTTTATATAGTACATTTCACAATAACGTCTTAATGTGCTTTTTATAAGTGCCCTTGTCATTTGGCCAAAAACATGCCTTTGAATTTTCTCAACTCCCTGGGGAATGTTTAGCCTTGAGCTGCAGTGGTGCTCCATTGGCTTTTTCAAACACAATATCAACCTCTCGCAGTTACCCATTTATACCCCTGGGTGAAGAGATGCGATTAAAGCATCTTGCTCAAGGACACACGTGTCATGACAGGGCATGTGAATGCATTTACAGAGCTGGCCCCTTCTTATCTTTAAGTTTTTATTAATGTATTTGATAACTACAATCATTGTACCAAAGCCATGTCAGCCGGGAACGTTTTACTTCCATTTTCCCAAGACAGAGGCAGGCAGAAAACATTTCAAATTTATGATGATTTTAAACTCTCTCCTGACAGCTGATGAGTATCTGACTTTCGCCTTCCAGCATTGTGACCGAGCGAGCAGACAAAACAAACGTCTTATTCTTATCTACCTCCTCCCAGTCAAGATGCTTCTGGTAAGAAATAGTCCTCCCCTCAGCTTCATTCTGACTACTCTATTGTAACCGCACTTCATTACAAAAATGCTACCCGACCGTCGCTTACTTCCACTGCTCATTTCTAGCTTTACCCGGGACCCCGCACCAATACACGCTGTGACGATTATGCTTTTTTGGTTATAGCTTCAACGCTTTGGAACAAGCTACCCACCCACATTCAAGCAGCAGTTTCATCAGATACTTTTAAATCATTACATCGTCTGTTTTGACGATCTGAATAGTCCGATTATGGCGCTTAGAAATATACAGTTTTATTAAACATTTCCTTATTTGTGATTTATACGCCATCTTGCATTTCTATTCCCAAGGGTCAAATGCCAAAGATCTCCCTCCTCAAGAAGTACGACCTGATGCAGTTTGCCGACGTGTCACAGGCAGTCATCGAGGGTAATTTGAAGCTGCTCAACAGTGCCATCGAGGCCCACGAGATCTTCTTCGCAAAATGCGGTGTCTACCTCATCGTGGACAAACTCAAGATTATCACATATCGCAACCTCTTCAAGAAAGTGTGAGTTTATCTTCAGAGTTTTTGTAAATGTTCGTTCTCAAAGGAAATGCTCTTACATGTTTATTAACATTAATGCCCTGGGTCCAATTTCACAAAAAGCTGTTAAGCAAAAAGTACTGCTTGATTTTACAAATTTCTTTGCTAAGATTAGTAGGGCACCAGTCGCAACATTGTAAACTTCATAGAATTTTGGCTGGTAACCAGTTTTTCTGTACTTAGCAAGTTTGTCAGTCATAGCTCAGACATAAACTCTATTAACAACTTTCTTCGTAAAGCACTTAGAGCCTGGCCTGCATACAAATTATTATTATTAATGTTGTTTTCTTCTTTCTGCAGGCACATGATCACGAGTTCCTTCCAGCTTAGCATCGAGAAGTTTGTATCAGTACTGACATTCCTTGATATCGAAGATGTAGATTCTGCGGAGGTGGAATGCATCCTTGCCAATCTTATTCATCAGGTACAAACCAAATCATTATTGTTCACATTCTTGAAAAGATTCATTTGGAACCATTTACAACAACGCAGTGTTGTAGCCACTGTGGGTTGTACTGGGTGGACCTGCCCAGGACTCACAATCTTTGCCCAGCACTCTGAGCAAAATACATTGTGCCGCTCAGCACAGATTTCAAAATATTGTCCGCTGTGCAGTGATCTGAGACACAGCTAATGATAAGGAGTATCAAAATGTCACAGAGAAAAACTATAGTCAAAAGGACATTCAACTTACTGTATGGCCCCATAACACGAACGGTTTGGAAACCTGGCACCACTTCAGTAATAATGACTCCATAATTCAACATGAACGATTTTGTTGATCCCCTCGCCCTAGGTGGACTTCCCAATTTTTTTATTTTATTGCCCACCACTAAAATAGGTCTAGCTAAGACCTTGACAACCAGCTCATCACGCCCTCTATAATTGTATCTGATAATTACAAAAGGAGAAAACCAGCCTTAGAGTTGCCAAGTCTGGTGAAGCCACTATTGTAGTGGTGAAACCTGCACTGAAATCTTTGTGAGTTCGCTCTCCATTTTTTCATCCATATATTGCAGTTGGTAAAACGACCATCTTTACTGAAATTATTGTTTACAGCTATTAATAATAGTAAAAGAAAAAGGATATGGGGCGCAGTATCTGGAGGACCATTCGAAGGCGCTGGTCGCTTACAAATCACTTTGGTTAAAATTGAAGATTGAAAAGATAAGTTTTAAGATGGCGTTTGAATGATGACAGATCAGTTGTGTCCCTTAACTCGTCTGGCAAGGAAATCCAGAGACGAGGTGCACAGCTGGAAAAGGCCCGGGTTGGAGGGTTGACTGTGCTGTGTAGGTGCATTTATCATCACTAGCTGGCATAGTTTATAAGTCATTCAAATCCACAGTTGATTATATTAAATGGTCAGACAGTAGGAGGGTTAAATTTCTAATCCATTGACTTTTTCTCCATTACAGGGATATATTAAGGGGTACATCTCTCATCAGCATCAGAAGTTAGTCATCAGTAAACAGAACCCCTTCCCTCCTCTGAGTTCATTCCTCTGCTGAGAAGTCGAGGCTCCAGTCTCACCATGGAGACTAACAAATAGACAGTCTTAGGCAGTGGCTCTGTTGGTTGTAGACAAAGATTGGCTTCACTGGATTGTTGAATAGCTCTAGCCACATCTACAGCCATAGCCAGGTTTTCAAACTTCAATTGTTTTGAAGAAGGATCCATGGAGGATCTTTTAGCTGCAAGCTTATTTTCTTCACCCGCTGCTAAAACATAGGATTCGAACTGCCTCTACCTATCGGGCAATCTCGGTGGTCTAGTTGGTATGACACTGCTCTAGAATTGCAAGGGTGGTGGGTTCGAATCCCACCCGAGTAATATGCCTGTGATTTTCGTTTTCACAGATCTCGGGGAAAGTACTGAAGATACAGTGCTGACACACATCCGTGTATATGGGTAAAGCCCAAATTAATAAGCTTATTTTCTATAAAAAAAGTGAAAGGGATGACGATGAGATGACAGGGGAGAGTTGGTTCTTCCTAATGCCCCAGTCACAATTAGCTTGTGATGGGTTTGCAAGTCGTTTGCGATGGATTTCTAGACAATTTCAGCTACAGGATCCATGGAACTCCTTGCGGCTGTTGGGTAACTTTGGGGAATCGGGTGGGCATCAAGTTGCTTTTAACTCGGACTTAAAACCTGGTGTGGCATTTTGCAACGCAAACTGGTCATCAATAAATCGGTCATTGCCTGGCTGATGTCTGACAGGGCAACGCACAAGCTGGCCCAATTTTTGGACAACCGAGACAATCCATCGTTATCGTAGGGGCATAGGCAGGACATCAGACAAGTGCCTGCCGGACACTCGCCGATGAACAGGCAAAGAAATTCCACCCGATTTCCAGTCATGGCAGCGTGCAGGGCACTATTCAAAGATGGAGTTTTTAACGTTCTGTATAAATGTGAAAATGAGGGCGCCAAACCCAACCAATTCTCAACAGTTACATTAACTGTAGATTTTGTAAAAATAGTTCTCAAAACAGTTGACTGTAAATTTTGTAAAACTAGCCTTTGTCTGAAAGTTACACTCTACAAACTCTTCCACAAACATTGAGGAAAATGTTTGAATTTGTTCTAAAAGCTGTTTATACAATCTAAAGTGTAGTAAAGGTTAACTTCAATAAAAGTTGTCCATTTTGTATAAGATTTGGGTGTTGTGCTTTGCTTTCTTGCTGATTGAGAGTCTGTGCTGATAGACTTTCATTTTGATGAGGTACACTTACAAGAACATGTGGGTCTGAATCACAGAAAAAGAACTTGGACAAGGTAGACTCCTGACGATGACTAGAGCAAGCTAGTCGAAACGTTGAGACCAACCCAAGAACTGACTCCGCAGTAGTACAGTTAATTACGAACCTATAAGCTAAAGTAGTAGTCCCAGCCTATTTCTATTCTATCCGCGCAGGTAATAGTTAATAAGCAGGACAGTTATTTTCAGAACTGAGAAGTTCCCCGAACACCCGAATAATCTACTCTGTGGTAGTAGAATTTAAGCAAGACAGTTCTCTAAGAACGAACTCTACCTGGCAAGTAGATACACACATGGTGTTACCGCAAACTAAATATATATTGATACCTCACCATGCAATGCCTCAAATCATATATTGGATAAGGCAGTTAGCCAAGTAAGTCCAGTAGTGCTAGTAGGCAGCTTTAGATTCGGGTAAACGAGAACCTCGCTCACGTCGACCATGGTGAGTGAACGTAAAACCATTGTTTTGGGGTCCTTGACTAGTGCAGACAACAATGGTGACGACTTAACGCATGCGCAAAGAATCAGCATCAACATAGTTGCGTACCAGTCAATGTACGTGGATGCGAAATCTAAAGCTGCCTATTAACCGCTCAGCCAGGACATGTCACTGACGTGCCACTCATCCTTGGCAAATACCTGTATTAAAATTTTTCCTATAGGTAGGATTAGAACTGGGGTCCAAAAATGTGAAAGGCAGGAAAGACACCAATGGGCCAACCTGAATGCTAATGACAACAACTACCAAGAACCTAGTAACATGTACAGTTTACTTATGACTAATGTGCATTACATTTAATATTTAGCTGAAACAAGCTCACTTTACAAAAAATAAACCTATAACTTGGTTCACTTCATAATGAATGGTTGACAAATACATGTACGTGATTATTAATAAAAAAAAGTGGTACTGAAGAATGAATATAAAGTTATTTTGTCTAGTTTACAATAGTCACAACTAACATAATGTTGTGTAAATAATTAAGATTATGTACACAAGTTGGCTTACTTTAAAGACCTGGACACTATTGGTAATTGTCAAAGACCAGTCTGCTTACTTGCTGTATCTCTACATATGCATAAAATAACAAACCTAAGAAAATTTGAGCTCAATCCGTCACCGAAGTTGCGAGATAATGAAAAAAAAAACACCCTTTGTCACACGAAGTTGTGTGCTTTCAGATGCTTGATTATGAGACCTCAAACTCGAAATCTGAGGTCTCGAAATCAAATTCGCGAAAAAATTACTTCTTTCTCGAAAACTACATTACTTCAGAGGGAGCTGTTTCTCACAATGTTTTATACTATCAACCTCTCCCCATTACTCGTTACCAAGTGAGGTTCTATGCTAATAATTATTTTGAGTAATTACCAATAGTGTCCACTGCCTTTAAAGGTGTTATACAGTATTGGTAAGGGTAAAAAACATCATTATTTAAAGGAACACGTTGCCTTGGATCGGACGAGTTGGTCAAAACAAAAGCGTTTGTAACCGTTTTTTATAAAATGCATATGGTTGGAAAGATGTTATAAAAGTAGAATACAATGATCCACACAAGTTTGCCTCGAAATTGCGTGGTTTTCCTTCTACTGTGCGAACTAACATGGTCGGCCATTTATGGGAGTCAACATTTTGACCCCCATAAATGGCCGACGTGTTAGTCGACGAGGTAAAAGGAAAACCACGCAATTTCGAGGCATGTTTGTGTGGATCATTGTATTCTACTTTTACAACATCTTTCTACCCATATGCATTTTATAAAAAATGGTTACAAACGCTTTTCAAAGACCAACTCGACCGATCCAAGGCAACGTGTTCCTTTAATTTGAGTCTGAAAGTTTACTGATTGTGAAGTTCATACAAGAACCATTTTTTCTGTGAAATATTTCCCTCGGAAATCAAGTCATATTCGTAAAAACTGTATATATAAACCTAAGTAATGGGGAACAGCAGGTTTATTGTAACAACCAAAATTAAGGACAATGTGTTTACATGCAGAAAATTGTGCATGGTTCTTCACTATTTTCTCCCAAATAACACAAGGGATTAAAGTGACACATTGCCTTGGATCGGACGAGTTGGTCTATAAAAAGCATTTGTTATAAAATGCATATGGTGAGAAAGATGTTGTAAAAGTAAATGATCTACACAAATATGCCTCCAAATTGCGTGGTTTTCCTTTAACTTTGCGAGCTAACACAGTCGGCCATTTATGGGAGTAAAAAATTTGTCTCCCATAAATGGCCGACCATGTTAGTTGACGATGTAAAATGAAACCGTGCAATTTCGAGGCGTATTTGTGTGGATCATTGTATTCTACTTTACAAAATCTTTCTACCCATACACCATGTATGCATTTTAAAACAAACGGTTACAAACGCTTTTTATAGACCAACTCGACCGATCCAAGGCAATGTGTCCCTTAAGCCCAAATTTTCACAGGTTTGTCCTTTCATGGTTGATCACACAAACAATAACCACTGTCTGTGACTATATTTTCAGCTCTACCAATCCTGTATATCACCTTCCACTTTTACATCTTCAAAGCCCAACCCAACTACCCCAATCTAAAAACGACAACAAGAAAAACTTAGTGTTAGTTTGTGAATAAAATAATGCACAATTCAATACAAATATACAAATCAAGTCAAAAATACCGGTAACCACTACAAAGAAGTTCATAAAAACATTTTCCTGCTCAATTTGAACACAAGATAATGATATTTACCAATAATTAATTGTACTTGATTGTTTTGTGGGAACCGTCTTCGTTAAAATTTCGTTTTACTTAGTTTTAAAGATTCTCTGTAACATAAAAAAATGTACCGTCAAACGATTATTAATTATAATTTATATATTAATAAATCCAAGTAAGTGCTTCGCACCGATTTTAAATACATTTGCTGTAATAAATCAAAATTGAAGTTGCTTTCCTCGGGGTTTTGGCAATAATCCCATATTGATTCATCATCCTTTTGCCGCCACAAGTTCAGTCAGCCTGATGATGCTTCCAAGATATGACGAGAAACTGTCATCGCAAATAAATAAAAATTCCAGTTTATTTTTAAATTATGTTTTATATCAATATTGTGTTACCTGGATGACGGAGAATATTCATAAATAATCCCATAGGTTACGTAATCATGATTTGTAGAGGTTTTCAAAATGAAAAAACTTTTGCGACATTACAAATTCATCTTGTGATTTCACTACATGCACTTCAAAATAGTTGCATAACTAATTTGCCTAGACTTGTCGACACGTCGTTAAATGTTTTGTCCATGTGATGGTGTAACACTCGGCTTCAATGTGAAGATAGACAAAACATTTGCTGTAACAAGTCATTAAATACATTTGTTGTATTAAATCATAAAAAGTATTGATATAAACTTTAAGTATTTTCTTCAAAGTTTACAGTGATTCCTATAATGGTACATAATCATGATTTTCAGTGGTGCTCAAAATTAAATATTTTTGCGACATTACAAATTCATCTTGTGACTTCACTACATGCACTTCAAAATAGTCGCAGAACGAATTTGGCTAGACTTGTTGACAAGTCATCAAATATTTGTAAGGGTATAACACTCAGGTTCACTGTGAAACTGCTATATACAATCACTACAAGTACAACATGTAACGTTCATTATGCTTTCCTTTGACTGATTCAGTTAATGTGCAGCATTGGATATTTAGCAGAACTCAATCTGATTATTAACAATCGAATATTCATCCTGAGCTACTTTGCATTTTGAAATTATTATTATTTTTTACTTGTGCACTATTTATGTGTCTGTGGCTAGCTTCAAGTATTGGCGGCTCTTTTGTTTATTTTATTACACAACCAACAGCACAATTAGCGCCAATAACGGGATAAATAGGAAACAAGAAAAGATGCTCAGTTCTAGATATTGGAGGAAAACCCCAATGGGAACACCAATGCAATCAGGTAGTGACTGAAAACCCAATCCACATAAAAGGCTCTAGCCCGTCCAAGGTGGGATTCAAACCAGGGTCCACCAGGTCAAAAAAATGCCGTTCCAATTACAGAAAATGTTGTCTTTAAATTTCATGCTTTCTGCTGATACATTATACTTTCATTGAAAAGTCTTTCAGGCATTTCTATTCTCTCATCTTGTATTTATTTATGTATTCTGGTTGTGAAGCCAAGTACTCTCAGACAAGCAAACTTAATCACTGTACTAGCCAAGAACCCAATGGAGAGAAGACAAGAAAGCAAGTTTCAGTTTTAGAGGTGGGAGGAAAACCCCAGAGAATTAATCCAGGGAAAACCCACATACTCGTGTAGGGACTGGAAACCCAATCCACATAATGGAAAACCCACGCAATCAGGCAGTGACTGAAAACCCAATCCATGTAGTGCTCCCAGTGGGATTCGAACTGGAGTCCTAGAGGTGGAAGGCAAGGAAAGGAACCACTACCTCAACCCTGCATCTTGTTTCTATGGATGATGATGTAGCCTCCATTCCTACAATGTATATCCTGTTAGATTTCTCTGTAGTACTTGAATAAGCTAAGCTTGAAACAGCATTTGAATATCATACATAAGAAGTTAAACATCAAGTCATTGAAGCGGCACTAAGACGAAACCCTCGTCCCTCCGCTCAAACATTTTCACAAGTTTCATCTTGGAAGTTCAAAGGCAAGACAAAAAGTCACATGGATCCAAGCTCAGGGTAAGCCATAAGAGATTGTCCCTGGGTCCTCAATTTTGTCATCAGCCCCGTTGAGTTCTGAGTGGACCCTGTCATAATAACGACTGCTCGAACATGATTTTGTCGAATCCTGCGGGCGGTGTGTGGTAGAACTCGCTGAATTGCACGTCAAGGATTGCTCCCTCATCAACTGTTGAAAAAATGTTCAATTCATATAAAGTCAATTCAATTCAATTCCTGAAAAATCCTTTTTTGTCACCAGGCCTAAGCTTTTGAATATTCACTTTATCTTTTAAAGAACCATCTGACATAATAATAATAATAAATAAACTACAGCATTTATAAGGCGCACTTTACTGAAAAAGAAAAACATTCAAAGGCGCCGGTCAAGTTTTGTCAAGATGTTGGAAAGCAAGCAAAAACAAATGTGTTGTGAGTTTCTGCTGGAAGAGAGTGATGTTGTGGATTTGTCTGAGGTATTCCGGAAGTGAGTTCCAGAGTTTTGGTGCTATGTTGGAGTAAGCCCTGTCCCCATAACTGGCCAGGCGAGTTCGAGGAAGTTGCTCTAGTCAATTTCTCTTTTATCAAGATAAATTTTACCCTCAAATGCTTACCGTATGTCACTGGATAAACTGTGCCACGGATTCCAGTCAGAGGAATATTGAGCGGTGCACCATTCTTATAAAAGTTCATCTCAATATGGTCATATGTTATACCCTGGAAACAAACAAAATTATGAAATCGATAACAAAACATCCATTTCCATAAAAAGGAAAAAGTGACAATAGTTTCTTGCCATAAGATGAGCTTTGATCAAAAACGTATCTATAATTTTTTAATTTCTTCAATTCAAAGTAAATTTCCACTTACGATAATGTCACCCTCGGCGATATCTCCTTCTATTTTGTGTGTAACCTCCCCATTATGACAAATAGAACCATCCGACCTAAGCACCCAACTCTCTGCTTTGCTACCAAGAGGGAGGGTGTTAAGATTACACTTGCGGGTAGCAACTCCAAAGCCCCAGATTCCTGTGGGATAAAATGTAAGATGACAATGTTCATAAACAAAAATACAATAAAATATACAACTTTTAATCGACTAAAATGTTCAAATATCCTTATAATATGTTTTTTAAGCCTATAATTGAAGGATTCAATCCAAATAGTGCATACTTTGTGCTTTTAAGAATCTGAAATCAAATCTCCATTATAAATTCAGGACCAGGCACACTTTCATAAACCTGTTTAGCAGAAAATTCTGCTTGGAAAAATCCTGCCAAGCAGATGTGGGTACCAATCACACCAATGATAAATATATGTATTTTGGCTGGTAACCTTTTTTTTTGCTAAGCAAGGGGTTTCTGTGTTTAGCAAGTTTTTGTTCTTACAGGCTTTATTAAATTGAGCCATGAGGCTTCATGCAGGCAACATTTTTGGGGGAGGTTTGCGTCGGATTGTCACCGTTTTGGGGTTTTCCTTTTTTTTAAGAGGGGGGGGGGGACACACAAAATTATAACATTTACATTTTGGTAAACAATACAATTTTGTGTGTGGGGCCAAATTCACAATCACATGCAGGCGCTGATGTGAAACTAGTGATCTAATGTCATTGGCCTTATAGTTGAGCTTGGCTTTTGTTTTTCAAGCTACAACTGTACGCCTGTCAGTGTTATTAAGATTACACATACATGTACAGGCGCTGACGTGAAACTAGTGATTCAACTGTAACAGCTGACGTGAAACTAGTGATTCAATGTCACTAGTGATTCAACTGTAACAGCAGTCAGTGTGGATATATCTACCTGTAGATTGTAGTTTCATTTCAAAGTAGGCTTTGTCTTGGACCAACGGAGCATTCCCAAGAGCTCCTCCTGTGCCACATATTCTTCTTCCTGACTTCACGATGACGACATCACTCCCTGAAAAAAATACAGACAAATCAAATATCTAACTAAGTAAAAAACTGCAAATAAATGAAGCAAAAGATGAGGCAATTAAAGGCAATGTACATGTTTGGTAATTGCTAAAAATATATATTAGCATAAAACCTTACTCTGTGACGAGCAACAGAGAGCTGTTGATAGTATAAAACATTGTGAGGAACGACTCCCTCTGAAGTAACATAGTTTTTGAGAAAGAGGTAATTTCTCACTAAAATAATAAATAAATGACTTCAGAAGCCTTGTCTGATGAAGCACACTATTTTTTTGTACAATAAGGGTGTTTTTGTCTTTCAGTTTCATAACTTTCTTGCAACTTCAATGACCAATTGAGTTCAAATTTTCACAGGCCTGTTATTTTATGCATATATCATGTATATGTTGGGCGCGATCGGTCAATCTGCGCGATCAACCGATCGCGCTGCGCTATTGAACGATCAAATTAAGATCAATTGGTTGCGCAGCAATCGGTCGATCGCGCAACAATCGGTCGATCGCGCAACAATCAGTCGATCGCGCAATGACATCTTTGTGCGATTGATCGATTGCGCTACGAGTATTTTTTCCCGTTATCAGCGGATCGTGCAGGAAAGGCTTTGCACGATCTACCGATCGTGCAGGAATGGGTTTGCGCGATCGACCGATCGTGCAGGAATGGTTTCGCGTGTTCGACCGCTCGTGCAGGAAAAGTTTTGCGCGATCTACCGATCGTGCAGGAATGGGTTTGCGCGATCGACCGATCGTGCAGGAATGGTTTCGCGCGTTCGACCGATCGTGCAGGTAAACTATTCCTTAGGGCGATTTCTCAAAGCAATAAAATTCATAGCAGGACAAATTTTCAGTATCACCATAGTGATTTATATAGTGACGTCACACTACGATTGATTTGCAGTTACAATCAATGTTACATCTTTGTGAATTCGGCCCCTGAACATCAGCCGATCGCGCCAAACAATTCCTGCACAATCGGCCGATCGCGCAAAACCATTCCTGCACAATCGGCCGATCGCGCCGAGCCATTCCCGCACGATCGGTTGATCGCGCATGTTCGTTGCCGAATGTTGCGCGATCGACCGATTGTTGCGCGATCGACCGATTGATGCGCGATCGACCGATTGCTGCGCGATCGACCGATTGCTGCGCGACCAATAGATATTTCAATAGCGCAGCGCGATCGTTCGATAGCGCAGCGCGATCGGTTGATCGCGCAGATTGACCGATCGCGCCCAACATATATACATGTATGTTGGGATACACCTACCAAGTGAGAATAGGCCTACTACTAGTCATGCTGGTTTTTGACAATTATCAAAGTGTTCAAAATGAAGTTCAGTCACTAGTTAGCACTCGACTCAGTGCCTTTAAAATTAATGCCAGGTCATATCCGGCCTCATTTTGTTGTGGTTTGCTTGCATAGTGACAATTCACCTATTTCACGAGAGTTGGAATTTGTGGGGTAAATGTAAGCAGCTCTATTATGAATTTCTCACCAGAGACAGTAGCAGAAAGAGGGTCTCTGGTAAAAAAAAATGCTTTATCACGAAATAGATGCAATGTATCAAATAATTAAATAAAACTCCACCTTATTGTACTACCAGGCTGAAGTGAGCACCGTGTTTGGGCCCAACACTAAATCGGGCCCAGCACCGAAATTCTCCTCAGCACCGAATTTAAAAAAATCCGCAAACGACCGTCAATACACGTCGACACCATCAGGGATGCTTTATCAGCATACCTAACTTTAACGAAATTTGTGTCACCTTTAAATTATGAAATTTCAAGATTTTCTTTCAGGGATATGTTTGTTACATCCCTGATCATATCTCCTGGGCGGAAAAATAATCTCAGATTACTAATTAGCTCAGCCCAACTAATTAAAGATTGTCTCAAATTAGCATGTGTATAAATAATGTACTAAGTGCGGCAGACATACCTAACTTTGACGAAATTTGTGTCACTTTTAATTTATGATATTTTAATTTTTTCTTTCATAGATATGTTTGTTACATCCCTGACCACATCTCCTAGGCGGAAAAACAATCTCAGATTACTAATTAGCTCAGCCCAACTAATTAAACATTGTCTCAAATTAGGGTGTGTATAGACTATATATGTAAAAAGTGCGGGTAACATAACTAACTTTGACGAAATTTGTGTCACCTTTAGTTTATGAAATTTTAATATTTTCTTTCATTGATATGTTTGTTACATCCCTGACCACATCTCCTAGGCGGAAAAATAATCTCAGATCACTAATTAGCTCAGCCCAACTAACTAAACATTGTCTCAAATTAGCGCTTACGTATATAGCAACATAGTGTATACAAAGTGCGTGTATAGACATACCAAACTTTAACGAAATTTGTGTCACCTTTAATTTATGAAATTTTAATATTTTCTTTCAGGGATATGTTTGTTACATCCCTGATCATATCTCCTGGGCGGAAAAATAATCTCAGATTACTAATTAGCTCAGCCCAACTAATTAAAGATTGTCTCAAATTAGCATGTGTATAAATAATGTACTAAGTGCGGCAGACATACCTAACTTTGACGAAATTTGTGTCACTTTTAATTTATGATATTTTAATTTTTTCTTTCATAGATATGTTTGTTACATCCCTGACCACATCTCCTAGGCGGAAAAACAATCTCAGATTACTAATTAGCTCAGCCCAACTAATTAAACATTGTCTCAAATTAGCGCTTACGTATATAGCAACATAGTGTATACAAAGTGCGTGTATAGACATACCAAACTTTAACGAAATTTGTGTCACCTTTAATTTATGAAATTTTAATATTTTCTTTCAGGGATATGTTTGTTACATCCCTGATCATATCTCCTAGGCGGAAAAATAATCTCAGATTACTAATTAGCTCAGCCCAACTAATTAAACATTGTCTCAAATTAGGGTGTGTATAGACTATATATGTAAAAAGTGCGGGTAACATAACTAACTTTGACGAAATTTGTGTCACCTTTAATTTATGATATTTTAATTTTTTCTCTCATAGATATGTTTGTTACATCCCTGACCACATCTCCTAGGCGGAAAAACAATCTCAGATTACTAATTAGCTCAGCCCAACTAATTAAACATTGTCTCAAATTAGCGGTTACGTATATAGCAACATAGTGTATACAAAGTGCGTGTATAGACATACCAAACTTTAACGAAATTTGTGTCACCTTTAATTTATGAAATTTTAATTTTTGATTTCATAAATATGTTTGTTACATCTCTGACAACATCTCCTAGGCGGAAAAATAATCTCAGATCACTAATTAGCTCAGCCCAACTAATTAAAGATTGTCTCCAATTAGCGCTTGATATATAATAGCCACATAGTTCAACAAAGTGCCGGTAACATACCTAACTTTAAGGAAATTTGTGTCACCTTTAATTTATGAAATTTTAATATTTTCTTTCATAGATATGTTTGTTACATCCCTGACCACATCTCCTAGGCGGAAAAATAATTTCAGATCACTGATTAGCTCAGCCCAACTAATTAAACATTGTCTCAAATTAGCGCTTGATATATAATAGCCACATAGTGTATACAAAGTGTGTGTATAGACATACCTAACTTTAACGAAATTTGTGTCACCTTTAATCTATGAAATTTTAATATTTTCTTTCATTGATATGTTTGTTACATCCCTGACCACATCTCCTAGGCGGAAAAATAATTTCAGATCACTAATTAGCTCAGCCCAACTAATTAAACATTGTCTCAAATTAGCGCTTGATATATAATAGCCACATAGTGTATACAAAGTGTGTGTATAGACATACCTAACTTTAACGAAATTTGTGTCACCTTTAATCTATGAAATTTTAATATTTTCTTTCATACATATGTTTGTTACATCCCTGACCACATCTCCTAGGCGGAAAAATAATCTCAGATCACTAATTAGCTCAGCCCAACTAATTAAAGATTGTTTCAAATTAGCGCTTGTATATAGCCTATAATGTACAAAGTGCGGATACATACCTAACTTTGACGAAATTTGTGTCACTTTTAATTTATGAAATTTAAACATTTTCTTTCATTGATATATTTGTTACATCCCTGACCACATCTCCTGGGCGGAAAAATAATCTCAGATCACTAATTAGCTCAGACCAACTAATTAAACATTGTCTCCAATTAGCGCTTACGTATAAAGCCACATAGTGTATACAAAGTGCGTGTATAGACATACCTAACTTTAACGACATTTGTGTCACTTTTAATTTATGAAATTTTAATATTTTCTTTCATAGATATGTTTGTTACATCCCTGACCATATCTCCTAGGCGGAAAAACAATCTCAGATTACTAATTAGCTCAGCCCAACTAATTAAACATTGTCTCAAATTAGGGTGTGTATAGACTATATATGTAAAAAGTGCGGGTAACATAACTAACTTTGACGAAATTTGTGTCACCTTTAATTTATGAAATTTTAATATTTTCTTTCATTGATATGTTTGTTACATCCCTGACCACATCTCCTAGGCGGAAAAATAATCTCAGATCACTAATTAGCTCAGCCCAACTAATTAAACATTGTCTCAAATTAGCGCTTGATATCTAATAGCCACATAGCGTATACAAAGTGTGTGTGTAGACATGCCTAACTTTGACGAAATTTGTGTCACTTTTAATTTATGAAATTTTAATATTTTCTTTCATAGATATGTTTGTTACATCCCTGACCACATCTCCTAGGCGGAAAAATAATCTCAGAACACTAATTAGCTCAGCCCAACTAATTAAACATTGTCTCAAATTAGCGCTTGATATATAATAGCCACATAGTGTATACAAAGTGTGTGTATAGACATGCCTAACTTTGACGAAATTTGTGTCACTTTTAATTTATGAAATTTTAATATTTTCTTTCATAGATATGTTTGTTACATCCCTGACCACATCTCCTAGGCGGAAAAATAATCTCAGAACACTAATTAGCTCAGCCCAACTAATTAAAGATTGTCTCAAATTAGCGCTTGATATATAATAGCCACATACAAAGTGCGTGTATAGACATACCTAACTTTAACGAAATTTGTGTCACCTTTAATTTATGAAATTGTAATATTTTCTTTTATAGATATCTTTGTTACATCCCTGACCACATCTCCTAGGCGGAAAAATAATTTCAGATCACTAATTAGCTCAGCCCAACTAATTAAACATTGTCTCAAATTAGCGCTTGATATATAATAGCCACATACAAAGTGCGTGTATAGACATACCTAACTTTAACGAAATTTGTGTCCCCTTTAATTTATGAAATTTTAAAAAATTCTTTCATAGATATGTTTGTTACATCCCTGACCACATCTCCTAGGCGGAAAAATAATCTCAGATCACTAATTAGCTCAGCCCAACTAATTAAACATGGTCTCAAATTAGCGCTTGATATATAATAGCCACATAGTGTACACAAAGTGCGTGTATAGACATACCTAATTTTAACGAAATTTGTGTCACCTTTAATTTATGAAATTTTAATATTTTCTTTCATAGATATGTTTCTTACATCCCTGACCACATCTCCTAGGCGGAAAAATAATCTCAGATCACTAATTAGCTCAGCCCAACTAATTAAAGATTGTCTCAAATTAGCGCGTGATAGCCTAAATAGGTACAAAGTGCGGGTAACATACCTAACTTTGACGAAATTTGTGTCATCTTTAATTTATGAAATTTTAATATTTTCTTTCAAAGATATGTTTGTTACATCCCTGACCACATCTCCTAGGCGGAAAAATAATCTCAGATCACTAATTAGCTCAGCCCAACTAATTAAACATGGTCTCAAATTAGCGCTTGATATATAATAGCCACATAGTGTACACAAAGTGCGTGTATAGACATACCTAATTTTAACGAAATTTGTGTCACCTTTAATTTATGAAATTTTAATATTTTCTTTCATAGATATGTTTCTTACATCCCTGACCACATCTCCTAGGCGGAAAAATAATCTCAGATCACTAATTAGCTCAGCCCAACTAATTAAAGATTGTCTCCAATTAGCGCGTGATAGCCTAAATAGGTACAAAGTGCGGGTAACATACCTAACTTTGACGAAATTTGTGTCACCTTTAAATTATGAAATTTTAATATTTTCATTCATAGATATGTTTGTTACATCCCTGACCACATCTCCTGGGCGGAAAAATAATCTCAGATCACTAATTAGCTCAGCCCAACTAATTAAAGATTGTCTCAAATTAGCGCTTACGTATAAAGCCACATATGTGTATACGAAGTGCGTGTATAGACATACCTAACTTTAACGAAATTTGTGTCACCTTTAATTTATGAAATTTTAATATTTTCTTTCATAGATATGTTTGTTACATTCCTGACCATATCTCCTAGGCGGAAAAATAATCTCAGATTACTAATTAGCTCAGCCCAACTAATTAAAGATTGTCTCCAATTAGCGCGTGATAGCCTAAATAGGTACAAAGTGCGGGTAACATACCTAACTTTGACGAAATTTGTGTCACCTTTAAATTATGAAATTTTAATATTTTCTTTCATAGATATGTTTGTTACATCCCTGACCACATCTCCTAGGCGGAAAAATAATCTCAGATCACTAATTAGCTCAGCCCAACTAATTAAAGATTGTCTCCAATTAGCGCTTACGTATAAAGCCACATAGTGTATACAAAGTGCGTGTATAGACATACCTAACTTTAACGAAATTTGTGTCACCTTTAATTTATGAAATTGTAATATTTTCTTTTATAGATAAGTTTGTTACATCCCTGACCATATCTCCTGGGCGGAAAAATAATCTCAGATTACTAATTAGCTCAGCCCAACTAATTAAAGATTGTTTTAAATTAGCGCTTGTATATAGCCTATAATGTACAAAGTGCGTGTAACGTACCTAACTTTGACGAATATTGTGTCACCTTTAATTTATGAAATTGTAATATTTTTTTTTATAGATATGTTTGTTACATCCCTGACCACATCTCATGGGCGGAAAAATAATCTCAGATCACTAATTAGCTCAGCCCAACTAATTAAACATTGTCTCAAATTAGCGCGTGATAGCCTAAATAGGTACAAAGTGCGGGTAACATACCTAACTTTGACGAAATTTGTGTCACCTTTAAATTATGAAATTTTAATATTTTCTTTCATAGATATGTTTGTTACATCCCTGACCACATCTCCTAGGCGGAAAAATAATCTCAGATCAATAATTAGCTCAGCCCAACTAATTAAACATTGTCTCAAATTATCGCTTGATATATAATAGCCACATAGTGTATACAAAGTGTTTGTATAGACATGCCTAACTGTGACGAATTTTGTGTCACTTTTAATTTATGAAATTTTAATATTTTCTTTAATAGTTATGTTTCTTACATCCCTGACCACATCTCCTAGGCGGAAAAATAATCTCAGATCACTAATTAGCTCAGCCCAACTAATTAAAGATTGTCTCCAATTAGCGCGTGATAGCCTAAATAGGTACAAAGTGCGGGTAACATACCTAACTTTGACGAAATTTGTGTCACCTTTAATTTATGAAATTTTAATTTTTTCTTTCATAGATATGTTTGTTACATCCCTGACCACATCTCCTAGGCGGAAAAATAATCTCAGATCACTAGTTAGCTCAGCCCAACTAATGTAAGATTGTCTCAAATTACCATGTGTATAGCCACATAATGTATTACAACGTGAAATTTGTGTCACCTTTAATTTATGAAATTTTAATATTTTCTTTCATATATATGTTTGTTACATCCCTGACAACATGTCCTGGGCGGAAAAATAATGTCACATCGCTAGTTAGCTCAGCCCAACTATAAGATTGTCTCAAATTAGCATGATTGTGTATAGCCACATAATGTATCACAACGTGCGGGTAACATACCTACTTTGACGAAGTTTGTGTCACGTTTAATTTTCGAAATTCTAATATTTTCTTTCATACATATGTTTGATACATCCCTAAACACATCGCCTGAGCGGAAAAACATTCCATGACCACTAGGTAGCTCAGCCCATCTTATTAAAGATTGTCTCTAATAAGCGCGTGGTTCTTGATAATTTTATCAAGAACCAGACCTCGGCGGGTTTAAACCACTAGTTGAAAACCGATTCAACACACTTTGATTCCCATTCATAAATACTTTTTTGGTTAAAAAGCGTAATAATGTATGAAACTCTGTAAAACTTATCGTTTCCGAGTGCTTGAGCTCTGTATGTTTCCACCTCCATGGTGTACCGTTCAGTAGTACATGTTACATGCACATGTACGATGTCCGTACGCGTGTGTTTTCCAGTTCCGTTCGTGCGCATGCGCGTATAGTCTTGGTGCATATTCGCTGGTTTTCCTTTCACACACAGCGCGGCCAACTCATCGACAGCGCCTGCATCGCCCGTAACCAGAAACGTCTTGCATCAAGACTAGCGCGGAGTCTCCGGTTATAAACACTGGTCATTATCAACGGTTTAAACACCCCACGTGACGCGATTCCACCAATATGACTAGCGAAACTGTCTGAGGTATTTATGAATTAAAGTTTAACCTCCGGTTTGAACAAGAAGCTAAGATTAAACTTATGACTCAACTATTGCGATTTTCTGTTATTCCCAGCAGCGCCCTCCTTCGTTGGACCAAAGAGAGCGCTGTTTGGATTTCCCCCAAAAGTTCGCGCCACATGATTTTTACAAATTAATTTAATTTGATTCCCGATGACGTCATTATAACGAAATGAGGTTTGTGGTGTCTTGATACTAAAGTTCAACTACCTGTTGTGTTTCGTTGTTAAAATCAATCTCAATCGTTAGTTATTCTGAAGATAAGCTCGAGAAAAAAACCAGAAGGCAAACTTTGACCCAGGGTTAATACGGCCCGGAAGTTAAGGTCATACGATTTTCTTTACAAAAGTTATATCTATCTATACTGGGTGCGTTCGTTTAGCTTCTCTGGGTCGACCCGGTCTGCTCCGATACGTTCCCGGGTCAGCCCAAGTGCTTGTGGAGTGGGTCACTTGGGGTGACCTGAGGTGCATGCCGTCACCACGAGAGGGCGAGTGTGATCGTTCGGTTAGGTATTATCATCCCAAGGGGCCCACCCGAGTGAGCACTACGGGGTCGACCCATGGAAGCTTATCGAACGCACCCACTATTGGGTGCGTTCGTTTAGCTTCCCTGAGTCGACCCCGGTCTGCCCCGGTGCGTTCGAATAGCTTTGACGTCATTCCAGGGGGTTCAGGTGGTCAGCCCCCAGTGCCCTGCTTGTGGAGTGGGTCACTTGGGGACTGGCCCCAGGTGCATGACGTCACTACGAGAGCGGTGAGTGATCGTTCGTTTAGCTCTTGTCGGGGCTCACCTGAGTGAGCACCGCGGGGTAGACCCAGGGAAGCTATCCGATCGCACCCATTAATTCCCTAACCTGCGCCATCTTTGATTAATAATACAACCGTTTTTGTAGAGCGCATTTTCCAAAGGATACAAAGCGCTAGGGATAATGCACCCAAAAACCCACAAGAGAAAAAAGAATAGCAAGCAAAAATACAAAAAGTGACAGAATCAAAAACACATTAGATGGAACGATTAAACAAAATGTGTTTTTAAAAGTCGTTTAAACTGTTCTACAATAGAAGCGTTCTGGATATTTGTTGGGAGTGAGTTCCAGTTAATGCGGGGACCAGCGATGGAGAATGCACGGTTTCAAAACTTCTTTGAGGATCGAGGTACCACCAGATTTTAGTTTGCTGAGATCTAATGTGTCTGAAATGTAGGACGGGAAAGTATTGGATACAGTTTTGAACATGTTCAGTGCCGTCTTAAAATTGATCCGCTGGTCGACTTGAAGCCAATGTAGATCCGTGAGCAGAGGTCTGGCATGGGAATATTTTGGCTTCTTATGGATCAGTCGAGCGGCCTTGTTTTGGAGTCTTTGTAAGCGGTTGAGATCATGTTGCTTCACTCCAGTGATATGTTCACTCATTGACATGGAGTTGTCAAAAGTTACTCCCAGGTTCCAAACGGATGAGACAGGATTGATGGTTGTGTTACCTTTGGTGAGTCTTAGTAGCTCAAGACGTTTGTATTGATATGGTGCTGATGCTATGAAAAACTCTGTTTTGTTTTCATTCAGCATGAGTTTGTTTGCAAGCATCCAGGTTTGGACATCCTGGATACAGTTAGATAGCCTGAACAAGCAGCACTCAGCATCACACGGGATGGAAGGATCAAAATCTAGGTAGCTTTGAATGTCATCAGCGTACATGTGGTAGTTGACTCCATGCCGATGCACTTGCAGCATGGACCCAATGTGTTCTTCTTGTAAAGTAGGACGAGAACCACTGAAGAGGAGTTCCAGCGATCCCGAATTGATTACGAAAGCGTTGCAGTAGGATATCGTGGTCAAGGGTATCGAAAGCAGCAGAGAGGTCGATCATTACCAAGAAAACGGCTCTGCTGCTGACTATTATGCGAAGGATGTCGTTGTGTACCCCGAACAGAGCTGTCTCGGTGCTGTGACCAACTCTGTATGCTGACTGCAATGGGTCGAGTAGCTTGTGGTCGTCCAGGTATTGGGTGATTCGGGAGCAGACTACCGTTTCAATGACTTTGGACAGGTAGCGGATGTTAGAAACTGGGCCAGAATTCTTGAGATCTTCTTTGTCCATTGAAGGCTTTTTCAAGATTGGTGTTACTATTGCACCCCCAGACTCTCAGGAAAGACACCTGACTGTAAGGATGCATCTTTTGGTAGATCGCTGAACAATCTTCAAAAAATTTCAGAAGTGACATAATGGTTGGCCAGCGCAGTTGGTGATATTGAAACGGTAGGTTGTTGTGGGATGCTGCCAATTAATTCATTGATGGTACGGGAAATACTCAATGCAGTCATCATCATCATCATCATCATCATCATCATCATCATCATCGTCATCATCATCATCAACATCTTCATCAACATCATCATCATCATCATCATCATCATCATCATCATCATCATCCTCCTCTTGATCCATCAGGTGGAACGTAGAGCCACCCAACCACTGCGCTCTGCTGCTGATTGCCACAGCTGGCCGGCGCGGAACTCAAAGTCTGCTTCCTCTAGGAGCCGTCTGACATGGCCAAAGAGGGAATGACGTTTCCGGGAGATAGTCACACGGAGGTGCTCGATGCCGGCGGTCTCCGAGATTGTTGCGGTAGAGATTAAATCAGACCACCGGACACCGAGAATGCGTCGTTGATACCTGAGGCTAAAGCCTTCGTGTGTTATCAGCTCGGAGTGTCCATGGTGGATGAGGCAAGCCCCAGGCGTCAGAGAATGTCGGGAGGAGTAGCCTGAGGAATGGATGTCACAGCCGAGATAATTGAACTTCTGTGTGATTTGGACAGAGTTACCATCAACGGTGACTTAGGCGGGATGTGGGCCGAGGCTGGTGCAGTTCTGGATCTTGGTTTTGGCCCATGACGTGTGCATCCCCATCATCCCAGCTTCTTCCTCAAATCTTTGGAGTGAGACAGGCCACTGGGCAGGCTCTCCTATGAACAGAGCAGCGTCGTCAGAATAGTCCAGATCTGTGAAGGATGTGTCCCCGACCATTATTCCGAAGTCTGACTCACAGCGGTTTAGGATCCAGTCGTTGGCGCAGCAGAATAAAGTTGGGGCAAGGATGCAGCCCTGACTGACACCCGGGGTGGTAGAGAAGGGGTTGGAAACGTCACTTCCAATACGTACAGTGGATGCACAGCCCATGTGCAGGTCCTGAATCAACGAAAGCAGTATTGGTGGGACATCGGTTGCTTTCAGGGCCTTCCAAAGAGCATCGCGATCCAAGGAGTCGAAAGCTGCCTTGATGTCAACGTAGGCAACGTAGAGAGGCCTCTCAAATTCACGGTGGAGTTCTGGAAGAAGTCGGAGAGCAAGCACGGCATACAGAGTAGGCCGGCCTTTTGTAGACCAGACTGGTTGGGTCGTCGGTGACGGGCGAGTATGGGTTCTAAGCAGGAGAGCAGAACATGGCTGAACACCTTTTCAGGGACAGACAGTAGAGTTATAAGTCTGTAGCTGCTGCACTGGTTTCGATACCCCTTTCCTTTGTACAGGGAGATGATAATGCCATCCCTCCATTCAGTAGGAACCCTACCAGAGGACTATTTTATGTTTTGAAAGAGCTTGTGGAGGGCAGCACTGATTGGGGTTTCTGCACATTTGAGCAGCTCAGGAAAAATGCCGTCAGGTCCTGCAGCACGCCCATTATTTAACTTCCTGATAGCTCAACGTACTTCAGGTGCTGTAGTGCTCACGCCAGCGGGCAAGAGTCTCCTCGACCGACTTGCAGGGACTGCCATCAGTTTTTGTAATTGGGGAGGTGCTTTGTCCCTGTTGTGGGGGGACGCGCATGCACTTGATGGCCTGGAAGGTAGGACGGGGGTTTGTTTTTGCAGTCCTTCTTCGGCATTGTCGGCGAGGTCGTTATAAAACTCCTCAAGGTCGCTCTTGGCCTTAGCTTTAATAGCACCCTTAAGTCTGCGAGCTTCATCAGGTCAAGTACGTCCAGAGTACTTGGAGTCAGCCAGGGACGTCGCTGTGGTCTGCTGCTGCCGATGGATTCTGAAGCAGCAGAAAGTTGCGTGTTAGTGAGCTAATACATAGAACCGTCTGGCGGTTGGTTTTGTGGTTTGCGGTAGACCTGGATTTTGATCACGCCAACAAATTATCGGTGGTGTGTGTTAGCTGGAGCCTCTGCCCCTCTGTAGACCCTGTAGGAGCTGAAGAGAGAGGAATCTCTTGTTATGGTCAATCTCCTTCCTGGTGCAACCGTCATTGGATAGCCACGTCAGATTGTGAATTTCTTTCCGTCTGAAGAAGGAGCCGACAATTGACAGGTTGGCGAGGGAACACGTGTTGAGGAGGCGTGCCGAGGTATCATTAATTGGCTGTCCGGAACCGAAGTTTCCCACAACACGCTAGTAACCTGCACGTACTTTTCCGCTTACAGCATTCAGATCTCCAATGACAAGTTGTTGGTCATGGGGTGGAGTAGATTGAATGAGTGGTCCAGTTGGTTGATGGAGCCGGGCATGAAGGATCCGGTTTGAGACTGGTGTCCATTGCGTTAGGGATTAACTGACCTTGTTATTAAGGAGCAAGGCAACTCCCTCCGTGCGGCCTGAATTGCCCGAATGGTACATTGTATACTGATCGATACGGCGTTCTCCAGTTCCTGGGATACGAGCTTCGGTAAGACCAGCGATGCTTATTCGGTAGCGTGTCAGTTAATGAGACATGGCTTCCGTGTATACAGCGTTGGAGAGTGTCAGTACGTTCCATATAGCGACACGGAGACACGATATTAGATCGAGTTTTAGTCCCAGTTTGGAGCCCACTATCGGTCTGGCACCGTCCTATGTGGAACTTGAGGTGTCAGACGCACGATATTAAAATTTCATAAATTAAAGGTGACACAAATTTCGTCAAAGTTAGGTATGTTTGCCGCAATTAGTACATTATTTGTACGTAAGAGCTAATTTGAGACAATCTTTAATTAGTTGGGCTGAGCTAATTATTGATCTGAGATTCTTTTTCCGCCTAGGAGATGTGGTAAGTGATGTGACAAACATATTTAGAAAGAAAAAATTAAAATTTCATAAGTTAAAGGTGACACAAATTTCGTCAAAGTTAGGTATGTATCCGCAATTTGTACCTATTTAGGCTATCAAGCGCTAATTTGAGACAATGTTTAATTAGTTGGGCTGAGCTAATTAGTGATCTGAGATTATTTTTCCGCCTAGTAGATGTGGTCAGTGATGTAACAAACATATCTATGAAAGAAAATATTGAAATTTCATAAATTAAAGGTGACACAAATTTCATCAAAGTTAGGTAAGTTTGCCACAATTAGTACATTATTTGTACGTAAGAGCTAATTTGAGACAATGTTTAAATAGTTGGGCTGAGCTAATTATTGATCTGAGATTATTTTTCCGCCTAGTAGATGTGGTCAGTGATGTAACAAACATATCTATGAAAGAAAATATTAAAATTTCATAAATTAAAGGTGACACAAATTTCGTCAAAGTTAGGTATGTCTATACACGCACCTTGTATACACTATATGGCTATATACAAACACTAATTTGATACAATCTTTAATTAGTTGGGCTGAACTAATTAGTAATCTGAGATTATTTTTCCGCCTAGGAGATGTGGTCAGTGATCTAACAAACATATCAATGAAAAAAAATATTGAAATTTCATAAATTAAAGGTGACACAAATTTCGTCAAAGTTAGGTATGTTTGCCGCAATTAGTACATTATTTGTACGTAAAAAAAAAGCTAATTGGAGACAATCTTTAATTAGTTGGGCTGAGCTAATTATTGATCTGAGATTCTTTTTCCGCCTAGGAGATGTGGTCAGTGATGTGACAAACATATCTATGAAAGAAAAAATTAAAATTTCATAAATTAAAGGTGACACAAATTTCGTCAAAGTTAGGTATGTATCCGCAATTTGTACCTATTTAGGCTATCACGCGCTAATTGGAGACAATCTTTAATTAGTTGGGCTGAGCTAATTAGTGATCTGAGATTATTTTTCCGCCCAGGAGATGTGGTCAGGGATGTAACAAACATATCTATGAAACAAAATATTGAAATTTCATAAATTAAAGGTGACACAAATTTCGTCAAAGTTAGGTATGTCTATACACGCACCTTGTATACACTATATGGCTATTATATATCAAGCGCTAATTTGAGACAATGTTTAATTAGTTGGGCTGAGCTAATTAGTGATCTGAGATTATTTTTCCGCCTAGGAGATGTTGTCAGGGATGCATCAAACATGTTTATGTAAGAAAAAACTAAAATTTCATAAATTAAAAGTGACACAAATTTCGTCAAAGTTAGGCATGTCTATACACACACTTTGTATACACTATGTGGCTATTATATATCAAGCGCTAATTTGAGACAATGTTTAATTAGTTGGGCTGAGCTAATTAGTGTTCTGAGATTATTTTTCCGCCTAGGAGATGTGGTCAGGGATGTAACAAACATATCTATGAAAGAAAATATTAAAATTTCATAAATTAAAAGTGACACAAATTTCGTCAAAGTTAGGCATGTCTACACACACACTTTGTATACGCTATGTGGCTATTAGATATCAAGCGCTAATTTGAGACAATGTTTAATTAGTTGGGCTGAGCTAATTAGTGATCTGAGATTATTTTTCCGCCTAGGAGATGTGGTCAGTGATCTAACAAACATATCAATGAAAAAAAATATTGAAATTTCATAAATTAAAGGTGACACAAATTTCGTCAAAGTTAGGTATGTTTGCCGCAATTAGTACATTATTTGTACGTAAAAAAAAAGCTAATTGGAGACAATCTTTAATTAGTTGGGCTGAGCTAATTATTGATCTGAGATTCTTTTTCCGCCTAGGAGATGTGGTCAGTGATGTGACAAACATATCTATGAAAGAAAAAATTAAAATTTCATAAATTAAAGGTGACACAAATTTCGTCAAAGTTAGGTATGTATCCGCAATTTGTACCTATTTAGGCTATCACGCGCTAATTGGAGACAATCTTTAATTAGTTGGGCTGAGCTAATTAGTGATCTGAGATTATTTTTCCGCCCAGGAGATGTGGTCAGGGATGTAACAAACATATCTATGAAACAAAATATTGAAATTTCATAAATTAAAGGTGACACAAATTTCGTCAAAGTTAGGTATGTCTATACACGCACTTTGTATACACTATGTGGCTATATACAAGCGCTAATTGGAGACAATCTTTAATTAGTTGGGCTGAGCTAATTAGTGATCTGAGATTATTTTTCCGCCTAGGAGATGTGGTCAGGGATGTTACAAACATATTTATGAAAGAAAATATTAAAATTTCATAAATTAAAAGTGACACAAATTTCGTCAAAGTTAGTTATGTTACCCGCACTTTTTACATATATAGTCTACACACACCCTAATTTGAGACAATGTTTAATTAGTTGGGCTGAGCTAATTAGTGATCTGAGATTATTTTTCCGCCCAGGAGATATGGTCAGGGATCTAACAAACATATCTATGAAAGAAAATATTAAAATTTCGAAAATTAAAGGTGACACAAATTTCGTTAAAGTTAGGTATGTCTATACACGCACTTTGTATACACTATGTGGCTATTATACATCAAGCGCTAATTTGCGACGATCTTTAATTAGTTGGGCTGAGCTAATTAGTGATCTGAGATTATTTTTCCGCCCAGGAGATGTGGTCAGGGATGTAACAAATATATCAATGAAAGAAAATATTGAAATTTCATAAATTAAAGGTGACACAAATTTCGTCAAAGTTAGGTATGTCTATACACGCAATTAGTACATTATTTGTACGTAAAAAAAGAGCTAATTTGAGACAATGTTTAAATAGTTGGGCTGAGCTAATTATTGATCTGAGATTATTTTTCCGCCTAGTAGATGTGGTCAGTGATGTAACAAACATATCTATGAAAGAAAATATTAAAATTTCATAAATTAAAGGTGACACAAATTTCGTTAAAGTTAGGTATGTCTATACACGCACCTTGTATACACTATATGGCTATATACAAACACTAATTTGATACAATCTTTAATTAGTTGGGCTGAGCTAATTAGTAATATGAGATTATTTTTCCGCCTAGGAGATATGGTCAGGGATGTTACAAACATATCAATGAAAGAAAATATTAAAATTTCATAAATTAAAGGTGACACAAATTTCGTCAAAGTTAGGTATGTCTATACACGCACCTTGTATACACTATATGGCTATTATATATCAAGCGCTAATTTGAGACAATGTTTAATTAGTTGGGCTGAGCTAATTAGTGATCTGAGATTATTTTTCCGCCTAGGAGATGTTGTCAGGGATGCATCAAACATGTTTATGTAAGAAAAAACTAAAATTTCATAAATTAAAAGTGACACAAATTTCGTCAAAGTTAGGCATGTCTATACACACACTTTGTATACACTATGTGGCTATTATATATCAAGCGCTAATTTGAGACAATGTTTAATTAGTTGGGCTGAGCTAATTAGTAATCTGAGATTATTTTTCCGCCTAGGAGATGTGGTCAGTGATCTAACAAACATATCAATGAATAAAAATATTGAAATTTCATAAATTAAAGGTGACACAAATTTCGTCAAAGTTAGGTATGTTTGCCGCAATTAGTACATTATTTGTACGTAAAAAAAGAGCTAATTGGAGACAATCTTTAATTAGTTGGGCTGAGCTAATTATTGATCTGAGATTCTTTTTCCGCCTAGGAGATGTGGTCAGTGATGTGACAAACATATCTATGAAAGAAAATATTACAATTTCATAAATTAAAAGTGACACAAATTTCGTCAAAGTTAGGCATGTCTATACACGCACTTTGTATACACTATGTTGCTATATACGTAAGCGCTAATTGGAGACAATCTTTAATTAGTTGGGCTGAGCTAATTAGTGATCTGAGATTATTTTTCCGCCTAGGAGATGTTGTCAGGGATGTAACAAACATATCTATGAAAGAAAATATTAAAATTTCATAAATTAAAAGTGACACAAATGTCGTTAAAGTTAGGTATGTCTATACACGCACTTTGTATACACTATGTGGCTCGTAAGCGCTAACTTGTGACAATCTTTAATTAGTTGGGCTGAGCTAATTAGTGATCTGAGATTATTTTTCCGCCTAGGAGATGTGGTCAGGGATGTAACAAACATATTTCTGAAAGAAAATATTAAAGTTTCATAAATTAAAAGTGACACAAATTTCGTCAAAGTTAGGTATGTTTGCCGCAATTAGTACATTATTTATACGTAAGAGCTAATTTGAGACAATGTTTAATTAGTTGGGCTGAGCGTATTATTGATCTGAGATTATTTTTCCGCCCAGGAGATGTGGTCAGTGATGTAAGAAACATATCTATGAAAGAAAATATTAAAATTTCGAAAATTAAAGGTGACACAAATTTCGTCAAAGTTAGGTATGTATCCGCAATTTGTACATTATAGGCTATACACGCGCTAATTTGAGACAATCTTTAATTAGTTGGGCTGAGGTAATTAGTGTTCTGAGATTATTTTTCCGCCCAGGAGATGTGGTCAGGGATGTAAGAAACATATCTTTGAAAGAAAATATTACAATTTTATAAATTAAAGGTGACACAAATTTCGTCGAAGTTAGGTATGTCTATATACACGCACTTTGTATACACATGTGGCTATACAAGCGCTAATTGGAGACAATCTTTAATTAGTTGGGCTGAGCTAATTAGTGATCTGAGATTATTTTTCCGCCTAGGAGATGTGGTCAGGGATGTAAGAAACATATCTATGAAAGAAAATATTAAAATTTCGAAAATTAAAGGTGACACAAATTTCGTCAAAGTTAGGTATGTATCCGCAATTTGTACATTATAGGCTATACACGCGCTAATTTGAGACAATCTTTAATTAGTTGGGCTGAGGTAATTAGTGTTCTGAGATTATTTTTCCGCCCAGGAGATGTGGTCAGGGATGTAAGAAACATATCTTTGAAAGAAAATATTACAATTTTATAAATTAAAGGTGACACAAATTTCGTCGAAGTTAGGTATGTCTATATACACGCACTTTGTATACACATGTGGCTATACAAGCGCTAATTGGAGACAATCTTTAATTAGTTGGGCTGAGCTAATTAGTGATCTGAGATTATTTTTCCGCCTAGGAGATGTTGTCAGAGATGTAACAAACATATTTATGAAAGAAAAAATTAAAATTTCATAAATTAAAGGTGACACAAATTTCGTCAAAGTTAGTTATGTTACCCGCACTTTTTACACATATAGTCTACACACACCCTAATTTGAGACAATGTTTAATTAGTTGGGCTGAGCTTATTAGTGATCTGAGATTATTTTTCCGCCTAGGAGATGTGGTCAGGGATGTAAGAAACATATCAATGAAAGAAAATATTAAAATTTCATGAATTAAAAGTGACACAAATTTCGTCAAATTTAGTTATGTTACCCGCACTTTTTACATATAGTCTATACACACTCTAGTTTGAGACAATGTTTAATTAGTTGGGCTGAGCTAATTAGTAATCTGTGATTATTTTTCCGCCTAGGAGATGTGGTCAGGGATGTAACAAACATATCAATGAAAGAAAATATTAAAATTTCATGAATTAAAAGTGACACAAATTTCGTCAAATTTAGTTATGTTACCCGCACTTTTTACATATTGTCTATACACACTCTAGTTTGAGACAATGTTTAATTAGTTGGGCTGAGCTAATTAGTGATCTTAGATTATTTTTCCGCCTAGGAGATGTGGTCACGGATGTAAGAAAAATATCTATGAAAGAAAATATTACAATTTTATAAATTAAAGGTGACACAAATTTCGTTAAAGTTAGGTATGTCTATACACGCACTTTGTATACACTATGTGGCTATTATACATCAAGCGCTAATTTGAGACAATCTTTCAATTAGTTGGGCTGAGCTAATTAGTGATCTGAGATTATTTTTCCGCCTAGAAGATGTTGTCAGAGATGTAACAAACATATTTATGAAAGAAAAAATTTAAATTTAATAAATTAAAGGTGACACAAATTTCGTCAAAGTTAGTTATGTTACCCGCACTTTTTACATATATAGTCTATACACACCCTAATTTGAGACAATGTTTAATTAGTTGGGCTGAGCTAATTAGTATTCTGAGATTATTTTTCCGCCTAGGAGATGTGGTCAGGGATGTAACAAACATATTTCTGAAAGAAAATATTAAAACTTCATGAATTAAAAGTGACACAAATTTCGTCAAATTTAGTTATGTTACCCGCACTTTTTACATATAGTCTATACACACTCTAGTTTGAGACAATGTTTAATTAGTTGGGCTGAGCTAATTAGTAATCTGAGATTATCTTTCCGCCTAGGAGATATGGTCAGGGATGTAAGAAACACATCTATGAAAGAAAATATTAAAATTTCATAAATTAAAAGTGACACAAATGTCGTTAAAGTTAGTATGTCTATACACGCACTTTGTATACACTATGTGGCTTTATACGTAAGCGCTAACTTGTGACAATCTTTAATTAGTTGGGCTGAGCTTATTAGTAATCTGAGTTTATTTTTCCGCCTAGGAGATGTGGTCAGGGATGTAACAAACATATCAATGAAAGAAAATATTAAAATTTCATAAATTAAAAGTGACACAAATTTCGTCAAATTTAGTTATGTTACCCGCACTTTTTACATATATAGTCTATACACACGCTAATTTGAGACAATGTTTAATTAGTTGGGCTGAGCTAATTAGTAATCTGAGATTATTTTTCCGCCTATGAGATGTGGTCAGGGATGTAAGAAACATATCTATGAAAGAAAATATTAAAATTTCATAAATTAAAGGTGACACAAATTTCGTTAAAGTTGGGTATGTCTATACACGCACTTTGTATACACTATGTTGCTACATACGTAAGCGCTAATTTGAGACAATGTTTAATTAGTTGGGCTGAGCTAATTAGAAATCTGAGATTATTTTTCCGCCTAGGAGATGTGGTCAGGGATGTAACAAACATATCCCTGAAAGAAAATCTTGAAATTTCATAATTTAAAGGTGACACAAATTTCGTTAAAGTTAGGTATGCTGATAAAGCATCCCTGGTGGTGTCGACGTGTATTGACGGTCGTTTGCGGATTTTTTAAAATTCGGTGCTGAGGAGAATTTCGGTGCTGGGCCCGATTTAGTGTTGGGCCCAAACACGGTGCTCACTTCAGCCTGGTTATTGTACTTGAAAAAGCAAAGGAAACAAAATGTTTAAAACAATAAGATTAAATCACCCATATGTGACATGTCCAAGGTAACGGTGGGTATTTCTTTCAGTGGGACATGACCGCTGCGAAATCCACCGCCAGGCCAGCACCGAAAACAGCAAAAGCAGGCAGCCATTGTCGCTGTTTATAATTTAATCAGCACTAGGTGGCGCTATTCCTGATTAATGGTGATGGGTGATGGAAAACAATTCCCAAAGTTGCACCTCAAAAGCTGGTTTTTAATAAACGTTAATTTTTGCTTGAATAAAGTATTGAATAGCTGATATGGAAATTAGATGTTAAACTGCAATTTAATTGTGACAATCAACAAAAATGCGTTCAGAGAATATTGGTCATGTGACAGTCACCTGAGCATTTGATAACGAACAAACACATGCAAACTACCAGCACAATTTGTAAACATTACATGACTGGTAAAGTGGATCATATTTAATAGTTTGGTGTAAAGAAATGAATAAACCGGACGTCTTACTCGTTTTTAGCGGGAAGAGAAAATCTGGGAAAGATTTTGTAACTGATATTTTGCAAGAGAGGTAAGTGTAACCGAATAAATGGCAAATTCTATGCTAATTTTTGTCTGATTCGAACAACTGAACTGAATGTCAAATGTATGATCACCACGTCAAGTGAGTGTGATTTAACTGACGGGAGCGATGGTCATTTTTCCCTATATAAGCTTGAACGGTATCTGAAATGATTAACTGGTCAGTTAAAAAAAAAACATGATTCAAAAAGAAAAACATGATTCAAGAGATCGATGGCTCTACTTTTGTTTTGACTGTGTACTTCGTGTTGCGTACTGCTACTATAGTACTTAGGTCTGTACATATGTAGATACATTCAGGCGCTTTCACAATATAATTGCTTTCAAGTTTAATTGAACCCCTTTAATTTAAGGCTATATTTGTTTCTGTTTCACCAGGTTTGGGTCAGATTTGTGTGAGATATTGAGGCTTTCCGGTCCACTTAAAGAACAATATGCCAAGGTAAAGATACCCAACTCGTGATGATGATATGTTTTTAGTACTAACACTAGCATGCACAGCCAAATGCGTCAAATTCAAGTTCTGGTTGCTGTGACTTCAGAGTTTGGATAATAGTCCTGGTCATAACACCTGTGTCCTCGAGCAAGACTCTTAACTAACGATTGCAGGTTGCAGTCGCTGACACACAGTAACCAAAAGTGGAGTTTCTACCTTGTTGCACTGTCGCAACGATTGTCGTTTTGAGGTTGAGGCTAGAAAAGCACCCATGGAAACTTTACTTAAACCCATATTCCTATAAAGCTATATTTGCATGTGCGTAGCATTATACATTGCTGGATCTGGACAGCGGTATACATCCCGAGTGCTTTTTACCCCTCAAACATCTGTCACTTATCTTTTCTATTGTTCTATTTCTGTGATAAAGGAGAACAACTTGGACTACAGCAGGCTTCTTGATGCCACAGAGTACAAGGAAGAACACAGAGCTAAGATGATTGCCTGGGGTGAGGAGCAGAGACGGAGAGACCCTTCATACTTCTGTCGTCTCGCTATAGAACCAGCATCTTCAAATCACAGGGTCTGGATTATCAGCGATGCACGGAGACGAACTGATGTGAAGTTTTTCAGTGAGACATTTCCAAGACAAACCCTAACAGTCCGAGTCTTTGCTGAAGAGAGCGTACGAGCAGCGAGGGGGTTTGTCTTTACTAAAGGTCTGTTTGAAATTGGTTCTCATCATTTTTGCTTCTCATCGTTTTTATATTGGTGTGATCCCTGGCTACATGGCAGTTAACGGTTGTATGGCTTCTGACTGGCACCCCCGAACAAAGATATTGACAAAATAGGGACACTGCCAATATAGGGCTAGATAGCTCAGTTGGTAGAGCGCCGGCACGTTAATCCGGAGGTCGTTGGTTCGAATCCCACTCTAGTCAATTCTTTGTTCAACCCCAAAAATCATTTTTATATTGATCACACTTTAATTAGAGCTGCAAACTCTCCTCGATTTGTCTTGAAGTTACCTTTCAATTATTTCCTAATAATTAAGTCCACTTTTTGGAAGAAGAATTACATAGAGATTACAGGTGTGAGTTGCCAGAGGAAAAGGATGTTTGCAAATGTTGACAGCTCTGCTTTACTGGATTGATTATTGATTGGACACGCTTTTGATTGAATATTGTTTTTTGCTTATAAATCTTTGCTTATTGAATATTGAATATTGATTATTGACTATTGGTTATTAATGTTTTATTATTGGTTATTGGTTTTCTACAGGTATTGATGATGCAGAGTCAGAATGTGCCCTTGATGAAGGAGTGACATGGGATTTTATTATTAACAATGGCGGTGATAAAGCTCAACTTGAGACTCAACTAGAAAAACTTATCAATTGTATCCACACCAAACTGTCCACAAAATCTTAGTAAAAAATAAACAATAAAGACTAACTTCCACACCCATCTTTTCAAATCAACTCCCTAGCCCCCCCCCCGCCCCCACCAATACTCTGGGTACCTCTTTGATAATGTTGATACTGCACTAATAATGTAATGCCAGTAAAAAGTTAATACAAAGTCTTGGTTGAACAAAGAAAACTTGTTGATCATATTAAAATATTGCAAGTATTTATAAATACCGCCCTCTTGTGAAAGTATTCTTTGCACAACCTAGTCTTCATTCAAGAGTGAAAGTAGTCCGTGTGAGAAAAAAAGTGTACTTGTCATGTATTGTAAAGCTTCTCATAAATAACCAGTCAAACACAATTCTATCAAAAGGCCAGACACGCCCAGAACTCGCAAAATGTTATGGGAAGATAATTTGAAACTTGCAGTGGATGCAAGTACTTGAAAAGCATGGAGGAAGGAAAATACGCGAAAAGTAACTCTCCCAGCGCAGCCAAAATGTTGTACAATGTTGACATACTTGCAAGTAGTACTTATCCTAGGTTTCACATAGTAACCTTCTAGGTTTCACATAGTAACCTTGATCTCAAGGTTGATCTACGTATGCCAAATGTTCAACCATTCACACACAGAAAGGACCTCGATCATTTTAAGGTTAATTTTCGCTCAATCGTCACAAAACAGAAGCTGTGTTCAAGACGCACGCGAAAACAATGTCATTACTGTGGAGAGGGCGGATTCCATCATAATTCACCACGGGGTCCTAAATTGTTAATCCAATTGTATAAACAACAACCAAATGACACCGAATACGCAGCTAGCTCCATAAGGGCAGGTATATTCCACTTTTCTGTATGCACACAGGAAGTTATAGATTGATATTTGGACATTCCTAGCCAAGACTATAACGTGAATTGGAGGCGCGCCACTACGTTTGTGACGTGGGCTTCCCTTTATATCAGCATAAGAATAATCCGAGTTGAGCATTTCTGCGCAGCGTATCACTGAAAGGGGCAGGACTTCCCTACACTCGACATGCGGATTACCAAATCAGGCTCAGCCCTTAATCTTATGTCACTGCTGAGAGCCACGTTGTGAAAACTTAGTTTGAAAGTTTCAGTTGTGTCTATTAGGCTAGTTGGGCCACTTATGGACTTCTACCGTTATGGTTGAGATTTCCTCGGGGCAGTATTGAGCTGTCATCAGGCAGCATATGTCTCGGTCGAGTCGCTCTGACCCCACACCCCTTAATCGCTATTTCTGGGTCTCCCTATACGTTCTCTACAGTTGTCCACAACGACAAGCTTCATTCAGGACTTTTTTGGCAGAGTTTCAAGTCACGGAGAGTAGCGAAAGAAGCTTGAGACGAAATGCCATCACGACCTGCCTCCGAAGTTACTCCACGTGCGACAGCTGTTGTATTCTTGTTAACAGCGGCGTTCGCCCTGATACCGTGGGGTAGCTGTTATTCAACAGGTGTCGCGATCGGGTATTCACGGGCCGTGGAGGATTTACCGGGAGCGAGGGAGTTTGGTGATGGGGAGATTTGGCGATATGGACGGCGTAGGCTGCGGGACGAGGAGGGGGATGGTGGCGACGGGTGGTCGTCTGGTGTGACTTGTAGCGGGGACGGTAGGTGACAGGTGTAGGCTAGCCAGCTGTTGGTTCGGCTCGTAAAAAGTGCAAGTAACTATCTAAACTTAGACGGATATATATTTAGACATAAGAGGATAAAATAAATAAACACTAAACCATTTGATATCCACAGGGGTATCATGGTTCAAATAAAAATAAATAAAAAACATCTGGGCGGGGGGGTGACTACTACTGATAAAATAAACATTTTGATATTGAAGATAATGAGCAATATTGCACCTACATAGATCTTTGTCAAAAAAAAAAGAACAGCAGCAAATAACTTAAAGGAATTAACTCAAAACTGTTTCTGTGTTTTCCATTTATTTATACCTTTTGAGAAATACTCTGCTTTGGGGTCGAAAAAAGAGGAATTATTATCATGTTTGCGTTTTTCTTTGTTGAAGACACAACAAAAAAGAAATTATCTCTTCACGAAACAAAATTTAAGTAGGCTCCTTTATAGGGGTTTGTTTAATTTTGCTCGTATTGTTTTGCTCGAAAGAACTTAAAACCGGTGTATTAAAATCAACAACTCGTGACATTTCGCCGTATATGCATGTTTATACTTTAATAACCAAATGGATGTCAGATTTTCCATATTATTATTAAAAACATGCCACAACAACAATGGTATGTGATTAACTCCATAGGGCCTACTTCTTATACCATTATCAAATCTCCACACACAATGCATATAGAGCCAAAGCAATGTAAAGAGTCTGGCCCCGGACTCCCGTAGGGTAACCGAGGCTGCAATTAAATTCATCACATCTGGATTAAATCAAAGTATATTTCGAGGCTATATTTTGAACAATGAAGAATACAAATGAGGAAACAATTTCCCGTTTTTAAAGGCGCATCATATACGCCGAATGGTGTTCAACTTCATATGCACGTGGTGTATTTTGGACGCCATGTTTGAACTTGGACACCCACTACGTTTTCATTTAAAGGAACTAGACAACTTTGGTAATTATTACGAGCAAGGTCCTTACAGTGTATCCCAATATAACGTAACATATCTGTGAAAATTTTGGCTCAATTGGTCATCGAAGATTCAAGAGAATGAAGAAAGAGGAACACATATTGTTGCTCAAATTGGTGTGCTTTCAGATGCCTACAAAAAAAGGCCTCTGAACTGAAATCTTTTAATTGAGTGAGAAACTATACCTCTTTCTCAAAACCTCGTTACTTAAGAGGGAGCCGTTTCTCACATTGTTTTATACAACCAACATCTCTCCATTGCTCGTTACCAAGTAAGTTTTTCTGCCAACAACTGTTTTGAGTAAATACCATCAAAGGCCCCTAATGGCCAGTGCCTTTAAATGTATAAGTGCTGTCTATGAGCTATTTTGAACTGCTGACGTTCATCAAATTTGTTTTGGCGCACGTTATTTTGACAACCTATTTTGATAAGTTTGTTAAACATTCGTGAGAGCGTCTATCTTTTTAAAGGCAAACCTTTTGTGTTTAGAACCATTGATTGTTTTAATCCTGTGAAAATAAATGTAGATAAGTTATACACAATAAAACCAACCCGTGACCATTTCAAAAGGTGGTTTAGTAGCGAAACGTTTCTCATATTGAAATGTCTTGGATCTCTATCTCTAAAACCAATACTTAAAGCCATTATACACTTTCGGTACAGAAAAAAAAAGTTCACAGATATACAAATAATTTACAGGGTTTACAGAAGGTAATGGTGAAAGACTTCTCTTGAATTTTTGTTCCATGAAATGCTTTACTTTTTGAGAAAACATTAAAACAATATCAATTCTCGATAGCGAGAATTACGGATTTATTTTAAACACATGTCATGACACGGCGAAACGTGCGGAAACAAGAGTGGGTTTCCCCGTAATTTTCTCCCGACTCCGAATACCGATTGAGCCTAAATTTTCACAGGTTTGTTATTTTATATAATTATAAGTTGTGATACACGAAGTGTGGGCCTTGGATAATACTGTTTACCGAAAGTGTCCAATGGCTTTAAAGGTATTTGTTTCATAAAAGATACATTATCAACAGCTGCACTGGGGCCTCCATGTCCAAGCAAGTTTTATGATAAGTTTTGGAGTTTTGCCAAAGGGATATCCGCACCCAGAAAGACAGGAAGTCGATTAATTTCGATGATGCAAACTTTGATTTTAATGTCGTCTCTATAAAGCCCATGGTAGGCTATATGCCCGTTAACATTACCGTTCTGAAGAAGCATTGGGTTAAATTGCTATGAAAAAAAATGTGAGCTATCGGTGAAGTATTTATCGAAGAATTATTTCTTAGAATGCAGCGGACAAACCCAAGCGACTATTCGCTTGGGTTCGTCCGCTGCGGTGCGATGCGCATCATGCAATGATTTTTTTTTCACAATTCGCTAGAATTTTATACATTAATGGTGTTCACGCAACTGTCCGAAACGTCGCATGAAGGGGTTAAAGCCACAATTAAGCGCCATCAGAAGAAAAGAACCTGTTGGGGACATTCTATTCTTTTTTTAAGGCATTGGACACTATTGGTGCTAAATACTCAAAATAATTATTGGCATAAAACCTTACTTGGTAACGAGTAATGGGGAGAGATTGATAGTAAAAAACATTGTGAAAAACGGCTCCCTCTGAAGTAACGTAGTTTCCGAGAAAGAAGTAATTTTCCACGAATTTGATTTCGAGACCTCCGAATTAGATTTTGAGGTCTCGAAGTCAAGCATCTAAACGCACACAAATTTGTTTTTTCTTTCATAATAAATTATTATCTCGAAACTTCGACAACTAATTGTGCTCAAATTTTCACAGGTTTGTTATTTATAGTTTGTTATACGCATAAAAAATGTTGAGATACACCAAGTGAGATAGCCTTGCTCAAGGCAGTCGAATTATTCACTCCGAAAAAAGACCGCCGCTGTATAAAAACCCACCCGTATTCACTGTGCGTAAAACCCACCCGTATTCACTGTGCGTAACATCGCACGACACGATGCCCCCGTACACTATCCGCATGCGGAGGCCGTCAGGCCGACAGCCTTGTAGGGTCTGTGTTGAAGCCACTGACCTTATTACTATAATAAGCGAAGAGTTCCCACGGTCAGCTCATTACCATAATGCCCACGGACGCATGATAGGGTCCAAAGGTCGTGATAAGGGAAGTGCGTGATTGGACGTCAAAATGAATAATTCATTTGCCTCACATCCTGTGTTGTCTGATAGGTCTGACGAACGATATACATATTCATGAGCTGCATACTAGCATATCCTCGAGCCCCCCCCCCCCCAATTTCGTCCACTATTGGAATTTTTTCAATACAACACATTAAAACGGGAAGATACAGATCCGACAAGGCTGTCGGCCTGACGGCCTCCGCATGCGGTTAGTGGTGTACGAGTGCGATGACTTGTGTGAACAGTATTCGTGCGATGTGACAGTGTGTATACGGGTTGGTCATTCGGTGTGATCGCACACACCATGCACAGGGTATACGGCGGGTGGGTTTACAGCTGCGTCTTTTCGGAGCGAATAATGCGACTGCCTTGTGCAAGGCTACAAGTGAGAAGACTTGTCTCTGACAATTACCAATAGTGTCCAGTGTCTTTAACTGAATTGACCCACATTGGACACATTGGTGTTTGCTACTGAAGGATATTCACAATGATCAAGGTCATCAAAACAATCGGAATTCCGAATAGTTTGCATTCTTCGTTTTAAGTCCCTAAAATGTTGAGATAAACAAAATTAGTATTTTAATTCGATTCGTTGTATTTTGTGCGACGGACACTCCGGTTTGGCACGCTGTGGTTTAATTCTGAACTGATACCGTGAGGCCTATACTTTTAAAACTCCCGGGTCAGAATTGACCCGGATTTGGGTCCCAGGGGGTCAGAGCCATCTGGGTCTGTTTGACCCGGAATCCGTGTCAATGTGACCCATGATCCGTGTCATTGTAACCAGAAATATTTTTGTTAAAAGCGGGGATTTTGCCACGAATTCCGGTTCCTGACCCAGAAATGGGTCTGGCCCCCTGGGATTCGAATCCGGGTCAATTCTGACCCGGGATTATTCAGAGCGTCTCCTTATTGCAGAGTCAGTTTGGGATGCCAACATTTACAGTAGGGGTGGGGGTAGCACTGTGGACGTTTAGCAAGAAGATGGTTCTCTCTCCAAACGTTCTTTGTTTTAATTGTAGCTCTCACCATGGAGACCGAGGACAACAACAAACGGGGGGGGGGGGAACAAATGGAGAATTCTTCCTTGCTCCACAAGGAAGTTTTTGTGTAAAACGTTTATGGGAGGGTGTTATACACAGACAGAGAAAAGAAAAGTAAAAACTGTATGTGGGATACACACGTGAACCGGGACATCAAAAGAGATTCCCTGTTGCGGAAAGGTCCCCAGTTGGAGAGTGACCAAAATGTATGGGAACTTTTGCCAAGGAGAGATCATAGCTATTGGTTTATCAAACACATAAAGCTGTGGTATACACTTCAACAAAACAAAAACATGTCTGACCTGTAGATATTATACTGAAAAGTTGTAAAAAATGGACTTCACTCTGCGTTTACCTGGTCCCGTCTTCTTTTGTGCCATAAAAAGTTATGACTTTTAGAAACAACGTTTAGACTCGACGATTGAAACGAAAGTAAAAAATAAAAAAAAACGCATAACATTGTGTGTCAGTCGAAAACATGTTTTGGTGGTTTCATATAGATTAGTGTTCACACGCGACGGGGATGATTTTCTCTACGTCACACGTAGGCCCTTTTCGAAACCACGCGGCTTCGGCTTTGGATTCGGCTTCAGGCTCCGTTCTATAGTCTGAAGCCCCGAGCACGTACTCAAAGCACGCGCAAGTTTGTCAAAACAACCGCGGGGCCAAGCCAGCCTGAGCCGAATCTGGAGCCGAAGCCGTGGTTTCGAAAAGGACCGTGTCAAACGTCAAGACCTATATTGGTTTCGATTTATGCGAAATATGTTGGGATTTAAAACAATACCATGACTGTGTATTGTTTGCGAGTATAATTTAATCAGTTGGCAACAACATACGAGTCTATTTTTGTCGTCCTATGTTATTGCCGGTATTTAAGGTCACAGTGTCTATAGTTGATGTAGACGGGATTACTCCGTTTACGAGGATAGGCAAAAACAAAACAAAGAGCACAAAATCACATACAATGTTATTTTTTAGCCATCTTGATTGAAACTATAGAAATAAGCTTTTTAAAGTCTTCAATGTTTCCTTTAAAGGCAGTGGACACTATTGGTAATTACTCAAAATAATTATTAGCACAAAACCTTTCTTGGTGATGAGTAATGGGGAGATATTGGTGGTATAAAACATTGTGAGAAACGGCTCCCTCTGAAGTGCCATAGTTTTCGAGAAAGAAGTAATTTTCCACGAATTTGATTACGAGACCTCAGATTTAGAACTTGAGGTCTCGAAATCAACCATCTAAACGCACACAACTTCATGTGACAAGGGTGTTTTTTTCTTTCATGTTTATCTCGCAAGTTCCATGACCGATTGAGCTCAAATTTTCACAGGTTTGATATTTTATGCATATGTTGAGATACACCAACTGTGAAGGCTAGTCTTTGACAATTACCAATAGTGTCCACTGCCTTTAAAAGTAAAGGTCTGTGTGACAATGTGACTCACAATTGCTATACATGTAAAAATGACACTTGTACTTGTAGGTCGAATTCAAGGGCAGATTTATCTTTCCCCAAGAGTATTAAAGGCAGTAGACACTATTGGTAATTACTCAAAATAAAACCTTACTTGGTAATGAGTATTTTGTTGTAGGCCAGACCCTTAACACAAAACATGACGCCGAACACTTAACGCAACTCGAAACTACTTCAAATAAGTTATTACTACATTTTATTTGATATTTTTTCCCCATATAGCCGTCTATCAAAGAGACATACTGATTGACGGTTGGACTTCAGACGACCCCCACCCACACACGGGAACTGGGGGTGTTCACAGCACCAGGGGATCCCCGTCACAAAGTCACGAATCACCCCGCAAAAAACGCCGTGCTCAACACGGTGACCAACGGAGACACTACTACAGGAGCAAGAAAGCGTCAAGGGTCGAGTTGTCTCGCAGCGCCCACCATGACTTCGAGGAAAGGTCGCGGATGAGGCGCGGTGCCACAGCCGTGGAATCTAACCTGTGGCCTGGTGCTATCATACCGTATGAAATAGACGCTAAATGTGACGGTAAGACCATAGTGTGGGCGAGAAATAAATCTGCAAACAATTATTGAAAGTATTAGTTCTGTAATTTCTAGGCCTATCATTTTTGTTTTGAAGCAATTTTCCAATTGCTTAGGCTACATTGTAGGCGTGGGTGCACAGCAACACTCATGGGAACACAAATACACTTGTCCGATGAACAAGAGACACATCCTCATAAAGTTACTCTTTGCAGGTCTTGTATTCGACAAACTCAAACACTTTTTTTCACAATTGACAGAGCGATTATTATTTTACATAATTATTATAAATAACATTGAGAAGTCTCCCGAAATCCGAAAATCTACTCCGCGGTAAGTAGTGGAATACATATCCAGACAGTTCTCTGCAGAAATTAGTCCCTTTTCGAAACCTCTGCAGAACATGGTCCCTTTTCGAAACCTCGGCTTCGGCTATTGATTCGGCTTCAGGCTCCGTCCTTTTATCTAAAGCCCTGTGCACGTGCGCAAAGCACGCGCAATAATCAAAACAACCGCGAAGCTAGCCTAAGCCGAATCTGCAGCCGAAGCCATGGTTTTGAAAAGGGCCATAATATACCTGGCTGCCAAGTAGATACACATAACGGTGTTACCGCAAACCAAAGTATATGTATTGATACCTCACCATGCAATGCCTCGAATCCCATACATTTAGAGATAACATCAGTGGTTTTCAAGCTGTCGTTCATAAAAATGGACACGAACAATTAATATGTGATTGTGATTGTGGTTTTGCAAATAAACTATGTTATAAGCCATATAGCTAAATATTGAATGCATTTTGTTTCTGTGTTGTAGAGATTGTTAAGTCTTATTATGTTGAACCCATTTGAATTTACTTTAGAGGATACCAAGAACCTTGTCATACGGAGCATGCGCCATTGGGAGGAGCACACGTGTCTTCGGTTCATACCAAGAGCCAATCAAACTGCCTATGTGCTATTCTACTTTTCTGGAGGGTGCGTATAATATAACGTGATGTATTAAGCTTTGACCTGATCCAATTATACGGCCTCGCTTACAGCTAAGGCTACTTATGAGCATTACTGTTGAAGCCAACAAAGCCGTAGTCAAGCGAGTGTTTTATACGTATAGATCGTGGGTCGAGTGTGTCATGGGTAATGTCCGAATTGGTGGCCACTATACGGCTATACGGCTACGGCTTAGCAGTCCTTAGCAATACAGTTAGCAACAGCCATAGCCGTAGGGGCCTATCTGTGGCCGTCCAATCGAAAATAGGGCCTTCATATGGCATTAATGCAATACACAATCAGACAGTCAGGAAACCAAACAAAATGAAACCACACCAAATATGTTGTTGCGCATGTTCATGCGCCCTTTTGCTTTTTCTACAAACGTAACCCGCAGAGTCTACGGGCAGCGATTTCCCAGGGCATAATCTGATCCACAGTCTAACAAGTAACTACTATGGAACTAAATTTTGTGTAAAGCCCAGTTCATGCGAATGCGATACGAATTTTTACGTCACAAAATAGCAACGAACAATTTTCAACAGATGAGTTATGCTCAACTCCTGCAAAATGTTCGCTGCGAACAGAATTGTGACGTCAAAATTTGCTTCACACTCGCAGGAGATTATGACCCGGGCTTAAAGATGGCAGAATTTCAAACCATCCTTTTTTTTAAACCATGGTTTTTAATCTTTAAGATGCTGCTCACACGTTGGACGATCGGGCTCCAGACAGAAAGTCTACCTCGGACCTGGCTGTAATAGATTCCGCACCATCATCCACGAGATTGGGCATGTGGTCGGCTTCTGGCACGAGCAGAGCCGGCCGGACCGGGACGAGTTCGTCACCGTGTACGAGGGCAATATCTCCCCGGGAGATCTTTCAAACTTCTACCGGTACGACACTGCCAAGGTAACGTCCATTTAGCCATGAAACTCAGGTGGTACCTGACTGGGTTCGAATCCTTCGTGGGCTCGAATGCAATTTGAGTATAATGCCTGTGTTTTTTCCCCTGACAGAACTCGGGAAAGTTCAGTGAGTATACAGTGCCATCACATTATTAGTGTAAGGGTAAAAACAAATTAATTCAGGTGAAACTTGTTTAAAACTGTTATGGATAGCGTTTGCTAAGTAGCAAGTTTTCTCCCTTTAACAATGGCTCGCTTGCCAAATGGCAGTTAAAACGCACAAGGAGTAGTCAGAATTCTGTCAAACTATAGTCATCTTGCTAATTTATTGTTGAAGTCCAACTGTTTACATGTAAATCACTTTATTAGTTTAAACCCCCATGCTAAAGATATTGAAGGAAACCTTTAAACAATCATATTCCAGTGAAAACCCTTCCGGACCAGTGAAATGACAAGCTAAATGTCTCAAGAATGTAATACGGGCAAACCCTGGTAGAATGTCTTCCTAAAAGTAATTTGCTGCCTTGACAAAAGGCTAAGAGCTCCACCAACCTTTGTGAGCGTCAGTCAATTAAACTTCACAAGTAACCAATTATGCCCAAGTAAAACCAAACTCTTCATCAAAATTCAGATCAACTCACTTGATCAGCCCTATGACTATGACTCCGTGATGCACTACGGGCAGCACTCCTTCAGTCGGAACTTCAGAAAGACACTTATCCCAAAGACCGAGTGGGCTTCAATCGGACAGCAACGAGGGCTGAGTGTGGGTGACATCCTACAGGCTAATCTGCTCTATCGATGCACCAACGTAGGGAGTAAGTAAACAGGACTGAAGATCTATAATAATATTCTCATGTGTAAGCTCATTTTTATAAAATAAGAGGGAAACGAAACACAACATCAACCATCCAAATCTCTCGCCAATATAATACTTTGCTGTTCAAGTTTTCATGCGCACCCTTACTCTGCAAAGCAGATGGGTTCATCACCAGAGTAGATTTTCTAATCCAACACTTTTTACTCGCACTACCAATCTGTACATATTTCCGCAGTCGATTCTTTGACTCGTGTGCAACATCACAGTGAGGCTTTACTTTTCAAGAAGGAAGGAAGGGTGAACTTCTTTTTACTGCACAGTGCAATAGCAGTCAATCCTCGATATATAATTGCATCCTTACGATGACCTGAGCAAACTAGTCGAAACGTTGAGACCAATTAAGAACTCAGTATTCGATCCACAAAAAGTAGTAGTAGTAGTAGTTAGGTAGTATGCAGTATACCCGGCCGATTTCCTAGCCCCGCCCGATTTCGTAGCCCCGCCCAGGTAGTACTTGAATAAGCAAGACAGCTCATTTCCGAACTTGTATACGATGGTCTCCCGAATTCTAAAAATCGACTCTGCGGCACAGCATTATTAAATTAAATAACATTCTTTCTTATTGGCTTCGGACTTATTGTTTTTCTTTACAGCATGTGGTGGAACCATTTTCAAATCCTTCGGGCAAATGACGTCACCCCACTACCCAGAACCCTTTGTGCCAAACACGACATGTGATTGGTCAATTTCTGTCGGTGAGGGCTTCGCGCTGAAATTAACTTTCGTGGATATTGATCTAGAACGTAAGTATTAATAAATTTTTTTATTGATAACAAATTGCTTTGCTCCCCCCCCTCTTTCTCATCATAACTCTCCTTTTGGGGTTTGGTAGAGGTTACAAAGGAAATGAGTCGGTAAACATTTGGATCAACATTGTAGAGTGTCATGGCCGAGTGGTTAAGAGCATCGAATTCAAGTTCTGGTGCGTTTTCACCGGAGTGTGGGTTCGAATCCCGGTCGTGACACTTGTGTCCTTGAGCAAGATACTTTACTATAATTGCTTCTCTTCACCCAGGGGAATAAATGGGTACCTGCGAGGGTAGAGGTTGATATTGTGAATGAAAAAGCCTTTGGAGCGATATAAACTGTTGCCCAGGTTGTATACTCCTAAGGGAGCTGAGAAACATTAAAATGGGATGTTATTGGCCCTATGACCAGGGCACTAATGTAAAGCGCTTAGAGAATTAATTGTTAGTTATTAGGCGCTATATAAATCGAAAGTTATTATTATTATTATTATTATTATTATTATTATTATTATTATTATTAAAAGAATTATATTTACAGGTACCTTTTAGCGCAAAGATTTGCTGTCAAACTTCTAAACTGGAAAGACGAGCATTCGAACTACTGGTATACCCACAATAACAGCTGGTATCCAGCTGCGATAGAGTTTGACAACTTCCCATGTATACGCAATTGTTGATGTTTACAATATACATGTACAATTGCATAATGTATCAGACCTCTGTACTATTATAAATGATTTATTGATGACACAGATGGGAAAAACACAAGTCAGGTATTTTGACTTCCTCCTTACATAAGTACTCAACAGTCCAACCGCAAAAAAGCTTCAGTAAACTTGCATCAAAGAGTGTAAAACATTATTTTTATGTTTGTCATGTGTTAGAAAACAGACATACACACTTGAAAGTATTGACAATAAATCTGTCTAGTTTGGGGGAAGTTCCGTCAACAAGTTACCATGACGAAGTTGTTTTGAGCGGAAGTTGATCCGTCGGCCCTCGTGCCGATTTTAAACCAAGTGAACTTTTAAAGGCACTGGACACTGTTGGTAATTACTCAAAATAATTGTTCGCATAACAATTTACTTTGTAACGAGCAATGGAGAGCTGTTGATAGTATAAAACATTGTGTGAAAGGGCTCCCTCTGAAGTTACCTAATTGTTTTAGAAAGGGGTAATTTCTCACTCAAATGATAAAGGACTTAAGCTGAAACCTTTTATAAATATAATGCATCTGAAAGAACACAAATTAGTGCAAAAAGGGTGTTTTTTCTTTCATTATTTTTTGCAACTTCGATATGACCAGTTGAGTCAAAATGTTCACAGATTTGTTATTTTATGCATATGTTTGGATACACCAAGTGAACTGGTCTTTGACAATTATCAAAGGTGTACAGGGCTCGATTTCACAAAGCAATACAATATTTATCGCCAGATTAATTGTCAGCATTACAATAATGATTTGTGTTTATGACATCACTTTTACTTCAACTACGATTGATTTAAAGTTAAGAGCAGTCTTAGCTCTTTTTCACATCGGCTGCTATGCCTTTAATGTGGTTTAACATGTTCTAAATGCAAAGTCATACCCACCCCCAAAGTATCGAAAGTTTCACTTCACTCTACGGGATAATATTTCCCCTGAGTGCTACTTGAAAGTTCAGGGGCTGAAATTGGAGAAGGAATTGACAGTTTTATCACCACTGAAGAGAACGAATACATAAGGGTCAGACGGCTGGGTCAGACGATTTCTGAAAGGGTCGACCCTGGGCCGTGACAGGAAATAAAACAAACCGATCAAAGCATCATTACAGCAGACAATACATTTATATGGCATTTTCGAAAGGAGATAGCTTTTCAACCTTTCGCTTGTTGATGTATAAATATTGGGTCTATCAAAATATTCCTCGTAGATTGACAAACACTCAAACTATACTTGTGCAGGGACAAACTACAAAGTTTAACAGCCTTCAGCCTTATGAACGAGTTAGGTATACTCTGGTTTATGTTTATAACTCAAGTTGATTTTAGTTAAGACATGGAGATCTCGGTTTATGTTGAACATTAACAGTTTTCAATCCGAGTTGAAAGAAAACGAGATTAGGATGGAGTTTATACCACATCGGTAAAACATTTCGGGTTTGGTAGACTGTATAAGGTTTCGTCACCAGATGTTTTGTGATAGAAGTTTCCTTGACGAATTAGGAATCCGTACATGGGCAGGGCAGGGCTCCTTGACAAATTAGGAATCCGTATATGGGCAGGGCAGGGCTCCATGACGAATTAGGAATCCGTACATGGGCAGGGCAGGGTAAAAGAGTCTTACATCATGCAAGGAGTGCCTGGCTTTAATAGTCCCTTTTCGAAACTACGGCTTGGGCTTAAGAGCTCCGGCTTTGGCTCCTTCAATTATTTTGAAAAGGTGCGCTTTTGGTAGGGGGCTTTAACAGGCGGATAGAGTCTAAGCAGAGACTTAGCCAGAACCCTCGGTTTCGAAAAGGCCATAGTCTCTTCCCTTTTGGTAAAAGTGTACATTTTTGTTGTTACTGAAGTTATCACAAAGTATCTCTGTGTTTAACAGCTGACAAGGATGGACAGTGTCCCGGAGACTACATTGAGGTGCGCGACGGCCTGGGCGAGCTAGGCCGTCTAATCGGCAGATATTGCGGCGGCATCTTACCGACACCTATCACGCTGGACTCGGGCCGGGTGTGGCTTCGTTTCCGGGCACGTACCAGTCCAGTGTTCCAGTCCAGAGCTGGTTTTACGGCCAAGTTCCATTCGGTGTGTAAGTGCATCAAGGACTTACTTTGTGTCATTCAATGATTTTTGTATAATTAAAAAAATGTATTGCAGCTCTAAAAACTGACATATCTATGGCGATGTCTGTGCGGCCCAGCCCCCCCCCCCCCAAAAAAAAAAGAAGAAGAAGAAGAATAACAACAACAACAACAACAACAACAACAAAGTAGCAATTAGACAACACTTGGTCAGGGAAAGCAAAACCCACTCATTAATTGTTTCTGCTGTAAAATTGCGACAAAATCAACCACAGCAAAGAGCAAATCAAAATAAAGTTTAACTTTTCAGAAGAGTGGTCTATAAAATTAGCATCGGCCTATGTTAACAAAACAAATTGTGAAAACAAATAACCATTGGGAAAAAATTATTATTTAAAACAATATTTGGTGCTTTATTTTCACGTTTTGTACTTTGTTGAATGTATCACAGAAGAACGTTTTCATAATTTATTCAACATCCATAATAAGCAACAATCTCCAAAGAAAATATTGCTCCAAATTAATTCAAATTAATGACTTGTCGGATCATAAAAGAATGAAACAGTATAAATTGTTCACAACCTGAAAAAGCATTTCACAACAAAAACCCGATTTTGGGGGTAACATCTGGTTTTTCAACACACACTGATACCTCTTCCCCATGGTATTGATTTGTTATTGCCTAAATTTTCTGGGATGTTGTAAAAAAAAAAACCCAGTTGTATAAGGGAATCAGTTTTGGGAATATCCAGACCCACAATGTTATTTCAACTAATAAAAAAGACCTTGTCACCTGTTCAGGGAAAGTGAATAGTCGCAGTCATGCAGGTCTTGTGTCACTCGAGGGAAACGGTAATGGATTGTTTTTATGCCGTCTGTGCTGTAGGTCTAACATTGATAATATGTGACTATGCGAGAGTCCAAGACAGGTGACGAGAACTTACGAGATTATGGACCATACGAAACTATAGTCTTGATTGGTGGCCTTGTGTAATTTCAGGCCTAGGGTCAATTTCACAAAGAGTTAGGACTATAGTTCTTACTAAGGACTCTGGTCCTATGAGATACTAAAAACGTGTGGCAAGTCAATTAGGACGAGTCTCGAGATAAGACTAGTCTTAAGTCTTTCTGAAAATCCACCCCAGGTCTCACTAATCACTAATTACTTGGCATTTCATAATAAAATTTACAATGATGTTTTCGGACATTCTAGAACTTATATGACATTATCTCTATTTTTTTTAAAGCTTTTGACGAGCGACTGACGGCGAGCAGTGGGGTGCTGAAGAGCAAGAACTACCCCGACGGCTTCCCGTCAAATACAGACAGCGTCTGGCAAATCACGGTGGAACTCGGCTACATGATCAATTTAAGAATTATCGAGTTACGAATCCCAGGTAAAACATCAGCACAAACATGCTTCAAAATTGCGTGGTTTCCTTTTACTTGGTGAACTAACACGGTCGGCCATTTTGTGGAGTCAAAAATTTGACTCCACAAGTTGAGTAACAAATTTGACTCCACAAGTTGGAGTGCCGTAATAGTTCATCGAAAACCGTGCCATTTTGAGGAATATTTTGTGTTTTTTTAAACGTCTTTCTAACCAAAGCATTTCAAAACAAGTCGTTTCAAACACTTTTCGTAGACCAACTCGCCCGATCAAAGGCAACGTGTCCCTTTAACATGGGTTGAAGGAATTTGATTCAAGGAGGACGCTTTCAGACTAAATTTCTACAACATTCGACATAATGGCGGGCATAATGTCGAGGAGGAAAAAATCTCCTACAATGTTTTTTCTCCGCAGTTATTTTTTATTTTCAATATCCTCTTATTGCAGTTGCTTCAGAAACCGGTTGTTATGGTGATTACCTCAACATCATTGAGGGCGACACCAGCCAATCACCTTTGATAACCAAGCTATGTCACTCACAGAGCAATGTGGGCGTGGTTTCTGCCGGCGAGAGTTTGCGGATTGAGTTACATTCGGGTAACCCCGAGAGGCGTGGCGACGTGGATCAGCCAACCAGATTCCATGCTCACTATTCACAAAGAGGTATACTTTAGACCACTTTATACGCCTGTTCATGTTTGTACATTGCCAGAACAGCAAATGGCCGTCGGTACAAACTTTGTTGGGCGCCATTTTGAAATGTTGCATTATCTGCGAGTAATGAAACACTTTGTGCACAATAAACAAAGTTTCACCTTTTTCACTCTCTAAAAAAGAAGTGTCCACCAGTTTTGTGAAATTTTGCTGTGTAAAAACTCCTGCTGGGTACAATGTGTAAAATTTTTGTCAACATTTGGTTATGACTATTTTGGTTGTACTCTTCACTTGTGTGAAATTTACTACACAAGGAAAAGGTAAAATTGAGTAGGAATCAATAGCCTAACACCAAGGTTCAAACCACTGGAGAAGTGAGTAAACACAATACTTGCTTTTGCACAACAAGTGTTAATAAGTAAGCTCCACATAGAAGTATTTGTGACAACAATGCAGAATGGAGCTTTTCTCATCACACGAACATGTTCTCAGCAAAGTAGTATATTTACTTAAAGGCACAGGACACTTTTGGTAATTGTCAAAGACCAGTCTTCTCACTTGGTGTATCTCAACATTTTTATGTATAAAATAACACATGTGTGAAAATTTGAGCTCGATTGGTCATCGGAGTTGCGAGATAATTATGAAAGAAAAAAACACCCTTGCCACACGAAGTGTGCTTTCAGATTCTTGAATTTCAAGACCTCAAATTCTAAACTTGAGGTCTCGAAATCAAATTCGTGGAAAAATTACTTCTTTCTCGAAAACTACGTCACTTCAGAGGGAGCCGTTTTTCACAATGCTTTATACTATCAACCTCTCCCCATTACTTGTTACCAAGTGAGGTTCTATGCTAATAATTATTCTGAGTAATTACCAATAGTGTCCAGTGCCTTTAACAGATTTGGTTTTACCAGATTATGAACACGTCTCGCTGCTTTTCTCTACAGATATTAACGAATGCCAGAGGAATAGTGGAGACTGTGAGCAAGCCTGCCTTAACATGATCGGTAGCTACGTATGTGGTTGCCAATATGGCTACGTACTGGCAGCTAACTACAGAAATTGCATAGGTATTTGGTGTAAACATCTTGTATTTTCAATAAAACAATATTATTGTTGTTTTTCGTATAATTTTTGTATACAATAGTTTTAATGCAATGTTTAATCCAGTGTACACGATTAAAGAGCAAACGAAATGTCGAATGAAATTTTGTGATCTACTCATTTTCCAAAAGATAAAGTGCTCATGATAGTGAGGCAAAAATTACAAGTCTCCAATCTCACGTATAAGTTGTAAATAACCATTGCATACGACACCCTTTGGGGACAACATCCCAAACATCCGATGACTTTTCCAGTGAGAAAAAGTGGTCTGTACATAATATTGTTCGGCCGGGATATTTTGGTTCATTCCTAACTTGTAATGATATTCAATCAAAATGGACTTGAGTTTGACATTTTAACTTGCGATTTTGTTCTTCTTGTGAAAAAAAACACCAATTGGTTATTGTAATCTAATGACGTAACGTTTCAAATTTTGATGAAAAGTACACTCTAAAAATATATTAGTCAAAATAACACTATGTGGTCATATTAGACATGATTTCGATGTATAGTCAAAATCATGTCTCATATTTTGACTAATAAGTGTTGTTTTGACTAATATTTTTGTTATAGTGCAGAATTACCTTAAACATCACCGTACACAAAATAATGAAACGACCTATTTTTCCCAGAATGATGTCAACGGATGTGGTTTTTAAAGTTTACTTTCCTCAGATGTTAGTCATCATTGGTAAATAATTCTTATTTGGGTTTGAATTGAATGCAGACATCGACGAGTGTTTAGACAACAATGGCGGATGTTCAGATATCTGTGTGAACACTGAGGGCGCGCACTACTGCACATGCTCAGACGGCTTTCTTCTTGCTCCAGACAACGCTACTCATTGCATAGGTAACTAATTTATTCATGATTGATATTTAGATCTTTACCAAACTGATTGAGGGTGAGCGTCACGAATCTTAAAAAATTGAAAAGTTGTTTTGATGCAGTGTTAACGCACTGGTCACAGACCAGCATTGACACTTGGTGTATCCCAACATCAGCATAAAAATAATCAATCTGTGAAAATTTGGACTAGAGAAAAAACACCCTTGTCGCACTAATTGTGTGCTTTCGTGTGCACTATAAAGGCTTCAGGCCTGAAGTCTTTTAATGGTTGAGTGAGAAATTACCTCGTTCTCAAAAATTACGTACTTACTTCAGAGGGACCTATTTCTCACAATGTTTTGTACTGTATCAACAGCTCCCCATTGCTCCTTACCAAGTACCTTTTTATTCTTAAAAAAAATTTCAATCGTTACCATTATCCATACCATTAACCATTAAGCAGGGCCGGTAGGACAAAACTAAATAAGTTTGTTTTTATCCCCGATGTAAATGTTTTCATCCACTAAACTCAATTTTGACAAAAGAAGCGGGAACTTTACTCTGCCTGATGCGAATCAGCATGCACCGTTGCTATGGCAACTCTAAACGCGCGGTCATTCTCGTGCAGACGATCGTTCATGGTGTGCCAACTCGTCCCCATCAGCACCAAAAGCTTGTGGACCTCGTCATCGGTGACGTAGACTGGATCGATCTGCGCATGATCCACACACTCCTGATTATCCTGGTCGAACTTGAGCAGAACTTCGAGCGACGGCACGGTAAGCCCGATTCGATCGAACACTGCGTCACGTGCACGGACGATGTCGTCATTACTCACGTGGTGTCTCCTTTCACTTCCGGAGTGATGCTTCTTCCCCTTTGACCCTTTCTTGACCTCTTTGGTGACCCGAGAGTGCAAGAGTTCGAGAAAGCGGTGCACGTAAGTGGCGAGCACATTCCGGAGGCAACAGTGTGGTCCGCGTGAGGCACGACGCCCTCTATGTTTGAACTGTACATTAGCACACTTGTTTCGTTTTCCAGATTTGTTTCTTCGACGAGCATGTGAACTTTGGCTAGCTGATACATTTCGAGATCTACTTTCTTGGCTGTGACACGGTTCGAAAATACCACTTGCTTCGTCCGCGTTGTATTCATCCGCGGTCAGTGTTGTTGACGAAGTTAGATCCGGACTGTCTGGTACCTGACCGTCACACTGCTGTGAATCAATGGTAACTTCAGCTGAACGTACTCCATTCTGTGATGAACGATTGACATCATCTCGTCTACGATCTGATTGGTTTTCGTCAGCATTCCCGGCTGGTGATTGGCTTTCATTATGACACAAATGCTGATCAGTTTGTTCGCTGCAAGTCTCTGCCCTCAAGTTAACTGTTGATTCTACAAGATCCTCGCAATTTTCACTGGAATGACGTTTGATAATCTCCTGTACGTAACTATCAAAGGCTGCATACTCCTCGTTTTCAACATCTACATTTGCGGATGTACTTTTAGAGAGATGTTCCTCCTTTCTTGTCTCCTGTACTCGTTCCACTCCTTCTTCTTCATGTGAGAACCGAGCTTCAAGCAAACAGTCGTCTGCCAAGTTGTCTATCTTTGTACTTGAAGAGACCTCCCTCCTGAAATCAGTAAAATCTTGAGCCATGTCAAGAAGCTGCTGTTCAGCCTCCGACACACACCTCGAACACTCGCTCGACCCCGCGGGAACCTCCGTAGGCTCGTTTACGTTGCAGATTACACCGATCGAAACGAGGTTGTTCTCCTGGTGGATCAAACTACCCGAGTTATCGATACTTTGAATCGGAGACTGTTCCCGGTTACACGTAGTCGATTCTTTGCTATTTTCACAGCCATTGGTATTTGGTGGTGTCGACTCCTCTGGTTGCGATTCTGCATTTATTCGAATAGTTACACCGTGTGTGTTTGTTCTGTTTGATACCGGTGACGACAAGTCCTCTTGATTTTGAACAAAATCAGCAGAATTCGGAATTATTTGTTCCTGATCGGTCCGCAGTGAATCCGGCCTCAGTGAGTTTCTGGTCGATACGTTGATGTTGCAATCATATTCCAGTTGGTCTTCAACCGTTTCATTATCACCATTATCAAAAGTGCTGTTCAGTTCGGCTGACATCTCCGTAATTTCTCTGTCTATCCGCGAGAAGTCATCGCGGAGGGTTCTGACCCGATCCTCGGCGGACTCGCAGCGTCGTATCTGCCCGTCCAGCAGGCCATCGAAGTCCCTCACACGGCGACGTAGTGCGTCGATTCCGGAGTCCACACGGTCTAGACGGAACTCAACGTCCGAGTAGAGACCGGGGATGAAGACTTGCTGGCGGGGAGGAAGGTGGGGAAGAGACGGTGAGGCTAGGCCTGACGGCATGACGTCCTGGCCCATAACTGAGATGAAGTACACGGTTACAGAAATCCACTCTTCAGCTTGCTGTACGAAGTCCACCTTTTTTTACACGAAAATAGTCGTAAAACAAAATCACCTTCTCTGATTGTAAACGGCAGCCAGTTGATGTTATGCGTTTGTTCGAAGAGCGCGTTTTGCTCGCGCTACGCAAAGATCACGCGTAAAGACGGTTTTGCATTCTGTCTGCTGCCAGTATAAATCCACGTTTGTGTTGGGCGGAGAGGTTGTTTTGGCTATCGTGTGAGAAAACATTTCCCTAAATAATTGGTAAAAGGATCATCAGTTTAGCAGATATACCATGATAAATGCTCATTATGTCTTCGTGTTTGGGTATATCGCCACTGCGTGCACACATTACTGAATTATGAATGACCTTATAATAACGAACGTGTATGAGAGCGAGCTCACAGTCAGCCAGCTACCGGACATCACCGGCAACTCGCCGGGGAATGCCATGATATTCCAGTCGTCATAACCCGCTCACCAGTTGCATCACTTCCGGGGAATATTGTTCGTATAACAACGGTACCACCTGCTCGGTATTTCCTGATGCGGATTTTAAAATGATGATTATCAAAATTTATTCTCATTTTCTTTTGTGCCGCGGGAGTGGTCTGAGGCAATTATTCATTTCTATTTAAATATTCGAAAATGTTTAAAAGGGTTTTTGGTACTTTTTGTACGACAAAAAATACAAACGTACACAGTTTTACATTAAAATTACACGATTTATAGACAACGATGGTAGACATAAAAAAGCTCTCCCTTTCATTACTTGGTGATGTGCTGTATAGTGACAAAAATAGTTATAAAAAAAATATTTGACACCAATGTTTCAAAATATACCTTTATATTTACAAATTATTCATCAAGAGTCTACCATGACCCTCTCATTGGACCAAACTGCTGCGAGAGACGCCTCTCAAGTACAATAGCATTAGCTTCATCGTCTTGGTTCATCTTCCTATGTGTATAAGGAGGAGAAGGAAGTTGGATTATAGATTATCTCGTGGCTTGCTATCTGATCGATGTTGTACACTCTAAATGCTATAGGGTCAGAATATACCCGGATTTCGGGTAAGGGGCCCGACCCATTTATGGTTATATAAGGCTGACCCGTGAAGTGTGTGTTTTTAATGTAATTTTATCTTGGGTTTTTCATCAGATCAAAGTGACCCATTTTGGGGGTCATTTCTTTTACACAGATTCCCGGGGCATAGTGACCCGGGAAGGGGCAATTATTTTTTAAGGGTTTACTGCGTCGTTTAGGAAAAGTGAAAATGGAGCGGGCAGGACACAAAGCCCCAGAAAAATTGACCGTTAGTGCTCAGTAATCAATGACTGGATGCCATATTGGGCGGAAACAATAAAAATAGAGTGCACCAAGATGGAGAGATGAGCTGAAACAATACTGTGGGAAAGTCAATTTGTATCAACGAGCCCAAAATATAAAATTTGGAGATATCATTGTTTATAGATTTAGGCCAGAGCCGATCCGGATCGAACATCCGAAAGAAAGACTTATAAGCTAAAAGTACCTGAGATTTTCGAGATCTTTTCTGGTCTCGGAAACCGCTTGTGAAATAGAGGCGAAGAAGGCTCGCGCGTGTCGGAGTCTTTTCCTTCGCTTCGCCAAGAAGTTCTCCTCCTCGTCGAGAGCTTTTTGGAACGAGGCGTACTCCCCGATGACCAATTCCATTTTCTCCATTGCTGCCTTGAAGCGGGACTCCGTGGCGTCCCATTCGACCCTTGACATGATGATGATGATGATGATGATGACGTCACTAACGAATATTTTGCGAAAAATCGAAATCACTCGTTATAGTGTATTTGAAACAGTGGATAATGCTTTATTTTTACACAAATTTAAAACAGCCTAAATTATTTCAAAGAGTTTAGGACCGTCATTGATGACGTATGCCTACATGAAACAGTCGGGTTCCCAGATTCACAATATCAATTCTTTACATTATCTGAAGACTACGTCACTAACGAATATTTTGCGAAAAATCGAAATCACTCGTTATAGTGTATTTGAAACAGTGGATAATGCTTTATTTTTACACAAATTTAAAACAGCCTAAATTATTTCGAAGAGTTTAGGACCGTCATTGATGACGTATGCCTACATGAAACAGTCGGGTTCCCAGATTCACAATATCAATTCTTTACATTATCTGAAGACTATGGATCTCTATTGTTGTTGTTATTGATGTTACTGCTGCGGCTGCTGATGTTGTACTTGTTCGCCAAGTATTAAAGGCAGTAGACATTATTGGTAATAACTCAAAATAATTATTAGCATAAAACCTTTCTTGATTACGAGTAATGGGGAGAGGTTGACAGCTCCCTCTGAAGTGACGTAGTTTTCGAGAAAGAAATAATTTTCTACGAATTTGATTTCGAGACCTCAGATTTAGAATTTGAGGTCTCGAATTCAAGCATCTGAAAGCGTACAACTTCGCGTGACAAGGGTTATTTTTTCGTTCATTATATCTCGCAACTTCGACGACCGATTGAGCTCAAATTTTAACTGGTTTGTTATTTTATGCATATGTTGAGATACACCAAGTGAGAAGACTGGTCTTTGACAATTATTTCCAATAGTGTCCAGTTTCTTTAAAGGCAGTGGACACTATTGGTAATGACTCAAAATAATTATTGCCATAAAACCTTTCTTGGTGACGAGTAATGGGGAGAGGTTGATGGCATAAAACATTGTGTGAAACGGCTCCCTCTGAAGTGCCATAGTTTTCGAGAAAGAAGTAATTTTCCTAGAATTTGATTTCGAGACCTCAGATTTAGAACTTGAGGTCTCGAAATCAACCATCTAAACGCACACAACTTCGTGTGACAAGGGTTATTTTTCTGTCATCATTATCTCGCAACTTCGATGACCGATTGAGCTCAAATTTTCACAGGTTTGTTATTTTATGCATATGTTGAGATACACCAAGTGAGAAGACTAGTCTTTGACTATTACGAACAGTGTCCACTGCCTTTAAGTCAAAGCACGTTTATTGTTTGTAATTATACAAACTAGTTATTATACGGGACGGTTTGACAGTGGAATTAGGCAAACCGTGATGTTACAGGTGCGCTTCAATCTAAAAGAGATTTTGTTTTAAATATCATTGAAGTTCGTACATCCAATCGCTAGGAGGTTGTTCGCCTTACCTTCAAAACTATAGTTATTCTTGTCTCGACGTCATTATGATGTCATTATCAAATGCTCTTGTTCATTGAAGAAAATGTAGGCCTACTGTTTGCGACTGCCTCTCTTTCCCAAAACAAAGTGTATGCAACTTATTTTAAAGACAGAAAACGCCTGGTCGTCCTTTATCCTTTCTTTGGTGAAGAAGTGAGTTTGAATGCCGTATCACTGTTCTCGTTGTAAGGTTGTTATACTGAGTTCAAATTACTTGTAGAGTGTCGATTCGATCAACAAATCCGGAATTCAAAGTTCTGTAAACTTGCTTGTTTGTTAACAGTGTAACCTAATCATTCAAAGGAAGGTTTTGCGTTCAAGTTGTTCGTGTTTATTTGATACTGATCGTTGTTGTATCAAATAAAATAAACAAAGCATCAGTTCTGAGTTCATTGTTATCAAGTGACGTAAACAGAGCGAGTATGTAAGGTCATTGTTTAAGGGCAGCCTTTTGTGACGTAACTGAATCTGCGCACGCACTTCTCAGTCACGCGCCTTTTAAAAAGCAACGATCTTGTATCTCATTGGTTAAATCGATGGCTTTGAATACGCCTCTCTTAATGCAAGAAGTACGTCACAATGCTAACCCATAACGAGGCCATGGGCGCAGCTAGCCGGCCACTACAAGTGGTGGCGGACGTGCGCCCATAGCCTCATTTTGGGCAAGGATTATGACGTCATGCATAATATTAAGAGAGACGAATAATGACCCCGCTTCTAAACATTTCAAACGCAGTAATTTAGTTTACTTTTATGACATTATTATTTTCAGATAAGAATGAGTGTGACGACTGGGAGCGTAACGATTGCGAACAGCACTGTTATAACACAATCGGAGAGTACGCATGCGCCTGCAAGCCGGGTTTCATCTTAGCTCCGAATGGGCGGAACTGCGTAGGTAGGTCTTTACAACACCGATGTCAATCAAACAAAAACTGATTTGGTAATTACTCAAAATAACTGTTGACATAAAAACTTTCTTGGTAATTTCGAGCAGTGGGTTGTTGACTAAAACTTTGTGAGAAACGGCTCCCTCTGAAGATATCATAGTTTTTTAGAAAGAGGTAACTTCTCACTCAAATATAAAAACACTTAAGGCCTGAAGACTTTTATTGTGCAACACGTGTGTTTTTTCTTTCATTGTTCTCTTGCAGTTTTGATGACCATTTGAATCCAAATTTTATGTCATTTTATGCATATACCAAGTGAGAATACTGTTGACAATACCAAAGGTGTCCGTTGTATTGAAATCCCCTTGATTTGTCATCGATGTTCAACTCATCAATAATTTACGTATAGTTGATATTACTTTATACATCACAAAATGTAGAAAATATAATCCTGTGAGATTGCAGGTATCAAGAACTGTGGAGGAGAGTACGGAGGCTATGAAGGGACGTTTGTTTCTCCAGAGGGACCACCGATTAACTTCAATAGCACTCTGGACTGCGTATGGAGGATTCAGGTTGACCCAGCGTTCACGGTCTCTCTCAGGTACCGTAGATGGCTGTGTGTTGAAGGTTACACGTTTCGACGCCCTTAGCTGACACACCTAGTGTATTTTCATATTCCTAACTCTAACCCTTACCCTATCGTGTAAATAATTACCAGGGGGCTGTCTGAACGTAGGGGTGACGGACTATAGAGTAATAGCGTGTTGCAAACAATTTTACCAACCAAATAATGACCTATACTTTGTTATGGTCATTATACAAACAATATTTCAGCGCCCAGAAACCCTGTGTTAAGCATTATATAAACGCATGTTATTGTTATTATTATCATGGAATAAATGCAAAAAATACTTATTACAATGGCCTGACGTTTCAACCCTAGAATTTGTGACGTCACTAAATTCGTATCGCATTCGCATGAAGTACACTGCAAAAACTGGGGTGTTGAACTGATTCTCGATATCTGTATGTGATAACGCCGACCCAGTGTTAATTTCACCAACGATAATAATGGAGATAAATAACACCTTTGTTTGTGTTGCCACATATAGATACCAGGAAGAATCAGTTTAACACACCCCCGTTTTTGCAGTGTATGAACCGGGCTTAAGACGGGCTTTAAGGTGAAGCACCAAAAAGGTGACCTATCACGCCTACGGCAGCCATTTTGTTTCTCCCCCTCCCCAGGATTAATCTATTGCAATGGACAAACAACGATCCCTGTGAAGACTACATTGATTTCAACGAGGGCCAGGTGCCAATGGGAGTTCACGTGCAAATCTGCAACAAGGACGAAGCACCACACGATTTCCAGACTAACTCGCACACAGTGTGGATGCACTATCGCTCTGTCTGGCCGCATGGGGGCGCCTTCCAGGTGGAATATTTCACGCGGGAAAGGGAAAACAACAATGTGGAGTGTGGTGGTGTGCTTCACGGTACGACTAAATAATAATTCTCAAATCATACAGTACAAAAGGCAAAAAATAAACAATCAAGAAAAAATACTTTTTAAAAAGTCTCAGAGCTTTTTAAAGTAAGGGACAACTATTCTTTGACTCTGCTCAACTTAATAATGGGGAGTCCCTATGGCCGTCCAGTTATTCCCCTTCCAAGTCAAAACACCCCTACACTGTGTCTAAATTTTCCAAAAGTCCGAGCATTAATCTCAATTTCATTGTTTTAGTATTTAGGGCCTATGTCTTCAACAACCCCAGTAAATTAATGTAAAGCAAGACAAATTTTCAAAAGAACAACATTATCTACCTGTGTCAGGTAAATACACACATGGTGTCTGATCATCACCGCAAACCAAACAAAATTAATTATGTGTGATACCTCACCATGTGAAGGCTGAGTTAAACTATTGGTAGAAGTTTACTTTTACGTTCAAATAATAATTGAGTCCATATTCATTTTGGTTTTACTTAACCAGTTCTATGATTCGAGCCCACAACCTTTGTTTAAAGAGCAGTGTCTTGCCAATTATGGCCCTTTTCGAAACCACGGCTTTGGCTTTGCATTCGGCTTGCTTGAGGCTCCATTCTCTCGTCTGAAACCCTTGGCGCGTATACGCAAAGCACGCGCTATTGTCAAAACAACCGCGGGCCAAGCTAGCCTGAGCCGAATCATATAAGCCAAATCCAGTCGTTTCGAAAGGGCCTGTGATTCCAATATTCGATTCTATTTGTTTCTAACAGCTGGTTCGAGTGGCATAATAGAATCGCCCGGTTATCCGTTTGCTTACCCGAATGACGTCAACTGCTTGTGGCAAATTACTGGACAGAACATCCGGTTGCAATTCGAGTCCTTCGAACTTGAGAAAGAGGACAGATGCTCGTACGACTACTTGGATATCCAAGATGGCGACGATAATGAACCAAGAGCTAGGCATATAGGGAGGTAAAAACTTATCACAAATCAAAATGCTCTAGTTATGGATCCAAGGGGCCCGCAAATTTATCAACATTGTGTCAAAGGGTGATATTAATTATACATAAGAGAGGATGGTGAAGACATTCTTAAAATCACTTTACATGCCACGAAGAGAAAAAAAAACATAAGCTTGAGTCTGTTTTGCGCTTGACTGCTAAGATACATCTATCGCTGTCTGAAATGTAGCACAGGGGTATAAAAACAAAAATTGTAGCCTTTTGTCAACGCCTTCGTTGCTTGGGCAGCTTCGTAGAGCTGCGTTCCCAAGCGACTGGAAGTGGAGACCACGCACGCGAGTCAAGATTATAAAGTGGCAAGGCCACAATAATTGATGCGTGGTCTTCCTTCAAGTGGCTGCTAGGGATCGCGGCTCTACGAAGCTGCCCAAGCCAACACAGGTTTGACTAAGGGCTCACACCCAAACTGTGTGGTGCAATGTTTGACTAAATTGAACAACCGTGATTTTGTTTTTGCCCAACGCAGGTTTTGCGGCAATAGAATTCCACCGAACGAAGTGACGTCATCTACCGGGGATATTTTCATCAAATTCCAGTCGGATGCATCTGTTCGAGAAGCAGGCTTCAGGGTTATGTTCGAAGTGAATTAAAACAAACAATGTCCACAGTAAATGGATGCCTGTCGTCAAAGGGATGAGGCTACCGGCGGCTGGTTCCAGGCTCCTCTAAATCTTCAAGTCAAGCTTTTTAACCTGCACCATAGTGTTGTTGGATTTTGTCAAGTTTTTGTGCAAATGGAAGACTTTTGGACGATAGAGGGCAGCAGACTTACCGGGTTAATCCCATTCTTTATAACTCAATGGTAAATCCATTGTTCTCAGAATTATGCGCATGTTCAGAACTACGTATAAACAACGTAAATTTACCCGGTAGGTCTGATGCCACCTAGCGTTGGATAGTCTCCTATTGTCCCCCATTTTTATTAATTTTATTTCTCCACTTGCACCTTCGGTTGTGACGACGCCACGCTGCACCATCCCAGTATTATAGCCACATTTTGTGCTGCAGCAGACTGGGGATCACCTTACTCAAGACAAGACTCAAGATGGAGTGAAGATGCCCCCATTATTAAGCTTTCTCTCTTGAAGACGAGCAGAGTATACTGTTCGAAAGGTCGAGACAGACCAAACTGGCTCTTTTCAGAGCCAACACTCATTCAAAAGAGATTTTATCACATGGTAGTACCCGCAAGTTTTATTATTACAGTTTATTCTTACGCCCTGGTTGTTGTTAGAAATAAAAAGATTAGATCATCCTTCTTTGTTAGTTTTGCAGTTAAAATAAAGCAAAGTGGTTTGCCAGATAATACTTCCCAATGCCATTAAAAATTCCATTAAGCCATAATGTTGTTGACTTACTCGTTATTGTTTTGATGAGTCTGATTAAAAGTTAGGCCTATTACCGTTTTGATTGTTTTGGAAATTTATTTAAGAAAAATAGTCCTCACAGAGAAAAGAACAAACAAAATCAAACACTTTAACAGTAATTTTGTTCCAACAGAATAATAATCGTTTCATGTGTTTTGGCTGACTAAAAATATGGAAATAAACTACAACCTTGTATTAAAATAATGAGTAGGCCCTATCTAGACCTATTGTTATCTGGATGGAGTCGTTTTTATAAAAGGTGCGGGTTTAAAGGGAGATCATGTACAGTCGTAAACTCGTAGAAGATGTTCTCGACAACCACACATGGTTCAATGGGAGTTCAGGGTTAGGGATTAAGAACCCAAAGTAAACAACTCATTTACCCCAAAATCTGGTATAGAGTAAAAACAGAATTTATGTTCGAATACGTTTCAAAATATTAATTGTTCTGCTATCAGAAATTCGTATATAGTCTATAGCGGCGGCCCGAAAGGGGTAGTGTACAACGCAAAAAATTTCCATACATTATTTCTACTAACAAGCAGAAAAATTGATAAACATTATTAGGAGCAAATCGAATTTCAAAACGTCTGCTAGCAGAAAATTTGGATGAACGTTTAGGACCAATCCCTGGATGGTGACAGAATCTCCGGCGGGACAGATTTCCCTGGGACAGACAACAGCCGTAAATAAACAGCCGCCGGGATTTTCCTGAAGACTGGCTGCAGACTAACTATTGAGGGCGCTGTCTTTAGTGATCACGACAACAACAAACGATGGCGAAAACAAACTTTGATCGGAAATCAGTGTGGTAAAAAACACCCAAATACGACATAATGCCCGTAAGTATTCTCAGTAAAATACACGAGATTATCAAATAAAGAAACAGTGTCAATCAATTCGTGGGATAACTTTTCAATAAAAAGTAGAAATGTGATCGAAGAACAAAGTTTTATTTGGTTAGTTTCATAATTTAAAAGTTATAAATAAACATCCACTTCGTTCGATTCGAGACTTGTCCCAATCTGAGATCATACAGATTTGAACCCTCCATGACGAGGGTGTGCACTGCATGGTTTACAGCTCAAACTTGACCCCACAACAGCCAGGTTTGATCATGGTTTGATCATGTCGATTTAGAAAATCTTGGTTCAAAAGTTAAAGGCACAAGCTTTGTAAATTAAATGAGACCTGCTGACCATTAACATGCCTGAACTGAAACAGTCCAAAGTCAGTGGTCCGGCTAGCAAGTTCAATGTTGAAAGAACTAGAATTTAGAAATATGGACAATCTTGCTGGACTAGTGAGCTGACAAGCAAACAGTAACTGGTCCTGCTTGCTAGTCACTGAAAAAGTTAATGGCTAAAGTTAATTGACACCAAAACAAAATTTTCCCCCAGAGTCACAGAAATTCAGGAGGTGGGAAACTATTGAGAAGACCACTGTCCCCCACGACACCACCTGCTCCAAAGACTTCAGCCCCCGCCACAACCAAGAGAAGCAACAATGGATATCTTCAAGGCAAAAGCCTGCCTTCATTGGCAAGTCTTAGTCAGGATGAAGTAGATGACTTTGAGGAAGAGGAGTTACTCTTTCGAGGTCGTGACCTCACCCCGGTCCCAAGCGTTGTACCTTCACTAGCCTCAGAGTTTCAGGAGACTCAGTTTGCCCCTCAGAACACCCCAAAGATCCCGCTGAAGCCTTTGACGTCACGATCCCAACGATCCCACTCTGGTCCTGTGAACTCGCCCAGACTCCCAATCAGCAGGAGTGACTTGAAATTCGTCTTAGAGTCCAGGTATAAATTACACCGGAGTGGCTCGGCGGAGACGTTCCAACCCGGATCGTTGGTTAAACCCTACAAGCCTCGTGGACGGGATGGTTTCCCACTGCGCATTCCGCGTCATATTCCTGAAGTTAAGAAGGAGTTTCTGTACCTTGATCATGAACATCTTAGATATCAGCTTCCTCCAGATTTCACTCTGGAAGACTTCCAGGCTCAGTTTGCACCCTATGGGAGACCCTTGCATCGAGACAAATTAAAGAAGGCTGTACTGTCAAAGCAGAACTTCAAGAAGATGACAACTTTATTTGCCTCCTTTGTAGATGTGCCTCTTCAGGAAAAGATCAACGTTACGGAACTTAAAGGTAATATTAACATAAAAAAAAAATTAAAAAAGGATAAAAAAAATTAAAGGTAATATTAACAGAGGATGTTTTTCTGCAATCAGGGTTTCAATTTAGACCAAGCCAAACTCTGCGGGTGTTACTTATTAAAATACTCTTAAAATTCAATATTTCACTAATTTTTTGAAGATATTTTTGTGTGTGTTCCATATTGAGAAACTTTGATACTTTTAAAGAGGGTCATTGAACTATTTCATTCCAACATTATGCTCACTTAGAGAACAAATTATAAAGAAAGATCCATTAAAAGTCATATGTGAGAGTTTGAGTTGAATACAGTGCCTACTTTCTTAGAAAACAGCAAATAGTTGTGCTTTGTATTCACAGACAAACAGACGGACAGCAACCTTGCAAAATTTGAGAAATAAATTCATGCATGAATCGTTTCTCAGATTCAAATTTTTTGCAGTGAAAAATTTTCAAAACCATATTACTTCAATTAAACCTTTTTCAAAACAGTGCTTTTCCCAAGTAAGTTTTTATAGTGGTTAATTTTTACTAAGTTTCACTTTATTTATGTTTTTCTTAACCAATGTCAGGTGAGGATATTCCAGAGCAGATACCTAGAGTCCCACAACACCAGCTCCTTATCGAGATGGCTTGCATCATCCGCCAGCAGATGAGGAACATGATCAATGAGGAGATGATCGGAAGCATGCCTGGTACCCTGGAGAACATGTCCACGGCACTGACTCCTGCAATGGCTGCCTTGACTTATGATCAGGCGGAGTCTGCGTCAAGTGCACTGGCAACAATGTCAAGGTGAGATCAGGGGCCGATTTCACAAAGAGCCAAGATTGATCTTAACTGCAAGTCAATCATGGTTGCTAAGTAAAGTGTGATGTCACAATACAAATTACTATGGTAATACTGAAAATTTGTCAAGCATCAGTGTTGTAGCCACGCTGGGCGGTGCTGGGCTAAGCAAAACAAATGGTGACGCCCAGCACAGATTTCCCCTTAGAATAATTAAAAATATTGTCGACTTTGCATTGATCTGAGACACAGCTAATGATAAGGAACATCAAATGTTGAAGAAAAAGAACACAGTCAAAAGGACATTCAATCACTGAAATACTTCATATATGTGATCAACTTGTCGAAGTAAACAATTTATAATTTTTATCAACAGACACGGAGGCACAGGTAGAGAGGCAATGTTCAGCGTGCCGGTCTCAAAATACTTCCAGGGATCCAGACGAAGCAATTCTCCCTTCAGTAAGTTTGAAAGAATAGTAGGAAGATGTTTGTTACCCTTTGGTGCTCTTATTAAGACCAACCAAAAGGTTTTCTAAAGAGAGAAGTAAAAGTAATCAGCATTCACCCTAAACAGTGGTCCGCTGGTCAACGACAAGTCAAAATTCACTCAATATATCCCGGCTGGCTAGTCCAGTCTTCAAAAGGGTATCTACTAAATATGAAACTGGTGAAAGTAAACTAGTGACAAGACGAGCTTACTGTTGCTGCTGGCTCATCACTGAAAACATTCAGAGGAAACGCTGGTAATCTACAAATCAAAGCATTTTAATTTCCCCAGTGTGGGATAATAAAGTTCTTATCTTATCTTATTAAAGAGAGGTACTTGCACTCGGACTTCAGATAAAATTAAAAGGGTAGGATTATCCTTGTTTAAAGGCAGTGGACACTATTGGTAATTACTCAAAATAATTATTAGCATAAAACCTTACTTGGTAACGAGTAATGAGACCGCAGATTTAGAATTTGAGGTCTTGAAATCAAGCATCTGAAAGCACACAACTTCGTGTGACAAGGGTGTTTTTTCTTTCATTATCATTTCGCAACTTCGATGGTCGATTGAGCTAAAATTTTCACAGGTTTGATATTTTATGAGATACACCAACTGTGAAGACTAGTCTTTAAGAATTACCAATAGTGTACACTGTCTTTAGAATTTTATGTTGATAATGATCTTTGTGATTAAGCAGTTCTTTTATGTCTTGTTTTCCATTTTTGCAGATGAGGAAGACTCTTCCACCATCACACCATCAGAGCTTGCAATACTTGACTGCCTCGTCAATGGCGGACTAGCTCTCAGCCTTAAGGTACAGCTTTGTCTTTCAAAACACTATGTTTTTACACAGTCATAATCCAGTATGTAAACTTCGTTCATCATCACAACATCTCCTTGCAGTACACACTTGTAATGCATACCTATGGAGACTGCTCCTGTGTGGTTCCAGCTCCAAGGAATTCTCTGCCCTTGACTATCAGGACTACATCTTCCCGCTATGATTTTAAGAGAGCCATAAAGACACACCTTTTTTAAAATAGTGTTACTATTCTTGTTTTGATGTGTCGTTGTGCCTGTAGTGGTGGTATTTCTCCACTTATGTTGTCGTAGAGTGTTAAGTTGATACACTCTACAGTGTAGCGCATATGGAATTAAGCATTAATTATGCACTATATAAATCTAAAGTTATTACTATTGTATGAGAGACTCATCGGACTTTAATAGAGTGAGAGAAAATTACTGGATATGCTGAACTTCGGATGATCCCTGCCAGGACCATAAAGTTTCCTGGGAACAATGCTCTTTGGATTTGTGTAGCACTCAAGCCCTTCCACCACAGTAGAGTTGCAATCTTTAGACTCTGAGAACAATGACAGATTCTTCCAAAGGATAAGTAACTTTTAAAAGTCACGGTACGGCTGAGACACAGTAAAAGAAACCATCATGAAGAAATAGATAATTAATCTTGAGTTTTGTTTCTTGTTTTTTGCATGAATCTTGCAGGCTCACTTCATACTGTCTCTTCCCGAAATCTCACCTTTAACTAAGACACTGGTGTATCTGAACCTGTCTTTTAACGATCTTAGGGTAAGTTTTATCAGAAAAATCGTGTTTTTATCATTAAATAGAGTGTTGGAGCAAATGATATGATCTAGTACACAGGACACTCATACACAATGGGAGAATACCACCTAACACCTTTGAGCCCACCAGCCACAGTTCTCCTTTCAGAAGAACTTATCAGAGCCTCACTTTTCATCAATAATAATCAAATAAAATAAACAAAACTTTCAGCTTTGCCGCAAAAACATACTCAAAGCTGATAAAAAAGTAAGAGTCATACGCAAACAAATTGTTAAAGAGTTACAAAAGTTGATACTTCAAGAGAAAAGATCATCAAAAGCATCACTCACTAGTTCTGTCAGCTGTTGGCAATTATAAAGAATTGAACATATATTAATTGTACAGCAAATTAATAGATGTTACTTTGCATCTCGTTGCTGTACTCACTTGATGAGGAGGTGCAAGAGGCAACATGGGTTGCACTGAGAGGTAGTTTGGTTCTCTTATCCGATGGTCACGACACCCCAACTACAAAGCATTCTTTTCTTTGAATAGGTGTTTCCTCAAGAGTTGTTGCTGCTGAGGTGCTTAGAGGTCTTGAAGCTGAGGAATAACCCCCTGAAGGAACTACCTCTAGAGATACACCGCCTGACGAAGCTAAGAACTCTTGTTGTCTCCTTCAACCTCTTAACATCGTTACCACCAAGGTAAGAGCACACCCTTTCCCTTTAAATTGCTTAATGTAAAAGACAAATTTGCTGAGGTGTTAGCATATTTCAAGAAAACTTGCGCGTTCACCATGGATTTGCATTGTGACATCGTTAATTTTTGTGTGCTTATGGTAAGCAACGCTATGAAAAGCAACGCTATGAAATGGAAACTCGCACAGTATGCACAACAAGCAGCTCCTAGCCTGAAAGCACAAAAACTTGCTCAACACAAAAAGCGATTTTTCTTGCTCTAAGTCAACTTAAGGAAATTTTAACTTGAGAAACAAAAAATGTGACCTGACTTTTTCATTGATCTTTATGTATGAGAGGAAGATCTTGCCACTTTTTGTTTTTTGTAGTGCAAGCCACTTGTTGCCGCCACGCTCTCTGAAATGTTGTTATCGCCAATTGCTCCTTTTTTTTCTACAGCCTGTTCACAATCCCACTGCAGTTTCTGGACCTCTCCTATAACAAACTGAGCTTCTTGCCGAGTGAGATTCGACATCTCAAGTAAGTATGTTGATTTTTTTAACTGAAATGGTAGAGCAAGTATCTGAAAGGAAGAGTTTCGGGATGCTAGGTGGCAGCAGACCTCAAGTAACCAATTGTTCTTGGAAACATACACTTGCTCAGAATTACCTAAAAATACCAGCCAGTCGATTTCACCAAACTCTTCTTACCTTTGGGTTAATCTTAGGACTTTGGTTAAGTTCCGCAACCATAGACGTTAGGACACATTGAACTCACCTTAAGTTAGGACAAGGTACTCTATCTAACTCGAGATAGGATTAATCCTAGCGTTTCGTGATTCGACTGCAGTCTAATCATAAGAAAGAACAATTATTTCTTGTAATTTATGTTGAACTTGCAGGTCAACCCTTCGTGAGTTGAATCTAGAAGGGAACCAACTCCCTGGTATGCCTTGCTCCGCCCTGAAGCTGAGGAAATTACGCTACCTGAGGGTAACCAATAATTTCATGCATCCACTCTTCTGGAAAGAGAACAGCCGAAATGAACCCCAGGTGAGATACCTTTTGCTGTTTGAAAGACATTTCATGGAAGTTATCTTAAAGGCACTTGACACTATTAGTGATTACTGGAATTAATTGTTAGCATAAAAACTTACAGCTATTGATAGTGTAAAACATTGTGAGAAATGACACTCTTTGAAGTAACTTTTGAGAAAGAGGTGATTTCTCACTCAAATATTTCAATCTTAGAAAGAGTTTATGCCTGAAGCCTTTATCAGGCAACTAAAAGCGCACACATTTGTGTGCAACAAAAATGTTTTTTTTTTCTCATTATTTGCTTGCACTTTCGAAAAAAAAAGGAAGAAGAAAAACAGCAGGGAAGGGGGAAGGCAGTAAAAAATCCAGATTTCATATGAACTTATGGCTTCTTGAAAGACTCTCTTGAAAACACTGTTATCCATTTTTTTTCCCGGATGCCAGTGCACTGCTAAGGCTTTTTCGAACACAACATCAACCTCTTCCCTTTGCAGGTACCATTTTATACTCCTGAGTGAAGAGAAACATTAGTGAAGTGTCTTGCTCAATGACAAAAGTGTCATGACCGAGATTCGAACCCACACCCTGATGACAGAACATGATTCGATGCTCTTAACCGCTCGGCAATGACACCCTGTTCATTCGTACTTTTGTTTTGTTTTACAGAGGCTCTTAGATCTGTCTGCGCTCACAGTGAAACACTGCAACCTGGATGGGAACTCTCGTGCTTTGCCAGATTTCCTCTGCTCTGTTCTAGACAGGTAAGAATCACTTGGGTTTGGTTAAAAACTTTTGTATTAAAAATTTGCTACACAGGACAAGTTAGTCAGCTCATATGCCATGATATCCCAAGTTGGACCTGCACATTCTAGAGGAGGTGTCAATCAAAATAGGAGTGTGATTTGGTTAGAAGAGGGGCAGGTCAAAACTCCGCCAGAATAATTCATGTACAAAACCGTTTTGTCAATTGTCAATGGTAGATGAAACCAAATCATATACTTAGTCAGGCAAACAAATAAGCTACGAGAAAACTAAACAGTATCCTTAGCACTACTTTCTTAACACGTATGTTTCTTTTCCTGCAGCTATACCATATGCGATTGCTGTCAGGGGCCTTTATACGGGCCAGGCCTGCGAGTGATTCGTCCGTGCAGCAAGGCATTCGGCGTGCGCAAGTTGCCGTTCATCTTCAACTGTTGCTCACCGTACTGTAGGGATACATTCAACTCTAGTGTGGAGTCACTCACCCAGATGCTGTATTGGGAGGACGATTCATGAATAGTCGGGTTCCTTGGAGCTGGAATTAAGGAGGAGGCAACTTCTAAGGGATGATGAATTGGGATAAGAAGGAAAGTTCTTCAGAGGACAACATTAATAATACCTTTCTTATTACCATTGGTCACTGGGCCGTTTTAATTCCTTGAACCAACTCAGCTCCCTGGGGAGTATACATGTACATCCCGTACAACAAATATGTGCTACTCTGCTAAATCAATCACAAGAACCATCTCTGCCCTCATAGGTACCGATTAACCCCTGGATGGAGAGATGCAATTATAGTCTAGTGTCTTGCTCAGGGACACAAGTGTCACGACTGAGTGATTCGAACCCACAATCTGCTGAACAGAAAAAACAGAGTTTGAGTTCCGTGCTCTTAATCACTCGGCCAAGACGCTTTAAGAGGGAATGGTTTAGTATAATTTGACGGGAAGGCACATGAGGCAAAACCTGGGTTAGGGAGTATAAATTCTCCCAAAGATGAAGGCAAGGATTTTAAGTAATTTAAGTTTTCGCAACCAGCAGTTGATCAAATCCAGTTTTGTTAATACTTTGTCACTCTGCGTAAATGTATGCAAGTGTTTTGATTACTCAACAAAGAGAAAAAATAAACAAAATAAAAGAACAACATTTGAAAAGATCAGATTTATAGTCACAATATTTTATTAATTGATTTGAAATTGTTTATTAAAATAAAAATCATTCTCAATTACATGGTTTGTACAAGTTTTAAAACATTAAAACACATTATAGAAATTTCAATTGAAAGAAACATTAAAATAATTTAGACATTAACATCAAGAGTAAAAAGAGAAAAACAAATGACTTACATTCCAAAAAGTTAAGAAAATATGATACAAAGGCAACGGAACATAAAAATGGGAGTGGGACTCCCTAAGAAAAATAAGATCTTTACAAGAACAACGTTGATGTCGTTTTGATAATTTTACTTTATGAACAGTGTAAATAAAACATTTAAATTAGTATGATTGATAAAAACAAAATTACTTTGACCTTTTTTATGCATCACTTTTCTGTGATCTTGAGATGCTCTTTAAAGAAGACTATCAAATCTTGGAAAATTTTCTCCCCAACCTCGAATACAAGTGGCCATGTTGGTCCGAGAACACCATGGAAACCTCCATCATAATGCTCCCATCTGACGGGAACGCCAGCTTCCCGTAGCCTGAGTGCATAGAACACCCCATGGTCTCGAATTGGATCAAATTCACAAGTTGCTAAAAAAGTTGGCGGCAGCCCTTTCATGTCCGGCCTCAGAAGTGGACTGGCTCGCTGGTCCAGAATCAACTCTTGCAGCTGCTCCCATACTGTATCATCACCCCTCTGCTCGTCGACATTCGGCGCTTTATAACCACCGTAGTCTTGCATTCCCAGAGGGAGTAAGGTGTGATTGACGTACTGCGCCAAAGGAGATTCCCGCTTAAAAGTTACTGATGTGTGCGTGTTGTCGATGAGGGCGTCAACAACGCGCTGCTCGGCTCTTCCTAAGAAATAAAGACACGTGAATTCGCCTGCCTCTTGCCACGTGACTATAGCACCATCCATTCCAAACAGTGACTTAGACAACATTGAACCTGGCGTATGGTTATCAATGAACTGGGTGAGTGGGTAGATCAGCGCCTGGAAGGCGAAGTCTGGATAGCGCCCGTCGTCGTGTAAGATTTGAGACACCGATGCGGTGAGTGTGCCACCGGCACTGTCCCCTGCGATGCCGATTCGCGAACGGTCCACGTTGAAGTCTTCGGCGTGGTCCATGAACCATCTGGAGGCAGTTATGCAGTCTTCGAATGCAGCTGGGAATGGATGCTCCGGGGCCAATCTGTAACTATAACCAATTGCAGACAATGATAAGGAAACCCACCTCTAACCATGGCCTACCTAAGAAGCCTAGCCTAGCCCAAAGCTTAACGCCAATCCCCACCCAATGCCATTTGCAAGTTAGATTTGAATCAATACCGGGTACAAAGACAATTGCTTAGTCACAAGTTCCCGCCAAAATTTGAATTCCTCGTACTAATAGGACAGTGTCTACGTATGTCACATGACTTGGGCCAAGCTGTTGTGTAGCTAAAGGTGCATTATAGCAAACTCTAACCGCGAAAAACACAAATCTGAATTAACGTGTATGGCACAACAATGGTGCCAGGGTTTGTTCACAGGTTGCAATAGATTGCAATCACCGGCGGCCATCTTTGATGACGTGCACGCGTGAAGAGCTATCATTGGCTGAGAGTCGTGCGTTGCGCAAACACGCTTGCATAATAGTGTCCATTGTTTTACATCAAAGATGGCGGTCAATGACGCGTATTGCAATACATCTACACAAAAGTTTAATGGCATTACAACTGTCTTTAAATAACACATTTTTTTAGTCGGATGAATTTAAATTTAAGTAGTAACCAGACGAAATAAAGTAAACTCGCAAGTGGCTTATCGCTAAAGATAAATAATTTTTAATAAAATTAGTCTTCTTTTAAAATCGTTTCTCTCTGAAAAACTTACTCTATGGACACAACCACGCTGTCCAGCTCTTCTGCAAACCGCCTCGTCATCATATCAAACATATCTATAAAAAAAAAACACGTCAAGATTCAAAGTTTACATTAATTTTGTCAAAACTCAAAGAGGATTCGTGCCACCGCGGGCTATTAAAAATAATCGACTTTTCTTCTGGATTTTAATTTGTTCTTTTGCTATAGGCTGTTTTTGTGTGTATTGAAGACCTGACAAATCGTCAATCGTGTTATTGATCGCGTAGCCATCGTTCATTATAAATATTTAAAAAAAACTATTTCCTGATCCAATACTTGTCAATTTGCACTGATAATTCAGGAACAATCCTTAAAAAAAAAGAACTTCTCAGAGACATGTTCGTTTATTGTAGGACTTTTACAGTGCGGGGTCGCGGGTTCGAACCCCGCCCCAGAAAACTGCCCCAACTCTTTTTTTTTCCTTTAAATCTATGATTTAAATTATTTCCCTCACCGGCACTTCCCAAAACGAAAGCGCCTCCGTGTATAAACACCAGCGCCGGTCCTAGTCCAGGCTGCTTCTCGATTGGCTCGTAGAGACGTACTTTGACCCCACCAAAGGTCGTGACCGATGACCGGATGTTGGACCCTGGTACTTCTCGTTGACATTTTGGCAAAGCGTTCTCGATGAGTGAGCGAAACGGGATGATATAATGCGAGGACGTGAAGAGGGAGATCACGGAGGCCTTCGAGAAAAACAAGAGTATTGAAAACTTTATAAAGCCCACATATCTTTTTGCTCACGGCGCTTAACATAAACAAAGATGTACACTAACTACAATTTAAACATAAGCCTAAGCTAAGAATTCGTCCAGAACGTGTAGTAGAGAAATATAAGAAAACATCAAAGAGTAAAAACTCAAACATGTACCTAATTACAATGGGTTTTAAGAAACATATGATAGTGCAGGCATAATGATAATAATAGTGGAACGGTCTAGAAGGGTATCAGCACAAAAAAGAGAAAAAGGGAACTGACATCCCCTCTTAGATAGTTATGTGATCCAATCTAGGACATCAAGGACGTTTAACTTGATCTGGGCATGCTGCAACCAGGGTAAAACAATAAAATGCTCCACTTGGAAAGGGGTTTAAAGAAATGTTTCGGGAAGTTGAATATATTATTTGAAATGATACAAAACCCGATCTATAGCATACCATGTCGATGACCAAACGTTTTGCACCGTTAAAACATTTGTATTGCCAGGGGTTGACGATACCATTTGGTGTTGGGGAGTTCATGTAGTACGCAAAGGCGAGGACCCATGCCAGAATAATAAAGGATACGAAAGTCCGCAATGTAAAGAACGTTGTGCTTGACGATGATCTGAAAAGGCGGGAAATAACATTTTGATTACTAATTGATTCAGACACATTTTGTTAATATTATCAGCAGCGAATCTTACAGAGATACAATTGTGCTTGCAGCCAAAATATTTTCCATAGTATTTTGCTCATTAAGCCATCTCTGGCTTGTTATCCTGTGGGACATGGGTGGTTGCCGAGAACGAAAAGAGCAAACGGTTTGAATGTTTGTATAAGTAGTTTTTGATTGTACTAATGTAATGCAAAGCGGGAGGAATTATGCAGTTAAATTTATAAATAATTAAGTTGGCTTACCTTTTTGAACTGGAGGTTGAGATCTTCATGATTGGTTGCCTTGATTGGTCAAAATAAGACAGTGGAATGTTGACGCTGTTGACCGGCCTGACTGATTCTATTCCTCGAATTTGGGAGCAAGTGTCTACAAGTAGACTATCGCAAGCAGTCTTGATGCGCCTTTATGGTTTTTAACGCGACCTGGGGTTGGTTCAAACATAGAGTAACCCCTACGACCATGAACGTTTTTGAGGGTATAGAGCAGATAGAACAATGGGCCTGATAAGGTGATTTAGAGGTCTGCTGTGTTATTATTTACAGCTCAGTTTCGTTGATCTGTTATTGCACTTTTGATCAGATTGTAAACCCAGTGTGTTCAATGTCCAAGGTGTGATCCTACGTGAGCCGGCCTACTTTAACACACTGTTTACACGTCTGTTATAAAATGGAGACATCATGGTTTTATGCATCGTTAACTAGATTGAAAAGTTATTGGTTCTCAATCGAGGCCAAAGTTATGTAACGGTGCCTTTGTCTGGCTATTCTTCATTCGAGCGTGAAATACTACAACCGTGGACAGTGCCTCCTCTCCCAGCTGTGTGAAGCCAATCCTATCATCACGCTGACTAGCACACTCACCTTTCCGGTGGAAATACTACTATCGTCATCAGCAATACTACTATGCTACTATCGATTCACCACCAAAGGAGAAAACAGATCGTGCACATTCAACTGTGTTGGCCCACAAAATATTCTATATTATTAGACAGAGTGTTGTAAGTTAAGTTTGTTATTATTTTCTAAGTTCTGCTAATAAAAATAAATAAAAAAGGAACAAGTGCCTCTATTGATTTTGGTTGTTTACTCATACACCGATGTGTGTAGTACTGTATCCCGAATCTTGTGAAAAAAATATCACAGGCATGTAACTCGGGTGGGATTCGAACCCAAGACCTTTGCCTCTACTTGAAAAGCTTTGACATGACATGCACATGACGTCATTTCAGTAGGGCGCCCTCACCCAGAGGTCAAAAGGAGGTTGTTCATTGGCCAATACTGTGCGCCGCGCGTACAAAACTGTGGGTTTCGATTGTTTCGTCACCGTTTTTCCAGTAAGATGGCCGCTGGATGACGTCAATGCATAAGGTCTATTGGCTCAGGGTTAGGGTTAGGGTTAGGGTTAGGGTTAGGGTTATGAGTAAACAACAAAAATTAAAGTTTTGCGCGGCGTGTACATGTGCGCCTCTATGCATGTGTGTTGTTTGACCTCAGCATAAAATAATGGCGGACAATGCACGATGAGGGGGGGGGGGGGGGGGGTCTAAGTTCACGATGAGGGGGTCCGGGGGGTCTGCACCCCAGTAAATAAGGAGAAAACAGAGTTTCATCTTTTGTAGGCCCATTATGCTTTCATTTAAAGTATTGCAAGAAAAAATCCCTCTATACGATTTAAAGAGGTAGTTAGTCAATAAAAATAAAAACAGAATTTGTCGTGGTCCCGAGATTATCCCACGTCCATCAGTGTACAAAAATGCAAAAGTTTGCGTATGTTATTTAGTTTTTAAATAGCACAAGTCAGTAATTTGTTATAAACACTTTTGTATTCATAAAAAATAGCTTTCTTCCAGCAAATATCGGGCCGTGCAACCTTAAAAAAAACCACACCCTTTAACTGCCTTTTTCACAAACGACTCTTGTTTGATTGGCACCATGTCACGTGGTCTCCAAATTAACTTCATATTTGGCAGAGGTGCCAAAATGGACTACGGTATGACAGTAGATAAAATATATTTATAGTTTATTGAAAGAGATATAATCTGTCATCATCGGGTCAAAATGATACCACAACCTTGATTTTTTTCTTCTGACCCTATGGGTCCTTACTTTAATATTGTAAATAACGTACGTCAGTTCTCGAGCACACTGTTCCAAAGTGATAATAATTAAATCTGCTCAATGGTACTTTTTTCTTGCCGGTCAAAATATAGCACGATTAAAGAATAAATTATAGAAGAGGAGAATACAAAAAAAAACGTGGATTTGCGTAGGAAGTTATGATACATAAGTGGCAACGTGACCGTTCCATTCACCAATATAGGTAAGAAGAAGAATTCCCAAACTTGTAATTTGATGTATTGATCATCAGCACCACCATCATTATCATTTCAATTCACTTTAGTTCATGTATTTGTAGGGCAAAAAATGGACTATGGTATGGAAATTAAATATATTTATAGTCTATTGAAAGAGATATCATCATCGGGTCAAAATGGTACCACAGCATTGCTTTTTTTTTCTTCTAACCCTATGGGTCCATACTTTAATATTGTAAAACGTACGTCAGTTCTCGAGCACGCTGTTCCAAAGTGATCATCATCAAAATCTACTACTAGTGGTACTGTTTTCTTGTCGCTTGCCAAATGAAGCATTGTATTAAAGAATACATTTTGTACAAGTCGGAGAGGAGACTACATTAGTCATAGACTTACGTAGGAAATGATGATACATCTATGGCAACGTGACCGTTCCATTCACCAAAATAGGTAAGGAGAAACTTATTCCCAAACTTGTAATTCGATGTACTGATCATCAGCACCACCATCATCATAATTTCAATTCATTTTATTTCATGTATTATGGTTGTGAAGTCAAGAACTCTCAGAAAAGCGAACTTGGTCTTTTTGAGATAAAATGGCTGACACAGTGCTACGGTAAATCTGTTTGTAGACACCAAAGCGTACCAGTGCACTCCTATAGTGTTCACCATATCTCAAAATAACTAATGGATAGAAGATGATTGTTTATGGTTTATGGTTTATTAAAAAACATTTCAATAATTTGCGGTCCAACGACCGAACTGCGTTTTGAATTAGCAATTGTTAAAAGGAGTTTTCAGTTCTAGGGAAACCCCACGCAGTCAAGTAGGGGGGACTGAAAACCCAAACCACATAATGCTCCGGTGGGATTAAACCCGGAATAATAAAACGAAACGCTCGAAGCGAAAAAAAAGAAAGAACTCGTCTACTTTCTGGAATGTCTTTGTAGTTAAAATAAAAGTCAGAAACAAATCACGTAAATCGTCATGCTACAAAACGCATTTTCTTACCATTAAGCAACACAAAATGTGATGTGTTATAACTTCATAGGGGTAGTAATTTTCCAACAAAACTCTCCTGACGACAGTTTATTGCATCATTGTTAATAAAATCATTGTTTCTGTAAAAAAAAACTTATCACTGTACATATTATTGTTCTCGGTTGATGTAAATGCACGCAATGTCATAATAGCAGTTTATGCAAGTAGTAAACATCTGTAATCTACAACCTCCTATGTAGAATAAGATTTCAACTTATTTGGCAAGACTGCATGGCTAGGCGACAACTGTCAAAAACTATGTTTGGAGTTCAAACACAAATGTTGTACCAAATTTTTAAACATGTTTAAATGGTCAATACTTTTGACACAAGTATGCTCAATTTGTTTGTAGCATTCAAAGGCACACAATAATCTAGACATGTTTTAGGATAATAAACGTATACAAAAGTTGGTAGACAAATTTGTGTTGGAATTCTAAACACTGTGTTTACACAGTCCTAATTAATATTAATATTGCCGTTTTTTATGACTTCCTTAAATAAATTAAATACTTCCGTTATAGAAGGTAAGGGTACCCTTATTTTCTACACAATTCGTTATTCATGGCTCGATTTGCGCAACCGTTATATTATACGGACGAGGTTCAATCGTGTATAGTTCACTTTCAAGTGTGTGTGTACTCTAAACTTTATCCTAATTGATAGTGAAGTACCTAATTACTAACCCCTGCAGCGGTTCGGACATTTTTTGACCGGCTCGAAAACTTTCGGGTTCTCTCGGCTTAAAAGTACACACACTGCCCTCTTTTACGGAAAAATATATGGCGCGACTTCATTCTTCAATCTCCAGACAGCTACAGTGGTTGTTTTTTTAATTTTTTTCCCAGGGGTTCGCCTCAAAGAATGAAGCACCGAACCAACATGGGAAGAGGTGCAACATTGGTCATCGTGATGTTTTTGGGAACGATACTCGCAGCTCACTACCTTAATTCCCCGACTCCAGAGGGCTTGGAGAACCCCTGGAAATACCGATGTTTTGTGGGCGGCAAGAGAATGGTAACCGATATTGTAAGTTTCAATTAAACTCGTAACTTTTAAAAACAAATTGATTAAAGGAAATCGTAATTGATGCGTTAGTTATTCATTCCTAATTAACCTATTCAATAATATGTTAAATTTGCATTGGGGATAAAGAATATTAAGATTGGTTTTTACCCATACACCGATGTGTGTTAGCACTGTCTTCCTGTCTCATTGTATAGCCAGTGCTAACAGTAACACACATCGGTGTATGGGTAAAAACCAAAATCAATAATTTACTACTTCTTATGTGCCAACTAAAACGAAGAGTAGTCATGATCACTCCTAGGTCCGGCCGGTAGGATTTGAACCCGGGTTCAAGAGGTGGAAGGCGAGGTAAGACAGTATTACACCAACCTGACCACCCGACTCGAGTCGGTGACTTGGACTCGAGTCCAACGATCTCGAGTCGAAGTCGGAGACTTGACTTGGAAAAATAAAATGACTTCTGAGTTTACTTGACTTGAGTAGAAATGACTTGATTAAACCGTCAACAAAATGAAGGGATCACTCAGAGGTCACGGGGTTATCACAAACTATGGGTGCGTTCGTTTAGCTTCCCTGGGTCGACCCCGGTGTGGTGTTTTTTTTTCAGGACGAACGTGTGCAGATAATTACCCACGTTCGTCCTGGAAAAAAAACACCACACACCGGGGTCGACCCAGGGAAGCTAAACGAACGCCCCAACATTGTTGTGTTTTTGATGAACAAACAATCGAAATGTGTTTTGAACGCCATCTTAAAAAAGGCACACTTTTATCTCAGTTTGCTACAACTTTGTAGATGATTACTGTGGCTTGGGCATCGTTTGGTTTCCTTTTGTTACTAGTTTAAAGGTTCACCTAATCAACTACACTTTGCCTTCTCGAACTCCGCAAAGATAAACCATACACGGTGGGGTAAGAATTGTACTTCAACCCCGAGTGTTTCAATCGACATTCCTGAACCATTGTTGGGGAGGTTCAAGTGGGTGTCACTCGGACTAGGCTATTAATTTAGAGACTATGAAAACAAGATTGCAAACAGATTTCAACAACATTTCATCGATTTTGTTCCCTCTCTCATTTTGCAGGCAAATTTCCTTTCTCTCTTGACATCTTCACCCTTCATAAGGAATTTTCGAAACCTGATGGACTTTTTGGTTCAACCTCACCCGTTTGAAGTGGACGGGTCCAACATCCGGGCAACTATAACACACTTTAACGGGGTCAAAGTTCGACTTTACCAACCAATCAACCGGAAGCCTGGTACTTTGGGGCCGGCGCTGGTGTTCACACACGGTGGTGCATTTTGTATTGGGAGTGCATGTAAGTGTTAGCTCATTAAACAGATTTGAAGTCATCAAATGCATCAGACAAAATAATTTATTGTTAATAATTAATTTACATGATTGCATCTCTTGCTCAAAGAAAAACATTCAACAAAACACATGGCGTTTAGAAGAACATCAGGGAAGTACACTAAAACTATTTCGTCAGCTAAGAGTAGAAATGACGAAGTCCCAATTTACTAATAAGAAAAGAAATGACTTATGAGACATAGAAAGACCCATTTAGCTTAAAGGACAAATGAGGATAGACTTTTTGTACGACAAAAAGACCCAGTTTGTTCAGAACAGAAAACACCTTTAAGATCCACCAACTCCAAAGGAGATGGGACATAGGAAGACTAACAGAACAGAAAGAACAATTCAAACATAAAAAAGAACTGGTCGGCTCAGAGCAAAAAGGACTGAAAATACGTACTCTCTCGAAAAGGTTGTCGATTGGTGTCCGTGTCAGTCTTGCTCGTTTTTAGTGAAATTGGAACGAACTTCACTCTAAAAAAAGGGAAAGTACCAGTCTTTCACTCAAAAAAAAGAATTGCCGCTATATGGCTTTTTACAAAGACCCGGTCAGCTCATAGTATAAAGGACTGAGACTGATATTATTAAAATCGAATGTTCTAAACATTTTTCACGACTGTATTTTGCTCATGAAACGTATACATTACTTTCACTCAAAAGTTAACATTTTTGTCTGTTTTTGGTCTCAAATGGAATGAAAATTCATATTAAAATTTGTATTTAAACTTTTTTCAGCTTCATATGATATGGTCACAAGACGGATAGCCGAGGAGCTAGACTGTGTCGTTGTATCAGTTGAGTAAGTATACACTTCTTGATGTTGTACATTGTCGCGTTGTAGTTGTTGTAGTTGTCGTTGTCGTTTTTTAAAGGAACAAGTTGCCTTGGATCGGACGAGTTGGTCCATAAAAGCGTTTGTAACCGTTTGTTATAAAATACATTGGTTGGCAAGATGTTTTAAAAGTAGAATACAATGATCCACACAAACATGCCTCGAAATTGCACGGTTTTCCTTTTACCTCGTCGACTAAAACGGTCGGTCATTTATGGGAGTCACTTTGACTCCCATAAATGGCCGACCGTGTTAGTCAACGCAAAGTAAAAAGGAAAACCACGCAATTTCGAGGCAAATTTGCGATAGCCAATCTCGCTCATACAAACATTGGTTTAACGTATGATTGTGGGTTGCACAAGTCAAAACACTGTATTTCAGTAACTATAAGTTGACTAATACATGTACTCTTTTAGTTAAGGTAAAATCAGCAGTTAAAGCTAAGCCGGATTGAAACCCATAAAAAATAATAAATAATTGTCTATGTAAGCCTGCAGTCTTATAACTTGACTTGGCCGTAGGCATGAGCCTCAGGTTGGAAAGTTGGAAAGTTTGAAGCAGGAACAAAGGCTATGAGTCTAGCTCTGAACAGGCCGTGCATTACAGTACACTGGGCCACATATATAGGGCGCCCCAGAGTTCTACAAAATCTAGATTTGAGAAAGTCTGTAATGAACAGGTTTTTAAGAGTTATTTTAATATTTTGTGAAATGTTGTCATTTTATTCAACATTACAGTTACAGGCTCGCCCCTGAGCATCCCTACCCAGCCGCTTACCACGACACACTCAACGCCTCCAAATGGTTCATAGACCACGCCCACGAATTCATGGTAGACCGTTCGCGAATCGGCATCGCCGGAGACAGCGCTGGTGGAACGCTCGCCGCGGCCGTAGCGCACACGATACACGACGCCACGGACTATCCTGACTTGTCATTTCACGCTCTGATTTATCCATTCACGCAACTCCTGGACTCCCACACGCCTGCCACGGTCCTCTCCGAGCACCTCTTCGGCCAAGACGGGTCTATAGTTACATGGAGGGAGGCGGCCATGTTTTGTAGCTTCTATCTACTCGGTCGCTCAGATCACAGATTTGAAAAAGCCCTGCTCCAAAACAAACACATTTCTGCGGAGTTTCGACTGAGCAACGCGCCACAACTCCAATATGTAAACCATTCTCTGCTGCCATTGGACATGTTGATGGACTATGCATCTCAACCACTTACCACCGAAGATGCTCTAGAAGACATTGATACATGGACCAAATTCAAAGACATGATCCTCGACCCTAGAATTTTCCCGCTCATGAGGACTGATTTCAGTGGGTTACCGCCTGCCTTCGTATCTACCGTGGAGTACGACGCCGTGAGGGACCACGGGGCTTTCTACGCCGTGAGGCTCAGAGACGCGGGAACACCGGTGCGATGGGTTCATTACGACGGGGGATTTCACGGAGTTTTCGGTCCGTCTTGGCCGTTTGTTTTTAATGTCGGTGAAAAAATGTTCCAAGATTTTATAGCATTCGCCAAAGAGCATCTACAAATAGACATGGATATAAATACTTAGTAGATTGTAACTTTGCAAACATATTTTTTATATTATAAAAAAACAATGCAATTATTTTGAACTAAGAGGTCCACACAGTGCCCAGGGACTTGAAACACTAGACGACACACGTCCACATCTGGCTGTTTGAATTAGTTTTGTCCCGCAGCTGACAACTAATAAAAGTGATTTTTGGGGGTTGAACAAAGAATTGACTAGAGTGGGATTCGAACCAACGACCTCCGGATTAAACGTGACGGCGCTCTACCAACTGAGCTATCTAGCCCTATTATTGGCGGTGTCCCTATTTTGTCAATATCTTTGTTATATCTTTAATAAAAGTGAAAACTTCACTCTCTTTCCGAGTGGTGTCAGTTTCGCTCTTTTTAGATTGAAAGTCAATTTGTATCACTCTTTTTGAGTGAAATTGGAACAAACTCCACTATAAATTTATTTGAAAGTACCCGCGTCTGACACTCATAAAACAGTTGTTTGCCATGTGGCTCTCATTACGGTATAATGGAAGACAAAACGAGTAGCCTTTTCACTCTTCCACAAAGAGACTAACTTTCTTTTAAACACCGGCTATATTTTAGGGAAAGGTACCTCATCAAAGACCTTGATTACTCCCAGACTATTATGGACTCTTACAATTTTTATGGAATTATCTTTTATTGACCAATAAGTTCTCAAAATTCTTAAAATGTAATTTGTAACTTCATTTGTAAACTTCATCTTGGTGATGATTTGTTATTTCTTTTTACTTTTGGTACACTTTTTTGTAAAGGTTATTTTGAACTTTGACAAATCATGTAGTTCGGACTACTGAAGAGAAAGATGTATATAAAAATAAATAAAAAAATAAAAAAATAAAAAAACATTTTGTTAATTTTGATTCAGTTCAATATGATAATATAACATTTGTCCCGACTAAAGTCCTTCATAGTTTCTTCCTGATAAATTTCATGAAAATCTTCGTCGCACACAACTCAACAAGCCAAGATGTCGCCGTAAAATCAAAAAATTGTTCTCACACGATTATATCCCTGCTGAGTTTAAACAGAGTGGATATACAGCGCCACCAATGGTCGAGGGTGACCAGGCGTTGTACGAGGAGCTACATCCGGGTCTTCTGAATCCTGACTTTGCTCCTCTTATGCGAGAGATCTTCAAGGTCTACCGGAGGCGTACATCTTAACGGCTCAATTTGATGTACTGCGAGATGATGGCATCATCTATGCTAAACGTCTTGAAGAGGCAGGCGTTAAAGTCACTTGGAAACACAACAAGAAAGGCTTCCACGGCATGTTTGGTCACAAAGATCTTTTGCCCACTCATCTCACCATCTGGGCTTGAGGCCAGCGAAGATTTCATGACATTTATCAGTAAGAATCTATGAAGGACTTTAATCGGGACAAATTTATATTATTATATTGAACTGACTTAAATTGAATTGAAATGGTTTATCAAAATGAACATCATTCACAGCCTGTATACTCAGTGAAATACGTACAAGAAAAACATTAAACTGCACCTAACAGTCAGTAAAACGAAATACTACAAATCACCAAAACACCAAGAAGTTAAGAAACAGCTATTAAGAAAGAGTTACAAATCACATTTGAGAATTTGTAGCCAGTATCAGTCAACACGTCAAGAGTAGATCAAGATTGCTAGAGTCCACAAACGTTGCTGTGGAAGAAGTCATGATTTTTTGATGAGGCACTTTTCCGAAAAATAATGATGTGTGTTTAAAAGAAAGTTTCTCCCGTAAAAATGAAAACAAGTGAAAACCACTCGTTTTATCCGCTGGTGACCACTCTTGCCAAGAGCCATATGGCGGATGGCAGAGAACTCTTTAGTGTGACAGACGGGGAAATTTTAACTCGATTTAGAGTGAAGTTCGTTCCAAAATCACAAAAAAAAGAGTGAGACAGAACGACACTCTCAAAAGAGCGAAACTGACACCACTCGGACATGAGAGTGAAACTGTCACCAGTAGTTGTCAGCTGGGACAAAACTCATCCAAACAGCCAGAGATTCTAATAAGACAAAACGAAGTTACAAACGCATTAATGAAAATCTGTTCAAATCCTGCCCCTCACAAGATTTAAATAAATTGGATTGAGGAATTTATTGGAAAAAGGATTTACTATAATTATCCGTTTGTTGTCTGAAGTAATTGTAGGTTCGTATCGATACCAATGCATTCTGGGGCAAAAAGTAAATGGCGCATCGATCATACACCAGTGGGGAACGAGGTATCTGTATCTAGCGTTATCACGCCCAGAAAAAAACACTCCCGAAAATATTCCCAACCGTTCCATAATACCTAAATAGTATCGAAACTCCTCAAAAGTTGAAGCACATAAACGCCAAATACTTTTAGGCTCACTGACTCCACCTTGCATGGTGCCAAAAAGTTCACGAACGAATAATGTTTGCAGATGTTGCTCATGATGTGCCGCAACCGCAGATCCCTATACCACCGTTGCGTTTTGCCCTTTTGGTTTAATTGGCTGTGTGGTTTTTCTTATTGCTCCAATTCACTCTTTTTCACTGTCTATACAGAGGAGGGACGTGGCTACAACCTATAAAAAAAACTTAAAAAAATACATGACATGTGTAATTGCCTGTAAAGGATGATTAAAGTTTTTGACATGTACAGTGTACATGCACACCGGCTGCTTGCATTGTACAAGCGCAAGGTGCAGGCTGTACATACCCTTACAGTATGTACATGTACACGATGCGCACTGTTAGGTTTGTATTGTACTCAACTACCTTGACCCGCAAAAAAAATACCTCGACTGTTTACATATTATGATGTGGATGATTGTGTACTGATCCTGCTGTTGTGTGAAAAGTATGACCCTCGATTATTTCCCGCTAACACAAACTCATTGCGCTGAAAGGGTGACCAAAATTCGCCTCTTGCTCGACACCAGAGGTACGCCGGCCTATACGGTTGCTCTATTTGCTGAATCCGATTACTTTAGCTGAATACAAGGTAAGTTTATTGATTCATTCCCATTATTTATGACTACACCCGGAACTACAACAATTGGAGTTGTTCAAGAAGAAGGATCCATGAGTCTACCAATATAGTGCATGTAACGACGCCAATCAAGACTATTTACATGTATGTACATGTAGGCCCCTATCACACCTACTGGGGATTGTATTGAATGCCGACTGCTATATTATCGCCACTCTAGTGTCAGCAGGTTAGTGGCGGTACAAAGTCTATAGCCATATGTATAGACTGCAGTGTTTGTACCCTTTGTGTTTTTAGGGCTTAGGACAGAAATATATATTGTCGATTTTGATTTCTTATAATAATATACGTCAGCACTTCTCTGGTGCGACTCCTGTTCAGAACATAACAACCACCATCAGAAACAATTATAAAATTCGATCGCGTAATATTATTGAAGCGGGCCTCGGTTTGTATAATATGACCTTTCATGTGCATAAACAGGCCTATGTAAAATTGTGTTTTGTTATCGGTAATGTGAATTGATTAGTTTTCGTCGGAAGGCTTATTCAGTTTGTTATAAAATTCAAAATAGATGTAAAAAATGTAGGACTTGTTAAAAGAATCGTTTTTACGTTTCAGCTTTTCACTTAGATTGTAATGGGCAAAAAAATGTACAACCGGGACACACCAATTGCGAGCGGTAACAATTTAAAGGCAGTGGACACTATTGGCAACTACTCAAAATAATTATTAGCATAAAACCTTTCTTGGTGACGAGTAATGGGGAGAGGTTGGTGGTATAAAACATTGTGAGAAACGGCTCCCTCTGAATTGCCCTAGTTTTCGAGAAAGAAGTAATTTTCCACGAATTTGATTTCGATACATCAGATTTAGAACTTGAGGTCTCGAAATCAACCATCTAAACGCACACAATTTCGTGTGACTTGGGTGTTTTTTTTTCTTTCATTATTATCTCGCAACTTTGATGACCGATTGAGCTCAAAGTTTCACAGGTTTGTTATTTTATGCATATGTTGAGATGCACCAACTGTGAAGGCTAGTTTTCGACAATTACCAATAGTGTCCACTGCCTTTAACCGTTTTGCCACGACACGTGTCAACATTTTCATAAAAAGTACACATCATTCGCGGAATGATCAGCCTCTTATTGTTAACACCTAGGGCTATAACGTTTTACTTTTGCTATTGCAGGTAAACTAGTGCAGCCGCCATGATAGTAAATATTTTACTCGTGTCTGTGCTTGTGTCTGCACTGGCGGTGATTGTGTACGTCGTCCTACTACCTGTACCAGAGGGACTAGAAAACCCATGGAAACTCAAGATGTTAACAGTCACTATGAAAGTGGTGAGTATTGCCATAACTCTACAAAATATCAGACCCCTTGCACATGACGTCACACTGTGAAACAGCGCCCTCACTGAGGCAAAAAGAGGCAGATCATTGGACGACCAGTCTTGGTGCGTGTACAAAGAAAGTGGACATGACCTCAAAACAGCCGCGCTGCGCTTTAAGGGTTCCACGCTTAATTTGGGTCTCCACACCTTATTTATTGTCTATGAAAAAATGGCAGACTTGCAAGATGTCTCTAAAAGTGTTTCGTGTACATGATAGCACTTATAAAACCCTGGTGTAACACATCAAGTTCTGTATCTTAGCAAACTTTGAAGAACAAAAAAAAAACGCGTATACTGTGACCCGCTTTCAAATAAAACAAAATTTAACTGGTCATCAAATTATTTCTTTCCAGGTGTTTTTTCTTGGGGACTATTTTCCGTCGACAATGGCGAAATATCTCGACGAGCGTTCCCGGCCTGGTATGCGTGAGAAGGGTCCAAACGTTCCCTACACAAACACCGAGTTTGACGGGGTACTCGTGCGGGTATTTGATGATCAAAAGACCGGGCAGATTTCCACCAAGCGCCCGGCGATCGTTTTCTATCACGGTGGTGGCTGGCGACTCGGCCACATCGGTGAGTATTTCGCTACGGCTGTAGTTTTGAAATCAATAATCATTTTGTTTGAAAATTATTCATGAAAGCAAAGTGATACTTTTGGGGACTCTTGAAGGCAGCAGACTTCGATTCAATTCAAGACCCCCGCAAAGATGAGTCACTCTGATGTACACAAAAAATAAAATAAATAAATAATAATAATAATATTTCAGAGAAGAACATTGACAGCCACAACAAAAATGTCTCTAATTATTTCCCGAATTTTCATGAAAATTTGTTTTGTTTTTATTTTGTTAGAGCTTTAAATTTTTGTTTGAAATTTGTTTATATTTTTATTTGTTAACTTTAGACATGCATCACGCGATACTCTCAGTGTTTGCAAGAACTTTGGGTGTTGTTATCGTCAATGTTGAGTAAGTACAGTTTACTGCACAGCTTTTCACCAAACCTTCGAACATATTTTCAAAAATGTTTATAATTATAAGTTATTTATTTTTGCATAACTGTGAAAAAGTAGAAACAGATAAGTTTGAAGCTGTCAACAACGTTCGAAAATCAATCAAAACCAGCATTTTGTGAGGTTTTTTAAAGAACCAAGATCACCATATTTGGCTAGAAGTACACCAGTACACAGAATATTGCAACTGCATGTCTTCTTGATAATTTCATTGATAATCTATAACGTATACCCCTCCCCAATCCAGTAGACTTGTAGAAATGTCGTTAATGGTCTATCGCGGTGACTCCGTGAGACACTCGAGTCGCGGGGGTGGCGTAATTATCAGGTTTCCGCGATCGAACACTGCTCTCGCGAGATCACTACTCTCCTGCAAAGCTGTTGGCTGCCTTTTAACAGGGGCCAAAGTCGTGAGAGCAGAAGCCTCGCGGGGCCAGCATTCTTGCGATACAGCCAGTGTCGCGGGAATCGCGGAGATCCAGGACGCAGTCACCGCGACAGACATCTACCGACCCAGCTGCATCTTGACCATCGGAGCAATGCCGTTGTTCCTCATTGAAAATCTGTCCCATGAAATACTAAATCCGGCATGTATGAATAAAGGGACCTTTTCTTTAAATCTTTTAGATACCGTTTGGCCCCGAAGTACGTTTTCCCCGCTGCCATAGATGACTGTACAACAGCTACAGTTGCTTTCTTACGTCGCCTTGAAGAGTTCAATGTCGACCCAGCTAGAGTTGCTATCATGGGTGACAGTGCTGGAGGAAACCTTGCTGCAGCTGTTGCTCAGAGGTTGACCTTTGATCCCAAGTATGAGGGGTTACCCAAGCTGAAATTGCAGGTGATGATCTACCCTGCTTTGCAGGCGTTTGACTTTCAGCTTCCGTCGTACCAGCAGAATGGCGGTTATTCCACTATAGTTCTGGACGGTTATATGATGGTTGAGTTCTGGGTAATCTACCTTAACAACAAACCACATCTTACAAGTGCAATGCTACAAAACAAGCACACAACTCAACAAGCCAAGATGTCACCGAAAATCAAAAAGTTGCTCTCACACGATTATATCCCTGCTGAGTTTAAACAGAGTGGATATACGGCGCCACCAATGGTCGAGGGTGACCAGGCGTTGTACGAGGAGCTACATTCGGGTCTTATGAATCCGGACTTTGCTCCTCTTATGCGAGAAGATCTTCAAGGTCTACCGGAGGCGTACATCTTAACGGCTCAGTTTGATGTACTGCGAGATGATGGCATCATCTATGCTAAACGTCTTGAAGAGGCAGGCGTTAAAGTCACTTGGAAACACTACAAGAAAGGCTTCCACGGCATGTTTGGTCACAAAGATAGCCCATTCACCTCACCAACTGGAGTTGAGGCCACCGAAGATCTCATGGAATTTATTCGGAAAAATCTTTAAAGGACTACCGACCATAAGAGGGGGGGTCAGATTTTGAGGGGTTGGAAAGATTATCACCCACACACTTTGTGCACAAAATTTTACACACACACATAACTACCCAGTTCTAACTTCTAATAGATTGGGGCCATTTTTTGTAGCAGGCATTCAGATGTCTTGCTAACAGGAACGGCCTGTATATTTTATACTAGGTTCCAAAATTTCTAACACCCCTCCCCCTGCAAAACAAACTTGCTGTCTTCGGGGGTGCCAGTATTTGATGGATCCTTAATCCCGCTATTTGTTTAGTTCCAGAAAACTGTTTTCTCCAAAGTGCAGTGCTCAGGGGGAGTCAAAGTTCTTGATATTCTAGACTGGACCATTCCACTATATCAGAGGGGATCAAAACCCAGAGTTGTAAGTGAAGCCATAAGCTTCCAGATGTCTTGCTGACAGCCTTTGCTAGGTTCTGAGGTTTCCAAACTTCCCACGGCCAAGTAAAAAATGTTGACTTGGGGTGTGTAACAAGTGGAGCCTTCACACAATGTGTATAATTCCTAGTGTTACTCCCTCAATAGTCTTGGTGCAAGACGTTTCTCTTTTCCCTTTCACGCACACCGCGGCCAATTCACCAACCGCACCGACTCACCTGACTTAGTCCACTCACCGCCCCGGAAGTTTCTCCGGGGCGGTGAGTGGACTTGTCAGGTGAGTCGGTGCGGGTGCGCGCGCTGTCAGTGAATTGGCCGGTGTGCCTGAAAGGGAAACGAGAAACGTCTTGCACAAAGACTACTCCCTCGCATAAGGGTTGTCATCTCATTTCAGTACAAAGTTACAAACAAGTGGCTTTAGTAAAAGTCCATCAACAAAGTATTAGATCTCACACAGGTCTAAGAGTTTATCATGATGTTTAACGCGGTAGTGCCTGACATAAAACTTGTGTTTAGAAAGTAGGTTTAGCCAACAGATGACGGTATAAACAAAGCAGATCTGATCTATAGAATGATTTGTACAAAAGAGTAAATATTTTTTACAGCAATGCATTTAACTGAAAAGTTGGTAGTAGTCGTAGAGTCATCCTGTCACTAAATTACCAGTCTTTCATAAAATATTTGTAGTTAAAGGCCGTGAACACTATTGGTAATTGTCAAAGACTAGCCTCCACAGTTGGTGTATCTCAACATATGCATTAAATAATGAACCTGTGAAAATTTGAGCTCAATCGGTCTTCGAACTTGCGAGATATGGATGAACACCCTTGTCACACGAAGGTGTGTGCGTTTAGATGGTTGATTTCGAGACCTCAAGTTCTAAATCTGAGGTCTCGAAATCAAATTCGTGGAAAATTACTTCTTTCTCGAAAACTGTGGCACTTCAGAGGGTGCCGTTTCTCACAATGTTTTATACCATCAACATCTCCCTATTACTCGTCACCAAGAAAGGTTTTATGCTTATAATTATTTTGAGTAATTACCAATAGTGTCCACTGCCTTTGAAAGTCTTGATACGTTGCTTTTTTTTTTTTAATGTAACCCAAATATTATGCATTTAATAAATTTACAACCCGGCTCACTGCACTGTCCTTAGGTGATCTCAACCCTCCACTATCATCCACTCTTATGCCTTTTCACATCAACATGTTTGAGAGATTTTCTTTGGGCCTATACCGTCCTCAATCATCAGCAAACGATTTCGGGGAGAAACAACGTCCGGACTTTAAAGACACTGGACACTATTGGTAATTGTAAAGACCAGTCTTCTCACTTGATGTATCTCAACATATGCAGGTCTGTTATTTTGTAAGACACTGAACACTATTGGTAATTGTAAAGACCAGTCTTCTCACTTGATGTATCTCAACATATGCAGGTCTGTTATTTTGTAACTTATAATGTATTTTTGTAACGAAGCCAACCCGATTTGGTTGCAAATAAAATGATGATCCTTGTGACATAACAACCAAATTGAATGCTTAATGTAAAATATTCATTAATAATCAAATCAAAAGTTTGGAATTTTGTTAAAAAAAAACACCAGAAAAATTCCCAAACTTTATCCCACAACCATGCCAAGCCAACTCCTAAAAGTTGAAGCACAAAAAAAAACCAAGGGTCAGGGCTAGTGCTATCTGCATGGCCCAAATAGCGCAGTGATGTCCCTGCCACCAATACTCACATGTGAGCCAACCAAACTCCAGAAAGGCACAAAAATGAACACATTTTGAACAGTCGGGGTCAATCGTCTGGCTATGGCTTTTGTTGCGCTAGCCATAGCCATACAATTTGTTCGTTATGAATAGTATATCACAATTTGGATACTTTCTCCACAGTTTGCACTTGCATTATGTGTACACACATGTTCATGCGACGATGCGCATGTTAATGCACGTGCACACCGTTGCATGCTATACAAGTGTACATGTACATGCGTCCCGTTGCAGGCTGTACATGTATATACGTATTGTACTACGACCCGAACCACAAAAGAAGACCACCAAAAAATGAACTTTATGCATTGTCCCTATCAGTACTCGATGATTGAACCGATTTTGTTTGAAAAAAAAGTGTGACCCTTAAAGGAACACGTTGCCTTGGATCGGTCGAGTTGGTCTTTGAAAAGCGTTTGTAACCATTTTTTATAAAATACATATGGGTAGAAAGATGTTGTAAAAGTAGAATACAATGATCCACACAAACATGCCTCGAAATTGCGTGGTTTTCCTTTTACCTCGTCGACTAACACGTCGGCCATTTATGGGGGTCAAAATTTTGACTCCCATAAATGGCCGACCATAATAGTTCGCACAGTAGAAGGAAAACCACGCAATTTCGAGGCAAACTTGTGTGGATCATTGTATTCTACTTTTAAAACATCTTTCCAACCTTTCCAAAAACGGTTACAAACGCTTTTGTTTTGACCAACTCGTCCGATCCAAGGCAACGTGTTCCTTTAATTTCTCGCATACACGAAATTATCATTGACTATCGAAGCCCGCCGACCATTACGCGACACTAGACTTGATTCAAGTCCCGTTTTCGTGCTGAGAGGTCCCTCATAAGCATATGCGCCATTGAGGTCCCGAGAATTGAACAGGTTGGGGAATGCAGAGCATCACAAAACAATAGTTTTCTGGCGATGGCACGGAATTGGGACTTGAGTCAAGTCTAGCGGGACGACGGCCTATTGCTCCATTGCTGAATCTATACTTGCTCAAAATACAAGGTAAGATAATAATCATACGCTAGCTATAGATTTGTACCATCTTTTTATTATTTTTATGAAGGCTACGATCGACAGACTGATATCATTGTCAATTTTATTTTTACCTATGTAGGATAATTTCCTGATTGGTACACAATTTATTCTCAGAGATGTATTCGAGTGCTGTACTATCACACCACCACGACAACAATGTGAATTTGTATAAGCCTTGACCTTGTACACAAACAGGCCTTCGTAAAATTGTGTTTTGTTGTCGGTAGTGTGAATTGATTAGTTTTAGTCTGTATACTCGGACTTTTTAATACTCGGTGTATCTGTGGGACTTATAAAAGAATTGTGCTCATTGGACTGTATCGTGTGTTTTGTGTTTAGAATCCTTTGTATTCTGTCTGTTATTTCTTAGGAAAAAAAACATTTTATGAGGTCATTCCTCCACGAGAAATATTTTCACCTGAAAACAGCGTTTTGAAAGGCAAGACAAGGCACTGAGTGAAGTGTATCGCAGGTACAGGTACATTGCTGAAGGATATGACCGGGACTCGAACAGAAACTGATCAGAATTAACAGCAGCAGAGCTCGAGTCGAGTCTGGTGTTCATTATAACATCTTTCGCCACAATTCACGTGTCAATACTTTCAGCAACAAGTTTACACATACTCCAGAATACTTGTTCAGGCTCTTATTGTTTTGAACACTAAAGCTATACTGTTATTTTTTCTCTTTTTTTCCCCAGGTAAATTAGTGCAGCCGCCATGATCAAACAGGTTTTACTGGTGTCTGCACTGGCGGTGGTGGCGTACATCGTTCTACTACCTGTACCAGAGGGAATAGAAAACCCATGGACACTGAAGATGATAACACTGGTTATGAAAGTGGTGAGTCTCAACTCTAACAACAACTTACAGACCTACCAAGTCTCACGCATTTGGCGTGAGACTCACGCATTGGGCTCTGTCTCACGCTCACACGCACATCAACCATTTTCTCACGCATTGGGGCCAGTTTCATTTCGGGAAAAAAAAATTAACGACAACGCATTGCCAAATCGCACTCGTGTGTATAAGAAGATGTTGGGCGGCGATTTCGGAAGGCCTTCTTAAACTGGCCAAAAAAAAAATTCCCGGGTTGGGGGGGGGGGTTAAGCTTTGAAAAACCTCACGCATAGCTGGATTCTGGACTTGGCATCTTTTAACTTAACCCTTGCACATGACGTCATGAGTTTGAAACAGCGCGCGACCTCTCTAGGCTCACGGAGGAAAATAAAGAGGCATGACCTGAACATCTGACGTCACATCGTGTATTTTGAAGATTGCAAAACTTACACGATTTGAAGATGATAGTAGCTAGAACGAAAGCTTCACTTAAATCAATTATACTTGCCACGGTGCTGTATATTCTCATAAGGTGCCAATTGTTTTAGCATGCCCAACGTAATTACCTGTGTATTTACGCAACTTTTCTATTAACATAGATTTTCACTTTTTTCCATCAAAAATTAACAACAAATGAAGCTGGAACTTCTACATGTGAAATAACATACATTAATATACATTATTACGTACATGTTCATTCACAGGAGTAGGGATTCATGTCATGGCAAAATAACTTCAACAAAATTTAGGTATGCAATACCTCTTAAAATAAAACAAAACGAAATGAAATGGTCATCAAAATATTTCTTTTTAGATGTTTTTCATTGGGAACTCCGTCCCGTCGACAATGGAGAAACTCGACGAGCGTTTTCGACCTGGAATGCGTGAGAAGGGTCCAAACGTTCCCTACACAGACACCGAGTTTGACGGGGTACTCGTTCGGGTATTTGATGATCAAAAGACCGGGGAGATTTCCACCAAGCGCCCGGCGATCGTTTTCTACCACGGTGGCGGCTGGCGACTCGGCCACATTGGTGAGCTTTTACGTTGATATAAGCAATGGGAAACTTTGGGGACGGGACTCAGGTGGCACGGACCACGCATGGACTCGGGTATTATTCTTGGAAATGCGAGGGCCGAGCGAGAATGACATACACAATAGAAATCCAAGTCTGCTGCCACCTGGCGTTCAAAAGTCTCCTATTTTGTGGCAATTTGTTGAAACGATTTTTTAACAATAACAATGAATGTTAACTTATAGTTATACACATCGTTTAACGGCAGTATCCCGATCCTATCTCTAACAAGCCACACAACAGCGGAGCCAAATTTAACTTGGATGAATAGATTTGAATTTGACATGGGTCTACGTCAGCACCTGTTAAATTTTGTTCAACATTTAGGGGCCTACATGTATTTACATACCTACAAACAGGCTTGTAGGAGTTAATCTTTAATTGTTTCCCCACCTGTCATGCAAATAGTTTTGTTACGCGAGAGCCTTGCAATGATTTATATATTTCTTTTGAAATTGTTCTAAAATGTTTTATTTGTTAACTTTAGACATGCAGCACGGGTTGCTCTCCGAGTACGCGAGAACTTTGGGTGTTGTGATTGTCTCTGTCGAGTAAGTAAAGTTTAAACCGCACAAACTTTCACAAACAACTTTGAAAATAATCGTCCAAAATGTTGTTTTTTCAAAATTGAATATAGATCACTTAATTATTTAATGCAAAGAGAAGAATTGAAACAGACAAGTTTGAAGTTGTCAACAATAAAGTTTGAAAATCAATGAAAACCTGCATTTTGTGAGGTTTTTTTTCAACAAAAACAATGAACACCATATTTGGCTAGAAGTAGGCCTACATCAGTACTGAGCATTGCAACTGTAGTGGTAATTTTACTGATAAACTATGACTGAACCTCTCTCCCCCATTGTAGCTGCACCTTTACCATTGGGGCAATGATGTTCATCGTTGAAAATCTCCTGAGCCACATAATGAATAACGAGACATTTTCTTTAAATCTTTTAGATACCGCTTGGCCCCAAAGCACATTTTCCCCGCTGCTATAGATGACTGTACAACAGCTACAGTTGCTTTCTTACGTCGCCTTGAAGAGTTCAATGTCGACCCAGCTAGAGTTGCTGTCATGGGTGACAGTGCTGGAGGAAACCTTGCTGCAGCTGTCGCTCAAAGGATGACCTTTGACCCTAAGTATGAGGGGTTACCCAAGCTGAAACTGCAGGTATTGATTTACCCTGCCTTGCAGGCGTTTGATTTCCAGCTTCCATCGAGCCAGCAGAATGGCGACTACTCCACTTTAGTTCTGGACCGTTTGACGACAGTAGAATTCTGGGCGATCTACCTCAACAACAAACCGCATCTTAAAACTGCAATATCGCAAAACAAGCACACAACTCGACAAGCGAAGATGTCACCTAAGATACAGAAATGTCTCTCACACGATTATATCCCTGCTGAGTTCAAACAGAGTGGCTATACAGCGCCACCAGCAGTCGATGGTGACCAGGAGTTGTACGAGGAGCTACGTCCGGTTCTTATGAATCCAGACTTTGCTCCTCTTATGCGAGAAGATCTTCAAGGTCTACCGGAGGCGTACATCTTAACGGCTCAGTTTGATGTAATACGAGATGATGGCATTATCTATGCTAAACGTCTTGAAGAGGCAGGCGTTAAAGTCACATGGAAAAACTACAAGAATGGCTTCCACGGCATGTTTGGTCAACAAGACAGCCCACTCAACTCACCATCTGGGATTGTGGCCGACGAAGATTTCATGAAATTTATCAGGGAAAATCTTTAATGGACTTAAAGGACTAACGTCTGCCAGAGAGGGGGATCAGGTCCCGGCGTAGACTTGTGGATAACTCTTTAATGGTCTTACTGTACAAGGTTCTCCCCCACTGCCAAACTAAAAAAATTTGTATACTGGGGAGCCAATGAAAGTGGAGTCTTCACACATTGTGTAATTACTGGTGTTATACCCCCTCAAATAAAGGTTGTAATCTTATTTGAGTTTTTTAAGTAAAAAGAGTGAATTAGTGAAAGTCCAGCTAAAATACTAAGATCTCACAAAGCTCTCAGAGTTATCATGATATTTAATGCAGTAGTGTCTTAAATAAAACGTGTTTAGAAAGTAGGTTTTTTAGTCAGCAGGTGACAGGTTGTAACAAAGCATAATATGTCTGATCTTTAGAACGATGTACAAAGTAAATCAATTTTTATAACATGACTTTTTTTTCTGCAAGTCGCCAGACACACAAGCCCTGAAGGCCACTTAAAGGTGTGGGCTACAATTATTTTTGTCCAGAGGCCGTTGCCACCTGCTCCTAGGGCTGAAACATGGTTACCCCTTCCACAGTCCATACGAATGTAGGCTTGGGTATCATCAGTCTGAAGCCTGGCCGGTAGAGCAGAAAGCACTACCTCCCCAATTTTACGTAGCAAGTGTCACGACCGGGATTCGAACCCACACTCTGCTGATCAAACACTAGAGCTTGAATCCTGTGCTCTTAACCGCTCGGCCGTGACACATTTTAACTGAAAAGTTTGTCGTACAATGTAGTCATAGGTTATGTAGGTGTCTTTAATAATTACATTACAAACCCTGACGTAAATAAACAACTTTTCAAGTAAACAATTTGACAACCGTTTATTCCAACATTTAGTTACGATAATCCATTTCATAAAATCTGTTCAGTTAAAATCTTGATGAGAGATTCTCTGAGCTTCACATTTTACTTGAACATTGGTTCCCAAAACGTGCATTGCCTTTACATATGAAGGTAGTAACAACAAATTATGCACTACATTTACAACCCTTGCCACACTGCCCACGGGTTACCTCAATCCTCCACTATCCTCCACTCTTATACCTTTTCACACCAAAATGTTTCAGATATTTTTCTCTGGGTGTACCATTCGCAATCGTCACAATCCTTCATCTTTTGACGATTTTAAACTCACGAAGGACTTCCATAACAATGTCTTTTTTTATCCTATCCCAAACTTATTTTGACAATGGGAGATATCTTACTGCAGGAGTTCTGCCCTTGTCGCAAAGAAGGTCCTCAGGTTTGGTCTTTTTCGGCGACGGCTGCAAAGGAAGAAGAGAGAAGAAAAAACAGGTGTCAGATTTAACAGGTAAACCAAATGCCTTGTCTATCATGGGAAAGCTTCATTAAAAAGAGGCTAGAATAAAACATCCTTTTCAACTGACAACTAACACCTGTTATCTCCATGTAATTCCTTTTCCAAACAGTGGACTTAATTGAATCACAAACCAGTAGGGCTGCTGAATGGCCAAGACAGAGTAACTGCTCATCCATTAAGTTTAATGACTAGAGTAATTCAATGTACCTGTAAACAAAACACTTGTACGCATGATCCAGTGCTCCATTTAAAAAGCTACCAATATTTATAAGAAAGAACACATCGTTTATTAGTTGATTGTGTTACTGTCATGCCATCACATGATGGATTGCCCATTAATATTATAGACAATGTAACCTGTAACATCACATGTTAACAAATGAGCCACAGAGCCTGCTGTCGATTTCACAAAACTCTTCCTAACTTAAGACTAACCTTAGAAATTGGGACAAGTCCCAACCCTGCACTGTAGCATGCAGACCTTAAGATTAATCCTAAGTTAGGACGAGTTACTCGTCCTAACTCGAGATAAGACGAGTCCTAACTCTTTGTGAAATCAACGGCAGGACTTTGAATTGCAGGCAAGATTTGCAAACAGCTCAATGAGAGAAAAAATTAAAAATCTCACATTGTATGGAGATTGATTTTTTATAAACTTTTATTATGAATAAAGCGGCACATCTCAAAACTTGCTCAGCTGTTACTTTTATAACTCTTAAATTTATGCAGTAATTATGTAAAAATTATGATAGTAGAACAGCGTAGTATCTCGCCTGCCAGAAAAACCCTGCAATATACAGTGTCATTCTTTTTCTTTTAAACCAAGTATTTTTCTTACCCTTTCTCTTCGTTCTGTAAGTTTGGCGTACTCTGTCGCATAAAACTGAAAGACTTCCTCGCAGTCTTTGCGAATCTCGTGTCCTACAGGATTGTACTGGATGCAGTTGTTATGAACCAACATCATGTCGACATGGAAACCCGAAAAATCATCATACTGGCCACTCTGAAAGCAAAATGCGTGTTTGTCATTTAAAACAAATAATGAAAAGAAAAAGAAAAAAAAAGAAACATGGCAATAATAAAACTGGCACTACTTCAATTTATCCGAACAGAGTAGAACAATAAATTTTACCATTATGGCTTCAATGGTCAGAAACGCCCACAGAGAATAACCATTTCTAAAATATAAAAATAACTGATTTATATTCCAAATATTCCTTACAATATTCATAGTTTGTAACAAACAATTACCGTATATTTCCATTCAAACTGTCATTACCATCGTGCAAAATACACACTGCTCTAAACATATGACAGAACCCAAGCCAAGGCAAAAGCCCACTCCTACGTTCAGAAGAGGTCCTTTGAGTCGGACATGGGATAAGCAAGGTGTCTGCTCAATATTGAAGGGAGGTCTAATATTGTTAAAGTTTTACAACGTGCACTTATCCACCAATGGTGCTGTTACAAAGGAAGAGAAAAAAAACAAAAGGTGAAGAAAATTCATCTTAAGACTTTTTAATTACCTCCAGTTTCCTCTTGACTGTACCAAAATCCATGGGAGTCTTTATAACTCGATTATAACCAGGAGCTTCAGCAGCTGCAACTATAAGACATAAGAAGAAGAAGAATAACTAGCCATACGGTACAGGTTTTAACACCTGTTCAAACATATAGGTTTTTGTCCGAACAGAAACAAGGCCTTTGAGTTAGTATTTCATGCAGTGTAAAGATAAATCAGTAACTTTGTGTGTGGAAAAGTCTTTCAGATGTAGTTAATTTTGTACTAGATATAACAGACTTTCTAAGGGTCGCACAAATACTTTTCTAGTAAGAATATTTATCCGCCTTTGGAGAGTAATTTGGGGTCAATTGTTCTCTGGACATTTATTGGCTTATCTGCATTTTAGATATACTGCAAACATAAATATAATTTCAGTTTATAATTTTTTATTTATTTTATTATTTTTTATTATTGTAGTTTGAAACCTGATGACGTCATCATGACATCATGATTTAGTTGCATCTTCATGTTAAGGCTCAGTTGCCTCTTAGTTTCAAGGCTCATTTCTGTTTCATTTTCTGTTAAACTTATTTGACAAAATGTTCAATAAAATTGCAAAAAATCAATAATGAAGATCATTTTGACATCCAAACTTGCAACGGAGTGAATTCTTTACCTGGTCTTGTAAACCATGAGGCAGCATTCAAGTCCCCCTTGGATCGATTGGCACCTCGGAATCGCATCACACGCTGAAGCAAACTAACAAATCAATCAAGAACTAATAATCAATCAAGAATTGGTAGATGATCAAGAACTGATAATCAATCAATAATTGGTAGATGATCAAGAACTGATAATCAATCAAGAATTGATAGATGATCAAGAACTGATAATCAAGAATTGGTAGATGATCAAGAAACTGATAATCAATCAAGAACTAACAATAAATCAAGAATTGGTAGATGATCAAGAACTGATGATCAATCAAGAACTAACAATAAATCATGAAGTGTTTTTCAATAATTAATAATCAATCAAAGGTAATCAATCACCGATGATCAATCAAGAACTAATAATCAACCAATACATAATTAACCAAGACTAATTAAACATGTTTAAGAATTCTATAGTATCAGTATCATGTAACAATAAACCAATAATCAATTAAAATTGAAAAAATTTAACTATTAAACGTATTATGTAAAAAAACAAGTTGCAAAAAAAAAATAATAATCATACAAATATTTCAGTTAACAACAATCTTTCAAATTATTTCTGCAGACAAAGTTCAATCAAATAATTCCTCCGTTAATAATCAATCAAACAAATCAGTCACACATTTCGGCAAACAATCAACAATTTCAGTGGACAGTATTACAATCAAATATTTCAAAGAATAATATAATCAAACATTCTAGAAGAAAAACACTGATCCGGCATTTCAATGAACAAAAATCAATGAAAAAGTGGACAATGATCAATCAAAAGTGTCAATAGCCAATAATCAAACATTTCAACTGACAATAATAAATCACAAATTTCAGCGAAGAAATAATCAAAAAAAAATTTCCGTGGACAAAAATCAATCACACATTTCAGTGGTCAGTATTCAGTCAACATTTTAATTTGACATTAAGTAAATTATACATTTTGATGGCAAATAATCAATTCAACATTTCAATGGACAATAATAGTCAATAACAATCAATCATTTCAGAGAACAATCACCAATCAAACATTTCTCAAACATCTTCAAAATAATTTTTAGTCCAACGCCTTACTTGAAAGCAGCTCTTGCCCAACTGGACATGCTGGTAGGTCCGGGCTCATCGTCTATTGGAGCTGGTGCCTTCCGCTTACGGCTACTAATCCTGACGTTAAGAGAGTCACTGGTACCCCGCTCCTCTGATCCAGAACCAGTAGCAACCGTGTAACTACCATCTAAAATAATAATAGTAATAATAATAATAATAATAATAGCGGCTTCTTTATAATATTATAGGCATAAAATAATCTGTGAAAATTTGGGCTTAATTGGCCGTCGAAGTTGCAAGAAAATAATGAAACCAAAAACACCCTTGTTACACAAAATTTGTGTGCTTTCAGATTCTTGAGAACGGTTTCAAATCAAATATTTTAGTGAGAAATTACCTCTTTCTCCAAAACTACATTACTTAAGAGGGAGTTGTTTCTCACAATGTTGAATAATATCAACAGCTCTCTGTTGCTCGTTACCATGCAAAAATATATTTGAGTTGTTACCAAATGTGTCAAACCGTCAATTTCAACCGTCAGTTTCGTATCCAAAGGCGTAGGACGCATTGAACCCATCCTAAGTTAGGACGGGTGACTCATCCTAACCTGAGATAGGATTAATGTTAGCGTGGTGTGAAATCGGCTGCAGTGCCTTGACGTAGAAAGTATAGCTGAACAATGTTATGCTTGGAAGAATTTAGCAAAATACCAGTTACAAATGTCTTGTTTCTGATCCCTACCATGTATCTTGGCGGGGCTGGTATCTGGACTCGTTAATAGTTGTTTCTCCTCATCGTCCTCTTCCTCTTGGAGTCTCTGACTAGTAAAGTCTTCAAGCTTCATCTGGGAGATATCAACGGACCCGGATTCCATCACCACGCTAGCAGCCGCCTTCTGACCAGAGGACGAGATTGGTTCAAAGGTCTGTCAATCATAAAAAAGAGATGTGACGTCATCAAAAACGCTTCAAAGAAATTAAGCAAAGCTTTCAAGCAAAATGTTTATCCAAACAGAGTTGTGACGTCATCATAAACGCCTCAAATACATTTTCACAAAGCTATTAAGAGAAAGAAAAAATTCCATCGGGCAACATTTTGTATGTCTACTTACTGCCAAATTCTGCACTTACGAACACCATTCTCCCCTTATTATACTGTACTAGCGCCAAACGCCAAATTTCTGTGCTAGCTGTCAAGCAAAGAATGCCTAGTAACATCAGCTGAACGAAAATGGAGAGCTTTAATGAAGGAAGTTTAAGCTTAGATTTGGGAGGAAAACCTTAGAGCATTAATCCAGGGAAAATCCCTGCAGTCAAGTATGGACTAAAAACCCAATCCACCTAGTGCCCCCGGCCACCCGAGTCAATTGTACTCACTGTTTGACTTCTCCAAGACGGTCCGCCAAGTTGGGGTACGGCAACCTCAGCGACTGCTTTCTTCGACAAACGATTTCCTTCTCGCTTCTCACTTGACAATTCCAAAACTTTTCCAGCTGTAACCTGAGTGGAATCTGCAGCCTGCTGAGGGCCAGTGGCTTCAGATGGCTTCTGACTGTCACTTGGAGTCTTCCCCCGACCACTACGGCCGCCAATCGCTCCATCTTCTAGACCCTCACTCTCAAGGAACAGTTCGAACTGATCAACAAATGACGATACATCCTCCGATGACAGATTGACCCTCTCAGTGACCACGCCTTGTTCCTCTACCGTCATGTCCTTCCCGCCATCCCCCGACCGTTCTTGTTGGACCTTTTTATGGATGGTGACATCAGAGAGACCTGCTGGACTGACAGTTCTGTCGCCAGGTTGTGGGCTACGAGACTCGATTCGCTTTGCTAAAAGAGCTTTATTTTGTTCCTGAAGAGCTTTCTCAACTTCCATAGTGGCTGTTTGGAGAAAGGACGTAGATGGGGCAGACTTTCCTAAAGAAATAAATTGAAAACAATATTTTATAAATGCGATCAGATAGTAAGATAACATAATTCTTCCAAACAGCAGGCTCCGTGCTGACAGCATTACCCCGGAAGTCAGATATCCTCCAACCTTTCAGTATTAAAGGCAAATTGCACCTTTGGTTTTTGGAACTGTTCAATGGTTTAAATCATATATAAATGCAGATGTATACAAAAAATCGAACCTGCGAAAATTTAATTTGCGAACTCCAGAGCATATAAAAAAATATGTGCACAAAAGAAGAATACCCGTAGTTCCTTATAGGAACCTCAAACTTTTTCTTGTCCTTGTTTATTGTCTGTCCCCAGGCATCCCCACATAAGCCTCCGCTTCAAGATGATGCCTCCATACTCTATTTATTTATTTTTCTCTGCCTCATTAAATAGCTTCGTTTATTGGTGTTTCCTTTAAAAATAAAAATTTTGTGTTCTGTTTTCATGAAGTATGGAAAAATGAATGAATGAATTTATAATTAAGCATAATGATCAAATTTGTTTCCATTCAATACCTGATTTAACTGAAGTTAAAGCTCTCTTGAGTTTACTCTGCATGTTGGACAGTAATTGCGACGCCCCTTCCATCTGCATTACTCCTCCGGCACCGGAGAGTTCATATTGAGACACTCTGGGCATAACAGGTGAAGTCTGTGAGATTCTTGAAGGAGCGGGATTTGAGGACTGAGACGGAGAGGGAGACGGGGAGTAGGAGATTCTTGTGATGGATGGGGATGAGGCGGAGGATGCCATTTGGGTAAGATCAATCGTCTGTCGGCTTACATCTGTTGGTAAGAAAAACAAGTCAACAAATCGGAATATAGTCTTTAAGGGAAAATATACATTTGGTTTTTGAAGCCGTTTGATTGCTTTAGTTCTATATAAAAATAGATAAATACAATACAACTGCTTGCTTCTTGAAGTGCCATCACCGAGGAGCTCTAAAATCGCAGTTTCGTCTTGAAGTCTTGCGCTCTTTCACGGACCTGCAAACTTTTTTATCAAAAGGTGGTCATGTTTTTGAGGTATCATCGAAAATCCAGAGCGGTTACGTCCACGCAGGAAGAATAATCAGTACTTGGAATGCACAATCTGAGAAAAATATCCGACAGTTACACCTCTCAAATTCAATTTTTTGGGGGATTAAAACTGATGATTGTTAATATTGATATATAAATAACATTGAGACAACTGTTACATCAGTAGTTTTCAAACTGTTGTTCATTTGAATGGACACGCAAACAAATGTGTACCCATGATTCTGGCTGTGCGCATATCCAAACAGACACCTAGCCGTAGCCAATAGCTGCAGCCAAACACTAGCCTAGTCTTTATCTTTACCTGGGTGTGATCTAAACTCTAGTAGAGCTTTGATGGCTGAGGAGGCAGAGTCAGGTGGCGCTCCATCGTAATCGATCCATTCACTATTGGGATGGAGCCCTCGCTTGACGCTTCCAGAAAGCTCTATAAACACAACAGTAGACAAGACAGTTTATTGAAAATGGCAGTTGCCAGATCCTTTATCCTCTGGCAGGTTAACAGGTTAGCCTCCGCTCAAGTCTGAATATTAAGTTTACAAACTATTAAAAGTCAAGTAAAAAGTCACAAGTACTACTACTACTTATAAAAATAACAGATCAAGGCGCTGTGAACATTTGAGTTAGAATCGATACCACAGTTCTGTTTTGAGCAATTTCTTGAATGTAGCAGCTGAGGTAGAAGAGCAGATACTGTGGGGAAGATCGGTTTAAAGGCGGGGAACAATATAACCAAAGGCGCCTTGGCCAATAGATTTGGAGCAGGGAGTTGCATTCAAGGTGAGTGGGTTCATGAAATGATCGTAGTCTACTGTCCCGGTGATGGAATGATATGAGCCTAGAAAGATAAGATGGAGCCTGGGAGTTGATGGATTGTCAGATGATCAGGAAAGTAAATCAATAAATATAAAACTTCAAACGCCAATTTGTTTTACCTTCTTTGCTAGGTACCTCATCCAAGGAGCCTGGAGGTTTACTGCTCTGCAAGGCATTTGGAGATATTGATGCCACTTGCCGTCTCTATACCAAACAAAAGAGAAAGAGAATGACCATTATTGATGGACATCAAATGACCTTTGCATTTGATGACCCCAAATTCAGCTTCATTAGTCGACAAGTTTTTGAGAAGAAAAAAGTGAAAATAACAGAGAGGAGAGTCAAATAATGTTCCGGGAGTCAAACAAAAAAATAATGATTTTTTTTTTACTCATTTCTTTAAAAACTACAGCAGCTCAGCAAGTACTATTTGAAGGTGAGCTTTCAACCATCATTATCTATTAATCGTGTAAGTTTAATGTAAGTCTGTGGACGTTTGTGTTTTGTGTTGTACAAAAAGTACCAAAACCCTTTAAAAACACTAACTTCTTCGTTTTTTTTTCCAACAAGGATTCCTACCTGATTGGGCTGATTGCCACTCGTCCTTATTGTTATCGGGCTTCTCATTCGCTTTGGTGATTTCACCGTCGTTGTCATGGTAATATTACCACCGGTACTCTGTAATGTCGGAAAGCGAATACTCGAGGCTGACAAATTAGAGGCAGTTGTCGTTGAAGTTACGCCAGTTACCATGGCGATCCTGGGTCGCTGCAAGAGTGAGCTGGTCATAATATTGTGCACCTGCAAAAAAAATGTTTAACTATTATAAAGTCAAAGGAATGGTATACGTTTGATAATCACTCTTAAAATTTATGGCAAAAAAAAACTTACTAAGTTAATAGTACTGCAGCTTTCGATAGAATCACTTCACTTTTAAGTAAAGTGCTATGGCAAGAATGAGCATTTTTTATTCCCCAAAGTTTGAACCTGAGAAACATTACTGTCAGATACAGTTCTCAAATTGTGTATTTTAATGGAGGATTATTTTTCCATCAACAACATGACTGCTCCTGATTTTCAGTTATATGCCAAAAAGGCCTTTTGCGATGAAATTTTCACAGGTTAGTTTTAATTGTATATCTACATTTGTACAGGACTAAAAAATCTAACAGTTCCAAAAACCAAAGGTAAATGTTCCACTTGAACAGCGATTACCACAAATAGTTGTCAGTACTTACTGGTGAGTTTTTAGCTGACTCTGTGAGTTGAGCTGGAGATGGTTGAGGGTGTGCTTTGTGCATCATCACAACGCTTGTCTTACCAGTCATCTTCTGTGTACCACTCGTCAACGATTGGCCAACATCTGAACAAAACAAACAAAAACTAACAATATAATATTTTTCCAGACTTTTTTTTTTACGAGAATTAGACCATAAATGGATTTTTTCAGTGTTGTACTCGTTCTCACAGGGCTTGAATTTTACACTGCATTTCTGAGGCCAGTGATTTTAACCAATAAAAATTATGACTGAACCAAAACTGTCTTAGGTTTTTCAATTTAATATTAAAGGCAGTGGACACTATTGGTAATTACTCAAAATAATTATTAGCATAAAACCTTTCTTGGTGACAAGTAACGGGGAGAGGTTGATGGTATAAAACATTGTGAGAAACGGCTCCCTCTGAAGTGCCATAGTTTTCTAAAAAAGAAGTAATTTCCCACGAATTTGAGTTCGAGACCTCAGATTTAGAACTTGAGGTCTCGAAATCAACCATCTAATCGCACACAACTTCGTGTGTTAATGATGTTTGATTCTTTCATTACTATCTCGCAAGTTCGATGACCGATTGAGCTCAAATTTTAATAGTTTGTTATTTTATGCATATGTTGAGATACACCAACTGTGAAGGCTAGTCTTTGACAATTACCAATAGTAATGCCTATAATACCTTTCTGCGTAATGATTCTTCATTAACAAAAAAATTATGTTACAATTTTTGTTTCGAGTCTGCTATAATATCTTTCAATTTAAAAAGAGTATCAAAGTACACTTGCATATAATAAGAATAGAACACTTCTCAGAACCAACACTACTCAACACAGATGTACACATGGCACTACTGAAAACCTCACCAACCTATACTCACACCATGCAAAGGTTTCTAACCCTACTTACTTGTAGTTGTGGCTGCTTTGAAGCTCTGGACAGTCTTTGGTTTGTTGGCTCCAGCAATGCTGATGATACCTCCAGGCTTAGGCCTGGGCTATTGCAAGCCTCGCCTTACTATACTCACACCATGCAAAGGTTTCTAATCCTACTTACTTGTAGTTGTGGCTGCTTTGAAGCTCTGGACAGTCTTTGGTTTGTTGGCTCCAGCAATGCTGATGATACCTCCAGGCTTAGGCCTAGGTACGGGAGACATCGATGACATGTGATGAGAGATAACTCCGGCTGAACTCGTTCCAATCACTACTTTATTACCTACATGGTTAAAATGTTAACAAAACAAGAAAATAAAAATTCACAGCACTGCTTATCGGTAAGTATATTTTTTATTTACTATGGCAGAAAATGTGGCTTAAGCTTTAAAAGCATATTTTACAGGCGGCCAGCTTGCGTATCCACCATGGACTTGCATTGTTGCGTCATTCATTTTCGTAAAGTAAGCAGCAGAAGGTTAGCATGCCTTTTATGTACTTACGGTAAGCAGCTGAATGGAAATCTTACAGTAAGCACAAAATCCGCTAAGCAACTCTGCATTTCTGTTCGCAGAGCCGTCCAAAACTGGTCAAACTCCTTGGAACAATAGAAGCCTAATCCAAAACCTTTAGTCTCTCCTCAATTTGCTTTAAGATATTCTTGACTCAAGAAAAGTATGTCTGAAAATCAGTGCTTGCCCAGTATAAGCGGAAAGCTGGAGATCAAAAGCGCATAATTCATAAATAAGTAGAGCCATGAATTTTGGCCCAGGTGATGGGATGTCCATGTGTTTGGTCTCACCTGCTATTGTAGTCACAGGCATGGAGGTCATCATAGCAGGGGATGGCATAGACGCCTTGGAGGTCGTTTCTATGGTAACAGTAGGTTGACCCATTGACCTCTGGTGTTTACTAGTAGCAGTAACACTGACAGACTGACTGAAACTTTTCACACCTTGTAACAAGAAAAGATGTAAACTATGCTTATATACATATTCATGACCAGAACAGTAAATACATATTCAGAAGTCTATGCTGGTCTCTAATTGGCCAAACATTGGCGTTATTATTTTATGCATACTTCATGACCCGAAAAGTAACAATTTAACTTAAAGACAGTGGACACTATTGGTAATTGTCAAAGACCAGTCTTCTCACTTGGTGTATCTCAACATATGCATAAAAAAACAAACCTGTGAAAATTTGAGCTCAATTGGTCATCAAAGTTGCGAGATAATACTTCAGAGGAAGCCGTTTCTCACAATGTTTTATACCATCAACAGCTCCCCATTACTCGTTACCAAGTAAGGTTTTATGCTAATAATTATTTTGAGTAATTACCAATAGTGTCCACTGCCTTTAAATACAAATGTGTTTGAAAAAAAGTTTACCTGTCTCTGATTTGATTTGTTGCTTCTTATTGCTTGCGTTCATACCGGGCCCCATTTGGGTCGTCACATCGGGGTGCTGTGCCATCTGCTTCATGAGTTTCTGTTTCCCGACAGCTCTCACCCGAGGCTTCCCGGCCATGTTTGTAGATACGTAGGATGCCATCTGTGAGCTTATCAATGATGCTGGGTGTAAACAATTTGAAATACAAAGTAAGGCATAAAAAAAAAAAATTCTTGCCCTTTTGGCTAAAAGATCGGGAGGGTCGGTCGGTCATTTTTGTTTTCAATAGGCCTACGCCAGAGGAAAAAAAAAACACACACATTTTTGGACGATCTTATCCCCAAATGTTGGCCCTAAATAATACTTTTTCAATCAAAAAACATTTTCCTCCACCAGGCAAGGAGTTTCAAAGGGATGCAGTACTGGTACTTACTGGTAGTCCTTGCTGTGATGACAGTGCTTTTGATGGACGGTACTGCTCCAATGTTCCCTGATGCTTTCCTCCCCGTACTGATGACTGGGATCGTCCCCGGCATGGTCTCGGGGCTACTAGGAAACTGACGACTGCTGGAAATCTGGCAGGTTTTTCTCTCCATCTGCTGTTGGGATAACTGGGCGTGCTGTCTGACATTCGACCTGCTGGCGGCGGACTGCTGTCGCCCTCGTTGCGTTACGATCGGTTGTTGTGCGCCTCCGGGTTTCATGTCGGGCTGTCGAGACAGGGACTGACCGGACATACTGGTCAGTATGACAGACTGCTTGGTGCCTGATTTGATGATAGGCGACTTGGATGAGGGTACACTGTGTGACCGTTGTAGGATGGACGGGGTGAAGGATGTCGAGCTGCTAGACACCAAGATTACCTGAAATCAAAATAACCTTTTCGTTATAGACCGAGCAAGTATTTTTGATATGCGCAAGACTTGCACAGTCTAACCTTTTTTAAATCTTACTTTTATGCTTTCTATTTTTAAATTCTCAAAACTTATTTACCGTTAAAAATGGAGGAATCACATTCCCGCCTTACTACTTACTTTCTGAGCTGCATTACTACTCGCTGATTGCCCACTAGCGGCCTTGGTGTAGGTATATTTAACCGGTGACTGTGCACTACTCATTCCCGTCTTAGCGACACTACTCATCGATGACGACAGCGAAGGTTTGCCAGCAGGCGCCATACTCAACCCAATGAGCGACTTGTTATTCGATAAATTCATACCGACGTGTTGTTTGCTTGGGTTGAATCCAAGGTGCTGTTGCTTGGTGGCCGGTAAGCTCAGTGATCGACTGGTCGTGATGATGTGTCCGCTCGATGATTTGGGACTCGGTGGGGCGAGTAGACTCACTGGGGCTGAGGTTTGTTGGCCGTGGGGCGAGGGCAGTGGCTCTTTTGATGGTAGTCCGCTAGACGAGTCATAGCGAGATCTCTTCACTGGAGGAGTATCAACTTCAATATCTGGGCCACCTACACAAATTCAGAAGCCAAAAAAATGAATGCAAGTTTGCCCCAAACGTTTTACTCTTGGTATGGCACTACAAGAAAAGAAAAATTATTTAATGTGAAAAGAACTCAGGTGAGCTGAACGTAGGATTTGATATTCCTCTGAGTACAGTTAGATTGTAAGATGGAGGGAAACATGCACCAGGCAAGGAGTTCCAAAGAGATGTAGTAAAAGGACAAAAATGGCATACCAGGTTATTTCTTATATTAATTGTTTTTGTTTTTGTTTTTGTTTGTATACTCAGTACTTTCCAGAGTCCTGTGAAAAAATATCACAGGCATGTTACTCGGGTGGGATTCGAACCCACGACCCTTGCGATTCTAGAGCAGTGTCTTACCAACTAGACTATCGAGGTTGCCCGGTAGCTAGAGGCAGTTTGAATCCTATGTTTTGGCAGCGGGTACCGCAACGGTAATAAGAGATGTTAAATTTGCATCAGGTTATTTCTTGCGGATGCAGCTTTTTAACCTTATGTGTTTATGAAAAACTTCTATGGGCTCGCAAAAACACTTCTCAACTTGCCTCTTGGGATACTTACACTAGCCTGGTGTCTAGGAAAAACTGTGACGGGCTAGAAAAGCCACTTCCTAACTTGCCTTTGGATAATTGTCACCCAAAAACATTTGAGCCTGAGGCCGTGTCCGAAACGACGACTTTAGCTACAGCTAGATCAGCGATCTGGCCATAGCTGTAGCTGAATGTGCAGTTTTAGATATGACCTGAGAAATGATTTATGCATGAATTGTTTCTCGGAGCTAAAATTTATGACTATTTTATGGTCCTTACTTTAGGGAGACTGAAATAATGGAGGAGGAGGTGAGGGTTTAAAATCCTGCGTACCTTTTACTGGAATGGAGATGCCGCAGGGTAAAACCACGACATTGGGTGAAGGGCTCGGAGGCTGATGCTGAGGTTTCATTCCGACACTGCTATTCTCATTTCCAATCGGTACTTTAACAAAAAATAATACAAATAGTTATTTTAACAGCACTGCACTCCTGGAATTACACAAAGTACTATGCTAGTAATCCCCCGAAAATGGGGAAAGGGAGATTTTGACAAATTTGGTTGCTGTCTTTTTAGCATTTCTCAATTCACATGTTTTAAAGGATTTGGGTACTTTTTCAAAATGTCCATAGATTTACATTAAACTTACAGGGTTTGAAGATAATGATAGTGGAAAGCTTCCCTTCAAATCTTACTTACTGAGGTGCTGTAGTTTTTGAGAAATGAGTAAAACAATGCCATGAAAATACGTTTGTAAATGATTAAAATAATTTTCGTCTCATGAGACGAAAATTATTTTAATCATTTACTTTGTTTTACTCATTTCCCAAAAACTACAGCACCTCAGCACGTAGTATTTTCAGGGAAGCTTTCTACTATCATTATCTTCAAACTGTGTAAGTTTAGTGTAAATCTGTGGACATTGTGTTTTTTTGTCCCACAAAAGTTACATAGACCCTTTTTAACAGGCAAAGCTCTAATGACGAAAAACAAATCATCACAGTAGTAGTTTTTCAAAATTAAACAAAAGTTAGGACATTTTTTCTTACTTTCTTTTCTAGCCGTTTCCGAGGGCAAAGGGAGTGTCAGATTATGGCTGAATGCTGCATTGGCTGCCTGGTTAGCCGTTAAAGAGAACACAGTCTGTGGTACGAGCCTTGGCATCAGGGGTATCAGACGACGTCCTTCAATGGCCCACTCAGCAGAGTTATTCGGTCCGCTCAATCTGGGTTGGATGAAAGAATCACATATTTCAATCAAAACAAAATTCTTCGATTCAGGCGATTAACAATTGGTCTGATATCCAAAAAAATGCAGTACAACATGGTCCAATTTCTTGGCTTTGCTTACCGCCAAATTCTGTGCTGATGATTACCGTTCTCCCCTTACTGTACAAGCGCCAAATTTCTGCGCTAGCTTTGTAAGCGAAGAATGCCTTATAACGAAGAGCACGCATGGGTACAACAAAAAAACTTCCCTGCTCACTGGTGAATTAAGCCCGACGGTAAGCGTTGATTCTTTGTTTAATACGGTAAGCAGAGCAAAGAACTTTGGTCCAGAAGAGCATGTACACCAAAAGTGTAAGAATTTAATGGCCTGGGTTTACATCCAGTTTGTCATACCTCTCCGCAACTGTGGATAGTTTTTCATCGTTGACGGCTCTTCGGACCTCGGCACGATGACGTTCTGTAGAAATACTACAGGAGATAAAATATGAACGTCAGTCACGGCAGATGGTTATATTTTGTTGCGTCAGTACAAACACAAAAAGCAAAAGGTTTAATCCCCCGAGTCGGCCAAAACTTGGGAGGCAGCATATTAAAAAAGAATGGACCATTACCCTAAATATTTACTTCCCAATTTATTACCTGAGTGTCGTTGATAGTTCGTTGAGAATATTTTTCTTGTCTTTGGTCAAATCACCCTGGGCACGGAAGGCGCTGACAATCCCAGCGTACGCCTCAAGTTCAGTTCGTCTTAATAATCTCTTGCACTCATCTTTACTCATGTCAAGTAGCTTTGGCCACATCTTGAATGATGATGGGATGATCTTTTATAAAAAACAAAGAAATTACAAACTATTTCCTTAAGACAATACTGTTAAAGGACCACGTTGCCTTGGATCGGACAAGTTGGTCTATAAAAAGCGATTTTAACCGTTTGATATAAAATGTATGGTTAGATAGATGTTGTAAAAGTAGAATACAATGATCTACACAAATATGTCTCAAAATTTTGTGGTTCTCCTTTTACCTCGTCGACTAACACAGTCGGCCATTTATGGGAGTCAAATTGTTGACAACCATAAATGGCCGACCGAGTTAGTTCGCAAAGTAAAAGGAAAACAATGCAATTTTGAGGCAAATTTGAGTGGATCAGTATGAGTATATTCTACTTTTGAATTATCTATCTAACCATGCATTTCATAACAAACGGTTTCAAACGCTTTTCATCGACCAACTCGCCCGATCCCAGGCAATGTGTTCCTTTAAGTTTTCAACCATAAAACCTTAGTCATGGCGGAGCAGTTAGTTAGAGCTTCAAACTCAAGCTCGAGAACTGGTCGCGACCCTTGTGTTCTTTGATTTGAAAGCAAAGCCAAAACACTTCCAAATTAATATTTCTTCATCCTTCAGATGGGATGTACTAAAGCCGTAAGTCCCGACTCCCGAGTGAGGTTATGAAAACTATCATTGACAATGCATGTAGATCCTAATTGACAATTATTGTAAAAGAACCATACACTTTTAGGAAAAGGAAGAGAAGAACACACAGTGACACACGGGTGTACAGACTCAGCAGAGCAGGTCAGTCAGTGTCATTTTTTTAGAGTGTCAATTTTGTTTTTTATCAAATAGCAACTAAGACTCTGTCCATAACGTTTACCCTTTAAAAGCAAATCTGTAACTACAAGCCCATTTTCTTACCCTATTTTCTTGAAGAAATCTTGCTGTTTTCAGCAGCTAAACGACAGTAGTAGAGGAGCGCGCCATTACATCGTCTACCATACCAAGCAGAATCATCAAAACCATGCAGTCAGTATTCGTCGGTAAAGTAAAATACCGCCCTCTACGACCAGTGTAGGATCCTCGTCTTCTAACAGAAAAAGTACAGTATTTGTCGACCCCGCGTTCAAGTTGCACTTGAAAAAAAAGTTGCAACGCAATATTAAACAAGTACACAAAACTGAGGAGGAGTTTGAGAGCTAAAAATAAAAAGGGGAGAGGCAAAAGATCAACATTGTTTTGTTTTGGTTTTGGGCCTCCCTAGAAGTAGAATCGAATCGAGATAATTTTCATAATAAATTATGGCAGCCGTTGTCAACCGAATTTTAACTGCACCAACAGTGTTGAACTGTCGGGCTGGATTGACATTTGGCCGACGTTTAGCGTAAGTATTTTGAACAAAAAGTAAATCAGTAAGTCACAACACCTGACAAACAGTGACAACAAAAGCAAAAGTCCTGTAGTTTTAAAAACAAAATCCTATTGCAATAATTTGTGTGTTAACTTTATGAGTAAAGCAGCCTAGCCTGCACACATAAAAAGAGAAGCACCATCAACCACCCAAGAAGATTATGATTGTTAAATATTTTATTGTATGACATGACTCATGAGTAATTGGATAAGAAGGCAATTATAATTGATGTGTATTTTAGGGGTTTAGCATGTTTAGTAATTTGTTCTCTCTTGTCTTGCCCTTGTTACAACAATTACAATACAATACAGGTTCGAATCCCGGTGAGTTCATTCATTGCATTATTTGATTGATTGCTAACTTTTCTTCCATTCCTTCCAGCGTTGATAACAGGTAGATACATGCCATGGTAGTTGCGATAGCGTAACCCTCCTCTCGAGCAGCTGTTAGGAGGAGGGTTACGTTATCGCAACTAGATACATGGAGACCATGGAGACTGGATGAGAGAGGAGACAGAGGATGGAGGAGAGAAGGGGAGCGGAGGAGAATTCACAATTTTTAATTTTTTTTCACAAAATATTTTAGGATTTAGCCAAATATCCATCGTCCAGACCGGTCCCAATGACAACTATTTATTTTACACTTTTTATATTTACTCAATCGATTGACTACATCCTCAGGTGTGAGAAAAATTTTTTTTACAAAATTTAAGTCAACTACATACTGATTAATTTTTATTTGACGCAACATATACACCGATGTTACTCAGTACTTTCCCCGAGTGCTGTGAAAAACATCACAGGCATATAATACACAAGTGGGATTCGAACCCACAACCTTTGCATCTCTTCAATCAGTGTGGTACCCGCTGCTAAAATATAGGATTTGAACTGCATCTAGCTACCCGGCAATCCCGGTGGTCTGGTTGGTGAGACATCTGCTAGAATTTGAAAGGTTGTGGGTTCGAATCCCACCCGAAATATGCCTACTGATTTTTTTCACAGAACTTAGGAAAGTACTATAGTATATAGTGCTAAAGTTGCGATAACGTAATCCTCCTGCCGACGGCGAAGCGGGAACCCTCCTGCTTTGCCGTCGGCATGAGAGTTACGTTATCGCCAACTAACAGTCCTAACGTATGGGTAACACCCCAAATTAATATTATTTATCCCAGAAGCAAATTTAACTTCTATTATATACTGATATCATTCATTTTTACCTCCATGTGCAGATGTACTCCATCTTCCTTGAGCAGTGAGTCAAGTCACAGACTTCCTTCTCATCAAGTGAGATCTTTCCACCGGTTGATCTTCAAGAATCCTCTCCAACAACAGTCTCAATCAACATGTGTGAAATGTATGTAAATATTGAACAAAAAATGAGGATGAAACCTCCTTTTAAAATCCTCCATTTTGGTGTTAGTTTGATTTGGTATTGCACAGCTACATAGTAATCGAAAGAATGAGTATGGTTTTGCAACAAAAGGGCTTGCAATTTGTTTCAGGCAGCCTGGGAGATGTGGCCAATAGCCTGGGTTAAGCAAAAAATATTGCTTAACAATTTGCTGCTTAGCAGAAATGAGCAGGATACCAGTCACAATTTGTACATGTTACATGGCATTTTGGCTATATAAACTTATTCTGGTAAGCATATTTTGTTGTGCTTATTAGCTACTTTTTTTCTGCTTAGCAGTTCTATGAAATTGGGCCATTGTGGGCTACTTTTCAAAAAGCTTAAGCACATGGCCTGATTAAGTCGCAGTATGTTGGAAGTTTGGATAAGACTGGGTGTAGCTAAAATGATCATGGAACTGAACATAAAGCACTTTCAGTAGAACTAAAAAGAATCTGTACAACCTTTTTGTAATGCTTTTTTGGGGGGTTATTTGTTCATATTTGTTGTGTTGTCATTTAGCCTTCAAGAAAGACTCTGCTAGGGTCGAAATGTTAGGCCATTAACTACTTTTTGCAAAAAAAAATTTAAATTCAAATTTTTTTTGACAGCTCAAGTCCAGTTTTGCCGAGCCTGGAGCAGCGACTCTTCAGTCCTTGAGGAGGATGACGTCAATGTATTTTACGAGGGTTTGGTGAAGCGAATTGAAAGTCGCGACATTCAGCTGATTGATGTGAGGGAAGCAGCAGAGTTGGCTGAATTTGGGCAGATTACCGGCTCAACGCATATCCCTTGTAAGTCAATCCTTAGTCTTGGTTCTAAGACCTTCGTATGTATTAGGTCCCAGCCTTGCTACCATGGTCAGCGCGCCGTATCGCATGTTGTTAAAAGAGGACAGCAAAGCAAAGAAACACAAAGCAGAAATGCGATTTGGGACTTCACAATGTGTTCTTTATAAGCAGCACCTCTTAAAATAAATTTTCCACCCAAACTTGAGCCCTGCTGTAGATGGACTTGTGGACAAGTTGTTAAAATGTCTGTTGCGGTGATAGCAGTCCGACTCTATTCCGAATCTACCCGCGGTATTCTCACGAGACTGCTGGCTCCGCGAGACTTCTGCTCTCCAACTACGGCCCCATTTATAAAAAGAAGTCGGCAACCAGCAGTTCACGCGAGAGCATGAAGTGATCTGGCGAGAGCACTGCCACAACTCGACTATATCATCGCGGCAGACCATCAACCACTTGTCCACCAGTCTATGCTGTGAATGGCCTAATGATTGTTAATTTCTTCTAAGTGGTTTGTATGTTTCTCTTTCCAGTGGGTGAATTGGTAGACTCCTTGAGACTACCTGAAGACAAGTTTGAGATGAAATACAAGAGCCCTCGGCCCAAGGAGGCGGAAGACAACATCGTGTTTCATTGCAGAAGTGGAGTACGCAGCTTGAATGCAGTCAACCTTGCCAAAGAGCTAGGATTTACCAAGTAATTGAATGTTTCTTTGACTTTACTTTAAAAGATTTAGTGCACTCAAGTTCTGGTTGCTGAGTCATCAGGGTGTGGGTTCGAATCCCTGTCGTGACACTTGTGTCATTGAGCAAGACACTTGACTCTAATTGTGTCTAATCACCCAGGGGTAAATGGGTACCTGTGAGGGCAGAGATGGTTCTTGTGATTGATTTAGCCGAGTAGCACATATATGTTGCACAAGGCTGTATATTATTAATAGAACGGATTGGTAAGGATCAACAACATTGTTTTATTTCAGTCTGAAAGCTGCCTGATAATGAAGTTCATAACAGAACTGCTTTTTCTTTTCTGTAAAATATTTCCCTCTGAAATAAACTCATATACAAGAAAACTGTTGGCATAGTTATCCGAAAACCTTTAAAATGCAACAGCTTATTTCGGTTTTGACAACCAAAGTTAAGGACAGTGTGTTTACATACTCAACATTGCGTTGAGGTTTTAACTATTTTCTACTGACTCGCACAAGGATTATGCCCAAATTGTAACAGGTTTATTTCATGTTTTGGTTGATTACACAAAACATGACCACTGTCTATGACTATTTGGTCAGCTCTACCAATCCTGTAAAACACCTTCAAAAGAAGTATGCATGTTTCAAGTACATGTAGATAGTTTTGTGTTTTTATTCAAATAGATGCATGTGAAAATTATTATTATGTCGTTGTTTTGTTGTTTTCCAGGGCAAGGCACTTTCCTGGCGGCTGGTTGCAATGGGCTGAGAAGAATAATTTGCCGTCAGCTTAAACAATCTTTTAAAGGAATACTTCATTCGGATACAGTAGGGTCCCCAATAAACTCCCCATAAGGTTTCCAAATGTGCAATGTGTTCCAATAGACTTATCAACAAAATCAATGAAGCTTCACCTTAAAGGCAGTGGACACTATTGGTAATTACTATAAAAACAAGTTAGCATAAAACCTTACTTGGTAACGAAAAATGGAGAGCTGTTGATAGTATAAAACATTGTGAGAAACTGCTCCCTCTGAAGTAATGTAGTTTTCGAGAAAGAAGTAATTTTCCATGAATGTGATTTGAAGACCTCAGAGTTACATTTTGAGGTCTCGAAATCAAGCACCTGAAAGCACACAACGTTATGTGACAAGGGTGTTTTTTTAAATTCATTCATCTCTCTCAACTTAGACGACCAATTGAGCTCAAACTATCACAGGTTTGTTATTGTATGCATGCGTTAAGATACACCATATGGGAAGACTGGTCTTTGACAATTACCAATAGCGTCCAGTGTCTTTAACAGCTCTGTGTTGCTGACACTATGTGGACATTCCTTTGTTGAAGAAATTACATTAGGACCTACGTGTACTGTAGCCTTGATCAAGGCGCTCCAGCCAGCCGCGACCTGCAAAATCCCAGTCCCCACTGAATTCCGCCAGCGCACCCCCATACATAACACAAGCATGCATATAATACGTGTACAGCGTATGTACACATACTGTACATTTACCATCTGTACAGTACACTACGGTACATGAGTACTTTCTAAGTAGCACGAGGTTGAAGACACGACCGAACTCATGACTACGCTATACTGTTCTCGCTGTACAATGTACTGCACATACAATGTATACGTTGTTCGTGTATACACACTGTGTGCAGTTTTTGTTGCCGAATCGTGCCACGCTCCAGGCCGGGGCACACTTCACCAACAGCCTTGAATCAAGGCTAGGTGTACTGTGCAACACTCTGTAGAAAGGATAAGTCCACATAGTGTTACAAGTCTTTGACTTTTATCAAGTAATAAACCGCAAGGGAAACTCACTGGGTAAATTTTAAAATATTTTGGGTAGAACAAAGACAAATGTACTAGATGTGGACTTGAAACGTCAATCTCATATTTAGCCCTATTTTTTTGTCATTATCTTTTTAAAATGTTGACAGACATTTTCACGCATACATTTTGACGCACTAAAAGGGCAGTTCTTAATTAATATGTTTCTTGGATCGCAATAGTGTAACTGATTTTATACACTTGAATCAATCTAAAAATCTAATTGAACTTTTAAAAATGAAGACGAGTATAAAGCAAAATTGTACAAACACTTTTGCATAGAAAAATAATGTAAATTAAAACTATTTTGACTAAAACATGCTGATTGCTCATACTGAGTAGCAAATGGTGATTTCTGAGTAGCAATAAAATTGATAATTTTGTGAAGCATTTTGCTATGCTGTAAAAGAGTTATTGTCACTGCAATTAGTTTTATTTAGGCTTGACTTTAAAAAATTATTGTGAATTATTTTTTTAATTAAGAGATATTTTGAAAAAGTAATCAAATTGCTATCACAAACTTTTTTCGTGTAAACCATACCAGTTTATTTCAAAAAAACATTCCTGTAGACACTAGACAGAGTACTCTTCTTAACATTTATACATCAATTTTTATTATAATTTGAACACTTTTGAAGCCAACAATTAGTTTTATGTTTTTAGAATAAATGTGCCAAACAGCAACACAACACTAAATAGTTGTCTCCTCATAGTTTTTGTGGACAATCTCTCTTAATGTTGGTTGACATTGACTCAACTCAACGGAGGTCTGGAACTACATGAAGGGCACATAGCCTGTTGCCCCAACATTGGCCTTGGTGCCCTTTCAGAAGATTCCCATAGATATGCCAACAGAAGTGCCTTTTGCAAAATAAAAGTTCCCCTTTCAAGGTTGAAAGGAGTTGCAGGCCTGTGTTGTTAAGTTTTAGAAAGCATACATTGACCATTTTATGTGTTACAAATAATTGACCTCATGTCTATGCAGTATATAATGAAATAGTATTTACATTTTTTACATTAAATGCCATAGCTTTGCAAGTATCGCTATTGTTCATGACATCACCCCACAAGCAATAAACAAACTTACAATTCTTAACAAAAGCCTTATACAGGTAGAATTTTATGTCAAGAAAATTTACATAGTTTCTTAAACAACCATGACAACAGATGACAACACCCCCCCCCCCCCAAAAAAAAAAAAATGTAAAAAAATGATGATTATGTTTAAAGGCAGGGTAAACTTTTGGTAATTGTATAAGATTAGCTTCCTCAGTTGGTGTTTCTCAAAAATAAAATAACAAACCTTTGATATTGTGGGCGCAATTGGTAATTGCAAGGAAATAATGAAAGAAAAAAACCGTTGGTGCATACATTTGGAATTGTGTGCTTTCAGATGCTTCATGCCTGCAGCCTTTTAAGAAGATTCAAATTTGTTTGTGACAAATTACCTCTTTCATGCTCTAAAACCACATTAGCTCAAAGGATATTGTTTCTAACAATATGTTACAGTATAACATCACCAGCTCTCCAATGCTCTTTACCAAGAAAGTTTTTACAACAATTCAATTTTTGAGAACTTACCAAAAGTGTTCCCTGTCTGAAAGTGAAGTCATAGTTCTAAGGTAATTACAAACTGCAGTTTAACATATAAGTTTCTATATTATTCAGAACTTTCCAATTTAGACTCATTTTAGCACTTTGTTTTTCTTATTTTTGGTTTGGTTTTTATGAATGGACGGCTCATTTGGAAGAAAACAATGCATATGAAAAAGAATTTATTTAAAATCAAAATTATGGACGGAATTTAAAAAAATTATTTGTTGTATAAAAACTTCAGACTGTTTTTCAAAATTGACTTTTCTTTTCAAACTGCTGTGTAAACTTAACAAACGTCCAAGATTTTAGGTTTTGTGCTGTTTTGGGGCAATAAAACAGCCGTATTTAGCAATACTCGCACAGATCAATTCTATTTTTTTTTTTTTACTAAGAAAACTTCAAGAATGAATGTTCTCAACAAGATTATTTGATCCCAATTCAATTGTTTTCATCCGAGAAGATTTTAATAATTTATTTTACTGACATAGTTACTTATTCCTTGAGTGTAACAACCATTCAAACATTGTTACAAATACTTCTTTACGAAACTTCCTGGACCCAAAACTAAACCAGCCGTTTCTTCTTGGGTAAAAGGAACACGCCAGTAGATGAAAACTAATCACAGTTATGAATCAGTGTTGATTGGTGACAATATTTCGATGTTTGGCAACAAACAAACTTTTGTTCTTCAAAATGAAGGTGATGTCAATAATATTTACAAATTTTTCTTTGCACTACCAGTACAACTTTGATGCCTTTTTTAAACTGGATTGTTTGCTGCCAAAATTCAGTTAATAAACATTTTTATATACATTTAATTGAGAACTGATGATTCAAAGGTTGGCACCATATATTTAATGTTAATGAATGCGTCGTCACCACCGTGTTTCTCAAACGCTTCTAACGTTTCCTGAATAAGATCTCCGACATTCTCCCTCTTCTGCTGTCCGTAGTCGATGCCGTCTCCGATGTTCAGGTTCTGTGCCTTGAAGGTGTTAAGGATCGGAAGGATTTGTCGGTAGTATGGAACGAGCGCCTCTCCGACCATGTCGGCTGATACCACCAGATGTTGAAGGACCTTCAGCGTCGTACAGAGAACTTTGGGATTCCGCAGATTTAGGGCTTCCTTGATGGGGATGATTAACTGGGGGATAACTGGAAGGATTTTGTTTGAGCCGCCGTGCTCCAGCATGTCGTGAACGCCTTGCCGAGCGAAGAACTCGTAGGGGTGAGCTGTTTCCTTGAGTCCATCGAAGAACATGGGAAGGTAGTGATGGTAGTCGAGCTTGTCTATCTCCACCTGGATGAAACAAAAGGGAAAAAGAAGAAATGGATTGAATATGTTGAAGTTATCTAAAAAATGTAAATAAAAACAAATAGACAATGTTAGAACAATTGTTTAGACTGAAACTGTGGCTAGTGGTAGATTGGTATAGTATAGTCTGCATTCTGGACACATTGAAATCGGTAACTATCATGGTTTTTATGCAACACTGATCAAGCTGATTCAGGAATTTGCAACTTTCAAATATTGAAATTTGTGTTGATTTTGGTGTAAAGTTTTTAAAACAAAACAAAGTTAAGAAAGTATAAAGAAGCAGTTTGAATTGAAGACATCCCAAATAATTTCTAAACCTTGAATATTTAGTCGATAAAATGCAAACTTTAGTCTCTGCGTAACTAAAAGTGGTGAATAAAAGGGGATCTTTACCTTCCATGCGATCTTGTTGCCTTTTGTGTCATGCTCGAGAGCGATTGGGAAGTCTCCTCTTTCGTAGAACTTTCTGAATTCCGTCGGCTTTCCCGGCGATTGAACGAAAGCACCAGCTTTCTTCGGGCTGATAACTTGTGCATTTTTCATTTGTGATTTAACTGTGAAAGCATCTGCAATTATGGGTTTCGTGTGGCTCCTGGTTCCCTTTGCTACACTCATCTTGACGGAATTGGAGATCAAATCAAAACAGCAGAAGAACAATTTTTATGTTGCGTATAAAAACGTCGTAACGATAACCAAGTTGAATTCACTTCTTTTTAGTTGGTGGAATGTGCGGAGGTAAATCAGTGTAAATATGAAGTTAGAAACTCTTCTTCGTGTACCTTCATGTGTGTGTTGTGTTGACGACGTTGCACCTCTAACAACCAAACGGCGGGCGAATACACTCCAAAGGGCAATGCGTTCTGTTCACAAAATGGCGATCAACTTTGCGATGTGATTGATTTAACGGGGTAGCGTTTCGTGTAGTTATTTACTGCACGTAGTGACAAGCAAACACCTTAATGTGACCATAGCAACAGTCCACTGGTATCCGCACGCCATGGACTTTCTACGTAAAACATTTGCATACTGGTACCCGTGATAATTGGCTATCAAAAGTAGACTTGTACAAGTACTTTATCGTCATCGCTCCGGGATCTTAAAAGGGTGAAGGGGTGGGCGTGGTCTATGAATTCAATGAGGGACAGTGTACTTAAAATATTTACCATGGAAACAAGTAATTTTTTTAATACTTGACTTTTGTTTTAACAAGTGATTCTGAAAGGACTGTTTCAAAGATGATTATCCACCCATGTAATTTTTTAACTAAGTGTCCATTTTTGTTCACTTTAATTTACATCACAATAGAGTTTGAAATAATGTATTTTTACATCATGTATCCATACCTCATTGTGTTAAGACTATGTTAAGCATAATATTGATAAAACCTCAGAAAAGTAACCGACAAATTGAAGATCGGTATATATTAAGAAGACAAAATAAAGTTCTTTTTTCCACAGTTTTGTACAATTTTATTAAGATGACCAATCAATTGAAGTAATATAAATACACATGCACAAAAATGAAGGAAAAAAGTTAGTTTACTGTTCTATTTTCTTCTAAGACTGGTAGACCAGTACTGTTATTACAGAAAACCATAATATTGAACAATCATTTAACAACATTTTATTTTGTTTCTCAATAATGTTGGGTTGATATTAATTATCCCTTTTTTACACAAAACAAATGGCAATATTTGTGATAATAGCTGACATACGAAAATGACACTGCTTCTAATTCTATCCAAACAAGGTACCAAATTGCGTCACATCTGGTTTATTTTGGGTTTTTTTACTCTCTTGAATCAATACAATGTACAACTTTGGTTATGTTAGGAGTATCAATAATAATAGTGGCTTCTTACATAGCGCTCATATTCGACACTCAGTAACGCTCTAGGCGCTTCCAAGTACAAATTATTCCTTAACTAAAAGGAACACGTTGCCTTGGATCGGACGAGTTGGTCTTTGAAAAGCGTTTGTTTCCGTTTGTTATAAAATGTATTTGGTTGAAAAGATGTTATAAAAGTAGAATACATGTACAATGATACACACATTTGCCTCGAAATTGCGTGGTTTTCCTTTTGCTTTGCGAACTAACACAGTCAACCATTTATGGGAGTCAGAAAGTTGACTCCAATAAATGGCCGACAGTTTTTGTCAATGAGGTAAAAGGAAAACCACGCAATTTCGAGTGATACTTGTGTGGATCATTATATTCTACTTTTAAAATAACTTTCTAGTCATATGCATTTTATAACAAGGTTACAAAAACCTTTTCAAAGACCAACTCCGCCGATCCAAGGCAACTTGTTCCTTTATCACCATGTAACAAGGTGCCATGTAACAAGGCATGCTAGCCAATCATATTAGGAACACCGATGCGATCCCATTCTTTTTTTTTTTGATAAATGCACTGGTTAAGTGTCATACTCAAGAACAAAAGTGCTACGACCAGGACTCGAACCCACACCCTGTTGATTAGAAACACCAGAGCTTGTTTTTTAGTTCCCAAAATATTATATAAAGACAACCAAATAACAATGGCTATGTGCAACAAAATTGCCATTTCTGGTTTATTTACTTGATTTCAACCAATATAAATACAAGCGAATAACTTGCACATTCAAATTGGAAATTATATTCTAAGAATACTAATAGCTAGAGGAGTTTTCTTTTAAGAACTGTACAAAAACATTTTTGCTTAATGAGTTTATTTCCAAACATCTAAGATATCCTGAATCACGTCTTGTGAACTTTGAAGGCCAGATTTGAATTCCTTAGGGACGTCTTTCCCTGTACGCCCTGCCTCTGCTCCCAGAAGAGCTCCGAGGGCACCGCCGCGATGACAATTCTCTCCTGATTAAAGAGAAACACAAAAGAACATCTCAGGTCACTGCACCAACAAGTTTCAAGATTGCACTTTAAGGTAAGGTATCTGCTTGGTAACCACTCAAAAATTAATGGCAATAGACCTTAAGGCCGTGTCCGAAACGGCGACTTCGGCTACAGCTATACGGCTAGATCGCGCGCGTCTGCCTATTCTTCAACACTGGTAGACGCGCTAAGCATTGACATCATCCAGCCGCCATCTTTGAGGAAAACGGTGAAAAACAATCAAAACTCACTGATTTATGGATTGGCCAATGAACAACCTCCTTTTGACCTCTAGGTGAGGGCGCCCTACTGAAATGCATCATGTGCATAAGGTCTTAAAAAACATCGCCAGATTATTGGCAATATGTCAACGGTTAGTTTTATTGTAATACATGTATCTATACTTGTATAGGATTAATCGAACAGTTACTAAAACCAAACAGTTTGCATTCCCTTTAAAGGAAACAAAGAAGGATCTTCAATAACTTACCTCCACAATTAGTATTGGTGAGAACGCCTGCTTCAAAGTTATCATGGAACTCATGTGCAACAAAGAAGAGTGAAGTGACTGCCCCTTTAATGTAGCATGCTAATCCAAAGTGTGATACAGCCTCCTGATAGACTCGTAGTCTCCCCTCTGACCCCATTGGATATCTACAGATTAAAGTGACAATCAGCGTAGGATTAATTCATGACACAGATGTTCAAAATTCCAAGCTGAAGACCAGGGCCCAATTTCATGGCTCTGCTTACCGTAAGCACATAATCGACGCTTACGGAAGCAGGGAATTCTGTGCTCACGGCAAGCGTATTTCACGGGTTAGCGGCAGATTTTGGCTTCTGCGCGTGCATACTCCACTTTATTAGGCATTCTACGCTTACAAGGCTAGCGCAGAAATTCGGCGCTTGCACGTAAGCGCGGAATCGCGATCGTAAGCGCAGAATTCGGCAGTAAGCAGAGCCATGAAATTGGGCCCTGTAGAAAACTGCTACATTCTACCATAATATGGTTGAAACATTTACCATTCACACAGAAAATAAAAGACGGCAGTGAAAGAGTAAAATTCTACAAGCATACAATGAATTGGAAAATGCTGTGTTGTAGATCAACAGAAGAACTATAGTGGTAAACTTGCGGGTACAACCAGGGCCCAATTTCATAGAGCTGCTAAGCACAAAAATTTGCTTAGCATGAAATTCTTCCTTGATTAAAACAGGATTACCAACCAAATTTCCATTTTTTGCATATTGTTTGTTACTGGTATTCAGCTGTTGTTTGCTTATCCTGAAAATCATGTGGAAATTTGGTTGGTAATCCTGTTTTTAGCAAGGAAGAAATTTCATGCTAAGCAAATTTTTGTGCTTAGCATCTCTATAAAATTGGGCCCAGGTATAAAACTCTTTTAGGGGAGAAGATCCGGTGTGGTCTCAACGTTTTGAACAGTTTACTCCGCTCCGCTAACCCTAACCCTCCGCTCATACATTCTTCTGAAGACACTACCACACGGGTTATTCTCAGAGCCAGGGCTTCTTCCAAATGAGTTAATATACAATAGTTGTACCCTAAAAGGCAGTGGACACTCTTGGTAATTACTCAAAATAATTTAAAACCTTTCTTGATTGTGAGTAATGGGGAGAGATTGATAGTATAAAACATTGTGAGAAACGGCTCCCTCTGAAGTAACAAAGTTTTTGAGAAAGAATTAATTTTCCACGAATTTGATTTCGAGACCTCAAGTTTAGCATCAAGAATCTGAAAGCACACAACTTTGAGTGACAAGGGTGTTTTTTTCTTTCATAGTTATCTCGCAACTCCGACGACCAATCAAGCTAAAATTTTCACAGGTTTGAGCAATTTGCAATCAGCTTATTCTATTTTCTCATTTCGATACTTACTTGGCTGCTGTCTTTGAATACTTCTGAGCTCTTTTCCACGTGGAGCTTCCTCCTAGCACGGAGGACTCCAATGCTCTTTGGGCCTCGTCTTTAAGACTGGCTCCATTTAAGACGTTATGGAGTACATTGGAGTATAGCTCCACGAATGGGATGAGACTTCTTGAGCAATGGGTCAAGGAAACCAATCGTACTGCGTACTGAAAGGATACATGAGTCTTATATTATGAAAGCACTGGGATATAACAAAAGTTAGGGTTATAGATTTTTTTTTTTTCAACGCAATGCTGATTAAAGCCATTGAACCCTTTCGGTAAACAATGTTGTCCAAGGCCCACACTTTGTATACCACAACTTCTATATCAAATAACAAACCTGTGAAAATTTAGGCTCAATCGGTCATCGGAGTCGGGAGAAAACAACGGAAAAACCCACCCTTGTTTCCGCGCGTTTCGCCATGTCATGACATGTGTTTAAAATAAATCCGTAATTCTCGTTAACGAGAATTTATATTGTTTTGCTGTTTTCTCAAAAAGTAAAGCAATTCATGGAATAATATTTCAAGAGAAGTCTTTCACCATTGCCTTCTGTAAACCCTGCAAGTTATTTGTAAAACTGTGAACTTTTATTTTTTTTCTGAACCGAAAGGGTCCAATGGCTTTAAGGACAAGTTATAAAGAAAGATACAAATAAAAGTAACATGATTTGAAAGTATCAGCTGAATACAGTGTCTAGTTGTTGTGACTGAAAACAACAAAAAACAGTCACAATATTTTCACAAGAACGTCAAATCAATCCAATTACTGAGATGAAAGCGAATACCAATTGCATCGCTAGCATCAACATTCGCGACCGAACGCCAACCCCCGCAAAAGCTCCAATATAAATTGTCGTTTTCTTCACAGAAGTGGCCCTTGTTATAGGGAAATTGCTGTTCCTCTTCAAGCGCGAAGTTCCAGGCCTTTTTTTTGTTTTGCATTTATACCATAGGTCCTTTTAGTTGGTAAGCAGTTTGCATTAGCTAATTCTGTTTTCGTACAACAAAAATTGAAACATACAAGTACCTTGACTGCGTCTGAGCTGTTCATATTTGCACAATGCATGACGACAGGGATCGGCATAATCAATGCTCCGATGCTGTCAATATTATGGTCAATGTGACCGGACTGCAACCTCTTATCTCTTTCATCGGCAAACTTCAACACTTCTTCCGCTTCCACTGGGGAACCTGCCTCCAACCAATCCCTGTATATATCACAGATGAGAAATACAACAATGAAATTTATGCTTCTTGGTTTTGATGTAAAACCAGGGCCCAATTTCATAGAGCTGCTTAGCACGAATATTTGCTTAGCATGAAATTTCTTCCTTGATAAAAACAGGATTACCAACCGAATTTCCATTTTGTTGCATTTCCTAGTTACTGGTATTCAGCTGTTGTATGGTTATCTTGAAAATCACATAGAACATTTCATGCTCAGCAAATTTTTGTGCTTAGCAGCTCTATGAAATTGGGCCCAGGTCTGAGGTCATCAGGCAACGGGCTCTTTGTTCCTCGGACCCGCTTAGCCAGCTACAGGGACAGGGCCTTTTCCAGTATTGCCCCACGGCTCTTGAACAGCTTAACCGTTCGCATCAGAGAAACACCTCACTCTTCCAGCGGCAATTTACAACACATCTTTTCCAGCAGGCCTTTTCATGAACTTGTTTTTTTTCCTTTCAGACCGGCGCCTTTGAATGTTTCACAGAAAAAGCGCTCCTTATAAGTGCTGTTTTATTATCATCATTCATGCATCTCGCTATTTGTATCTTATATGATATTAGTTATTCAGTTGATGCGGAGCATCTCGGATGAGGGGCCTCCAAACACGTTGGTCCTCCATTGCTGTACGCAGCTCCTCCCGACGCAACCCAGAGTCCCGACTCAAGGTGTCCACATAGGTGGTTTGTGGTCTGCCATGGGAACAGTGACCCCGAGTAGGGGCCCAAAGCACCAGCCAGCTCACTGCAACTTCAACATGTCCGAGGCAGTGACCTGTTACATTAATTATGGTTTTACCCATATACACCGATTTTGTATTGCTCTCCATTGCTCCTTACCAAGTGTGTTTTTGTATGCTAACATATTATGAGAGTAAATTACCAATTAGTGTACACTAAACCAAAAAAAGTGAGATTTTATTCTTACCTGAAGAACTCCCTGTGGTAAGACTCTGCGTAGGTATCGCTGTGCGATCCTGGAGTTGTCATAAACTTGACATAAGCAGCTAGCACCATGCTTAGCGCACTGTCATCCATCGTCGGTTCCTCGTTGTATAAACTGGATAGTGTGAGGGCAGTTTGACCAGCAACGCACGCATTCAAAGTGCTGTCACCTGCTTTCATGCCTGGTAAAAAAAAAAAATTTTTATTCAAGTTTAGAAGAAATTATCCACACTGTACTTTTAACCCATTAACTTTGGTAACACTTTCCAGTGGGTTGAACCATCATTTGAAATCATTGTACTATATGTATGGGTTTGGTATGGTGGCACAACTGTGCATAGAACTTTGGGGTATACAGGGAATACCAATTTTATAATAAGTAGGATTTGAAACTTTGCATGGTGGAGATAAGATATAGAAGAGTTTGCGGTAACACCATGTAATAACAATCTCTAAATGAGTTGGGGTGGTTCTGAAAACAACCGTTGGGTTAACTCGACGTCTCGATCAGTATGCTCTGATCGTCTTCTGGAGAACTCGACGTTCCGATCAGTATGCTCTGATCGTCTTCTGGAGAACTCGACGTTCCGATCAGTATGCTCTGATCCTCTTCTGGAGAACTCGACGTTCCGATCAGTATGCTCTGATCCTCTTCTGGAGAACTCGACGTTTCGATCAGTATGCTCTGATCGTCTTCTGGAGAACTCTCCAGAAGACGATCAGATTATACTGATCGAAACGTCGAGTTAACCCAACGGTTCTTTTCAGAACCACCCCAACTCATTTAGAGATTGTTATTACATGGTGTTACTGCAAACTCTTCTATAAATTTTATAATATAAAATTGTAGTACATCTATCATTTGAAACCATTGGATGATATTGATGGTCAGAGAGTAGGAGGGTTGACTGTGTACTTTGTACATGTATTTACCACCATCAGAGAATCCCGAGATCCGTCGGCTGATAAAAACCTCTCACTCAACTACTACTATTTACCACAGGATATCGTGTTGAGACTTGAGAGTGGTATCATTCCAAACCACAGGCAGGTCTGAATGGTCAGTTTGTGACTAGTCCCCAGATTTGTAACAAAGCATCTTTGCAATGATCACGCTAAGCTTGCTTACCTTGGTGATAATGAACTGATCTACTCCTACTCTGCCAGAATTTCAGTTTATCGTGTAGTATCACTGAGCCAATCACAGTGTCAGGACGATTTCCGAATGTATTACGTCCGGCCCCACCTTTGTTAAAATAAGAACAGAAAATCATTAATTTAATTTCTTAAAATATTTTGTGCAATTATTTCAGTTTATAGAATAGTTTTGTGCTGTTTCAGATCGCCATAATCAGTGTTTCAAGTATCTAAAAATTGTTTTACTTATTTTATGCTATATTTGTAGATTATTTTTTGACAATTTAACAGTCTACAAATTCTTGATATTTATGAGGTAATTCAATACATTCCACTAAAGATGTGACATGAGTAACAAAGTAATGTCACTAAGGGTTCAATTGATCTTACCGACAGCGGAGATGGTTAGAATACTTGAGGGATGTTTTGACTTGGGGGCGACAAATCCTTTCAACCACTGCCCATAATCTTGCTTGATGTCGTCTGGGTCGTAGTACCAATGGACCGGCATACTCAATGAGTCACCAGTGAAAAGGCCCCATAGCGACTCACTCCGAGCTTTCTTCACCGATGATGAACAAGACATGACTGGGTCTGCTGAATGGCTGAAAACAAAATAAGTGAGAATTTTAGTGAGTCACAATTTGTGCCTTTTCCTGCTAAATTCAACAACTTGTCAACCCTATTTCAGCTTCTTAACTGCAAAATTATAAAATTTTGACATTTTTTATTTTCAAACTTCCATAATTGCTACCCCCCACAATAGTTCCTAGAAGTACCCCCCCCCCCCCCACACACACCAAAGAAAAAAGAAAAGAAGAAGCTATCATTTGATAGTACTAGAACTAGTAAAGTAATACAGTGTCAGTAGTAGTAAGTACTACTACTGTATTACTTTACTAGTTCGATTTTATTTCATAATAATGTGGTAAATGAAATAGTGACAATGACAATCTGTTTTTTTATTTAATTTTAAAATAATTATTTTCATTAATTTAGTATCCCATAAATCAACAGCATCATTAAAATTATTGGGAAGTTCAGAAATCAACAGCAATAATTATTGGAATATTGGGAAGTTCAGTCTGGGCTCTGAATTAAATGAAAAAACAGAATGTCATTGTTTTTTTATTGTTAATATTTCATTTACCATCAGAATATCAAAGATTAAAGAAAATGTCAAGATAATAAAATAAAACAATGCAACAAGCTACAGTCACATTTTGACAGCATAAAACTAAAACACATTTCAAAATAACTTGCCGCGTCCACGGTGCAGTTTCACATTGTTTATTTTTGTTTATGGCGTTTCCTTTTATTTAGTTAGAAAAACATTTGCAACACGAATCAGCGTATGTACTCACCCCCAAAATGATCCCGAACCGGACTGGAAACAACGTCTCAACGTCGTCAGGCACAATCCCGCTAAACCAACTGCGACAATTCGTGAGAGGTTTAGGAAAAGTTTCCGTATGGCGCCACCACTTTTTCATTCGAAATAAAATAATATAGTATCTAATTTACCTGATTGATATATCCCTTTTTGTAAAAATGAGTGAAAAGGTGGTGGCGCCATACGGAAAGTTATCCGAGGTTTATCCCTCTCATGCCTTAGCACCTCCCGTAACGTTTTGGGACACGAAATATATAACATCTTGTTGAATAACAGGCAGCTTTTATAACGCTGATTCAGACTTGCATAACTTTTTTTTTTTCAGGATTTCGGATTTCAGGTCACGTACTTTGTGTTGGCCAAAGTTCATCGAGTGGTGGCAGCAGAACATGCGGTGGACCGCCAAAAACTTTGAAAGGATGGCTACACATAATTCCAAACAAACACTCAACTCTCAAGTCTCTAAAAGACTGAAGCTGCTTGAAAACCAATCAAATTTTTGAAAAACTAAACTTCATATTTCTTTTACATTTTTGGCAGGTTAGCCGTTCAGAATAGTATGTGCTATAATTCACTTCAGAAAGTAACACCCGCCAAAAAAGCACGCGTGCTTTCCATCCGGGTGTCATAATTATTATCCGAGCCATTATTACAGGGAAAAAAATCTGTGCCCCGGAGAGTGTCCCGATACGGAAATTCGCAACATGGGGTAATAATTAAAGGAGTTCAAAAGAGGGTTTGATAACTTGGCAACAATGCCCTTCCATGAATGTCATGTTTAATCTTCAGTGCTTTATGGTTGAGATTGTAAAGAATTAGATGAAAGGTTGAAAAATTAGCCAGGTTAGAGACCGGTTTCATGGGCGATTTTTTAAGGCGAATTTGTCCACCACCTCCGACGATGAAGAATAAATGAATGAATAATGGATGCACGCTTAATTGGCAGGACTCAGTTTTAAAAATGTGACGTCATGGACGCATGAACAATCAAATCACAGTATGCTAATGAGCGGACACTTTTTTGGCATGACACCGGGTCTATCTATTGTGACCTTTTCTGCTTTGGTTCCTCTGTGGAAAAGAATCACCGGGAACCATAGCCCAATCATCAGTGTGATCTTTACTGTAAAATTGTCTAATTCTTCATTAAAAGAAATGAATGCGTTAACATGATCGTCCTATGTTATGCACACCCTTCAAAATAAAACTCTTCAATATACAATTGTTTAAAATGAGAAATGTTAAAGATTAAAATGAAAAATATATAAACTTTGTCTTAATGCTGCAGCTTGTTTCACCTTCTATTTGATTGTTATACCTTCCGCCCGGGTAGTAGTTAATAAAGCAGGACAGTTCTTTTCAGAACTGAGAAGTCTCCCGAAGTCTCCCGAACATCCGATAAATCTACTACGCGGTAGTAGAATAAGGAAAGACAGTTCTCTAAGAACAAACTCAACACGGCAAGTAGATAAACACATGGTGTTATACCGCAAACCATTGACACCTCACCATGCAATGCCTCAAATCATTTATACTTTTCAGACAAAAAAAAGGGAGGAAATGGGCGATCACACTTCACTTTTGATTTTGTACAGTGTTTTCTTATACACAACGATAAAGAGAAAATCAGCTGATCAGCTGAAAAGTTGCATACTTGAATTTTCACCACGGTGAGAGAAGATTATTTTGACAGCAATCAAACAGTCTTCCAGATAGTCGAGATTGTTTTTCACCATTCAAGGAACGGACCCATGAACATTTTATGCACGGATGTAGTCAGGTATTTGAAACAATAATTATTACATTCACATTAGACTAAGGCACGTTTGTGTACGAGTCAACGGGGAAATCCCTTGAGACAGCGGACCAGTCTATCTTGTAAAAATCCGGCGGATAAACCAACTTGCCCTGGACGCTGAAACTTTAAATAATGTTACCGAAGCGATTCGCTTAAAAGCAAGTTTAAAATATAGCTTAATTAGCCCAGTTGATAACTGGCGGTGTAAAGGACAAGACACTATAGAGTTAAATGAAGCAACAGTTCATATGTTGGCACAAAATAGAAGAAATATGAGGCAAGAAAGATGTGAGTTTAAAGTTCCACATGGATGGAGTTGTTTGCAGCTGGCTTCCGGTAATGTCCCATGAAGATGATGGTCTTCGTCTCTGCATCCATGATGAAAAAGAGGAAAGGATGGTCGGCTCTAAACTCAGGGGTCAGATCAATTGACCTCTTCATCATGGTCACCGCAGTAGCTGCAGCAGCTTCACTCCCCTCCTCATTGACCTCAAGGAAGGCCTTATGTATGACCTTTGACACGAACAGTCCCTTTTCTCCTGTGATGCCTGACAAGTCGGCGTTCATGGGGTGAAATAAATCTCGCATCCCCATGTCTGCCAAGACGTCGTTCATGACGATGGTTTCTTCCAGTTTGAACTTTGGAAGCGTCACCGAAACAGTCATGTTCCTCATGGTGCTCAAGAGATTTCTGAGTGTCTCTTGCGTGAGATGAGTTTGTAATCTTCCCAACCCGCCTATCTCGTCTGGTAGGATGACTACCATGTTCATGTGGTTGCCGACATAGGGAAGCTCGACAATCTTACAACGTAGGGTGGTGTCCATACCAAAGAAGAAGTATGACTTCCGGTTCATCATGGACACCTGGACGTCATCAGTCTCCGAGACGTAGAACTCTCCTTCGTAAGTCTTTTTGGGGTCGAATTGCTTTGCCCAGTCTGCTTTAAAGTAAATTGCGTTGACGAGAACGAGTTGCGTCATGGGATGGACGGAACCAGCGGGGAGAAGGTCCCGGATCTTACGGTTAGTCTCCTTCTCAACCCACGCATTGATGAATCGACGTGCACCCTCAACGTCCTTGACGAAATCAAGAGTGGACACGTCGCTGTCGTAATGCTCGTTCGTGTCCGAGAGGAACTGCTGAGTCAGAAACACATCCTTGTGGCCGAATATGCGGTTGGCTTTGTTCAGGGTGTACTTCTCGGCACTCTTGCCGAAGATGGCGGTGTTGAGCTGGGCAAATGAGGAATGCAGATCCGACATTTCGACGGCGTCGAATTTCAGGACTTCGCCCATCTGGTGTGCGGTGTTTCCGCGTGCGCCCAACAGAGTCATAGCTAGAGCTGTTGAGATGCTGATTGGGGAAAAGAAGATGTTGTCTTGGCCTGAATTCATGGCGTGAGTTTGGTAGAGATGCAGTGCGAAGTCATTGGAGGCTTTTGCAACACGATCTGTGTTGGACACCGAATCAGAATTACCCAGCGATGTGGCAAGAAGAAGAAGAAGAAGAGTTGTTGTATAAACTAAAACTGTCAGTTTCGTGATGGTGGCAGTTGCCATGTTGACTGCATCCAAACGCTGGTCCTTATTGCTTCCTTGTCTGAGTGAAATCCACATCAAGAATTCTTTGGCTGAAATCGAATAAAAAATTGAAATTATGTTTTGTTTTGAAATGTAATGATTAGCGTGACGAGAGAAGCATATCCGGGCCAAGGTGTACAAAATTATTTGGGGTTGAACAACGAAAAAATAACTAAAGTGGGACTCGAACCAACGACCTCCAGGTAACCATGCCGTCGCTCTACCAACTGAGCTATCTAGCACTTTGTTGGTGGTCTCCCTTGATGTTGTTCGGGTACCAGTCAGCGACAGTCACCCAAATAGGATTTTAAAAAAGCAAAAACAAGTTTTGATTTAAATAGTTCTTCACAATTGTTGTGAAAAACAAAATCTAAAAGACTTGACAAAACTAACATGATATGAAAACAATTTCGGGTTGTAATGGTCGAAATAGTTGTGATGTGACCCACCTCGGGTACTAAAGTAGTGTTGAAACCAAAAAGGTTCTTTTCGTCGGAACAACCCCAACTCATTTAGAGATAGTCATTACATGATGTGACCGCAAACCTTTCCATAATAGTCGTATACATTTGGTGACACAAAACACAGACAGTACCATGTCTCATAAACATGTTCCTTTATCATGTCATTATGTACGGACTGGCAAGTACAAGGTTCGTCTGTTCGTTATTTTGAGTTTTACATTGACAATAGAGAGAGATAAGGCTGCCAATAAAGTGATTGCCTGTGATATTTTTTTTCACAGGACTCGGGAAAGTACTGAGTATACAGTGCTAACACACATCGGTGTATGGGTAAAAACCAAAATTAATATTCTTTATCCCCGATGCAAATTTAACATCTATTATATCGTTGCGGTACCCGCTGCCAAAACATAGGATTCGAACTGCCTCTAGCTGCCGGGCAACCTCGGTAGTCTAGTTGGTAAGACACTGCTCTAGAACTGCAAGGGTCGTGGGTTCGAATACCACCCGAGTAACATGCCTGTGATATTTTTTCACAGGACTCGGGAAAGTACTGAGTATACAGTGCTAACACACATCGGTGTATGGGTAAAAACAAAATTAATATTCTTTATCCCCGATGAAAATTTAACATCTATTATAAACGTGAATACCACACACGGGACATGGGGAAAGGCACATGTTGAAGGCATGGAGTCGGGTGGAGTCGTGTGGGAATACACATTATGTTTTACAAAAATACAATCAATGATAATGGTAGTTTGTGACAACACCCACGATCTCACTTTCAGGCCTATACTTTATGGAGGCAGCGAAGGCATTCGCCTCCATGCCCCCTGGTGATTGCCTTTGTGCCCTTGAAATGTACTATTTTCTTTATAGAGTGCCCTTTACCAACGGGAGAAAATGCATCGGTGCCCTTGCCCTTTCATAAACGAAGTACTCCTCTACCAACGGGAGAAATGCCTTGGTGCCATTGCCCTTTCATAAACGAAGTACTCCTCTACCAACGGGAGAAATGCCTTGGTGCCCTTGCCCTTTCATAAACGAAGTACTCCTCTACCAACGGGAGAAATGCCTTGGTGGCCTTGCCCTTTCATAAACGAAGTACTCCTCTACCAACGGGAGAAATGCCTTGGTGCCCTTGCATAAAACAAAGCACTACTACAGGACTGCACTAAAATGTTTTGGCTGCAATTCTCCACCTGTGTCTGTTGGATGGAGGGGGGGGGGGGGGGCAATATTGTCCGTATGACTCGAAAACAATCGACTGTACAAAAAAAAAATCCAAAAAAAATCAACTTGATTATCAAAGTTGGCACCAAGTTTAGTGTACGTTTCTTGCTAAATTGTCCTACAAAATGGTATTACCTTGACAAAAACCGAACGATGACCCTACCTTTGTAGAAAAAATATAATATCATATTATGCTCTTGAAACATCCCTCTTATTTCCCCGTGCTAGTGAAAACAGATATAGAGATGCAGTCGATTGTTACAAAATTTAATTAACACATGTCTATTCAATGAAATAAAAAAACTCAATCAACTTGTAGCGCAATAGATCTCAATTAATTATTTTGCTGGCTGTGTCGATTTTACGAGGCGAAAAGAAAATGTATGTTTGTGTATTCAACAAGAAAGAGGACAACAGCCGTAAAATATTTCTATATAATTTCAACGTTCTTTATTCTAAACACTTTTTGTTAAATCATCATGTTGCATTAACAATAAATTAATAAATAATTACAGGTTATTTTTTTTTACAATTAAAACCCGGTGTCCCCCGTTCACGCACATATGCAGCGGTTGAACAAAGCTGTACATTTTGCGAGTCAACAGAGCCCGATGGCATGGCTCTCTACTTACCGTAAGCAAATAATCAGCGCTTAGCTGGGAACATTTGCTTGTGCTCGTAAGTACTCCAGGGTCCAAGTTGATAAAGCTGTTAAGCATAAAATACTGCTTGACAATTTAATCGGCTAAACAAATTTAGTGTGTGGTACCATGGCATCAAGTCACAAACTTAATATAACTTTGGCTGTTGTGGACACCAGACACTATTGGTAACTCAACTCAATGCACAAAATAACAAACCCGTGAAAATTTGAGCTCAATCGGTCGTAATAATGAAAGAAAAAACAACCTTGTCACACGCAGTTGTGTGCTTTCAGATGCTTGATTTCGAGACCTCAAATTCTAAATCTGAGGTCTCGAAATCAAATTCGTGGAAAATTACTTCTTTCTCGAAAACTACATAACTTCAGAGGGAGCCGTTTCTCACAATGTTTTATACTACCAACCTCTCCCCATCACTCGTTACCAAGAAAGGTTTTATGCTAATAACTACTTTGAGTAGTGTCCACTGCCTTTAACCTTTATCTGCTAAGCAAAACTGTTCATGCTCTATGAAATCGGGCCCGGTTACTAGGCATTCTTCTTTTACAGAAAGCGCAGAATTTTGGTGTTTGCCTTGTGAGGAAAGATTGGTGACAGCAAGCTCAGAATTCGGCGGTAAGCAAAGCCATAAAATTTTGCACACGGAGTATTGAACACGCAGCGTCGCATTGTACGGTATGTTAACACCCTACTTATAACACACTACTTATAACACACATGGTCATTATTTTACTCACAAATAATTTCATCCAATAATCAAATTTACATTATACCTCTGCCCCAGATTCACAGTCCATTCCATTTGCATAATAAACAAAGATCTTGTTTACTCTAATTCATATTGTACATCCTTTTATGGAAAAGCCTAACACAAAATAGCTCGGGAGCGCATGTTGTCATCACATAAACTAAATAAGTTTCTCTCACTGTGTACATACGATAACTTTAAGTGTACGTACACGATAATTATCGTGTATGCACACAATAAGAGAGTTTTTGTGTTCATATGGCGGCAACTTGCTTCCGTAGAAATAGAACTACATGTATTCTAAAACAATATTTCTTGCTGAGCAGTGGGCATTACTCAATTCTGCACACAACTAAGATAATAGTTTGGTACCTAAACAATTAAGTTGAATAATAAAGCAAAACCATAAAATTCCACAAGCTTGACTTTCAAAATCGTTGAGCCAGAGCATGGCCAGAGCAAGAGGGTCGGGAAATTAACAAGGTCAGAAAAAAGGTGTTAACTTGCTTCGAGTGAAATATATTATTCTACTCACATTTTCTGCAGAACAAATTGTGATTCTAATTCTGAAAACGAGGGTATGCTTATTTTAATTAATATAATGGTCTGATTTTGCAACAAAAATTTCAGAAATTCAAATACTTATCAAGCACCATTACATGTTATAAAATTATTTAATTATTTGAAGAAAAATGGAGTCATGATTCTCATTATTGTTCATACTAATTTAACGAGAATAACATGATGCAGTGCTACTATAAGTAATATTTCATTGTTTTAAGTTTATACTTTAAAATTGACCACCAATTCATTTTCCTTTCACAAATTGACTACTTTTACTACTTATTTTATTATCTTTCTGAATGAAACCAGGGAACCGGAAAAAGTGACTGTGACCGAGTAGGCCTTTACTTATAGACACGTGGTTAAATGTCTGTCGCAGCGATAGCAAAACAACTCTCCAAAACGATATCTTGCAAGACTGCTGCTCTTTGTGAGTTCTGCTCTCACAACTACTGCTATCCTGTTTAAAGACAGTGGACACTAATGGTAATTGTCAAAGACCAGTCTTCTCACTTAGTGTATCTCAACATATGCATAAAATATTAAACCTGTGAAAATTTGAACTCAATTGGTAGTCGAAGTTGCGAGAGAATAATGGAAGAAAAAAAACACTTGTCACATGAAGTCGTGTGCTTTCAGATGCTTGATTTCAAGACCTCAAAATCTTATTCTGAGGTCTCGAAATTAAATTCGTGGAAAATTACTTCTTTCTCGAAAACTACGTTACTTCAGAGGGAGCCGTTTCTCACAATGTTTTATACTATCAACCTCTCCCCATTACTTGTTAAGGTTTTATGCTAATAATTATTGTGAGTAGTTACCAATGGTGTCCACTGCCTTTAATGAGAGCAGTTTTTAAAGCAGTGTTCTCTTGCAGAGCAGCAGTCTCGCGAGACTAGTTACGAGAGAGCCATTTTGCTATCTCACCACGCGACAGACATTTAACGACTTAATTGTACACAAGTCTACTGTAGGCCTGAAGATACCTGTGTTGAGGAAGATGATGAAGATGATGAAGAAAATTTTGAGTTTTAGATTGTAGGAGTGAACAAAATTACTCTTTCTCTGTGCTGTACACGAAAATGAAAGGCCCTACAGGACTAGGAAAAACCATGCAATCTGCTTGATACATAGACTTGATTCAGGCCCCTACATGTAAGCATATCACGCCAATTTACTATAAAACAACACGTAGCATAGCCTAGTACAGGGCGCACTCGCCGTCAAAATGTGGTCCAGAGAACAGGTTGGGGAATGCAGATCATCACAAAACAGTAGTTTTCTGGGGATGGCACTGGATTGGGACTTGAGTTAAGTCTAGGGTCCATAGAGAGGACAGGCAGGAACAAACCAATGAGCCAACCAGAACCAAAGTGGACTGAGTTTTTTTCCTTTTTGATGATCTACTTTTGGCTTGGGTCACACAACTGTCCCATGAACAGAATTGCTTCAGATTTATTATCACGGATTAAAACCAAGAAAGGATGATCCGCTTTGATCACAATGGGTCTCATCGGCATGCAACGAAACATCATCTTCACAGCCGTGGCAGCGGCTGCCTCACTACCTTCCTCATTCACCTCCAGGAAAGCCTTGTGGATGACGGTAGAAATAAAGAGATCTTTACCTCCCGTCATCCCAGAGAAGTCGGCCTGATGCAAATCAAATGGGTCAGTCATACCCATTGCCTCCAAGACATCATTTAAGACAAAGTCCTGTTGCAGGGTAAACTTGGGCAAGGACAGGATGACTTCTGGAGGAGGACTGAAGCGTGTTTGGCTTATCCATTGCTCCAACTTCTCATGACTCAGCTCCTTGAGAACCCCACCCAGGCCCTCTACCTCATCGGGGAGCACAATGAACATACTAACTTCCTTCTTGATGTAAGGAAGCTCAATAATTGAACACTTCGCTGATGGATCATGGCTACACGGAAACTTCTTCTTCTGATGCATCATCGGAACACTTACTTCTTTACTTCCTGTCACGTGGAATTTTTCCTCAGACGTAGTGCTAGTCTGAAACTTCTCAGCCCAATCTCCTTTGAAGTAGATCGCATTGACGAGCACCAGACGAGTCATGGCATCAAGTGATCCTTCTGCCAGTAAGTCTTTGATCCGACTCTCTGTCTGTTTCTCAACCCATCCATTGATGAAAGTACGAGATCCTTCCGCATCCCCAACGAAGTCAAGCATCTCCATCTCAGCTCCGTAATACTTCTTAGTCTCGTCTCTAAACGCTTGGAGAAGCTCGTAGTTCTTCTGACCGAACAGTCTGTTGGCAGCCTTCAAGGTGTAAGGAGCATCCGCTCGGTTGATCAGATCGCTGAGCTCAGCAAATGACTGATGGAGCTTGGACTCCTCCTCCAAGGCGTTGAATTGAAGCACTTGACTCATCTGACTTGAAGTGTTGCCACGGGCTCCTAGATACGTCATGGCCAATGCAGTAGAGATGCTCATTGGAGAAAAGAAGATGTTTCCAGAAGATCCTTTCTGAGCCAACACCTGAAACAGGTCGGAGGCAAAGATGTTGATAGCCTTAGCAGCTTTCTGAGCCTGGCTCATATCTTTTGAACTTTCAGTTGCCATATTTGTTGAGATGATTGAACCAAATCTGAAAATAAGACAACAAATGAATGATTTATTATGTAAAACATCTCATCAAAGACTGATTTTGACTTGAGTTAAAGTCCTCACTGCTAAAAAAAAACAGCTAAATGTTTAACTTACTTTCAATGTATATTTCCACGCAAGATAAAAAGATTATAATTGTGATCTAAACTGAATTCAGAACAAAACTTTCAAGTTCAACACCTTTTAATAGCGACTTATCTATGAAAAAATAGCCAAATGAACAGAACATGAACCAATCCAAAGCTCATAAATAGACTACAAGCTAAAAGTTAATGGTAAATTATTGCATTGCTTCTCAGTGAACTGAACCATTTACTAACAAAAAATAGGTGTTGTCTGTTTCCCTATAAATTGAACTTCGGACTTTATTATGGCTATATGTGTCTGGTTTTGAGTATTTATCTAAACAGGACATTCCAATAAACCACTAAAGAACCACTCACCTGTGACAGGCTCGGAGTAAAACTCAGTCCAGATGACTTTTGACGGTGAATAGTGGTTCACAACACAGACGCAATCTGCCATTAAATATAATAACTTCATGCTGGGAATTGTAATTTAAAGTTAACAAAATCTTTCACTGGCTGAATTGGAATTTGTACATGTGTTTTGGAGATTTTTTTTTTAAAGGAGTGTTTTATAAATATTTTTAAACTAAGATCATTTATTATTATTATTATTATTATTATTATTATTTATTCGGCCAGTGTCAAAAACAAATACATACAAGTAAAACAAGGATAATAAGACTTCAAAAAAGGTAACTAGAGGAGCGGGATTAGACAAAAGGGTACAGGACAGGTACGGGATGTGGAGGAAGGAAGAGGAGGGGACAACAATCCATTCTAAGACGGCCAGGATAAACAAAAGCGTACTACTACACTATGACTCAAAAGCCTGCTTATCCAATCCTCGAATGGGTATAAATAAAAAAAATCACTACAAAAGTGAAACAGTTTATGAACTTTACAGTCATTTTGTCTCTGGACTCTGCTGCTCCTTGATTTGAACTACTTTTTAGATTGATTTGGTGCATTACAACCGTCACGTACGAAATTCACCAGCAACAAAGCTGTCTCCACGTGTAAAGTCAACACGACCAAAACCACACTGCATACAATTGTTATTACAAGTATACGCCTATAATGGCTACAGCATAACAGATTTTTCTGCAACCAATTTGCATGCAAAACCCTAGCCCGTTTACCCGGAAGTGCCACTGTCTTTGCAAGATTTCATTTCTAGTTCCACAAACCCAGGCATACTCGTTTACAAATAATGTTAACAATAAGGCAAACTCAAGGATTATTCTATAATGAAAAGGTGTACGTACCTTTTTTCCTTCCACACCTGCAAATGCGACCTTTGGTTGGGCAATATAAAAGCGAAACTGCATGGGTAGTTTATGTGGTACGATAAAGTGCACGAAATAAATCAGGCGAAGCGGAAAGAGGTGTACAGTTGTAAACATTATAGCGCCCTCTTTTGATTTCTTTTTTAACAGGACTGTACTTTCGCGACGTTTATGTCTGTACGTGGGTCTTAGAGCTCTTTAGCATTATTTTACCCCATGGCTCTGGCTGGAAGGAAAAAAATAAAAATCAATTTATATAGCTCTATGCTGAGCGTATGTATCCCGGGAAAATGGTACACTTAGAAAAATACTGAATAAAAGAATGTAAAAAAAAAAACCACTATAACTGTGGGAGCACTTGCTTGACAAGATCGGAGAGGGAAAAGACGCAAAGAGATGCAACAAATAGGAACCAGTGACTCAAAGCTAGGTTTCTCAAAAAAATAAAATAGCTTTATTGTTTTATAAACCAATCAAACACCTTGAAATAATCTTCTTTCAATCTCAAACCTTAACTTTAAAGGAACACGTTGCCTTGGATCGGACGAGTTGGTCTATTATAAAAGCGTTTGAAACCGTTTGTTATGAAATTCATAAAATGGTTAGAAAGATGTTTTAAAAGTAGAATAAATGATCCACACAAGGTCTGAAGCAGTGCTTGCATCTTTTTAACATGGAAATATACAACCAGGTCCCAGTGGTTAGTCCACTCTTATGTAACAACTCCCCAAACCTGCTGCTACAAATGTACTTAAATATAGAGGTCTGAAGTAGTACTGGGGTGGATTTCACAAAGAGTTAGGACTAGTCTTATCTCGAGTTAAGACCAGTTACTCGTCCTAACTTAGGACTATCCATGCGATCTGTATATCTCCTAGAGGACTAGTCCTAACTCTTTGTGAAATCAACCCCTGATCTTTTAGACATGAAAATATTAACAACCAGGTCCTAGTGGTTAGTCCACTCTTATGTAACAACTCCCCAAACCTGCTGCTACAAATGTACTTGAATAAAGAGGTCTGAAGCAGTACTTGCATCTTTTAAACATGAAAATATAAACAACCAGGTCCCAGTGGTTAGTTCACTCTTATGTAACAACTCCCCAAACCTGCTGCTACAAATGTACTTGAATAAAGAGCTCTGAAGCAGTGCTTGCATCTTTTAAACATGAAAATATAAACAACCAGGTCCCAGTGGTTAGTCCACTCTTATGTAACAACTCCCCAAACCTGCTGCTACAAATGTACTTGAATAAAGAGGTTTGAAGCAGTTCTTGCATCTTTTAGACATGAAATCATTAACAACCAGGTCCTAGTGGTTAGTCCACTCTTATGTAACAACTCCCCAAACCTGCTGCTACAAATGTACTTGAATAAAGAGGTTTGAAGCAGTTCTTGCATCTTTTAGACATGAAATCATTAACAACCAGGTCCTAGTGGTTAGTCCACTCTTATGTAACAACTCCCCAAACCTGCTGCGTGGGGGATCGTCGCGAACCGTGCCGGAATGTTCCGAGAGCACACGAAAAGTTCCGAACCGCTGTAGAGGTTAGTTTTTAGTGCCTTCCCAGACGTAAAGAACCTATAGGTTCTTTATGTCTGTGAAAAGAGCTGTAAACATTATAGCGCCCTCTTTTTTAACAGGAGCGTACTTTGGCGGACCCGAGCAAACTTTTTGATTCGATTTCGATTAAATTTACTATCCACCACTCTTCAATTGGGAATGGGACTAAATAATTTCATACTTTCGAATACTACTTTATACTGTTGTCTAAAATTGAACAGCGCCATCAATTTTATCTACTCATGATCTTGTAGTTTTACAAATGAACCTGTCCGACTGCACAGTGGCTGTGAGACTTTCTGGTGCTTGACAAATTTGTGAGCTCCTCGGTAAATTTAAAACCCGGCATCATCGAAACGCTTTTAAATGAACCTCATACATTTAAGTCACCATGCCGCCATCTTAAAAATCCATAATCCTACTTCCCTAAGTGTGACGTCAGAGCTGGGCCTAATTCCATGGCTCTGCTTGGCGTAAGCACAGAATCGGCTCGTACGGATGCAGGGAATTTACAATGCAGCTCTATAACGCCCAGGGATATAGTAGACCTATACCTTAACAAGGTTTTGTTTCCATGACGGTGAGCTACAATATTAGCCGATACATAGTACAAGTACAACGAATTTGGACCCGTGTGCACATTCCATACAACGCATAAAGCGGTTTTGAACAAGCTGATAGGCTAAAAGACGCACGAGACAGCCATGCCAATCTGCAGTACAATTTGTTACTACGAGAATGTAGGCTATACCCTAAAATAAAAAAAATAAAGCCTTTTTGAGATGGTAGCCAACATTAGTGTACTGTTTTAGGTGGACAGGCATACCCAAACCTTACAGTGTTATTATAGTATTGTGTCCAGATAATCTCTAAATGGCTTATGCATATTATTTCAACAGTTTGTTTAATTTCCAGTACTTTTGTGCAAAAGAAAATCAAACAAGGCACTCAGCGTAAAAATCAACAGCTACGAAAGGCGTGTAAAACTTTGTAGTATGTCTAATTAATGGCATCATGAAACAGCCGTTGATTAGTGGGCCTCTCTTTATCGTATACGGTCAATATGGATGGTTTCACCACGGAGGAAGCAATACTAAGGCAACGCAGTAATGTAATTGAGCAATATGAAGCCCCATCGCGTATGTAATCGGGCAGTCTTATAACCGATGCTTATGTGAGTAAGAACTGCTCCCAAGACCAATAAGTGCCCCATGGGTGTCTTGAAGTGTTTTGTATTCACAATAACACCAGTGGGGAAGACAGCTACTCCGTAAACGGTAAGTGAATTTAATATTTTAGTGAAACTGAAAAGTATGATCGCCATTGCTTGGGTGATGATATGGACGGATACTGAGCACGTGTTTGATTGTTTGTTTGTTTGTTTGTTTGTTTGTTTGTTTGTTTGCTTGCTTGTTTGTTTGTTTGTTTGTTTGTTTGCTTGCTTGCTTGCTTGCTTGCTTGCTTGCTTGCTTGCTTGCTTGCTTGCTTGCTTGCTTGCTTGCTTGCTTGCTTGCTTGCTTGCTTGCTTGCTTGCTTGCTTGCTTGAAATAGGTAGTTAGCTTCGTGCAGTTCAGCCGAGTACTAAGCTATGCTGAGGAGTGCTCGAGTCCGAGTACCTGGGTCATCGAGTTCGAGTGTCTGAGTACCGAGTCTCTGATATCCGAGTACTGAGGTTCAACAGCTGAGTAGTACTTTGAGTATGAGTTTGAGTTCGAGTACCATGCGCCAAGTTCGAGTACAAGATAAAATACCAAAGTACAAAGAAGGGCCTACCAGGATTATAATAAAAGCCTCTGAGTACTTTTGGTTTGTTATCGCGACTTGGAGTACCAGTAATTTATTTTGTAATTCGAGTTTTGAGTCTGGGGACTTCGAGAAGGGCGTTACTTTGCAAGCCGTGTACGGGTACGATAAAAACGGTAGGCCGGCGAGTAGTACACACACACAGCTTCACTGCAAAAACTTGGGTGTTTCAAATTGACATGTAATGGGTGTTGCTACAACCGTTTCAGACAGTCGCTCCTCCTATACAGAATCGCGCCAAACCAAATTCTGAATTGGGTACATGAAAGGTTCGACGTCTGAAAAAGTTATAGGAGCGACTGGACGTGCTATTAGAAGTCGAAAGATCCACTGTGGCATGCAGTCATTCGGAACTACTCTGGGACATCTTTGTTTCAGACGTCGATCTTGTTATTTAATAGCCGAAAGGCGAACCTAATATAGAAAAAGTTCTCCTGTCTGAAACCAAAATTGTATTTGGGTCAATCTACCTAGAGTCGCTCCTGATCTATTTGGTTCGGCGCGACTCTAGCGCGCCTGTCTGAAACGGTGAGACACCGAAACCGAAAAGTGAATCAAAATTCACATCATACGGTGTTAAAACAACACCAAAGTCATTGCTTCGGCAGACATAAAATTATGGTTATTTCAACTCCCCATGGTGTAAATTGTTATTCTGTTTGTGGTATCTTTTTGTGACTACACCAATGGTATTAATTTAACATTCCAGTTTTGGCAGTAAGACCCGGTAAGTTATGCTATGTTTCCCGGGTTACAAAACGTGTGTATATACATAGGATACCATGACGAGTAGTTTTAATAAGTAATGTGTATTAGTTCTTTGTTTGACATTTTGTTGACATTCCCAGGTATGTATAGAATAGAAATGGCACCCAATGAAACACAACTTGATGCGAACGTACTGTTTATCGCATCGTAAACTCATTTCCTTCATTTATTAGGCTGTGTTCATCCAGTGTAAGACGTAGCCCTCCTCAAGTCGACGCCATTCATTTCTATTTCTTGCACTTCTGGTACATTGTTCCTGCCTATACTCTCTTAAAGTTAAAGAGTGAAAAAGTACCCTTTAAAGAGCCATATTATTATGAGGGACAACTCTTTTTCGAGTGGTCTCTCACTCTTTTAGATTGAAGTTTGCATCTTTTTCACTCTGTCCTGGAGGGAACCCCTTCTTAAAGAGTGAAAATAACACCACATTTTTTAAAGAGCTATTTGAGGGACAACTCGAAATGAAAAGAGGGTACCGTGTTTTTCATTATTTTATTGAGAGAGTACCCTGATGTCATCTCTCCATCTTCTTCTCTGTCTACCTCTTTTCCTTTTCCCTGTCCTTGATTGCAGAAATCCATTTGTCTTGTTGTCCATTCTTTTTGTCATTGCCTCAGGCAGTATCTCCAGCCCATCCTCATTTTTATCGTCCGTATGACGTCTATTTAATCCAGTTTTCTTTCGTATTTCTGTGCATCGTACTCAACTTACCTCTAATATAATAAGTCACGCTGTAAATTAACCCAACGCACTTATCGCAAAGCGACGCAATTTGGCTGTAATTACTGTGAATTAACGAAGTGCACTTATCGTAAGCGACTACTTGTCTCGCACGTAACAACGAGACTATGTTATGTCAAAGTCCATGTCCAACAGTTAAAGTGACGTCACAGTTATTCGGGCACAGCTGGCCAGACGAAATGATGTCACCGTCCAGTGTTCTTAATGGGGGCACTCGTTGACGATGTGCCTTGTGGTCTGAAACATCAGCCCAACAGTCACAGTCAACCTCATACAGCCCCAACCTCAGCTTAAAGACACTGGACACTATTGGTAATTGTCAAAGACCAGTCTTCACAGTTGGTGTATCTCAACATATCCATAAAATAACAAACCTGTGAAAATTTGAGCTCAATCGGTCGTCGAATTTGCGAGATAATAATGAAAGAAAAAACACACTTGTCACACGAAGTTGTGTGCTTTCTGATGTGTGATTTCGAGACCTCAAATTCTAAACTTGAGGTCTCGAAATCAAATTCGTGGAAAATTACCTCTTTCTCGAAATCTATGGCACTTCAGAGGGAGCTGTTACTCACAATGTTTTACACCGTCAACTCCCCATTACTCGTAATCAAGAAAGGTATTATGATGATAATTATTTGGAGTAATTACCAATAGTATCCACTGCCTTTAAATTTGTTTTGTTGCAAGTCTCTACATGATTTTTCTTTAAACTGTAAATCTTAGTGATGCGCAGAAAAAACCGCCTTTGTTATACAACAGAGTTTATACATCCTCCGGATATCTGACTGTGGGTGGGCAATCCTATTTTATGACAGATATTCTGAAAGCATTTTTTTTTTGTAGGCAATAAAGCACAGCCAAAGGCCAGCCATGCAAGGGGAAACCAAGTTATTTTAGTTGCTTAGCTAACACCCGAGGGTGACTATTGGGCGTGCTATTAAAGGCATGCACTGGACACTATAGCGTAGTTTTCGAGAATGAAGTAATTTCTCACTCCGATAATTAAAAGACTTGGTGCCTGAGGTTTGTTATTTTATGCATATGTTGAGATACACCAACTGTGAAGACTAGTCATTGACATTTATCAATATTGTCCACTGTCTTTAAGGCCTAATTAATATCGAAAACAGTTGTGTGTATATGAGCGCCTTCATTGTTTAGCTGACTCATTTATCATTATCCCCTTTTCAACCACAATAAGGGTTATGACTCTCATTTTAAGGTACCAGACTATGTTCATCTCAGTTGAAACCCGGGTTGTACTTTCAAAGATTAGAAAATACTGCTTAAAAACCCCTTGTGTCAGAAATATTGAGCAGGATACCAGTCACAAATTGTACATGTTGTAAGGTATTTTGCAACCTTATTCTGGTTAGCAGAATTTGCTTTGCTTAGCAATTTTGTCGACCGTTAAGCAGCTCTATGAAATTGGGCCCTGTTGATTAAAGCGAAGAGAGGTCTTCGTGATTGTGCAGTGATTGATTGTGTAAAGTTGGGTGAGGAAATTGCCAATTTATGTTTTACATATCATTTGGACTGAGCAACTGTCACGTACACTCTGTGGGTATACTGAAATCAACTTAAAGGCACTGGACCCCTTTGGTTATTGTCAAAGACCAGTCTCACTTGGTGTATCTCAACATATGCATAAAATAAAAACCTGCGAAAATTGGAGCTCAATATTGGTCGTCGAAGTTGCGAGATAGTAATGAAAGAAAAAAACACCCTTGTCACACGGAGTTGTGTGCTTTATGCTTTTAATTTCGAGACCTCAAAATCTAGTTCTGAGGCCTCGAAATCAAATTCGTGGAAAATTACTACTTTACTTCAGACGGAGCCGTTTGTCACAATGTTTTATACTACCAACCTCTGCCTGTTACTCGTTACCAAGAAAGGGATGCTAATAATTAGTTTGACCAATTACAAATAGTGTCCGCTGCCTTTAAACATAAACCATCATTTTGTTATCCGTTATCTAGAGTGACAAACGAACTTGATAACTATTTTCAACAACCAACATCACCGGGTGTTTGTAGTGACAAGATTTCTCGAATAACTAGATCAAATAGGAGTAATGTACTTTTCTTCAAAAAGGGAATGTTGTTTGGTAATAGATTCGAGAACCAAATTGTGCCTCAAAGACTCTTTTACCGTGTACATGGCCCAGGGAAACATGAGTTATGTACCGACGTTTTACACTCAACCGTGCCCACGGTTGGTCGTTTCCCAACGTCTAATTGTATCATCAATATTAGAAATAGCCCCAGGTATGAGGTTGTACTTTTTACTCTTATTGCAGACTGCCTCAAATCATGGAGTAAAATTTTTCCCTCCATTCCAATCTATAACGTTGCAAAAGGCACCCTCGGCTTCGCCGCGCTGGCGCAATTGCCACCTACATGGGTGATACAAAAAGCCATTCACCCCACCACAGCGTGCAATATATTTTCTATAACGTTCCAATATTTAAAGGGAACGTATTATATAGGAACCGTTTGCTCTTTTTAATCATATATAAATGAAGATATATACAATAAAATTAGCCTGTGAAAAGTTTCATTTAAAGTGGTAGCGTTTTTTAAATATCGCCGAAAATCAGGAGCGGTTCAGTCCACGCTGGAAGAATACTTCATCGTAATTGGCATACACAATCTAATAAACGTTTCTCCATATGTATGTAAATGTAACATTGTTCAATTTCAAATTTAATAAAAATGTAGGCCTATATCTTTTCCAAAACCACATTACGTCGAAGTGAAATGTTTCTCAAAATGCTGTAGCCTACATTTCCGAACGTTGCTGTACTTTTAGCCATCAGTTTTTATTGTCGTTGTATTTATCGCGAACGGTGAGCTGCCACAGTGGTTCTCAAATATACCTCTGTTGCCCTAAGACTAGTTGATCCAAATTCACATCAAAATGTTTTTGATACCATGACATAGTCGTGTACGTACACACTACAACTAAACATATCGTGTATGTACATGTACATGATAACTTGTTATGTACGTACTCGATAAGAGGTATATAATTTTTTATTTGTGTGGCGGCAAAATGCTTCCGTACCTTCTTTCTTCCACGTATATTATTAACTGTTACACTACACTAAGAATCGATTGTTTTGTTTCTGTTCCGAAAGACAAGGTCTAGGTCTGAGATAACAGCGTATCGATCCCACCTAACGATCTCACGTAACGATCCCGTGTTCTTGGGCTAATTATCTACATGAAGGAACAAGGTTGACGAACGTTTGAAGACGTCTCAACCTCGGATATTTTAATCGTTTTTTTTTTTTTCAGAAACAAAAATCTGAAATCCATGCATCTTAAAATTCACTCAAATTAGAAACAAATTTCATTTCATTAATATCCCAACATTGCTGCTCTTTTTTGTTCGTTTCTTGAACCCATCCTAAGTTAGGACGAGTTTAGGATCTGATTAATCCTAGCGTTTCGTAAAATCGGCGAACATGTGAAACTTAACTTCTGAGTATTTGTTGTGTTGTTAACCTTAATAAGTAGACATATACACAGCCCCAAACCAAGTCGGCATTTCATTTAATGTAGCGCAATTAATCACTTAATCCACCCGTGTTGAATTTAGCAACCTGTCGGTTATCTTCATCTGATTCCTCCTCCATCACACTTTAAAAAGACTTCTTGCCGTTTGAGTTGTTATTTGATCAAGACGCTCAGGTCCGGATCACTGGCTTCCGTGAGACCAAAGAGGAAGTTTCTTCCTCAATGATGAGACTTTGATCACATCATCCCACGCCCCAATATCACCCATGAAATGCCCAAACACGGAGCGAAGTCCAGGGGCCGATTTCAGATAGAGAGGCAATAAAATTCATCAGTATTACCGTGTTTTGAATCAATGTGTGGTGTGGAGGTTTTCAACTAGTGGTTTAAACCCACCGAGGCCTGGTTCTTGATAATTTGAACGAGACGAAGTGGGTGATACCTGACCGAAGATTTTTAACAAGAGACGTCAACGAATCTTTGATCAGGGGACTAGACTAAGGCATTCTAAGCCTAATACACCTAGCGCAGAAATTCGGCGCTTGCACGTAAGCGGCAAAATGGTGATCGTAAGCGCGGAATTCGGCGGTTAGCAGAGCCATTAAGTTTGGCCCCTGTGTGTAAAACCGGAAGCACCGAAATTGCCACTGTCGTAGTTATTTTCAATGGGAAAATCTGTTTTCTAAATCGATTTACAAAAAGGGAATCCTTAATAAAAAAAACTTTAAAAATAATTGAGGGTGGCAATTCTAAAGTGCAGGGGAAAAAATTGCGAACCGGTAGTGGTGGTGACGAGCTCCCCATCCATCAATGCAAACACTCTTTTTAATTCTCTACGTGGTTAAGTCCACTGCGAACCACTTAAAGAACTCTATTGACTTCCTTTAAAAAAAAGTACATGCTTTATTTTGATAAAACCTTCGAATAAATGGAAACTGGTGCATCATTGCTCTCGATTCGGGGATCACACGTAACGATGCAAGAAAATAGCGAGGATTATTAAAAAGCCAGCAGAGGATTTCACCCTAAGATCTCTGGCGTTGATTAAAATGAAGAGGCTAAAAAGTAGGCCAGCCTTGAAGTGGTGCTCAACAGAGGCCCAGTTAAAGGCATTAAACACTATTGGTAATTACTCAAAATAATTCTTAGCATAAAAACGTATAATGTCCTTAACAACACCCTTGGCAACAGATGTAGCCGTGAGCTTAAAGACACTGGACACTATTGGTAATTGTCAAAGACCAGTCTTCTCACTTGGTGTATCTCAACATGTGCATAACATAACAAACCTGTAAAAATTTGAGTTCAATTTTACGGTCGTCGAAGTTGCGAGATAATAATGAAAAACAACACCCTTGTCACACATATTGTGTGCTTTCAGATGCTTGATTTCGAGACCTCAAATTCTAATTCTGATGTCTCGAAATCAAATTCGTGGAAAATTACTTCTTTCTCGAAAACTACTTTACTTCAGAGGGAGCCGTTTCTCACAATGTTTATCAATACTATCAACCTCTCCCCATTACTCGTTACCAAGTAAGGTTTTATGCTAATAATTATTTTGAGTAATTACTAATAGTGTCCCCTGCCTTTAAGCCGCCAATAAGGATACAGCATCAGCATCAGTCCATCATCTATATTAGTTGACCAGCTTGTTAAACTACTAATAGATTTAATTGTAACCTCGTAAACAAAAATTAATTTAATTTAATTTTGATATCTCCTGTTGTGTCGTCATAGCAACATTGTCCACTTATAGTAAGTGGAATATAACCGTTTATTAGGTTAGTCGCATAACATGACCGAGTTTCGGAAGTATAAACCTTATTTTTGTTTTGCAAGAACATTATTTGCATACATAAGAAAACCTTAAAGCCATTGGACACTTTCGGTAAACAGTATTGTCCAAAGGCCCACACTTCGTGTATCACAACTGATATAAAAAATAACAAACCTGTGAAAATTTAGGCTCAATCGGTCATCGGAGTCGGGAGAAAATAACGGGGAAAACCCACACTTGTTTTCATGACATGTGTTTAAAATAAATCCGTCATTCTCGACAACGAGAATTGATAATTGTTGTAATGTTTTCTCGAAAAGTAAAGCATTTCATGGAATAATATTTCTAGAGAAGTCTTTAACCATTACCTTCTGTAAATCCTGTAAATTATTTGTAAATCTGTGAACTTTTATTTGTTTTTCTGTTCCGAAAGTGTATAATAGCTTTAAACATAATGTTTTGGGTGACATCATCAATCGTCATAGGCATACTGCCCATTGACGCAACAACCGCCCACCTCTCCTTGGTTGTATGGCTGGTGCAGGAGTAAAGTGGGTGTGATTTTGTTTATAAGCAAAGATCTGTTCTCGAAGGATTGATTTTACTCCTGTAAATCTGTTACTGTAATGTTTTGTTGTGTTTTGTGCGGTCATTATTAGCCTTCGAGAAAGACTCTGGCAGGGCCGAAATGTCAGGCCAGTATAACTGCATAAAAAAATAATTGCGAGCACATTATTTGCAGAAAATTGCAGAAAACCTTATTGGGTGAGAATTTTTTGTTTCTATAAGCAAATCTCTGACATTGAAAGATTAATTTTACTCATTTACTTTTTTTGTGTTGAGTTGACATTATAAACCTTCGAGAGAGACTCTGCTGTAGGCCGAAACGTCACGGCCATTAACTAATTGTTTACGTAGACCATGCATAGGTCATTTTGGTTGGTATAAAATAGCAATTTGCAAAAAGCTAATTCTATTTTCACCTTGGTTCGAAAATCTGACCTTTGCAGCCCAAACCAATTCAATTCAGTTCGGTTCCATTCCATTCAATTCAACTCAATCCAATCAAAATCAATTCAATTCAGTCCAAATGTTGATCCAGAATAAATATTGAACGAGATGTTAAAAAATAATGTACAATGACTCGAAATGTAAATAATTGCTGGTCGTGAACATGTTTGATTTTATGAAAATAAAAGCTCATCTCTCTAAATATAAGAATGTATGACCTTTCAGAAGTAGAACTAAATACCAATAACGCTTACAAGTAGTATTGCTTTTAAAGGCAGTGGACACTATTGGTAATTACTCAAAATAGTTCATCGTCATCGTAAAACCTTTCTTGATTACGAGTAATGGGGAGAGGTTGATAGTATAATACATTGTGAGAAACGGCTACCTCTGAAGTGCCATAGTTTTCGAGAAAGAAGTAATTTTCCACGAATTTGATCTTGAGACCTCAGATTTAGAACTTGAGGTCTCGAAATCAACCATCTAAATGCACACAACTTTGTGTGTTTTTTCTTTCATTATTATCTCGCAACTTCGATGACCGATTGAGCTCAAATTTTCACAGGTTTGTTATTTTATGTATATGATGATATACACCAAGTGAGAAGACTGGTCTTTGACAATTACCAATAGTGTCCACTGTCTTTAAAGGCACTGTACGGTTAAGTTCGATGACCGATTGAGCTCAAACTTTCACAGGTTTGTTATTTTATGCATATGTTGAGATACACCAAGTGAAAAGACTAGTAATTGACAATTACCAATAGTGTCCAGTATCTTTAAGGGAGGATAACGTCATATACCTTTGTACATTAAAAAATACCCCGTAAGAAGCACTGCAGTTGTTGGTAATGCATCACAATTTGAACAAAATGAATCCCTTCACAATGAACTATTTATGTGACGTCACTCTATTGATGAAAGTGTAGATTATTGTTACAAATCTACACTCAACTGCATATTTGCAACGAACCTACATTTAAAAGGTCGATTCGTAATTCAAGTAAATACAAAGTGCCTGGTCATGCTCATGCTAAGCGCAACATTTTCTGCTTAAGCAGCCCTATGAAAGTTGACCCATATCTATGACGCCGGTCTGTAGTATAAATTGACGTCGTATAAATACTGATGTTATCTCAAAGCCTGCTGATTTAACCTTGCTAGTTTTTCAATCCATACAAAAAATCCTTCAAAGTTTCGATTATTTTTTTACTCAATGTACACAAGTCTTCAGTAGCAATCTCATTTCCAATTGATGAGACCGCCGGTCTGCTGAGAAATAGACGGTCAGTCCGTTGCTTTCTTGTTAAAGGCACTGCAGCTGATTTCACGAAACGTTCGATTTAAGACGAGTAACTCGTCCTAACTTGGGATGGGTTCAATGCATCCTAACGTCTTCGGATACGGAACTTAACTCGTCCTAAGTCCTAAGATCAATCCTAAGTTTAGGCAGGAAGAGTTTGGGGAAATCGACTGCTGTACACGTTTGGTAATTAATCAAAATAATTGTTAGTATAAAAACTTACATGGCAACGAGCAATGCGAGAAACAGCTCCCTCTGAAGTAATGGGGTTTTTCAGAAAGATTTAAAAGTGTCACTGAAATAATAAAGGAGATCTAAAAGCACACAAATTTGTGCAACAATGGTGTTTTTCTTTCTCTTTCATTATTCTCTTGCAACTTCAATGGCAGTTTATTCAAAACGTCTACAGATAAAATTTTCTTTTTTACATGTTGGGATACACCAAGTGGTAACACTGGTCTTTGACAATTACCAAAGGAGCCAGTGCCTTTAAAGACCTGTCCCTTAAACTTCTCATGACTATTTGATGCAACCTTCCTCGGCACAGCCTGTAAGACTCTGACATAACTCATGACTTATAAATAATTAAAAACATTAAAACTACTGTTCAGATAGAATGAAGGGCACATTTTACTAATTTCCTTGAATATGCTTCCGGTAATTAGTGTGTATGTAACAAACAAAAAAATCAATAATATGGAAATATGATTCTCTAATTTGGATCTCCACTGATGTATGAATAAGATAAACCTTAAAATCAATGGCAATTAAACCTTACTTGGTTAGAAGTACCGCAGCTTTTGAGAATCATTTTACTTGGAAGTAATGTTGTTGGACAAAACTATATGTTTTTATTTTCACAGGTTAGTATTAATGTATTTTACATCTACATGTTATATTGGATCCGAACAATACCTTGAAAGGTATACTTTGCCTTTAACCCTGTAGTCCCTGCACCGCCCGAGTTTGCTGAAAACTAATACTTCAAGATTCTTGCAGTTAATTACTGGAATCGTAGTTCAAATTTTAAAAGATAGCCACAGCTTACCTTTTATGCACAATTTGAACCTCGATATTTGTATAAAAGTACAAGTTCGCATGAGAACAGTAAATTGCTCTCGTTAAACGGCTACGGTAATTTGTATGGCGAACATTTGTTTGTAAGGATAAAATGAACACAACAGCTTTTCAAGGCTTTTATCTGACTCAATTATTATACTGATTAAATGCGAAGGCGGGAGTTGGGGTAAGAGCTAAATTATTTCATCACCATTAGCTTCATTAGCTTAATCATGACTATTGAGGATTCTTTTGACGTTCCTTTTTTTTCTACAAACACAAGCTAGCAAGGTTTCCTCCTACCACATGCAGTATATCGATAGGCGGCTGGGCGGTCCAGTGGCTAAATGGTTAAGAAGTGGACACTATTAGTAATTGTCAAAGACTAGCCTTCATTATTGTCTTTAAAGACACGGGACACTTTTGGTAACTGTCAAAGACCTGTCTTCTCACTTGGTGTACCTCAACACATGCATAAAATAACAAACCTGTGAAAATTCAATTGGTCGTCAAAGTTGCGAGACAATAATGGAAGAAAATAACACCCTTGTCACACGAAGCTGTGTGCTTCCACAGGTCTCCAAATCAAGTTCACGGTAAATTACTTCTTTCTCGAAAACTACGTTACCTCAGAGGGAGCCGTTTCTCACAATGTTTTATACCATCAACAGCTCCCCATTACTCGTCACCAAGAAAGGTTTTATTCTAACAGTTATTTTGAGTAATTACCACTAGTGTCCACTGCCTTTAAGACGGGATTATTTCGAAGGATCCTGAGTACATTACAACCCGTATACCTTTAAGCGCGTCTGCATTTCTTGTATACGTCAGACGACATTATTTCTCCTGGCTGAATAGCTTGAAAATCTTTAATATTTAATTGCCTCTATTACTGGACTGGGTGGAAACTCAAACCACGACCGAAATCGAATCTATACACAGAGTTGATTAAAAGCCAAGGTACAATGCGAATGTCGAGTGGGTTGGAAAACAATGTTGAAAACCACCCTCTGTTTTGCTTACTAATTAAAGGTCAGCATGGTCTGAACTGCTTAGCATAATTTGAAAGCGCCAAAAAACAAGAATACCTTCTTCTCAATTGAAAAGATCAATTTGTATTGATTGCAAATGGTTTCGTATCGTCGTGATCAGACTCCATTAATGCGGGATTGCTTGCACTGATACCAATGCTGACGCTACAGAATTGAAATGGGCATAAAGTACAAGTAACATAATGTATTAAATTTGCGGTAACACACTTTATTTATCTTCTTTGCTGTGTAAATTTGTTCCTTGAGAACTTTGTACTAAAGGGTCGGATACGTTTAAAATGAATGGCCATACAGCATCTTTGGATAGTGCATTTTGAGAGATTGTTCACTTCGAAGCACTGCGGTTACAGAAGAAGAAATAAATTTTTACCCCAAGCGTGTTTATTGGGTAGATAGTTATATTCTACTTTTAAAGGCAGTGGACATCACGTACTATTGAATCATTGTTAGAAACGGCTCCCTCTGAAGTGACGTAGTTTTCGAGAAAAAAAGTAATTTTCCACGAGTTTGACAAGGGTGTTTTTTTCTTTCATTATTATCTCGCAACTTCGATGACCGATTGAGCTCAAATTTTCACAGGTTTGTTATTTTATGCATATGTTGAGATACACCAACTGTTAAGACTAGTCTTTGACAATTACCGATAGTGTCCAGTGTCTTTAAAGCCATTGGACCCTTTCGGTACAGAAAAAAAAAAAAGTTCACAGATTTACAAATAATTTACAGGGTTTACAGAAGGTAATGGTGAAAGCTTCTCTTGAAATATTAGTCCATGAAATGCTTTACTTTTTGAGAAAACGGTAAAACAATATAAATTCTCGTTAACGAGAATTACGGATTTGTTATAAACACATGTCATGACACGGCGAAACGCGCGAAAACAGGAGTGGGTTTTCCCGTTATTTTCTCCCGACTCCGATGTCCGATTGAGCCTGAATTTCCACAGGATTGTTATTTTATATATAAGTTGTGATACACGAAGTGTGGGACTTGGACAATACTGTTTACCGAAAGTGTATAATGGCTTTAAAACGTACTTCGTAACAGACGTTTTAGACGCTTTTCGTTGAACAACTCGCCCAATCCAAGGCAACGTGTCCCTTTAATGAAGTCCATTGCCATCACAAAACAACAACTATCCACACCGTTTATAATGACATGTATACATCATACATAATGAATATTCCCCGTTTTTATTGACCTCTGTGGAATTGGACTCAATTTATTAAACCGCAGTCCTCCTTTAAGCCGATTTGAAAACTATTTTAAGAACGATCTTTTGTTCAAGTATTTGGAATTTATTTATCTGCAGTTCTGCGGTAAATTAATATTTTCTCCATTACATTCTATCTTCATAATCCATTCAGGGCCCCCAAGGGAGAACAGGGTCCAATTTCATATAGCTGCTAAGCACAGAAATTAGCTTAGCATGACATTTTTGCATTGATAAAAACAGTATTACCAACCAAATTTCCATGTGATTTTCAGGATAAGCAAACAACAGCTGAATACCAGTAATAAGCAATATGCCACAATGTAAAATTTGGTTGGTAATCCTGTTTTTATAAAAGAAGAAATTTAATTATTAGCAAATTTTTGTTCTTTAATTTAGCAGCCCTGTTCTTTGACAACTGATGGGGCTCGCTACCCGGGTTGGATAAGACAAAATAAGTAAATAAAATAAAGAAATAAACACTCAGCGTCATTTGAACTCTGTTTTTCCTTCTGTATGCCCGTCTCACTCTTGTCTATAAAATGTCTATGTTTACATGCTCATTTGTAGGTATACTTTTGGGGTGAACGTGGAAGATTAAAGGCACATGGGCACCTTTGGTAATTATTGTCGAAGACCAGTATTCTCACTTTGAGAAATTACCTCTTTCCAAAAAAACTGCGTTACTTCAGAGGGAGCCGTTTCTCACAATGTTTTATACTTTCAACAGCTCTCTATTGCTTGTTAACAAGTACATGTTATGCTTACAATTAGGTTCAGTAATTACCAATAGTGTCCAGGAAAAGGGATCAACGACAACACATGGGAAAACACACAAGGTTGCTCTATTCATGGAGGTAGAAATATTTCTACCTCAATGCTCTATTCAACATGTATGTTTGTCAGACGTATTAGTAGTACAAATTTAATTATTTAATTGAGTTAAAGGCAGTGGACACTATTGGTAATTACTTAAAATAATTATTAGCATAAAACCTTTCTTGGTGACGAGTAATGGAGAGAGGTTGATGGTATAAAACATTGTGAGAAACGGCCGTCTGAAGTGCCATACTTTTGGAGAAAGAAGTAATTTTCCACGAATTCGATTTCGAGACCTCAGATTTAGAACTTGAGGTCTCGAAATCAACCATCTTAACGCACACAACTTCGTGTGACAAGGGTGTTTTTTTCTTTCATTATTATCTCGCAACTTATATGACCGATTGAGCTCAAATTTTCACAGGTTTGTTATTTTATGCATATGTTGAGATAAACCAACTGTGAAGACTAGTCTTTGACAATTACCAATAGTGTCCAGTGTCTTTAATGTTCAAGGCTCCCCTTTGTAAGCCTCAGCTTATTGTGTAAAGCCTTCGTGTGTTGTAATTTCAGTATCTGCGTTATGTGCACGTAGGCGTTTTTAAATTGAAAATTAAATGAAGAGCACAATGGGAGACTTTGAGGCGCTAGGTGGCAGCAGACTTACCGGGTAAGTTTCCATCGTTTACGTAGTTCTGAGCGTGCGCACATTATCGAGAACAATCAATTTTACCTGGTAGGTCTGCTGCCACTAAGCGTCCTAAAAGTCTCCCATTGGGCCGCATTCATAAAAAATAGCAATTGCTTTTTCTAGGCTTTTGCTTACATCTTTATACAGATGTATGCATTTATAAAGATGTAAGCAAAAGCCTAAGCCTAGAAAAAGCATTGCTATGGTTTTATGAATACGGCCCTATTATTCCAGTTTGAGACATTTGCAAGGCATGCCTAGACCATTGCACTTATAGACAGCTAAGCCGAGCGAAATGTGTGTTTCCCCGGGTGACATTAGGCATTGCACGGGAATGTTAAAACCACATTCAAAAGGAACTAAACCCGTACGATACTTTTATCAAAACAACTCGTCTAGCGCAATCGGATGAAATACACGTTTTGTAAGCCGGGAAAATAACCTACCGGGCCGCAACTTGTTTTTCTAAATTCAAAATTGGCACTGTCGTATAGTGTTCTTTTAACACCCTAGTGTAGGCCTACCTACTGATTGGATCTTTCTTGTCTATGTGACAACACCCATGCTGTCAATTTAACACCCCCAGTTTTTGCAGTATGTATATAAGCATAAAGGCCCGGTCACACAGGCCCCGATAACGAGAACGATAGCGAGAACGATAAAAAATTGGTTGAAATGCTCCACGCAGGGTACCCCCACGCTCATTCAACCAATCGAGGGCGTGCATTTTTATCGTTATCGTTCTCGTTTTCGTTCTCGTTTTCGTTCTCGTTATCGGGGCCTGTGTGACCGGGCCTTAAGGGCCATTTTTTGCATACAACTCGGAGCAACCAACTTGATTGCGTGCTACAGGACCACTTTGTTAGCACATGAGTAAATTTTAAAACATTGTCTTACGATCTACAAAAGAAAATTTTAACAATCAAATGGTAATGCCTTTTCTTCTTGGAGATTGATTGCCTGGAGCTGGTTGCCCGTAAATTGCCTCGTGTGACATGGCCCTAAGATAAGTTTGAAAAAAAAACCTTTCACATGCAGTGTTGTAGCCATTGTGGGCGGTGCTGGGCAGGCCTGCCCGGGACTCACAATTTTTGCCCAGCACTCTGAGTAAAATACATTGTGCTACCTATTAATAAGGAGTATCAAATATCACAGACAAAGAACACAATCAAAAGACCATTCAACTTATTGCATGGCCCCCATAACGGGAACAGTTTGGAAACCTGGCCCCACTTCAGCAATAATGACTCCATAATTCAACATTATTGCCCTCCACTAAAATTGGTCTAGCTACAACCCTGTTCACATGAGAGCATTTTAGCAAGGGTCCCTTGCTAAATTTTGGAGAATGATTTAGGTTGACCCATAATATACCTAGCTCTGAGTCTGGCAAGTTCAAGATCAAAACAAAAAATGAAAAAATATTTTAGTCATAACAAACCAGGTAAAACCTAAATTACTTTCAGCGACTTTATTGTTCATCTCTCAACCCAAGGATAAACACAAAAGCCTGTTGTTTTCTTATGCATTTCCCCAGTTTGTTTTTTTCATCGAGATTAAACGCCAGACTTTGAGTTTACTTGAAATACCGCCGACTGATTACTAAATTGATAAGTTAAAAGCTTTTACCTTAAATAGGACAAATTGATTTTTATCCAAGCGAGTAGTAGCATGCCTCATACTTAATTTAGTAAGGACGGTTAAATTAAACCTTGAAGATCGGTTTGTGTCTCTGATTCCCGTTCTTTGTTTGTATTAGCTTGCATGAACGAATAACGGGGCCATTTCTTCGTTATACCTCACCGCCCATTACGAAAATAATTAAAAACAGCTAAAGATAGTTTCCAATTGACGTCAAACAGTTTAGAGTTGGCCATCTTTATGGGGAAATTTATAATTTTTGAACTCACAACTATACGTTTTGCGTTACAGCAGCACGTGCGTCTGGGTGCATCTGTATAACAGATCCCTTGAATTGGCCGCCATCTTTGATTCAATGTCCACGCATGACAGGCTGTCATTGGCTGAGGTCGTGTGCAGTGCGTACACTCGAACACCTTTCTCTTATTCTACATCAAAGATGGCGGTCAGTGACGTCATGTGTAACCCTTCCATAGAGATCAATTGACCTTATCAAATTGACCTCAAAATATAATAGAGATCCGTGGACCATGCATTGACGTCGTATACATCTGCCATCTCAGAGGTTAAACAATGATGAAACAATGGATAAAAAACATTATTATTTGTACGCACGGCGTACAGAACTGGCCAAACAAACAACTTCCTTTTTACCTTTAGGCAAGGGCGTCTTATATACTCAAATTACGTCATATGCATATTGTCCATTGGCCAGTGAACTTATGGCTGCGTAGAAAAGTTAGAATGCTCGAAGTGAGCTGAAAGCAGGAACCCCTCTAAAGTTGGGGAATACTCCTAGCCTAACATAGGCCTATCTATTATACAGAGCATAATTTAAAATCAGATTAGCTTACATTATCGTAACCTAAACAATTGCAAGCCCAAATTCAATTGTCATATGAAATATTTTCCCGCCAAAAGGTGTAGCGTGCAGTCTAGCGTGCAGTGTGTCTGCACACGTGTTTAGAGGCACTGGACACGTTTGGTAATCACTTAAAATATTTAAAAAGTTGCATAAAAACTTACTTGGTAACGAGCAATGGAGAGATGTAGATTGTAGAAACGACTCTCTCTGAAGTACGATCCCACCAAAAAATATATGAATAAAGTACAGCACTTCTCAAGCGTCTGGAAGCACATAATTTTTATATTGCATAAAGGGTGTTTCTATTGAATTATTTTCGTGCAACTTCGATGACCTTTTGAGCCCAAATGTTCACATGTTTTATGCATATGTTGCAATACGCCAAGTGAAACCACTGGTCTTTGATAACCAAACGTGTCCAGTGTTCGTAAGTACAACATGTTCGTGAATATTGACGAGTGAATAAGAAACATCCAATGTAAATGTTGCCATGCTGTAGCCGTGTTTGACCATATATTAAGATATCACCCGAGCTGGATTGAAAGTGTTACTGAACTGTCAGTTTGGCATGTCCATCTTCGCCAGTCTGCATTCAAATAAAATGAGGATACATCATATATAAAGTAAACAGGATTCTTCTCATGACGTCACACGAGTATACCAACTTTTTCTTTAAGCTTACTAACAGCACGGATGATTTTTGCGTACACTGTGCGAGTTTCCATTTCATAGCGCTACTCGAAAAGGCAAGCTAACCTTCTCTGCTTAAAAACTGTATAATAAAAATGAAAAAAAAAAAATGCAAATCCATGGTGAATGCGCAAACTGGTCACCTAATTTTCTTGCTTACCTGTGAAATAAAGTTACGCTTAAGCAAACTTTGTTCCACTAAAACATTTGAATTTGTATTCGAAACCTGAGAATAAGATTTTGAGGTCTCGAAATCAAGCACCTGAAAGTTGTTTTACTATTATTATCTCGCAACTTCGACGACCAATAAGTTGAATACAAATTTTCAAAGGTATGCTATTTTGTGCATTATGTTGGGATACACCAAGTGAGACGACTGGTCTTTGACAATTACCAAACTTGTCCAGTGCCTTGTCATTTTTACAACGGACTTAATACTTTGACACTTCGAGGTTTGGGGTAAATTTGTCCCTCGTATCACCCGAACAGTTCACTCCATATCTCAAACCCTTCCCCGTACAAGCAGAATCGAACCGACCTATATTCCCTATAAGTTTCCAAATATAAGACCGCACCAACCAGTCAACTTGACAACAGAATCCAGTTTTACCTCCATATACTGTCAAAACAAAACATGAAATTTAATTTCCCGCGTTCCTGCTTAAGATCGAGGTTGTAATGTTGACGAAAAACACTGAAGACTAAATGACGCGTGAAAAATGGCGAACCGTGTTCATCAACGCAGAGCCTGTTTTTCTGTTTTCGCTGTTATGATTTCAGAGCTTGGGTGAAACGAAGCTCAAGGGTAACAAAAACACACCCTTTTTTACAGGAAATTAAAAAAGGTCAGGTACAATACTGACACCATTAAAAGCCGTGTGATGAGCACAAATCAAAGAAAATGCTTTTTATTTTTATAACGCAGTGGCCGTCGGTAAAAAACAAAACGTTAAATACACCTGCGGCCGACTTCAAGAAACGCTTGGATTAATCCTATCTGGCTCGAGTAAGGACGAGTAACTCGTCCTAACTTGGGATGTGTTCAATACGTCCTAACATCTACGGATACGGAACTCAACTCGTGCTATAGCCCTAAGATCAATCTTAAGTTAGGAAGAGTTTCGTGAAACCGACGGCTACCCCTTCCAGGAAACACTAATGCCCCATTACCTTTATTGTCACTCACACTAATGCCCCGCCCAACCAAGCACCACTAATAATGCCTCTACCCTAATGTTTGTGTGTTTTTCAAATCATGCAGTAACCGTCGGTAAGGGTATGTAAATAAATATCAAAACAATGTTACACATACCTCTTCCATCCCAGTAGATGCCCCAATACCTTCTTTTTCATTAATGCCCCGCCCAACTAAGCACCACGAATGCCTCTACCCTTCGGTTTTGGTGGGTATTTTTTTTTTTAATCATGCAGTAGCCGTCGGTAAGGGTAGTAGACCGATATACACCTGGCCCATCCCAATAAACACTAATGCCCCAACACCTTAGTTGTCACTAATGCCCCGCCTAACTTAGCACAGCTAATGCCTCCTAAATGCAGTGTTTCGAATTATGCAGTGGCCGTCGTTAAGGGTACCAGGTAAAAATCAAGACGATAATACACCTGCCCCCTTCCAGTAAATTATAATGCCCCAATACCTTCATTGTTACTAATGCCCCGCCCAATCAAGCTCCAATCATGTCTCTACCCTCAGTCCATGTCATCATACGCGTCATCAATCCTGGGACCCTCCCGGATCGTTGGGATCAATAATGCCCTGCCAAATCCAGTATTATTTACTTCTCACGTGAGGTCAATCGGCCTATAATTTCACCCATGATCTTGTCTCGGAAACCTCACGTCGTACACAAGTCGTTTTTGTCCATTATCCTGTCCCCCAAAAAGGCTTCCCCAAAACAAGCACAGCTTATCGGGGTTTGCCTCCATTTCCCTGATTAGTTTTAAGTTAATACTTGATTCAAAGTTAATGTGTATGCCTATGTGAAAGTCTGTTAAACCAAGTCAGTGTTGTGCACACGTGTTGTTATAGAATTAATAATGCCCCACCATCAAGCAGAATAGGGGTGCGCTCTTGCGGTGATTTATCCAAACTGTTTCGGTTGAACTTGCCATTGGTTAGTAGTAGAAACAGTTATTGGTTACGACCGTGAAAACTCAACCTAATAACTATACCTTCCAAGTATCATCAATGTCTCCCATCTTTCTGGTCCAAAGGCCCGCCTTTAATAATAATGCTCTATAATTCAAGCCATTAGTCACGATAAAGACCGTGCAAGCATTGTGCTAAATCAAATGGGCCCCGACAAAAGTGTGTAAATTCTCACTGTTTCACGAAGAGCCGCGAATACTAAAAGGACAGAATAATCGATTTCTACAGGAAAGGGTCTTTATCGCAATAAGTTGCACTTTGCGTTTTCGTGAAGACCCACATGCCCCCAAAATACAGTGTTAAACATTGTAACAGAAGAGCATAAAATGTAGGTCAAATCGTTTTTTTTTTTTCAGGTTTCTTGAAGGGCCACTTCAGTTAGTGTGCTTGGATTACGAGATACGCGCCCTTTTCTTGTGTAAAAACACGTATTTTAGTTTAAAGACACTGGACACCTTTGGGTAATATTGTCAAAGACCAGTCTTCTCACTTTGGTGTATCTCAACGTGCACAAAATAACAAACCTGTAACAATTTGAACTAAATTTGTCGTCGAAGTTGCAAGAAAATGATGAAGGAAAAAAAACTTGTTGATGCACACTTTGTGTGCTTTAAGATGCATAATAAAAAGGCGTTTTCACGAAGAGCCACATGCCCCTAAATGCATCGTAAAACATTGCAACAGATGAGAGTAAAATGTAGGTCAAATCGTTTTTCAGGTTTTAGGAAGAGCCTCTTCAGTCAGTGTGCTTGGATTACGAGATACGCGCGCCATACAGTTTAAAGGCACAGCCATCGATTTCACCAAACTCTTCCTAAATTAGGTTTTATCTTAGGACTAAGGATGAGTTAAGTTCCGTATCCGAAGACGTTACTCTCTAATAATGTAAAAGAGTGAAATTTTCACTCTCTTGTCCGAGTGGTTTAAGTTTCACTCATTTGAGAGTTAAAGTCAATCTGTCTCACTTTTTATGAGTGAAATTGAAGCAAATTTCACTCGAAATCGAATTGAAAGTACCCGTCTTTCACTCTAAAAAGAGTTGTCCGACATATGGCTCTTTGCAAGAGTGGTATGGCGGACAAAACGGGTGCGTACCCATTATTTTACATTTAGGGATCGAGTGTGTGACGCATTGAACCCATCATAAGTAAGGAGGGGTCAATCGTCCTAAACTCAAGACAGGATTAGTCCTAGCGTTTCGTGAAATCGGTTGTAATTGTCAAAGACCTGTATTCTCACTTGGTTTATCCCAGAAGCGCGGCTTTTCGTGAAAACGGTGACGCAATGTGGTACCAAAAAATAATAATGTACTCGGATAGTGACGCGCAAGACTTGCGTTGCTATCTCATGATGTAAAAGAGTGAATTTTCACTCTTTTGTCCGAGTGGTGTTAGTTTCGAGTGAAAGTCAATCTATGTCACTATTTTTGAGTGAAAATGGAACGAACTTAACTCTAAATCGAGTTGAAAGTACCATTATTTCACTCTAAAAAGAGTTGTCTCCATGTCTCTTTGCGAGAGTGGTATTGCAGACAAAACGATGATACTCCCGCTTTCATTAAACGAATAAATCTTCCTTGCTCATCCAAGTCCCACCTCTGCAATCAAACCCTGACACAAGAATATAATCATTCCTTGATATACGAACTTGTCTCAGCAAAAATTGCGAACGTGTCAAAAGCAGTTTTCGATTTCATGGCTGAACTAACCAATTAAAAGGACGAACCACTCAAACGAACTAAGAACTGCCTCTGCACAATGTGTATAGCCTTTTGTCAAGGCCTTGTGGCTTAGAGATCCGCGATCTCAAGCGACTGGAGCGAAAGTCTCCTGTTCCCTTCGCTTGGGATCCCTGCCCTCCAAAACCTAGAAAAACTTGACAAAAGGCTACTATGTGTGTTCTTGAAATGCATATTATAGTGAAAAAAAGAAAGAAAAAAAAAATCCGATTTAACATGTTACATTTACCGCTGCTAAAGTGTATGGTTCGAACTGCCTCTAGCTACCGGGCAATCTCGGTGGTCTAGTTGGTAAGACACTGCTCTAGAATAGCAAGGGTCATGGGTTTGAATCCCACCCGAGTAATATGCTTGTGATTTTTTCCCCACAGAACTCGGAGGTAGCGACCAATAAAGTAATAATGACACAAACTAACCTCATCACAAAAGTTGAAAAAAAATCCTATAATCAAAATCCGTGTTTGCCTTTGTGTCTTTTAATAAAGTGAATAAAATTAGCTGCTGTAAACTGATATCCAACCAATGGTATAAATGCAAAAAATAGTTATTGGCACTTTTCTCAATTAGCCTTCGAGAAATACCCTGCTAGGATCGAAACGTCAGGCCATTAACTTTTTATTGATAGAGTGATCTATAGACAAGCTTGCTCTGATATTTTGGTCAGGTTTCAAGAGAAGAAGAACGAGACATCATAATTGAAATAATTTGCCGGCTGGCAGGTTTATACGTCGATGTCAACCATGAAAAGTCACCGATGTATAAGTAAGAACTTTTAACAAGTCGGTGACATTTCGCGAGTCGTGTCTGGGACAATGGTACGTGTGGCTTGCATATAAATCAGTGATTGTGTGCTGATTTTGTGTCTTTTTTACTTCAGATACAGTGACGGCGAGATGGGTGATGGGGAAACAACCAGGCTACGGCGGGTGATTCTGGCTCTGGGAATTCTTAGTAATTGTATCGTAACAGCTAATGCAGGTAAGTTTCATTGAATGTATATAGCCCCTGTTCACACTGTACTCTACTCCCCGGGGTTGCCCCGGGAATAACGGCAGACCTGTTCAGTATTCACACTTCGATTGCTTTACCCCTGGTCTGCCCCGGTCTGCCCCGGCAAATGGGCATACCCTGGGGAAAGGCACCTCTGCCCTGGAGTAGGGGCAAGCGGTAAAACCCCGGGATATTATTATTAAAACGTGCAACCGAACCCCGCGGAATACATGGACATGACGTGAAAGTGCGCCGGGATAACCGTGGAGTGAGAACAAAATAAGGCATCACCGGGCTGTAATTTCACTGGGATAAAAGGTATAGTGTGAACAGGGCTTACAGCTGACATGTTGATAAAAAAAAATCAGTTATCTAGTGAAATTATGTCCGTCGAAAAAAGCTACGACCGGGATTCGAACCTAGTGGCGTTTGGAGACTCTTTGGTTAAAGGCAGTGGACACTATTGGTAATTACTCAAAATAATTATTGGCATAAAACCGTTCTTGGTGACGAGTAATGGGGAGAGGTTGATGGTATAACACATTGTGAGAAACGGCTCCCTCTGAAGTGCCATAGTTTTCGAGAAAGAAGTAATTTTCCACGAATTTGATTTCGAGACCTCAGATTTAGAACTTGGGGTCTCGAAATCAACCATCTAAACGCACACAGCTTCGTGTGACAAGAGTTATTTTTCTTGCATTATTATCTCCCAACTTCGATGACCGATTGAGCTCAAATTTTCACAGGTTTGTTATTTTATGCATATGTTGAGATACACCAACTGTGAAGGCTGGTCTTTGACAATTACCAATAGTGTCCACTGGCTTTAAGGAGACTGAGATCAACCATGCACAAGACTTGTGGTTTATCTATAATATCGCCTTGGTTAAAAAGGGGCTCTCTCTGTACATTATGTTTTTCACCACTGTTTTGCCCTAAATCGGGAGGGCAGTCTTGAGTAAAGCGAGCTGGTATTTCTAGTTGTACAGGAGGCTATTCCACATTTTGGGGCCATTGTCCGAAGATTGACCTCTCTGCAAAAGTTGGATAACGAGTTCTTGGCACAAATATTGGGCAGAGGGTACACCCACCTATATTGGTAATTATCAAAGACTAGTCTTCACAGTTGGTGTATCTCAACATATGCATAAAATAACAAACCTGTGAAAATTTGAGCTCAATCGTTCGTCGAAGTTGCGAGATATTAATGAAAGAAAAAACACCCTTGTCGCACCCTTATCACACGAAGTTGTGTGCTTCCAGATGCTTGATTTCGAGACCTCAAATTAATTCTAAATCTGAGGTCTCGAAATCAAATTCGTTGAAATTACATCGTTCTCGAAAACTACGTCCCTTCTGAGGGAGCCGTTTCTCACAATGTTTTATACTATCAACCTCTCCCCATTACTCGTAATCAATAAAGGTTTTATGCCAATAATTATTTTGAGTAATTACCAATAGTGTCCACTGCCTTTAAATTGTACATTCTCTATAAGGAATTCCCGAAATTTCTAGAACACAATGAATACACAATATATGGTACATACGTCATGCCACAAATCGAGAAAATATATGGGAACCATTCTGTCAACCCCCCTGTCCTTTCTCTGTGTATCTTCATACGAAAAGTTAACTTCACTGTGACCATTTGAATGGAGTAGACAGCAAAGTTTTTAGCATCAGCGAAGCTAGCTAAGTGTTGCGTTCACACGATCAATGTTCGCTCTCTCTCTCTCTCTCACTCTCAACAACCCACAGATGACTTCCAACAGATCAACATCACTTCAGAGTCACCCACGAACATAACTTCCCCGGGTTACGGATCCTCCAACGGATACCCTACACAAAGCTTCACCACATGGGTCATCACAGCTCCACAGGGCACTATCATCAGCGCTAGAATCTTAGACTTCCAGGTGGAGGGACACAACAGCGCAAAAGACGACCTATTCATTGGGAGCGGTCTGAACTACACTACGGTGTATGAGGGGTACAGACTACCCCCAGATAAAAGTGTTGGAGACCGTGGAGAGGTGAGGCAAATCATCTCATCCGGCCCGGAGATGTGGATGGTCTTCAAGACGGATATCTCAAACAATCCGCCGCGAGATGGTTTCAAGATTCAGCTGAGCGTACTTTCTGAAACAGGTAAAGCACTTTTTATTTCCACTATATTTCTAACTGCCTCTAGCTATAACGGGCAATCTCTGTGGTCTAATTGGTATGATACACTGCTCTAGAATCGCAAAGGTCGTGGGTTCTAATCCCACGGAGTAATTATGCCTGCTGTCTGTATACAATGCTGACACACACCGGTGTATATGGGTTTTATTGTATATAGGTTTTCTCGGTCAATTTCGGAAAAAGAGCAGCCAATAACCACCAAGCTATTCTATTTCGCGCAAAATCGAATGTTACTCAAAAGGGTAATTCGATTTCGTTTTGGGATTAGTCAAATGTAATGTTGCGACATTCGAATTAACAAAATAATCATTCAATTTAACAATTCATCAAAGCAGCATTCAAATTCGCAGACGCTTCTTGAGGCGTGTGTGTCCAAAAAAGAATGACGCTACGCTAACTGAACAGAGTGCTTAAGGAATTTGACTCGACCCAAAACGAATATGAATGGCTGAATTCTGAATTTGAAACGCGGTAACAACTGGAAAAGTAAAACAGCTTTAATTCGAACGCATGAAAATTACATTGACTGCTCATTTGCCGAATTTGACCGAGAAAACCTATATTATAGGTTTTCCCGGCCAATTTCAGCAACAAATCATTAAATTTCATTAACATGCATTCAAATTCACGCAGTTTCCCCTAATCCTCTCAAACTAGGGGTTCTTTTTAGCTCTTAAAGGAACACGTTGCCTTGGATCGGTCAAGTTGGTCTTTGAAAAGCGTTTTGTAACCGTTTGTTATAAAATGCATATGGTTAGAAAGATGTTGTAAAAGTAGAATACAATGATCTACACAAATATGCATCGAAATTGCGTGGTTTTCTTTTTACCTCGTCCAATAACACGGTCGGCCATTTATGGGAGTCAACATTTTGACTCCCATAAATGGCCGACCGTGATAGTTCGCGACGTAAAAAGAAAACCGTGAAATTTTGAGTGATACTTGTGTGGATCATTATATACTACTTTTAAAACATCTTTCTAACCATATGCATTTCATAACAAACGGTTCCAAACGCTTTTTATAGACCAACTCGTCCGATCCAAGGCAACGTGTTCCTTTAAAGCATTCAATTTCGTTTTCGTGCACACATGATTGCGTTTTGATCGTTCAGATTCGCTTTAGTCATTCTATTTCATTTCTAGGTATTCAAGACGACACTTTGACCATTCTTAAGTTGAATTTCTACTACCTATTGTATGTATTCAAAGTAAGACTCACCGAAGCGAAGATGATTTTGCTGCTAGTTTGAGTTTTCTTTTTCATTTATGTGCAACGAATTTCAACTTCTTTGCATTCAAACTAAAGATGACTTATAATGGCTTTATGACACGAGTAAACTGGAAATTAGAGCTTCTATACTAACACAGATGTTTTCCTAGGTGTTTCCATGTACTTTACATTATCATTTTGTTTTCTTAATTGTAATATTGTTCCATTTGCTTGCCTTGTTACCCTTAAAGTTAAAGCATGTATCCGATTACATTGAAACGAAAACTTTTGTTTGTTTGCTTTAGCCTTGTTGTCTTTGTTTTTGCTATGTCCAGAACTTGTCAAACAAGAACGAGTCCTTTTTTAGGGAAACAGTTAGCTTAAAATCATAAGGGTTTGTTCTCAAATTTATAAATAAGTTAAACTCAATAATATCCTGTTTTTTACACAGGTTCTTCTCTTTGTTAACAAGTTTTTTTTACGGAAACACAAAGCTGACAATTATAAGGGTTCGTTCTCAAACTTACAAAAAGTTAAACTCAATGTTAATCTGGTGTTTTTTCACACTTGCTCTCTTTGATTGTTATACGTTTGTTCTATTTGTGTTGTGGTTATGGTTTATGTTTTGTCTCCATCTTTTTCTTCTTCTGTAACCTTCAATGATCTGACGTGCAAGACATCTTGGCATGTAGGTTAGGCTATATATACCATCTGACGCATTTTTCATGAGTTATTTGTCCAACATAGGCAGCAACGAATGAGTATAAGCACATAGGCCCAACGAAGAATTTTGCTTTGAATGCAAACAATTGGAAAATGTTTCCCCATTAATGAAAATAAAGGGTTGACCAGCTCTAGCTGCTGGCTTTAACGAAGTTGAATGAGTCTAACGGCCTGACGAAATTGAATGATGTGAGTTGACCAGTGAATGCTTAACTGTTAAAATTGAATAACTCCTTTTGACTCTTGAATGCTGATTCAAAGTGCATTCATTTTCAAAACGAAATTGATTGAGCCAGGAGTTAAAATGAATGGATTTTTGCTGAAATTGGCCGGGAAAACCTATATTTACATTTATATCTTTAGGATTAAAAACAAAATGGACCGGTTCAAAAAATGTGTGTTCCGTAGCTTTAAAGTATAACATCACAAATCTAAAGTAAATATTATGTTTGTCACGACCTTACGAAAACGTTTCGCTCTATTGCAGTTTTATTCTGATTTAATTACAGTGGACACTATTGGTTATTGTCAAAGACCAGTCTTCTCACTTGGTGTATCTCAATGTATGCATAAAATAAAAAACCTGCGAAAATTTGAGCTCAATTGGTTGTCGAAGTTGCGAGATATGAATGAAATGAAAAAAAAACACCCTCGCACACGAAGTTGTATGCTTTCAGATGGTTGATTTCGAGACCTCAAATTCTTAACTTGAGGTCTCGAAATCAAATTCGTGGAAATTTACTTCTTTCTCGAAAACTACGTCACTTCAGAGGGAGACGTTTCTCACAATGTTTTATACTATCAACCTCTCCCCATTACTCGTTACCAAATGAGGTTGTAAGCTGATAATTATTTTGAGTAATTACCAATAGTGTCCACTGCCTTTTAAAACCTTTAAACATCAAAATGGCTCAGTATTTCATAAAAACAGGAGGCTTATATCTGATAACAATGTTGTGTATTCATACACATACACAACACATTTGAACACAAACCAATCAATGTAATATTTTGACAAATATTTCCCTCTGAAATTAAGACATATTCAAGAAAACTGAATACAAAAACAAACGGAATCGCTGATTTTTTGATATTTTTCTCCTGACTCGCATTACAGATTAAGCCAACATCTGCACATGTTTGTTATTTCATGTGTTATGTTTGATCCAAAAACATGAACAATGTATGCGACTATTTTGTCAGCTTTACCGATCCTGAAATATAAAAACCTTGGAAAAGACAATTGGCTCGTAGTATTTTTTTTTTCAATCCACTAAAAAAAAACTAAAAAAAAACACAAACATGAACCCCAACCTATGCCTTAGTGCGTATACACAAAACACTAATAGCACCCGTTTAGCAGAGAGCAGGTGCCACGTCAATTAAAGGACAGGTGTGGGCATGGGATATTTTTACGCACCATTCGTCAATTTCACCACTTACCAAAAACATTGAAAAGAACGCTTTCAAAACTGTTCGTAGTTACATGTTGCACACTCGAGTGAATGTAACTCTACTCTTTATTGAACATTACTTGTAACTTTGATCAGGAGAACAAATGTTTTCTAAAGGCCCATTTTGTTATTTCATCTTGGCCGAGTTATTAACACGTTATTAAATTAATGCTGGATGGCCATGGTTGTTATGTATTTTTGCCGAACTTATACTGTGCGACGGCTGTTTTATGTCTGTTTATATTGTTGCTTTTACCGATCTACTATAGGGAGGAATAATAATACTGTTCGTGAACGCAATAGGCCTTTATCACGCTGCCTCCATCTTGGATATGTTCCTCGTATCTGATAACAATAATGAACGCTAATAATTATTTTGCAATTAGGAGCCAGACTATTTTGTTCTTCCAGTCTGGGTTTGGTAACATTGATATCAATGGGAGAAATTCAAGATGGCCGCACCCTGATAAAGGTATATAGTCGACCATGGATGTTTGCATATGTGTCGTCTTATTCCAACATGCATAACATAACTACCTGTAAAAAATTGGGCTCAATATTGGTCATCGAAGTTGCAAGAGAATAGTAATGGAAGAAAAAATAAAAAGACTTTTTGCACAAATTTGTGTGCTTTTAGATGCGTAACAAAAAGCTTCAGACCTGAAGTCTTTTAATATTGAAGTGAGAAATTACCTCTTTCTCACATCTGAAAGCACACACATTTGTCAGCAAGGGTGTTTTTCTTTCATTACTTTCTTGCAATATCTATGACAAATTTAGCCAAAATGTTCACAGATTGTTTATCATTATTATGTATATGTTGTGATACACTTAGTGAGAATACTGATCTTTGACAAATTACCACATTTCTCCAGTGCCTTTATAAGGGAGAACACCGCTTCAAAATATTCTGTGTTTTTTCCAAACGCTGGAATTAACTAGGACAATGATGTATCCATCAACTGTGCACAATGTGTATAGATCAATATATCATATAGAATTTGCAAATTTCATAACTTGTCCATCAGTGTTTCCCATCTCGATTCTTCATTTCATTCAAACACTTAGCTGAAGCCCGAGGGAAAAAAGAATGGCGCCACCTTAAACCATCGAATAATCAACACTTTCCTGTGTTGCTTCGGGATAAGTGTGGCATCTTTGTCACTTTATGAAATTAAATCATACGCCTGAATATGAAAGCGAAACTGAACGACTAAACAGACATTCATGTTGATTCTGGAAGAGAACATTACTGGAACAAACACGGGGAGTGTTGATGTATATCATGACTCCCTCTAGTTACTTATTCAGAGTTTGGATAATTTCCATCTATGGTTTTACCATTTACTTATTCAGAGCTATGTGGAGTGTTTTCCTCTTTGGTTCCACAAGTTACTTATTCAAGGCTATGTTGTGTGTTTTCCTATAATGGTTTCGCCATTCTTATTCAAAGCAATGGGTGTGTTTTCTTATGGTTCCACCATTTACTTATTCAGATCTATTGGGAGTGTTTCCTCCAAGGTTCCACCATTTACTTATTCGAAGCTTTGGGTGTATTTTTCCTATAAAGGTATCACCATTTACTTATTCAAAATGAATTGGGTAGGTGTTCCTATACATAGTTCCTTAATCAAGGCAGCGGAGTGTTTTCTTACGGTTCTACTATTTACACATTGTGAGAAATAACGTAGTTTTTGAGAAAGGGGTAATTTCTTACTCAATTATTAAAATACTTTAGGCCTAGAGGTTTTTTCCCCTGGTATACTTATACAACCCTTGTATCACACGCAATATCATAGATAGATAGATTGTTGTTACTGCGTTTCAAATTCAAAATTCGGCCATTCAATTTCGTTTTGAGTCGAGTCAAATTCCTTTAGCACTATGTTCAATTTAGTGTATCGTCATTCTTTTTCGTGACACACACGCCCAAAGAAGCGACTCACGAATTTGAATGCTGCTTTAACGAATTGTTAAATTGAATGGTCATTTTGTTAAATCGAATGACGCAACATTACATTTGACTAATCATAAAACGAAATCGAATGACCCTTTCCAGTAGAATTCGATTTCGCGCGAAATAGAATAGCTTGATGTTTAAATTGGCTGCTCTTTTTCCGAAATTGGCCGAGAAAACCTATACTATCAACAGCTACGTTTCTCGTTACCAAGTAAGTTGTATACTAACAATAATTTTTTGAGTAATTACCAACAGTGTCCAGTGCCTTTAATACACAAGTAGATCGATCTGGATCGTATCAATTCATGGAGTTATAAAAAACAACTCCATGATCAATTTTTACTTGTCACTTCCCCAAGGACAATTTCTACGAAGACCCATTTAAAACGAGTTATGACGCGTGAAAGTTCCACTCACCGTAATATTGTATTGTCCAATTAGTAGCGAGTATAATTACACGTATAGACACTCTATGTTCTTCAAATAGCGGCAGCCGACGACTGTTTACTTTGTCCTAATTCTATAAACTAATTATGCAATTATGATATTATGATAAGCGAGCCACATAAAGAATGAAACTCCTCTGGGAATTATTCTATTAGAGCCCGAGATCTAGAGTAGAGTAAATCTGTTCTCATATTTTATTAACAGGTGCGGAATGTTTTTAGGAATTGTTATTCCTATTGTTTTCATTCTGTTTCTTGTTTTTTTTCTTCATACAATGGGTCGTATGAATAAAAAGTAGTACTTACTTATACTTGAAAATTTCAAGTATTTACTACCATCCATATGAATAAAAGGAAGTAAAAACTATTACTTAAAAGTATTTACTAAAATGCTAAAAGTATCTACTTTTACCAAAAAGTAAATTCTTTTAATTTTAGCACTTACTTACTTCCATATGAATAAAACGGAGAATATACTACAAAATGCAAGTAAATACTAGTGATTTTTCAAGGTAGCTCCAGAGCTACCTTGGGCACAGAAGTAAAAGGCTCGTCCGAAGAAATGACAGTGTTTATGAATGTTCCTCACAGGATAAATGTTTTAGTCCAAAGGAAAGACATCACTGAAATATTAAACAGACACATACACAGTGTTTCACAACAGAAACAATACACACAAACTCAAACTGCTTTTAATCAAACTTGTTTATATATGCTGAGGATAAAATAAAACCGTTTGTAAAAAAAACCGTTTTGTATCATTACAGTAAGCTTTTAAAAAAGATATACAGAATGTTTTCAACTCAGAAATGAATGCCTCGATCATTAAGGCTTATTGTTAATAAAATCAGAAGAAGTATTTTCTAAACAATTAAATGCATTTCAATAGAATGTTGTTCGTGTTATTATTAAAACGTTTAAGTTTAAGTTAAATAGCTTGCTCATATCCAGCTCTCATCTTCTCTATACAGCGCTGTCATGCTCCACTCCAAGTTTCAAAAGCTTAACAAAAACGTTTTTATTATGTGTGTCCAGATGAGTCGTCTTCATCAAAATGTTGTCAGAATAAAAACCTCATGGCTGACTTGAAGATTTCTATGTTTCTGTTAAATCAAATGCTGCTTTGGCTGTGTGTGTGAGTGCGTACGTAGACGTGAATGGGAGTTGTAATACAAAGGATACCTTTTGTTAAGAACCATTCAGCCATGGTATATCAGAAGTATTTACTCCAAAGCATTACGTGAATACTTTGCAGTAAAAGAATAGGTTTATTCATACGGAATTTAGAAGATGCTTTTACTGAATGCTTCTACTTGGAAGTTTATGCTTTTACTTTTTGCTAGTACTTGTCAGTAAATACTACTTTTTATTCATACGACCCAATGTGCTTGCTTAGTTTGTTTTACTTATGTCATGTGTAGCGTCCTAGATCGTCTGAACACGATTAATTGGTGTTGTTATTATTATTAGATCTGGCTTCACTTTGGAACATACTCCCCCACGAACTCAGAAAGGAAACATCACACATTCTACAAATTCGATTAAAACTATCCTTTCTGGAGTTCCTATAACTGAATCAGCATCAGAATGTTGTTTTTTGTTCACGCAATTCTACTCTCAGTCGCACCAGGAGTGTCAAGTCTGACAGACATGGTGCGTTATAATTAGTGTTCACTCTTATTATAGGTGTTCCGACGTAGCAGTCGGAACAGCTATTGTTTTCGTCAAGACTTATTGCAGTCGATACAGTTATTGTATTTGTCGCAGATTTATATTTAATAGTTGTTCCGATATAGTGGTCGGAACAACTATGTTTTCGTCAAGATTTGTCAGTATTTAATGGATATGCCAGATAACGATGCGTGTTTCGTTTTAAATTATATTTGCTCTTTACTTTAACAATTTGTTTCAACGAAAACTTGATTGGTTTCAGTAAAATGAAGCGGTGATTTTTTTTTTTTGAATTTTTTTTTTCGCAACTAGACTCCTTTGATCCTCGAAACATAACTCCAAGCACGTGCTTCTAAATCCCGCTCTTGGTCTTTTAGTACAACTCGCCAAATAGGCTACATACAAATCAATATTTACTGAAGATCATTCGTCTTTGTGTTTCGCATTGTCCTTACCGTCAACGTGGCGCCATTTTGATCTACATGCAGCAACCTTTCAAACTTGAGTTTTAAAAACGTGGTCATGGACAACAAATGAGATGGCGAACATTTTAACCCTTTCGTGCACTGTTCCTTTTAGTGATAAATTGGTCATATCTACACATTAAATTTTGTTTATTAGTTATGTTTATAATAATATAGGTTTTCTCGTCAATTTCGGAAAATGAGCAGCCAATTTAACCACCAGCTTATTCTATTTGGCACGAAATTGAATGCTACTAAAAAGGGTCATTCGATATCTTTTTAAGATTAGTCACACATACTTTTACGTCATTCGATTTAACAAAATAATCATTCAATTTAACAATTCATCGAACATGCATTCAAATTCGCAGGATTTTTTTTTGAGGCGAGCGTTTAGTCATAAAATTTCATTTTGGGGCAGTCAATTCTGGAATTTGTGCAATCTTAAAAACGCTTGCGATTAAGTTTTTGTTTCCTTGCGAGTGTTAAAGGCATGCGGTTAATTTGTTGCCACTCTTGAACATAATATGCCAAGATGTCTGCTGGCACGCCAACAGATTGATGGTTGGTGAATATTAAAATATAAAAAAACGAACTAAAAAAAACCATTTAAACACATTCAAATATCAGGTCTTGCTCCAATTAACCATTAAAGCTCTCCCGAAGAAAGAAACCTTATGGGGCCTCAGGTAAAGTCTACTGGAAACTAAATATAAAATAAAGAAAATAAGGTTCGCTTGATTTAAAAGTGAAGGTACGAAACAGTTGCCTTTTACAGTTTATCTGTTTATTTGTATTTCTTTAGTCGTTTACTTATTGTAGTTCTCGTTTTAGCGAAATTGATTGCCTCTTTACGAAATTGAAAATGATTAAATCAGCAAAATTACTAGTCGAACCAGCTTTGGTAAATTGATGGTTAATGATGGGAAAAATTAAAGCAAAATTTCCAGCTTTTCAAAATGTGTGTTGATCCTTACTAAAATAATATGTATTTGCAACAATTGCATCAAGATGTACAAACTTTCTTTGATTTCTTGTTGAGCCAAACAGTCGTTTGATCTTAAAACTAGACTTGTTCTCTAGTCGTCTCATTATGTAAGTCGCATATCTTATAATAATAATAATAACTAGTTCTTATAGCCGGTTTCACAACAACCGTCTCAATGCGCTTTACAAGAGTGCCGTGATCATTGGGTCAATACCATTCCTTTAATCTTTCTCAGCTCCATGTGAGCATACAGCATGGGCAGCCGAGCGCTCCAAAGGCTTTTTCATATCACACTATCAGCCTCTACCCCTTGCAGGTGTTATACCCCTGGGTGGAGAGAAGCAATTATGGTAAAGTATCAAGTGTCACGACTGGGACCCGAACCCACACTCCGATATGACTTAACCACCAGAACTTGAATTCGATGCTCTTAAAACCACATGTTTTGCACCTGAATTCAAAGCAGACATTGCTCAATGTGGTTCTGAATATTTTCTTGCTCAATATGGTAATTAGTAATCTTTGCTCGAAATATGATAATGAATATTTTCTTGCTCACTATGGTTATGAATATGTTCTTGCTCATTGGTAATGAATATAATCTTAATTTCTTCGGGGACGACCTTGTCGGCAAAATTTCGATGATTTTATTGAATTCTGCACACACAAAAAGCTGCCGCCAGGCCCATAATTAAAAAAGCTTAAAGGGTTTGGGTATTTTGTGTATGGCCAAAAAAAACAGTGACCACAGGTTTAAATTAAACTTACACGGTTTGAAGATAACACATTAACTGTAAAATGAGGCTAATTCGGTGTTTTTATTGTGTTCTCTTTTTCCTTGTTTATTTTTGTTTAGAGTCGTGTGCTTCGAATGAGTTTGGTTGCCACGATGTGATCTTAGTGTGTATGGATGAAAGAGTGGCTTGTGACGGTCCACCACACTGTGCTGACGAGTCGGATGAAATGCAATGCGGTAAGAATACTTCATTTTTACCCTTTTTTCTATATTCTTATTACCAAATATGCACTGGTTATATTCTGACAGGTATACTTGCTTTCGATAACCAGTGATGTCATTGGATACAATGGTTTCATTGGATAAAGGACAATTACGTAAGCTTTCTATCTTTGTTTTGATTGGTCCGAAGTGATGTTTCGGTCGTCTGCATATTATGAATGTAGTTGATTATGAACAGGGTGAACCTAGGCTTGAGGTCACTTTCTGGCGTATTCACGAGCCTCGAGGTGTGACGTCAGATGTTCAGGCTTTACTTTTGGTTGTCTGTTGGTTGTCTGTTGGTTGTCTGTTGGTTGTCTGTTGGTTGTCTGTTGGTTGTCTGTTGGTTGTCTGTTGGTTGTCTGTTGGTTGTCTGTTGGTTGTCTGTTGGTTGTCTGTTGGTTGTCTGTTGGTTGTCTGTTGGTTGTCTGTTGGTTGTCTGTTGGTTGTCTGTTGGTTGTCTGTTGGTTGTCTGTTGGTTGTCTGTTGGTTGTCTGTTGGTTGTCTGTTGGTTGTCTGTTGGTTGTCTGAGCCCATAAAAGGCACTGTGGACACGCTTGGTAATTATTGTCAAAGACAAATATGGTCACTCAGTGTACCCCAATGCTTGATCTGTGAACATTTTGGCTCGTTTGGTCATTAATAGTTGCAAGAAAAAATACTAAGAAAAAACTCTTTGCTGCACAAATGTATGTGCTGCAAGATGCATGAGAAAGGCTTCAGGCCTAAAGTCTTTCTCAGATCCAAATATAAAAAATAAAAAAAAAATGAAATTACCTCTCCTTTCTCAAAAACTACGTTATCTTGAGGGATTCGTTGCTAACAACACTTCTCCGTTGCTCGTTCTCAGGTAATGTTTATGCTATATAACATAAACTTCGAGTAATTAACAAACGTGTCCAGTACCTTTAAAGAAAAGGTATTATTGCTCACTCCCATTTTTCCCTTCTTATAATTATTTTCTTCAGAACACTGCGGACAAACTGACATCGATCTTTCCGTAGTGGACACGTACAATTTGACGTCACCCGAATACCCTAACGACGTCCCCTATGAGATCCTCTGCCATTGGCTGGTGACGGCACGTGACGACGCCCACGTGCTCCTCTCATTCGTCAACTTTATTTTGGACGAGAACGAAGATTCATTCTCCGTCGGCACTGGGCACGACCCGAGCAATATGACGTCATTGGTGCTAGAGCGCAGTGTTAGCGTTACGCCTATGGGGGGGCTGGTGATCAAATCAAACCGGATATGGCTCGCGTTTAAGACTACGGGCCACCCAACACTCTTAAGTGTACTGCAGATTTCGCTGCGAGTAATCAAACCAATAGGTATTTTAGACAACTATACTGAATTTACATGAAGTTAACAAAAATAAATAAAGATATACATAAACTTCTCTGCTATGGGGTCATTTACTGCACTTCCATACTCGTAATGATCAAAATGTCATTAGGCCTACATGAAAATGAGTATGTATTTATTTGAAAAAAATATATATAAAAATACATGTTTTACTTAAAAGGATTTGGGTACTTTTTGTAACGTTAATCTGTGGACATTGTGTTTTTTGTCCTACAAAAAGTACCCGGACTCTTTAAAACATTAATGGTTCTTTTTGCCAATCATACTTAAGGACGACTCTACACCCCATACCAGGAGCTCCAAAACATGAAAATAAAAGCATTATATTGAAATCCATACAAATATTGTACTCTATAAATGACCTTATGGTGGAAATCCTAACTGAGCAGGCAAACTGTCATTTAATGAAAAGAACTGGAATAACATTTCCTAAACTTACTTAGGTGGTCTTTGATTAACTCGATTTAAAATGAACACTTTTAAAATATGAAACAGAATTCTCGAGCGGTGACTACGGTCTTGTGAGTCGGTGTACTAAACTCGGTACACTTCAGCACGATATAAATCGCTATTGAATTCAATTTAATTTAATTCATCATTTGTTTGATACCCATATGACATGATTACAAGCATTGAAATAGATGAAGAAAGGGACCTACGGCAAATGTTCTTCCTCCCTTTAGTTGCTTAGTTTATTTTATTTGCTGGTCAATCTATAGCTCTATTTAGCCCTTAGCTAACAGCTGATTTCACTGGGACAAGAATAAGTATTGTCGTCTAGTCACCGAATCCAAATTTATTGATTTGTGAGATTCATAATCATGGACGTTAAACTAATGTTTGTATGAGAGAGATTGGTCGCCAGTTTGGTGTTTGTATCTAATGTAGGGAGTCTGTCACATTCCCTCGACGGGAAGATCGTCTGTTAAAGGCAGTGGACACTATTGGTAATTGTCAAATACCAGTCTTCTCACTTGGTGTATATCAACATATATGCATAAAACAACAAACCTGTGAAAATTTGAGCTCGATTGGTCGTCGGAGTTGCGGGATAATTATGAAAGAAAAAAACACCCCTGTCACACGAAATTGTGTGCTTTTAGATGCTTGATTTCGAGACCTCAAATTCTAAACTTGAGGTCTCGAAATCAAAATCGTGGGAAATTACTGCTTTCTCGAACACTATGTCATTTCAGAGGAAGACATTTCTCACAATGTTTTATACTTTCAACCTCTCCCCACTACTCGTTACCGATTGAGGTTTTATGCTGATAATTATTTTGAGTCATTACCAATAGTGTCCACTGCCTTTAAACCAATGTTTGTATGAAAGAGATTGGTCGCCAGTTTGGGGTTTGTATCTAATGTAGGAGTCTGTCACATTCCCTCGACGGGAAGATCATCTATAAACAAACTCTGCTGTATTTCTATGTATTTGAAGCAACCTTTTGATCATTTTCGATGTTTTTTCTTTCTTTTAAGTGTGTCAAGATGGAGAATTCCCATGCGAATCTGGTTTGGAATGCGTGACGCAAGAAGCTGTCTGCAACGAGTTACCAGACTGCTTAGACCACTCCGACGAATTGAACTGTCACGGTAAATTATTCAGTTTTTTTAAAACTTGATTACAAACCGTCGATTTCCCGGGAATGATATGTTTCTCCTTGTCTGGTGTAAAGTGCCATAATCACGAGTAACACTTTATAGAGCTTTCCAATCCAACCAGAATGGCCGATTGTACAACGAGTTAAATGTTGATTTTAGCTACTCTCTTTATTAATAATGTTTTGTATTTTAGATTTTAAACCAAAACATTAATTGCATTTTTAGTACTTCAGGAATTCTATTTATTAAGTTGTTTTACTTTCTACTTTGTCCATAATGCCATGTACAGCGCCCTAGAGCATGTTTACATGATTGTGGCGCTATATAACTTTTGGTTTTATTATTTATCATTGCTAAGCAAAATGTAAAGTCACAAAACAAATCACTTTGGTAATACTGAAAGCTTGGTGTTTGTGAAATGTGTTGGTGTTTGCGTAAGCAGAAGACATTGCTTAACATTTTTTTTTTTTTGCTCAGTAGAGTTATGATGAGCATGATACCAGTCACAAATGGTACATGTGCTATAAAGCTTGGCTGGTAACCTTAATCTTTTGTAAGCATCTTTTTTTTTTGCTAAAGCAGCTACATTCAAATTAGGTTCTGGTTTCCCATGACTTCAAGCCTGTCAGTATTAATGAACCGACTGCTTTAAAACCAAACAAAACCAACCTATCAAGATGAATACAACTTCGATTGATTCATTCTTTTTTCCATCTACATCATTATTAATACAAGAAAACCATATGTTCTAGTTTCTTTGACCCTTGTCTCGCTGTGTGTATATAGATTCACCCTCGTGTCATGGGACGTGCTCTTGCTTGGAGAGAGCGAACATTTGCAACGGCGTCGCGGATTGTCCAGACTACTATGACGAACTCTTTTGTGGTAAGGGCTTAATAGAACACGTTGCCTTGGACCGGTCGAGTTGGTCTTTGAAAAGCGTTTGTAACCGTTTGTTATAAAATGCATATGGTTGGAAAGATGTTATAAAAGTACAATACAATGATCTACACAAATGTGCCTCGAAATTGCGTGGTTTTCCTTTTACCTCGTCGACTAACACGGTCGGCTATTTATGGGAGTCAAATTTTTGACAGCTAAAGTTTTTTATTATTTGAGTGAGAAATTACCTCTTTCTAAAATTTTACGTTACTTCAGAAGGAGCTGTTTCTCACAAAGTTGTACAACAAACAACATGTCTCTCCATTGCTCGTTACCAAGTGAGTTTTTATGTTAACAATTATTTTGAGTAATTACCAATAGTGTTCAGTGTCTTAAAAGCAGCTCTATGAAACTGGACCAAGATTTCAAGGACAGACATTATGGATGTTTGACGTCCTTGTTAAGAGACTGGGGGAGAAGGAAGTCAATTTATACGAAGAAGATGATTTATGAGGACGGGGAAAATTAGGACAAGAAAATCTTAACTGTGTCTGTGTGTATATATGCCAGGGATCGATTACAGTGATGTTATTGTGGCTTGCTTCTTGATGTGGATCAATATGGTATAAATTCAGCAAAATAAAATGGCGGTTATCTTAGCGCGGACGTAGGCGGTGTATAATATGAGATGGCGTCATCACTACTCAAGCCAGCCTATACATTGTAAACATGTTTTCTGAATTAAGCTTCGGCTCCAGGTTCGGCTGAGGCTAGCATGGCCCCGCGGTTGTTTTGACAATATTGCGCATGCTTTGCGTACGCGCCAAGGGCTTCAGACGAGAGGACGGAGCCTGAAGCCGAATCCAAAGCCGAAATTTGGCCATGGTCAATTAAAAATTCATGTTTTTTTCTCTCTCAAAATTGTTCATCTTTCTAGAGCCATGTGGTGATCCTTTCATCCAACTCACAAACAACGACACCATAGTCAATCTGACTTCACCACGATACCCTTCACTTTATCCACGTGAGATGTCTTGTATCTGGCTCATCACTGCCTCAAAGAACCATCGCATCCTTCTTCGCTTCTTAGACTTCAAACTCAACGTAGAAATCCTGTCCGTTGGAGACGGGCACCGGCCAAGCGACGAGAACAGCCTAATCATGCAACGATTTGGTGTGACAACACCGGTTATTGTTACCAGCGCAGAGTCGAAGATGTGGATCACGTTCGAGACATTTTCAGTCTCTTCTATATTTCGAGGATACTTCCTGCAGATATCGCAGTTTGTTACAGGTGACGAACATCAATCCAATCAGAACTTATAAATGAATAGACTGGTGCCCACTTTCAATCGACACATGCACTGGTTTTACTTGCCCACTGATTTCATTGGACAACAGTTTAGTGACGTAACTGACATCTGTGTTTTGATTGGCTCGAAGTGATATTTGCTCCAGATATCGCAGTTTGTTACAGGTGAAGAACATCAATCCAATCAAAACTTATAAATCAATAGACTGGTACCCCCTTTCAATAGACACACGTACTGGTTTTACTTACCCACCGATTTCATGTGACAAAAGTGCTCATGACGTAACTAACGCCTGTGTTTTGATTGGTCCGAGGTGATATTTCCTCCAGATATCGAAGTTTGTTACAGGTGATGAACATCGATCCAATCGACTGATTCCCCCCCCCCCTTTTGATTGACACAAGCACTGATGTTACATGGTGTGCCTAATGATCCCATTTGATACAAATTGTAGTGACGCAACGACATATGTGTTTTGGAGTGCGTTTTGGCGACCCCAACCAAAAACTGTTTCGGTTGTTGGTCGTTGGTTCTGATGTTCAGACTGAACGATAACCCAATTGTGAGCTCGGTTACCGTTTTGGTTATGACGTCAGAAACAGTTTTTGGTTGGGGTCGCCAAAACGCACTCCAGATTTGTCCGAGGTAATATTTCCTCCAGATATACAAACTGATTAATCAAACTCATCAGTGCAAGGATAAAACCAAAATGAATAATTTTAATGTTGTGTTGTTTCTTTCACAGTTGAGTGTGGCGCTGATGAATTTAGATGCACTTCAGGTACCCAGTGTGTGCCAGACACGCAGAGATGTGATGATGTATCACAGTGCCTTGATTTCACGGACGAAATTGGCTGCGATGGTAAGTTAATAGGGAGGTTTAGCAGCACGTAACGCGAGCAAACACGTTAACGTGAACGTCAGAAAATTGTGTCGTTTCTAGGTGATGTCACTATTCTGAGCGTATTGCATGTTCATGTATGGCGTCTGCACGTATGTACCTGACGTGAAAAATGATATCTACACAGAAATTCAACTTAGCGAGATGGTAACATGTTTACATCTATGGGTAGATTAGGGAGTTAAGCTGCACGTACGCGAGCAACGTGAATGTATACGTCAATTAATATTTTATTGTTTAAAGCTCACGTTTTTAGCATACGTGAAAAACCCATTTTTCATGTCAGGTACGTATGTGCACACGTCATACGTGAGCATAAAAATAAATAAGCCCGAAGTGGTGACGTCATCTTGAAACAACACAATTTGTTGACGTTCACGTTTTTGCTCGCGTTACGTGCAGCTAAACCTCCCTATTGAGTACTTACCTGTATTGATATAATATTCTACTGTCGCGGAGTACTTTTTCGGAATTCGGGAGACCTCTCAGTTCTGTAAAGAACTGTCTTGCTACTGGACGCGTCTCAGATTCAAATTGGGTAAAAAATTAATATCTTTTACATTACCGCATTACTTCGAAGTGGTATGTTTTTTCAAAATGCTGTCTACGGTCGAAAGCTGCTCTATGCTTCTATAACCAAAGGTCGTTATTGCCATTAATTTAGAGAGTGGTCAAACGAAGGCTACACCTTCCCTTTCAAAGGACATAGTGACAGATTTATGATTTTGGGCCGAAAGGTGCAGCATATTTCAGTGCAATCAATGCGCATGACGCACGAACAATACGTAGGCATTCTAACTGCAAATGCATCATGCTTATCTTGCATATTCATTAATTTGATAATGCATATTCATCGTTTGAAAGGGATTTATTTTTACCCGTAGACTCGTGTCCAGCCGACCATTTTTCCTGCCAGACTTCGGCATGCCTGGCGCCCTATGGGTTATGTGATGGAACAGTGGATTGCGAAAACTTCAAAGATGAAACGGGATGCGGTGAGTCTATAGGTGCCCAGACGGCGAACTCAAGCTCTGGTGTTTCTGTTCAGCAGAGTGTGGGTTCGAATCCCGGTCGTGACACCTGTGTCCCTGATGAGCAAGGCAATTTCTTCTCTCCAGCCAGTGGGTACCTGTGAGGGCAGAGATGGTTCTTGTGATTGATTTAGCTTTAGTGCGCTACATATTTGGCGGCACAGGTGTTTACTCACCAGGGAGCTGAAAAAGCCATTGGACACTTTTGGAACAGAAAACAAATCACAGACTTACAAATAACCTACGGGGTTTACAGAAGGTAATGGTGAAATATTATTTCATGAAATGCTTTCTTTTTTGAGAAAACATTAAAACAAGTATCAATTCTCGATATCGAGAATTACGGATTTATATTAAACCAAGTCATGACACGGCGAAACGTATGTAAACGAGGGTGGGTTTTCCAGTTATTTTCTCCCGACTCCGATGACCGATTGAGCCTAAATTTTCACAGGTTTGTTATTTTATGTATTAGTTGTGACACATGAAGTATGGGCCTTTGGAAAACACTGTTTACAATGGTCCAATGGCTTAAAGTAATGAAAAGACCCAGTGATATTTTTTGTAGTGTTGGAAGCGCTTTGAGACATGGTGTATAAAGCGCTAAAAACAGACCATTCATCACAGAGCTGCTCAAGCAGAAAATTAGCTGAACGCAACAATGCTGCCAATCAAACGAGGAACACTGGGGCGAACCCCTCTCTTTTTGATAAGTGCACTGATTAGTTTATGCTTTACACACGGGACCAACGGCTTTACGTCTCAACCGCAGGACGAAGCACCATCTTGCTTGACATGGGTGTCACGACGGTAGTTACGAAAGTTTTTGACTCCATAAAATGGCCGACCGTGTTAGTTCGCAAAGTTAAAACCACGCAATTTTGAGGCATATTAATAATTGTGTGGATCGTTATATTCTACTTTTAAAACATCTTTTAATTCTAACCATTTCATAACAAACGGTTTCAAACGCTTTTCATGGACCAATCCAATGCAACGTTTCCCTTCAAGGCAACGTGTCCCTTTACGGCAATTAATACAACTATTGCTTTGGGTTTTGATAATCTTTGACATAATTTACAGGAACTATGTGTGGAGAGCGCAACATTGAGCTGACAAAGTCACTGCCAGTGTACAACTTATCCAGCGTGGAACTGATGTCCCTTAAAACTCTAAAGTCGGCATACCCTCCCAGGTACTCGTGCCTTTGGACGGTAACCACCACCTCAAGCCTACAGATTATACTCAAGGTTATGTACATCAACCTGTCCAAACTTAAGGGGGATACCATCATTTTAGGAAACGGGCATGACCCGTCCATCAGGTCAACCCGTATCGCCATCTTTGATGGGGATGATGATAACATCATATCGGGTAGGACCTATCTGTCATCTGATTCGACAATGTGGATCACCAAATTGGCTATTGATGATTCTCCCGTTGGTTGGAGAGCTTTTCAATTCGTACTAAGAAGGTATAACAGCTCAGGTAAGAGTCACCCTTGGCAAAAGCAACCTCACTCAAAACAGGGAATGGGAGACTTTGGAACGCTAGGTGGCAGCAGACTTACCAGGTAAATTTCCATTGTTTACCAAGTTCTGAGCATGCGCACATTACCGAGAACAATGGATTTTACCCGGTAAGTCTGCTACCACCAAGCGTCCCAAAAGTCTCCCATCAGTTTTTCAGACAGAAATAATTTCAAGGGATGTTTTCTGAACATCATTATTGGACCGGTTTAAGTTTTATGTAAATCTGTGATCTTGACGAGTTTTTTCTTACCATTTGTTATGTATAGACCGTATTGCATAACCCCCTTTTGCTATGAAAGTCACCATCTTGTAGGGCAAACGTATGCGCGTCCAAACGCGTACATCAATGAAGCACCTAGCACGCAACATTCCCGGTTTGATTTCTACGGTACATGTACGCACACACCCACGCACACGCGCACAGACACCATCTTGTAGGGCAGATATTTGAACGGTGACGTCATATTCAATACGGTCTATTGTTCCTTTAATTATGCTAATTTCTTTTTGTGAGTTCAGGTGAATGTAATGAGTTCCGATGTCGTCACGATTCACATTGTATATCCGAAAGTGCAGTGTGTGACGGCATTGCTAACTGCGGTGATTACAGCGACGAACAAAATTGCGGTAAGTCCGCATAGCTACATTAAAGAAAGAGGCAAAAGAAATACTAACATCCTTTTCCATTGTCAACTCACACCTGTTATCTCCATGTAATTATGATCAAACATTGATCATGCACAAACCAGTGATCATGCACAAACCAATGGGGCTGCTGACTGCTTCGAAATTGATAACAGCTCATCCGTTAAATGTTATGACTCAATTCAAAGTAAACGCACCCACTCATCAGTGAAAAGGATGCATACATTCCGAGTTTTTGTGGCCAAACTCAAAAATTCTTCAATGGAGCTTTCCCGTAATGAAAACCAGAAATTGAGTTACATGGAGATTATCCGAATGTCCTAGAAAACAAAGCTTTCAGTGCTAGTTAGAACAATCTCACAACTGCCATTAGGGAATCTGTGACTCCACTCTACATTTTGTAAAGTTCTAACTTTTTCCCTGTTAATTGCTTTCATTTTAATATAGGTTTTCTCGGTCAAATTCGGCAAATGAGCAGTCAATTTAACTTTCATGCGTTCGAATTGAAGCTGTTTTGCTTTTCCAGTTGTTACTGCGTTTCAAATTCAGAATTCAGCCATTCAATTTCGTTTTGGGTCGAGTCAAATTCCTTAAGCACTCTGCTCAATTTTATAGCGTAGCGTCATTCTTTTTTGTTGACACACACGCCTCAAGAAGCGTCTGCGAATTTGAATGCTGCTTTGATGAATTGTTAAATTGAATGATTATTTTGTTAATTCGAATGTCGCAACATTACATTTGACTAATCCCAAAACGAAATCGAATGACCCTTTTGAGTAACATTCGATTTTGCGCGAAATAGAATAGCTTGGTGGTTAAATTGGCTGCTCTTTTTCCGAAATTGACCGAGAAAACCTATAGTACATAGATACGGGATTTGAGGCATTGCATGGTGAGGTATCAATATATACTGCAAACTAAATTTATACCAATTTCATAGATGCTATGTCAGATTTTTGGCCCCAAACATTAAAAAACAATTCTTATAAAACCCATAAGAATTGGTCACGTGATATGTTGTCGGGATCCCGACAAAAACTAATTTTGAGCACTTTATTTCACTGCTACTTTTTCGAGCAATGGCTCAAATGAAAGCTTGTAACTTTCTCGACCCCCATCAAAATACCCATTGAATTTGAAATCAAAATTTTTGGGTCAAATCGGCCAAAAATCTGACATAGCATCTTTAATACCAGATTAAGGAACCCTTTTTTCTTCTTTTTCTTTTTTGCTTATTTCCTTAAGAGCACTGTGGTGGGGAACACTCAACAGACATCGATCTAACGTACACCACCGAAGACGCACCCCATATTTTATCCGTCATTCTCACCAACGAAGTGGAGGAGTTCCGGTTCGGTAAGGACTGCCTGTGGGTCATCACGGCACCCAGCGGCTCTCGCATCCAGATAAGATTCCTATATATTCTTCTCTTGTCAGATTCCTATTACATTAATGGCATCGTGGTCGGTAACGGACACAACCCAGTGTACGAGTTCAGTGTCATCATGTCAAGCTCGGGAAAGGTCATTCAGGAAATAGTGACGTCATCGAATACGACGATGTGGATTACGGTGAATACGTATTACCTGCAATTTGTGGAGGGATTTTCGGCAGCTTTGAGTCAGTATCATCAGCTAGGTACGGTGTTTGATGTATGCCACTCATTTCTGATATTGTACATTGTTGGTGTTGTCAGCTGCTAGAAATATATGTCTCTATGGACAACCGGGCAGCTGAGCATTTTGGCAGGGATTGTAGCTCGGTTTAAGAATTGAAAACGGTCATGAGCTTCAGGGCTTAGAAACAATTTTGAAAGCATTCCTTTTCATTTGGCAATCTGCAAAAAGAGACGAACATTAGGCGTCCGTTACCCGTTGTCGTTTTCGTTATAAAAAATATATATATATAATTTGTTTTTACATCATAATCATTCATATAAATACACCGTACAATTTTTACATCATTATGTTTAGGTTTAAGTTTAAAGAAACTGGACACTATTGGTAATTGTCAAGGACCAGTCTTCTCACTTGGTGTATCTCAACATATTCATCAAATAACAAACCTGTGAAAATTTGAGCTCAATTGGTCGTCGAAGTTGCGAGATAATAATGAAAGAAAAAACACTTTTTCCACACGAAGTTGTGTGGTTTCAGATGCTCGATTTCGAGACCTTAAAATCTAATTCTGAGGTCTCGAAATCAAATTCGTGGAAAATTACTTCTTTCTCGATAACTACGTAAATTCAAACGGAGCCGTTTTTCACAACTATCAACCTCTCCCCGATACCAAGTAAGGTTTTATGCAAATAACTATTTTGAGTAATCACCAAAAGTGTCCACTGCCTTTAAGGGAGGGAGTATTTTATCAAATACTTTTGTTTGTTGTAATTATCTAATTTTTTCACAGTTAAATCATCGTAAAATTTCTGGAACTTATTCCCAGGAACAATTTGTTTTATTTAATGTGTTTACCCCATTCACAATTTGATTTTAGAATGCTCCCCTGATCAGTACATGTGCCCGTCTGGTCTAAAATGTATTGATCAATCACAAGTGTGCGATGGGGAACCAGACTGCCCAGAGCTGGAAGATGAGTTTGGATGTGGTAAGATATAAAATTATTCTTATTTTAGGCGAAATATCAAAAATATATAGATGAATGTTAGCGTCCGATCTCTTCCTTTTACAGGCCGCCTGCTTCTTCTTTTTTTCCCCCTTCTTTTTTATTTTTTTTTTACAAAAGAATTATACATTTTTAACGATAACTGACTGAAAAGATAAACCACAAGACAAATTAGATCGTATTTGTAGACTGAAAAAAACCCGGCTGGTTAGGTGGCGACAATTTAAAAAAAAAACACCCCCCCCCCCCCTATTTTTAAAGAAAAAGGAGGACGCTATTTTTATAACAGTTTTTGGCAGTGCTGTTGACTCTAACCGGTGACTTGGACTCAAGTCAGACTCGATAGTTGCAAATTTCACTGATTTTGTGACTTAACTTGACTTGACTTGACTTGGGGGAAATGACTAGAGACTTGATCTGACTTTATAAAAAATTACTTGGTTTCAACACTTTTATTTGGCCTTAATTTAATGTATAATCAGGGGAAACACTTTTTTTAACATTTTGCAACTTTCCTAGACACGAAGATGCACTAGAGACGCAAAACCCAAATATGTTGTATCGGCTCACCTTTTATCCAATCACAATAATAGTCCAAACAAAATCCCGAATCTTCAATATTTACTGATTGAGATGAAACTTTAAATGTTAATATTTAGGCATCTGCTCCTTCGATCTTTTACGCTGTGATGAAGGGGCAAAGTGTTTGGAACGGAGTCTCATCTGTAATGGCAAAAAGGACTGCACAGACAGCTTGGATGAACGAATTTGTGGTAATCTTGGCAGTAACTTTTTCTCTTGTTCGTCCTTGTTTTTGTCTTTTAGAAAATAAACTTTTGGATGTGCCTTTGTGTGTTAATACAGTTGCAAGTTTTTGTTTCAGTTAGTCTGTCTTGCTTTATTTTATTTATTTATTTTAATTCTTCTGACAAAGCAATAAAAACAAGCACAGGCCGTCCAGGGAAGGACAAAAGTAAAATTAAAAAAAACTGCCATCAAGAGAGATGTGCTTTACCAGACCTAAGCATAATCAGTAATTCTGTGTATTTTTACATCAACTACATGAGCATGTTCGATAAAGAAAAATTATATTTTTAAAGACAATAAATATTTAATTGAATTACATTTAAATAAATTTACTTGATGTGAATTTTTTCTACTCTTTGTATTATTTTGATAATAAGTTATGCGGTTATTTTGTGCTGGAAAAAACTTTGACCAGGAGTTTTCTATAAAGTCTTTACAGTTTCACCTTTCGCTTAGGACCTAATTTTTATTTGGTTTAATTAGTGAATGCTTTCTTCTTCAATAAATTATTGTTGGCGCAAAATTTTGGACATTTATGAACTTCATCTTCCTCTGTTTATTAGTTATGTTTAAAGACACTGGACACTATTGGTAATTGTCAAGAACCAGTCTTCCCACTTGGTGTATCTCAACATATGCATAAAATAATAAACCTGTGAACATTTGAGCTCAATCGGTCGTCGAAGTTGCGAGATAATAATGAAAGAAAAAATACCCTTGTCACACAAAGTTGTGTGCGTTTAGATGGTTGATTTCGAGACCTCAAGTTCTAAATCTGAGGTCTCGAAATCAAATTCGTGGAAACTTACTTCTTTCTCGAAAACTACGTCACTTCAGAGGGAGCTGTTTCTCACAATGGTTTATACCATTAACCTCTCCCCATTACTCGTAATCAAGAAAGGCTTTATGATAATAACTATTTTGAGTAATTACCAATAGTGTCCACTGCCTTTAATTGCACCTAGTTAAGCACAATAAAATTTTGCTTACCAGAATAAGGTTACTGACAAAATTAGAATCTCACTTGTACTGCTTGTGACTGGTGTCCCGCACAATTCTGCTCAGCCCCCCCCCCCGCCCCCCCCCCCAAAAAAAAAAAATCAAAATTTTCTGCTTAAAGAACCTCTGAAACTACGTCCACATCTTATAAGTCACGTAACCGGTATTCTTAAAATGTCCTTCACAGCTCCTTGCGGTGACCGCAACGTCACCCTGCCACGTGACACCTCTCAGCCAATGGAATTCTCCCTACCATCATACGGAATAGTTGACTATCCATCCAGAACGATCTGCGTCTGGTTCATCACCGGTCAACCTCATTACCATATTCAAATTGAGTTCTTAAGTTTCCGGTCAGAGGTCAAGTATGACACATTGAGGGCAGGCAATGGGCACTCCCAGGGTGATACTGACTCGCAACTACTGACTGGTATTAGTGGCACAGAGGCACCCCGGATTATCGTGTCAGAAGATCACCATATGTGGATTAAGTTCACAACGGATATAAAGACGACTGACAAGGGATTTCTGTTATCCATCACGCAACAGAATGAAACAGGTAAAAACCAAGATTAAAGTGAAGTAATAACAAGCGAGTGATTCCCAACTCGAAAGTTGTCAAATATTGTTTTGAAGCAAATATCAAATTATTCCTACTTCATAAAAAAAAGTCTGAGGGTAATGTTTAAAAAAAGAAAAAAAAGAAGAAAAACAAATCCATTTAACAGTACTTTTGGTCTAGTTTAAGTAAACCTTACTTTAACCTAAGAAAGCTCCTTTTAATCTTATCTCATTCGTGGGTTCGAATCCCACCCGAGTAACATGCCTGTGATATTTTTCACAGGACTCGGGAAAGTACTGAGTATACAGTGCTAACACACATCGGTGTTTGGGTAAACAACCAAAATTAATTATCTCATAAAGTTTACATAACTTTAACTTATAACGAAAGCTCGAGGCAAGCCCGCGCACAAGATAAATTTTAACTCAAGTTAAAAAAATAAGTTGTTTAACCTAAAGTAACCTAAAGGTGAAAGAAACCATCGGAAAAAAAAAATCAAACAAACCCTTTTTACCAACCGGTTTTACGTTTGTCCCAACAAAAATAAGCTGTTTTGAACTGTGTTGATATTTGGAGTCATGTTTGCATGCGACCGACGCCTGTTTCAATATATTTCTTTTGTCAGTTGAATGCAATGAGGACGAGATGTCTTGTCCAAACGTACCTGGAGTGGTTTGCTTATTGCATAAATCTAGATGTAATGGAATTCCGATATGTCCAGATGGATCCGATGAAGACCCTTCAACGTGTGGTGAGTAAATCTTCATTTTACTATCAATCATAAAACAGTCGTCAGTTTATGTTTTTGACTTTACATGTGTGAAGAAAACCCATTTTTCTTGCTTACGGTACATCTTAACATAACAGGCGTATTATAAGGGCAATCATGTTTAATATAATAAAAATAATAACAAATTCTTATATAGCGCATTTCACAATAAACCGTATCAATGCGCTTTACATTAGTCCCCTGGTCATTGGGCCAATAAACATCCCTTTAATCTTTCTCAGCTCCCATTATAGGGAGTATACAGCCCCGAGCTGCCGTGGCGCTCCAAAAGCTTTTCATTTACAATATCAACCTCTACCCTCGAAGGTACCCATTTATACCCCTGGGTGAAGAGAAGCAATTATAGTGAAGTATCTTGCTCAAGGACACAAGTGTCACGATCGGGATTCGAACCCACACTCCGATGAATTAGCACCAGAACTTGAATTCGATGCTCTTAACCACTCGGCCGTGACACTCTAACAATATACGTTTTTCCATGTTCATTGTTATATACATATATATATATATATATATATTTTTTTTTTTTTTTTGACCAAGTCCACTTTTAGTTTTGTTTTCTCATATTATGTTTTGCTTTCAAAATAAAATGAGGCTTCCAGGGCGAACACAAAACAGCCGCTGGCTTAACTGTTACGAAAAACTATATGCCCTTTTCGAAACCACGGCTTCGGCTTTGGGTTCGGCTTTACGGCTCCGTCCTCTCGTCTGAAGCCCCGAGCACGTACGCAAAACACCCGGAATAATATTGTAAAAACAACCGCGGGCCGGCCTAGCTAGCCAGAACCAAATACAAAGCCGGAGCCGTGGTTTCGAAAAGGGCCCTAGATTATTTAATAATTAACAAACGATTCGAGATGGTACAGAATGACATTACTGGAGTTGGTTGCCGCCGCCACACACTGTGATCCAAAGCTAATTTGCCCCTCCGTTGCGGCGCGTGCGTTTAAACCCTGAATGTACATGGCCTACATTTTTTAAAGGCGTTTCTTTCAAAATGGCAGCGACGTAACATCTAGCCATTGGACACTTTCGGCGGAACAGAACAAAACAATTAAAGTTCACAGATTTAAAAAATAACTTTGGTTTACAGAAGGTTATGGTGAAAGACTTCTCTTGAAATGTTATTCCATGAACTGCTTTACTTTTAGAGAAAACATTAAAACAATTATCAATTCTTGATATCGAGAATTACGGATTTATTTTAAACACATGTCATGACACGGCGAAACGTGCGGAAACAAGGGTGGATTTTCCCGTTATTTTCTCCCGACTCCAATGACCGATTCAGCCTAAATTTTCACAGGTTTTTTATTTTATATATAAGTTGTGATACCCGAAGTGTGGGCCTTGGACAATATTGGACCGAAAGTGTCCAATGGCTATAATAAAGTACTCACATGCCTCTTTACTCACGGACCTTTCATGATAACTCGATGTTTCCTCAATTCAATCTATCAAAATTATGAAGAGATTTACCGACGTGAATGAGTGTACATACCACCAGTCGTCTCGGATGCAAGTTCTGTAATTAAATACATGCATCTCGGCAGAGACAGACCTTCATGGTTGACCTAGACTTGACTCAAGTCCCAATCCCGTGCCATCGCCAGAAAACTAATGTCTTTTTGATGCTCTGCATTTCCCAACCTGTTCTAGCACTGTGATGTCACAGAGTATAATGATAATTTTACCGACGGTGCAGTGCTTCCACGCTCCCATTGGTTTTGTACATCTCCCCATTTGGGTAGATTTTTCGATAACATCGTGCAGAGTAAGAAACGATCTCGTCAAGTCCCATTCTCGGACGAGAACGGGACTTGAATCAAGTCTATGCACGGTGGACAACGATATCCCGTCTTTACCAATGGGAACACGCACCATAGCAACTTGGGCAATCAATCTCTATTGAGGAAGACAAATCAATAATTTAAGAGGTATGTACGTCCATCCTCGCCTCCACAATCTATAGATTAAAAAATACCTAATCAAATTTGGCGGGAAAATGTTTCGTAGCACACGGTGGAGTTTTCAGGTTGGAAAGGCTACAATATGGGCGTCAAAAGGCGCTGTATGAAAAGCTATGTTTAAAGGGAAGTTATGCGTTTGGTTTTCACTCTAGCAGCCTACAACAGCTTTCGGATATAAAGCATCTTGAGAAACTTTCACAAAACACATAATTATTTAAATTTTGTAAAATATACTAGTTTTGTGCCCCTAAATTTGCATCTGAGAAGCGTAACTCTCACTCTCAGTACATAATTTTGCCGGTAATTGTTCGTTAATACGCCCTTCTTCCACGCACTGATGGACAACCACAACCATATGCAGTCTGCAATGGCCTTTTGTACGCATAACAAAATGGAGATACCAGTGTTTTATAGTTTTTGCTTACAATGCTTTCTTACCTTTTCTGATAGAACATGGCGAAAAAAAAGTAAGCCTATAACGTTCATAAAAAGGGTACACTTTCTTTAAAGCTAAAACATGTCGTATACAAGAAGTGGGTCTTAGCTCAATCTCAAGAAACACCGTGAGGTGTCATTATCACCATAGTGATTTGTCTTGTGACGTCACAGTTCGCTTAGCATTATTATGTTTAATGTCGAACTCATGTAAGGTCGACTTTCAGCTCCGTGTGATATTTACGCCTTGGTCAAATACGGCTTGTATTATCAGGCGTAAAAAAAGCAAACACAAGTTTATAAAATAGGCAATTATTTATTTAATTGAGCTAAAACTGCAGTCTGGTCTTTAAAGGAACTGGACACATTTGGTAATTGTCAAAGACCAGTATTCTCACTTCGGTGTATCCCAACAAATGCATAATATAACAATTCTGTGGAAATTTTGACTAATTTTGACTCAATTATTGGTCATCGAAGTCCTAAGAGAATAATGGAGAAAAAACACCATTGTTGCACAAATTTGTGTGCATTCATAAAGCCTAAAAAGGTCTTCAGGCTTGAAGTCTTGCAATATTAATTGTGTGAGAAATTACCTTTTTCTCAAGAACTACGTTTATTCAAAAAGAGCCGTTTCTCATAACGTTACTATCAGCATCATTGATCGTCGTTACTACTTTTTTTTGCGAAAATTGATTTTCAGGAATTACCAATTGCTTTCCAGTGCCTTTAAAACGGTTACTATATATTTCAACCCAGACTATTTGAATTGAATCACTTTGAGCTGCTCGGTTGTAAACAATGGTATTTACTTTTGCCGTCCTCCGGAGTTCCCGCATACAGTAAGAAAATGAAACACTTGAACTTTGGAATACCTTTAATACATCATTCCTCATCCGATTTCCCACTACAAAGGCACGACTTAAATTAATATCCGAGTGCAGTTGGCCTAGCCTATTGGAATTTCAGATTAGCCGATGTATCAAGAAAATGAGGTTATGCGTTGCTAGAAAAAAAATCAATCACATTTGTTTGTATTTTAGGACAAATATAGAGTGAGCAAAGATCTGTAGCTCTTTGTTAAATAGAAAGGTATACGTATGGTTATAATCACATTCTCAAATGAATGGCAGTACAAACTAAAGGCCCGTTTACACAGGCCCCGATAACGAGAACGAAAACGAGAACGATAAAAATGCACGCTCGCGATTGGTTGAATTACTCCACGCAGAATACGCCCACGCTCATTCAACCAATCGAGGGCGTGCATTTTTATCGTTCTCGTTTTCGTTCTCGTTATCGGGGCCTGTGTGACCGGGCCTTTACTTGGTTAGAAGTAGGCTACTAGTATTGTAGCGTTCGGTAGTAGAGCTTGCGATGGTAGGCCCTAAGCATTTTGAGAATCCTTTCATTTCGAAGTCGTGGTTATGGACAAAGATATCAGTGTTTGAATCTGAGAAGCATTACTGTCATCAACGTTTCTCAGATTCAATTATGAATTATTCTTCCTGCATGGCAAAACTGCTCTGGATTCTCGGCGATATCTAACAAACGCTTTCACCTTTTTAAATGAAACCCTCATATGGTTGTATTGAATTATATCCACCGATTATCCTAGGATTTGAAAAAATCAAACTGTTCCATAAACCAAATGTATAAACGTTCTTAAAGCCATTGGACAATTTCGGCACAGAAAACAAATTAAAGTTCACATTTTACAAATAACTTACAGGGTTTACAGAAGGTAATGTTGAAAGACTTCTCTTGAAATAGTATTCCATGACTTACTTTACTTTTTGAGACTACATCAAAGCAATATCAATTCTCGATATCGAAAAATAACTGATTCATTATAAACACATGTCATGACACGGCGAAACGTGCGGAAACAAGAGTGGGTTTTCTCGTTATTTTCTCCCGACTCCGATGACCGATTGAGCCTAAATTTTCGCTGGTTTTTGATTTTATATAGAAGTTGTGATACACGAAGTGTGGGCCTTGGAAATTACTGTTCACCGAAAGTGTCCAATGGCTTTAAACGAGAGACTACTACTCAATTCGACGGTTCAATTCTCTTTTTTTTTTACTGTTTACGTTCAGTGATTATCACAGTTTGCGTCATCGTGATGATAGTTATTTTCTGTCATGATCTCGAAATGAATTTGAAATATAATTTTTTTTAACTCCCTGAGTTGGAACCGAACTCATGATCACAGGGTCTGACCCTTTCTGGAGTCAGGCTGACCCACAAAATGTGTTTAACAAATAGTGGTTTTTTTCTCGTATTTTGCATCATTTTTAGCCACCTTCTGGGTAATTTTGACACATGTGTAGGATCATACTGACCTAGGAATTAGCCAGGACACACGTGATCCGAATCCGGGTCAATTCTAACCCGGAACTTGTTTACAGTTTGACGCTTCTATCGCCCTTCAGGTTCGTGTGGTCCTGCCGTCATTTATCTCTTCGGAACCGACACCCACAACCTAACCTCCCCGGCCTACCCGTCTGTGTACCCGAGCGATCAGCAGTGTGGCTGGCTCATACAAACCTACGAGAAACCCTCAGACAATGAGCTTTTAACAACAGACAACCCGTGGAGACTTAGCGCTACCATCGTTGCCTTCGACTTGGAGAACCAGTACGACTACCTGTCTCTGTTCAACTACGAGGACGACCAGGCTACCGATATAATAGCAAAATTGACGGGGAGGGTTAAGCTGACCACGGTGGTGTCCTCCGGTCCGGCGATGTTTTTAAGATTCACTAGTGATAAGACAGGAGCGAGGAGTGGCTTTAAGATTCGCTTTCAACCCATTAATCATAATGCCACAAGTAAGACATGTCAAGTGGATGTTTTTTAAAAGGATTTTTACGGAATAAGCAAGTCACAAAGAACTTAAAATATTTTAAGATGTGTTCACGGAATCAAAGCCCAAGAGCTGCTTCAGCACAAAATTTAGCCAAGCAAAGATAAATTTCTCCTGAAGACGAACAGAGTATACTGTTCGAAACGTCGAGACCAAACCGGCTTCTTTCAGAGCCACCACTCCTTTAAAAGAGATTTTACTCATGGTTGTACCCGCAAGTTTACTATTCATATGTGTATTATAGTTACTCTTAAAGCTACATTTGTCCCACGATATACTATAACTATAAGTAGGATTTTAAACATAGCATGTTGAATGTATAATCAGTAAATCAGGTTAGGTTTAAAGGAACACGTTGCCTTGGATCGGACGAGTTGGTCAAAACAAAAGCGTTTGTAACCGTTTTTTATAAAATGCATATGGTTGGAAAGATGTTTTAAAAGTAGAATACAATGATCCACACAAGTTTGCCTCGAAATTGCGTGGTTTTCCTTCTACTGTGCGAACTAACATGGTCGGCCATTTATGGGAGTCAAAATGTTGACCCCCATAAATGGCCGACGTGTTAGTCGACGAGGTAAAAGGAAAACCACGCAATTTCGAGGCATGTTTGTGTGGATCATTGTATTCTACTTTTACAACATCTTTCTACCCATATGCATTTTATAAAAAACGGTTACAAACGCTTTTCAAAGACCAACTCGACCGATTCAAGGCAACGTGTTCCTTTAAGGTGGTACACACTCTGCATGTGTAATTCTCTTTTGAGTAGGATTGGTTCTTTGTCAATTTTGACGCAATTAAAAAAAAACATCTTCTTTTTTTTGAAGTTAGAAGTGCACAATTGTATCTATCATTCTATCTAATTTAGTTTACCACAATTAACCATAAGTTTTTCTTGATCGCCAGTTGGTTTCTGCAACGAGGACGACTTTGACTGTGCAAACAATGCCATGTGCGTGTCTGACGACGCAAAATGCAACGGTTTCAACGATTGTTTGGACTACAAAGATGAGATCAGTTGCTGTAAGGTTTATGTTAACAGTTTTTCTACAATTGCTTTAGAATTGCAAGGGTCGTGGGTTCGAATCCCACCAGAGTAATATTCCCGAGTTTTTTTGACAGAGCTTGGACAAGTACTGAGTAAACAGTGCTAATAACACACATCGGTGTATATGGGTGACCAAAAATTAATATTCTTTATCGCCGATGCTAACTTTCAAAATCGTTGCGGTACCCGCTGCCAAAACAAAATTCGATCTGCCTCTCGGGCAATCTCGGTGGTCTAGTCGGTAAGACACTGCTCTAGAATTGCAAAGGTCATGGGTTCAAATCCAAATTACGTCGAAACAAATCATCTCACACCCCAAAGCATATTAAAAGGACACCAACTAGTACTTTGACCTATGAGACAATATCAACTTTAAGGAGACACATTACTCGTGCCTTTATAAAGAAGGAAAGCCGAAAAAAACACAATTCATCATCACAAAGTAATAATAAGCGAATAGTGAATGATGAGACTAGAGTGAGGGAGTTATATGAAGTTGACAAAGAGATTCTTGACAAACAGACAGAAGCGAGGAAAGATGTATAGACTGAAGACATGCGACTGTCTCAAAAAAAGGGTGTACGCTCACAATGTGATGCGATTGGTACCCGTCATCACCTCGCTAGGAAAACATGGATGATAGATTCGTAGTTCATGTGAATATAATTTCTAGCTTGTTGCTGTTTTCTCAGCAATATGTAGACACTGTATTCAGCTGAATCTTTCACATGTATAGCCCCACAGGGATAAGATTGATATACAAAGCTTAGATGGGTTTTATTGTAAGATGAACTATATTAAAAATTACTAGAAATTTGGCTCGAGATATTCTCTAAACGAGCAGCTTAAAATTGACTTAAAATGAAGTCGACTTAAATTGAAAGAGTGATTACGGTCTCTGCAAAATGACATTTTTAATAAACCGTAGGGGGAAATTTATGGATGAAACGAGATGAGCTGACACGCCGCTAGAAGGATCTAAAGAAGGGGGTAATAACATTGAATTGGCTATAAAAAGATCGACTGATTGATTGCAAATGAAACGATGATGTGACAGGAAATTGCAAGACCATTTACCCTGGATCTAGAAAACAGCGTTTGAAGGAATGCACTTTAGCAGCGAAAGAAAGAATGGTGCATGAATGTCTGGTCTAGAATTGCAAAGGTTGTGGCCGTCAGTAAAACAGCAGTGTCACAAACAAGTTTGTGACTATCCTGTTCACTAACTGCTTAACAGAAAATTGTTATGCGATACTTTCTGATACGAACACGACACGAAATTGAATGTTATGTGGGTTTTTTTTTCTTTGTATTTTATTTCTAGCTGAAATCAACTGCCCTGGCGACTATGAATGCGCGAGTTCAATTACAACTGATGCTGATTTGGTGAACTTTCAGTGTATTACGATGGATCTAGTGTGTAATGGAAGGACTGACTGCCCAAAAGAGGATGATGAAATACAATGCGGTAAATGTTTAATCAATCAATCACTAATCACTCAATCAATCAATCACTAATAAGTCAATTCATCAATCGATTACGAGTGATGCTGACTTTATGAACTTCCAGTGTATTACGATGGATCTAGTGTGTAATGGACGGATTGACTGCCCAAAAGAGGAAAATGAAATAATCACTGAAACAATCATTAGTAAGTCAATCAATCGATTACGAAGGATGCTGACCTGATGAACTTTCAGTGCATTACGGTGGATCTAAATTTGGTTTGTAATGGAACGACTGACTGCCCAAAAGAGGATGACGAAATACATTGCTACTGTTAAACCAATCGTTCAATCAATCAATCACTCACTATAATCATCAGTAAACCAATCAATACTCAATCAATCAATCAATCAATCAATCAATCAATGTTTTTTGTGTAATTTCTGTATATCTTGTGAATGAATACCCTCCATAACACCAATTAAAGGTCACTGTGATTTTCGGTATAGACGGCACGCGGAAAAGGGTTATCATTTCATTGATTACTCCACTAGTCAACAACATAGGCCCTAAACATTGTTTTTGAACCAATATTTAATGAGAGAGTTTTTGAACATATTTGTCTTCTTTGTTTTATTCAGACAAGAAGAAATGTCCGGCGGATTGCGATTGTTTCTATGACAACAATGGATTAGCGATCATGTGCTCGGGATCTTGGGATCAAAACACAGTGGATGTGATTGCCAAGACGGTCTACACGTTGTTAGTAAAATACAATTCTTATTTTTCATTTGAAATAATTCTTGTCACATTACTTTTTAAAAATCTGCATCCAAACTTTGTCAAAGATAAAGCTGTCGACTATGTTTTTAATTGTTTGCTATATAAATTATAGTTTGTTAACTTTACTTATCCCCTCCCCCTCAATTAGGTATTGAGATTTTCGGGGGGGGGGGGTGAGGTCACACTAACTGGTTTGATAATTGCTGGCAATGGGCCTATTTTGGTGGGGTTTTTTTTCCTCTGATTTGCTTTGTTATGTTTTACACAATTTTAAGACACTTGTGTTTTATTTCTTATAAAAAAAAGAAACAATGATAAGTACGTGTGGCTTGTATTTTACACTTCTTTTTTTATACACGTATTCAATATTCAGACGGAAATTTTGTTTGTATGAGTTATGGTAAAAAAAATGTTGTTCCAAGATTTTGTTCTGGAGATAATGTGTTTTTAATATGAGCATAAATAGAGTAAATTTGTTATGGAAGCAAATGTGCAGGAATGTACGGAAAGTGGTAGGTGCGGGCGATTTTCTTATTTATTTATTGTATTTTTTGTAATCTAAAATAGTGTTGATTTTCGTTTGATGAAAATTAAAAAGAAAATGTGTTGACTTTTGCAGGAGTCTTACAGGGGGGAACGTCACTGTTCTAAGAAAGGGAACATTTAAAGGAATGACATCTCTTCATACATTGTAAGTTCGGTATAAGAAAGCTCACTGTATAATGTATACTCTCCTAACACTATAACAGACTACTGTTCTTCAGGGGTAAGTCTTATGGAAATTCTAATGACTAGGGCGCTCCTCAAGAAATGTTATATACACTATGGAAAGTTAACAGTAAGGGAACAAACGAATAACAGGAATGCAAATTTTGTTAGCCGTGTCGGGGTGTGTATATAGGGGAGGGGGTATAGGCGTACAAGAAGGCAATGGGTATTGTAATGGATAAGCCAAATGCCTACTTATTGTTCACCAGAGGACACAATTTAACCATGGAGATAGGAATGACTCTCCTGGTATTACCAATGTCTTGTAGATCTTATGTAAACCTCATCATGTTCTCGTTCTCTTTAAATTGAAGATCTTTAAGTAACAATAACATCAAGACAGTGGAACCGCGGACGTTTGATGGATTGGATAATCTAACATGGCTGTAAGTACATTCCTATAATCAATCAGAAACCGTAAACAGTCGCCGGTCTTAATGACCGCAATGTTTGTGGATAGAGAGACATTAATTGAAAGATGAAAAACGGGTGGTTTTTCACTAGCGATTTTTCGTTTAAAGGAACTGTGCAATGGATTTCATAAAAAGTTAGGACTAGTCTTATTTCGAGTTAGGACACGTTACTTGTCCTAACTTAGGACTAGCCATGCATTTTTAATATCTCCTAGGACTAGTCCTAAGTTAGGACTAGTCTTAACTCTTTGTGAAATCGACCCCTGACCTTTTGTAATTGTGAAGGACCAGTATGCAATGTATTCTCACTTTGTGTATCCCAACATGTGTCATAGAATAAAAAATAAAAAATAAAAAACATTTGGACACCATTGGTCATCGAAGTTGCAAGAGAATAAATAATAAAAGAGAAAACACCCTCGTTCAAAAAATGTGTGTTTTCATCTGACTAATAAAAAGTACTATTACAGTGAGAATTGGTGTATCCCAACATATGCATAAAATAACAAGTCTGTGAACATTTTGACTCAATTGGTCATCGCAGTTGCAAGAGAATAATGAAGAAAACAAACTTTGTTGCATATTATTTGTGTGCTTTCAGATGCATAAATAACTTCAGCTGAAGTATTGTATTACTTGAGTGAGAATTACCTCTTTCTCAAAAACTACGTTACTTCAGGAGGAGTCGTTTCCCACAATGTGTTATACATCAACAGCTCTCCATTGCTCGTATAAGGTTTTTTGAAAACAATTATTTTGAGCATTTACCAATAGTGCACAGTGCCTTTAATCGGAATAGGTAACTAAAAGAAAGTGAAATAATTGTGTATTTGCCTTAGCAATGTTTCAAGTCTGTTTATTGTTTCCTACTGTGGCAAAAGGCAACACTGATCACTCCTTTGTGACAATCTTATCTGACTAATCATGAGTAAACTGAAGAATGATTTACGCGCGAAAACATTATACGGTGACATTTGTTTTCCGCTTAAAGGCACCGGGCACATTCGGTAATCGTCAAAGTTAACTTGGTGTATCTCAACATAAAATAACAAACCTGTGAAAATTTGAACTCAATTAGTCGTCGAAGTTGCGGGAGTAAAATGGAAGAAAAAAACACCCTTGTCGCACAGGGTGTGTGCTTTCAGATGTTTGATCCGAGACCTCAGCTGAGGGCTCGAATTAAATTCAAATATTTTAGTGGGAAATTACTTCTTTCTCAAAAACTACGTTTATACTTGAGAGGGAGCCGTTTCTCAAAATGTTTTATACTTTCAACAGCTTGTTACAAAGTAAGTTTTATGCTTACCATTGTTTTGAGTAATTACCAATAGTTTCCAGTTCCTGTTTGCAACACACACCACAATATCCACCGATTTACATAAAACTTTTCACGGTTTAAAGATAATAAGAGCGGGAAAAGCTTCCCTTAAAACATTAACTCGCTGAGGTGCTGTCGTTTTTGCGTAATGACAAAAAGTAATTCTCAGGAGATGAACACTACTTTAGCATAAACAACTTTTTGTATCAATTGGTTATAGTTATTGTATTATTTTTAATTTCTTCAGTGATATATCAGGAAACCAGATTGACGAACTTCAAAGCTATTCGTTCCAGGAACTCAGGCGTCTCGAAGGACTGTAAGTACAAATTGATTTTTATTTCATTTTACCTCTCAAGAAAACACAATTATTCATTCAAATGATCCACATGAAACATACACAAATAATAAATCATAAGACAAATACGCCAGGAATGTGCTGCACTCTGCTGTACCTGTCATGTTTTATTTTTTTATTTTATGACATTTTATGCCATTGGGGACTGTGAAAGGGATAACCTAGCCCTATATACATGTATAGGACTTTTTAGCAGATAACAAAAAACAACAGCACAGAAGAAGTCCTATAATAGTAGTATGACACGGAAGTGAAAGGCCGCCAAGGCGAGGGGTAACCCAGTTTCAGCCCCAAGAGTTGGCGAAAACGTCTTGGAATGGTCGTTTGAATAGAATCGGTTAAACACAGGTTGAGAAAAAAATAACTGAACCCTGAGCTGCTGAGCGCAAAGTGCGAAAGCACGAGCTTTAAAACTTGCAAGCATCAAGCCAAATTATTAACATTTATCTATAGTTTTAAAAAGCCCTTCTCTTTAACCTTGGGCGTTATTGTGGTTATATCTCCACTTATTTTAGAAATTAATCCTAGAAAAAAAAAAAATAAAAGGGAAAACAAAACGGAATTTCGTTTTAAAACGGAGGAATCTCATAACTGTAAACACTACACTATTTTATGTGTATTTCTCTCCATAGGACTTTGTGGGATGTGCCTGTAAATCATATTCGTGACTACGCTTTCAGTGGACTTCAAAATCTACAAAAGCTGTAAGTCATTTCCACTCCTTTTTCTTCCACCATCATGTTTTTTTGTTTTGAAAAGTTTGTTGGTTTGTGAGGTGTTTTGAAAAGTTGTTTTCTATTTGATTTCAGGGCAATCGTTCGTGGAGTCAAAAACAAGGCCACTGTGGCCATTAATGCTTTTGAAGGAATACGTCATTTACAAGAACTGTAAGTATCATTCACAAATATCATCGTGATCAAGTGGTTAGAATAGGGCTTGCAAGGTTGCAATCACAAGGTTGTGGGTTCGAATCGCCCAGCTAACAGCTGATTTTACAACGACTAGAATAAACATTGTCGTCTTGGTTTGTGTAATTCGTAATCATAGACATTAAACCAATGTTTGTATATGAGAGATCGGCTGATTTGCTAGCTTGTTGTTTATATCCCTTTGTTGGAGTTTGCAGAGTTCCCTTGATAAAAATCAGGAAACTCTCACCCCTGTTATAAAAAAAAATAATAAACTTGTTTTGACTTTAATTTGTTTTCTTCCCCATTCTAGAATTGTGGACGACCATCGACTATGCTGCTACTTCCCTGGCGTTACTTGTACCTCCCTTGAGCCCCGCCCACCCCTCTTCATGTGCAGCAACCTCATGCCAAACACTGCTCTGCGCATCTTCATGTGGATCCTCGGTATTAGCGCCCTCATCGGCAACCTCGGGGTCATTCTCTGGCGTTTCCGCGAGAAGAACAGCAAATCCAGTAAGATTGTTCATTCGTTTCTGGTCTTCAACCTGGCCGTGTCGGACTTGTTGATGGGGATATACATGGTGATCATAGCTTCTTTTGATATTTACTATGGCGACGAGTACTTCTTACACGCCAGCGAGTGGCGGTCAAGCATAGGATGTAAGATAGCGAGCGCCATCAGTATTTTATCCAGCGAAGCTTCAGTGTTTATCGTCACCGTCATTACTGTAGATCGGTTTTTGTGCATTGTTTTGCCCTTCAGTCAGTTTCATCTTCGGCGGAAATCCTCAAGGATCACCCTGTTCATTGTCTGGTGTGTCGCTCTGACGGTTAGTCTGGTGCCAACACTCCTCGCCGATGAGGAGTCAAACTTCTATGGACTTTCCGATGTGTGTATCGGCCTCCCGCTAAGAACCAGGCCAACGACCTTCTCGCAGGTCACCAAAAATGTTGGCAGTCCGATCTCGAACGGGACGTTTAGCATCCCGGTGGCCCTGACGTACGAGCCCTCGTGGGTCTTCTCTATAATCTTATTCCTTGGGGTCAACTTGCTCTGTTTCTTGACCATCCTCATATGCTACGTGGTCATATTCATCCACGTTCAAATCTCGGTCAAACAGGTCAACCGTCACATGCACCGATTTGAAGAAATCAAGATGGCCGCCAAGATGGGTCTGATCGTGGGTACTGATCTGTTGTGTTGGTTACCGATCATAGTGATGGGCATTGCTGCTCAGTTTAATGTCATCATACCAGTGGAGATGTACGCCTGGTCTGTGGTTTTCATTCTACCTATTAACTCTTCCCTCAACCCGTATCTATACACAGTCTCTTCTTGCGTTGCGGACCGTCGTCGCGGTCAGAAGTCCATGGTAACGATGACCAAACGGAGCGGAACAATGCCTCCTTTACCGATGACTGATAAAGTAAACTTTGAGAAAAGTTTGCAGACTCAGGAATTCAGCGTCATAGATTAAGAAGAATGAAGACACTTGGTTTGTGATTTCAGACCAAGTTGTAGAAATATTTGAAGATAACTAGGTGTAAATTTTACCTTTAAAGCAAAGGAAATCTTAAGTTTGGTTCTGAAAAGAACCGATCAGTTGAAGAATATTATTTTTCGTGTACAGAACAAAGGAGTGTCCACACTTTGCGTATGGTCTTTCCTAAATTGAAATGATTCACTTCATTAGAAAATGTCTTTGATAGTAAGTCGTTTGTACAAAACAATTTATTTGTATGACTTCAATAGTTAGGTATGCATAAAGTTCTATGCATAAATACATGTATATATAATGTGTACAATATGTAATTTTTTATTTATACATTTCCAGATTGCCATAAATTGTTTTGTTCATTCCGTTGATGAAGTATTTAATTTTTATTTGATCTTTCCAAAAATGGAAATTCATTAATATTTTTTGCCAAGTCTTTCAGTTCTTAAAGTTAGGGATTTTAGAATGTTTTACATCTTTAAACCCTGCAGTGATGGCCGCTGTCAGCATGTGATGTCTTTATATAACAGTGCAAATGTCATCTGGAATGAACTGAGACAAACTGGTTCTCCCTGACACATTGATTTACCTGGGATGAACTGGAACAAACTGGTTCTCTCTGGCACATCGATTGATCTGGAATGAACTGGAACAGGCCAATGTTATCTGGATTGAACTCGAGCAAACCGGTTCTCTTTGGCAGAAGGGTCATCAGCCCTGACCTTTCCCTGCTTGGTATAGTTGTGTAGAAATGTTGGCAGTGGGAATATGTCTACATCTTCACTGTCCCGGCGATCCCAGTTATGATCGTACCTCATGCCATGTTTACGTAGCCTCATCAAGTAATCTGAGTGGTATTTGCCGTCAGTGTAATCCAAGAAGCGACGATAGTCTTGTTGGATTGCCTTCAAGGAAAACAAATATTAAAAAGTTCTTTTAAAATGTTAAATTATTGTTTAATCTCAACCTCAACAAAACAAACTGGTGCAGACATGGCTATTTTGTTCAAACTTAGTGTGAATAATTATTATGTAAATAAGTCGAGTCAGGGTTATATTATGGCAAAGATGTTTTTGAAGGAAAACGATTACTCTCGCTCTCTCTCTCTAGTCGACTGAGGTCCAGTTGAGTATTTTGTCTTCCCCCATTTCTCACTCCATGTTTTGTTTCTTTGCTGTTTCTGTAAGAGTGCCCTAGTAGTCTGAGACGTCGCTGTTGTATTTTAGTGGATAGTTTAATATTGCAATACAGTTCGGTATTTGTCATTATGTTGACTCCAGTGTACATGTTGTACATTGAAGCATTTTCACAGAAGTTTTATGTACCAACTATCCAGTTGTTTAAGAAGCTCTGAACAGTTGAAAAAAACAATAGTACCCATGTGGGTACAGGAAAGTTTGTAAAAAATATGCCAAAGTGAAGCACTAAAGATGAGTTTGCCAATGTAACTTATTTTGTAATGTCACATTTTTCGAAGCAAAAATTGTTTTATTACCCAACTCGTCTAAAGATTAACCTTAGCTCTCGGTCAAACAGGCCCAAAGTTAATTCATGAGCAAACTTGAAAAGTAGATATTTTATGTCAAATTATAGAAGAAAAAGAAACGGGTGTTCACTCTCTGAGCCTTGGACCATGATATCAAAACAGGCTGGACTTAGGAGAGCATGTGAAGTTTTATTTCAGAGAGCCCTCCATTTTGTTTCTGTGTGTACAGAAAGAGTATATTTTATTTGGATATTCCATAACACAGAGTATTTTTGTAGAGTTAGATTTAATATTAAACGATGCATTCCTTTTTGGTGCAACATCATTGAATTGAGCCCCTTGCAAAACCAGGCGTTTCCCCTACACAATGTGCGTTAACATTCCCATGTGCGGAGCGCACCTTCGCACTGAGTGTGTCAACCATTTCCAGCATTTTGCCAAATCATGGCCAAACATTTGAAGAGTTTATGATGTACTCAAAAGAAGATCATTTTGAGCGTTGATTCTTTTGTGTATATTTGGACTCTCAAAATGGTGGCCAGGCGGGGTAGACACTTGTTAGACCGTGTCCGAAACGGCGACTTCGATAACAGCTAGGGCTAAATCGCACGTCTTTTTTTTATATATTTTTTTATTTTATTTTTTATTTTTATGCAAGTCGCCAGACACACAAGGCCTGAAGGCCACTTCAAGGTGTGGGGTACGATTATTTTTATCCAGAGGCCACCTACTGCTAGGGCTGAAACAGGGTTACCCCTTTTACAGTCCATACAGATGTAGGCTTGGATATCATCAGTCAGAAGCCTGGCCGGTAGAGCAGAAAGCACTACCTCCCCAATTTCACATAGCAAGTGTCACAACCGGGATTCGAACCCACACTTTGCTTCTGTATGGGTCCCCCACACTTTCACGAATGTCAATGCTTATTATTCATTTAATTAATCTTATCAAACAACTATTTATTTCTTTATTTCCAACTTACATTGCCTATGATTTGATACTGATTGTGATTTTGAAACTGTGGAAATAAACTGATTGATTGATTGATTGAAACACCAGAGCTTGAATCCGGTGCTTCTAACTGCTCCACCATTACACGCCACGTCTGACATAACAGACGCGCTGATCTAGCCATAGCTGTAGCTGAAATCGCTGTCGGTCAGGGACACGGCCTTAGTGTGCTGCGCGTTGTGCAAGGGGGGCAGTAATGCCACTTGTAAATACTAAATAATTATTGATCGTATTCTAACCTCAATAATGAAAATACAAAAGTTTAATTTAAAGCATTCTGTTGTTGGAAAATCTCAGTGGATGTAATGTAATCTTAAAATGTGACTGTATTTGAGGAAATTCATGAATAAACTCAACAATATTTTTGTCTTTACCTTGAAATCGTTCTGGACCATCTCTCTTGCCTCTATTTCGTCTCTCACCTGTCGCTGCAAGTCCTCAATGCTTTTAGGGGGGGGGGAAATAATACAAATTATGAATTGTAGTTCTAGCGACCATTTTTAACCTCGAGAATCATCTTGGTTTCAGGACCTGTCTCAAGATCATTTCTCACTGTTCTCAATCTTAGTCTCGACTCGATACCCTGTTAACTCAGCAGTCAATTTCATTTTGAAGCAAGTGAGGGAAAAAACCTCACCATTCACATTAAATCATGAGTTTTCTAACCCTGTAATAATATTGGTTACATTTCCATTCAACTGAACCCCTATAGTTACGAGGCAGCCAAGGAAATGAAAATTAATTTGCCCTCAACAAAATTGTGGTTAAGTGTTGTTCAACGACTGCAAAGATAACAAGCAATCATTAAATTGAGTAAATCTATCACTTCTTTTCAGACAAGAAAGGAACAGTATTCGAACAGTATTCTCTGCTCATCTTCAATTATGCTAACCAGAATAAAGCTACCAGCCAACAACCCTTCCACATTTACCATACGTATCTTGCTCATGTTTGCTTAGCAGAAAATTGCATCTGCTTAGCACTCTATGAAATTGGACCCAGATGTCCGACACTTACATATGTTCTAATCTCAATACTTCATCTCGATGTAGTTTGGCGACTCGAGCAGCTTCTTCAGCAGCTATCCTCTCGCATTCCTCCTTTGTGGCTCGTATCGCCTCCTCCAATCTCTTGCGGAACTTCTCCTGTAATCAGAAAGGCGAAGCATTGACACACCTACTTTTGGCAAATCTTCAAATCTCTTCCTCATAAATGAGATTTAATGAATAGGAACATTCCCAGACCTGTATGCTTCAGTTTTGAAAAGGCAAGGGCAAGGCAATTTCTCCTTGGTAAAAGACACCCTATGAGGAACCGCCAACATAGGGTTAGAAAGCTCAGTTGGTAGAGCACTAGCACGTTAATCCCGAGGCTGTTGGTTTGTGTGCCACTCTATTAAATTTTCTTTGTTCAACCCTCAAGTCAACTAAAAAATTACAACTCACCCTAGCTATAGCGAGAGCCGAGGCAATAGCGAGCTCTTTCTCGAGAGCAAACTCTTTCTTCAGTCTTTTCGTCGTCTCGTTGATAGCATCCTCAACTGCCTTTTTCTTAATTCTCTCGCATTCCTCCCACTGCTTCTGCAGGGCGTCTTCCTTCTCAATCTTGAAGGCCCATTTTAATTTGGCGATTCTCTCCGCCTCACGTTGATCCCTGGCTTCGGCAACACGGGCAGCAGTATGTTCTGCTTCCTGTGGAAAATAAAATGAAGACGATTAAAGATGTATCTACCTTGGTGGGGGAGGTGACTTTAGTTGAATGTGCACTATAGACCTTATGCACATGTCATAACAGTAGGGTGCCCTCACTAGAGGTAAAAAAGCGGCCTATCATTGACCAAACCTGTGCATCGCAAATACGGATCAGGCGTTTTGATGTTTCGTCATCATCGTTTTACCTCTAAGACGACGGCTGGAGGCCGTCAATGCACGAGGTCTATACCCTGCTTGAGCCCCAATGGCAAACTTAGATTATGTTTTTAAAAGAAACTTTTAAAAACCTGAAGAAACACAGGGTTTTCTTTAACTCTTTCAAGCGCTGACCGGTCGTTAGCGATCTCGACCTGTTTAAATCCCTTCAGCAAAATAGTTGTGAAACAAACTATTAAGACCACAGGACCTCACAGTTTTCAGAATGGGAAACAGGACTCTTGAGGGTGCTTTTGTGACTTGTTCTTGGGGGTCGCTATTTTCAGAAGAAACAACAAACTAATGTGTTCTTATGATAAATTTATAATATAATAGAAAGGCGCATTAAAGGGATTCTAACTCTGATCAGAGTTTATGTTTACTAGGCCACAACTTGCGACTTTATGCCAGAGGCAAGAAATCAGACGCAAAAACAAAAGAAAAGAAAAGAAAACGCAGATTTCTCTTCATCAAAATCCTTACCAGCCGAGCCTCCTCCAATGCCCTCCTCTTCTCAGCTTCAGCTTTCCGATGTGCCTCTTGAAGACATTTCTTTAACCTTCTTTCCGCTCGGTCCTCTGCCTCCTTGACAGCTTGGTTGACTGCATTCTCCCTCTCTTGACGAGTGAAATTTAAGAAGTCACCATAGACCTTGCCTCCGACATCTTAATTAGTGAAAAAAATAACATTTTGCACATTTAATTTCACAAAAACAGGGCTTGAATTTGGGGGTAAGAAACTCAAAATGTTTACTTGGCCAAAAGTTATATTACAAGACCAGAATCTAAATTAGAAAGAAATTTTAATAAAGTTAAAGGCAGTGGACACTATTGGTAATTGTCAAAGACTAGACTTCACAGTTGGTGTATCTCAACATATGCATAAAATAACAAACCTGTGAAAATTTGAGCTCAATTGGTCATCGAACTTGCGAGATATGAATGAAAGAAAAAACACCCTTGTAAATGAAGTTGTGTGTGTTTAGATGGTTGATTTCGAGACCTCAAGTTCTAAATCTGAGGTCCCGAAATCAAATTCATGGAAAATTACTTCTTTCTTGAAAACTATGGCACTTCAGAGGGAGCCGTTTCTCACAATGTTTTATACTATCAACCTCTCCTCATTACTTGTTACCAATTAAGGTTTTATTCTAATAATTATTTTGAGTAATTACCAATAGTGTCCACTGCCTTTAAACGTGTAAACTGCTTTTATTTGAACAAGCACTCAGAGAAGATTTACCTCTTTCCAATATGGGTATATTTTTATATGTACCAGACTCAAAGTCAACAGTTAAAGGCAGTTGACACTATTGGTAATTGTCAAAGACCAGTCTTCTCACTTAGTGTATCTCAACATATGCATAAAAGAACAAACCTGTGAAAATTTGAGCTTGATTGGTCGTCGGAGTTGCAAGATAACTATGAAAGAAAAAAACACCCTTGTCACACGAAGTTGTGTGCTTTCAGATGCTTGATTTTGAGACCTCAAGTTCTTAACTTGAGGTCATGAAATCAAATTCGTGTTAAATTACTTCTTTCTCGAAAACTAATCCACTTTAGCGGGAGCCCTTTCTCACAATGTTTTATTCTATCAACCTCTCCCCATTACTCGTTACTGGTAACCAAGTAAGGTTTTATGCTAATAATTATTTTGAGAAATTAGCAATAGTGTCCATTGCCTTTAAACATCAATTTTGAAAATATCTAAAAAATACCAACACCGTTTGAAATTAAATGTTCACAGGCTAGTTTTACTGTATTAAAGAATATTTGTATGATTTAAACAATTGAATGGTGCCAAACAAACAAAGGTATATTTTGCATTTAATTCTTATTATTTAAAGATCAAATTATAAGCCTATTCGCAATTGCAGCTGCGCATGTCTGTTACTGCTGACAACGCAATTTGTTTATCTCCCGTGACCTTTTGACATAGATTTGTTTATCTCCCATAAAGGTCACAGGAGATAAACAAATTGCGCTGTCAGTCAGTAACTGACATGCGCAGCTGCAATTGCGAATAGGCTTATTGGGCGATGCTATAATAATTAATACTATGAAGAAATTAAGTTACTACAAACCTTCAACGTTGTTGTGTCCAGTTCTTTGTGTTGAAAGAGTTGTCCGCTGAAGTATTCTTTCAAGCAGCTCAATAGTATCTGGAACTTTCCTGACTGGCTTTCTAGACATCTTGATGATCCGCTGTGGTTCACATCTCAGGGTTGAGTGCCACTCATGTCACTATATCATTAATTAGCATAAGTTAGCTGTTGCAAACTGCTTACCAACCAAAAGGACCTATGGTCGATGTAAAGAATAGTTATTGGGAATAATGGTCTGGCGTTTCGACCCTAACAGAGTCTTTCTCAAATCAAAGGCTTAATAATGTAATGAAAAATTAGATACGAGAAAGCCTCTTGTCTCCTAGATCTTGAGTTAGTTGCGATAACGTAACCCTCCTTGTGGCCGTCGGGAGGAGGGTTTTGCAACAAATTTTGAGTCTGTAAAAGTCAAAATGGTCAAAACGTCACGCCAATTTGTAATTAAGAAATACAATACAATCTGAACAACATATGAAATAGCAAATATCTTGGCATATTTATAAATTATTTTTAGTTGGCAGCGACGACTGGCAGCGTATATAATTGCATGCGTTCAACCAAACCAGGTGGGCTAATGGTGGGCCCGGTGGGCTAAACAAAGCACAGCCCCCCCCCCCCAACCCAGTTTATTTAATGAATCATTGCTCCATCCACACGACCACAATCTCCAGAATTGTTCATTTTTTTGTATTTTAATAAATAAATAGCAAAACAACGAACATGAGATCATGAGGAAGTGTTTCCTGTTTACTGAGCACTGCCTAGTTCTTCATTCAGTCATTGTAATATCTATATGAAAATGCATATATCCTAGTTTAGCAATAAGATAGATCAAGCTGAAATTCCATACAAATCTTAATATTACCCCTCAAAACGGCTTGCAATCAACTCTTGTTTTCAGTAAACTTGTCCGATAGTTTACAATCGCTATGGGAATAACCGCCCTCTATCGTTTCCCAATAAACAACGCAATCAATCAATGAAAGGACCCGGATTTTTTGTCGATTCTTGATAATCGATTCTACTGCAACACCGGCTGATGTTCATTATTTTTTCTCCTATCGCTACAAAGGTACTGAAACGGACAGGTGCACATTGAATGGGATTTAATTCAAACACATGCCCTTAACCCACCTACAAAAAGGTGACTGATAATTTCTAGTATTGACTAGTTTTTGGCGAGAGAGTCCGTATGGTGGAAGGAAGATGGTTTCGCTAGTTGATAAGGGCTTCCCTGCGTCCGGTTTACTGCCAAAGAAAGAGACAGGAGCGACAGCATTTCTCTCTAAATATCCAGAATATGATGGCAGGGGGGTCACCATCGCGATTTTGGACACGGGCGTCGACCCAGGAGCGCCAGGTTTGCAGGTAAGAAAAAAAATATTCGGTTTTTTTTTTACTGTAGGTACTTTTTCGAGGGTGTCCAGACGTATATAATTGTGATGCTGCTTGAAAAACAGGCCACCAGTAAGTCAGTCAGTCATCAACAAAAACCCGGCAGGATGGGGGTGGGCGGGGTATATTTAAAGAAAGGGGTGGAAGATTTTATATAAGCGTATTTTGGGCCATTGAATTTTTTTATAACTTGTTAAAACCAAGATTTTTTGTTATACAATTACAATGCATGTTTCTTTTTTGTGTAATTTTTTGTTTTATATAGGATTTATAAAAAATAAAAATAAAAAATATCATTGACAATCGTTGTTGATCATATTGATTATCAGTTTGTTTACATTAATTACATTCCTTGAGTCATACCTGAGTATGAAGCCCGAAAAAAAGGTCCATCTGATAGGATAATTTTCCGTATGGCGCCACCACTTTTTCACTCATTTTTACAAAAAGGGATATCTCATTAAGGTAAATAAGATACGGAAACTTTTCCATATAAATTTGTAAATTTTGTTGTGATTAATTGAGTGAAGCCTGTTTCATACTTCCTGAGAATGCAAAAGCGAAGTGAACTTGACGTCACAAGTCCACAAGGCAACAGTTCGCCAGAGAGTTGAGCTGTGCCTGTGGTGAGCATGACTCTGGAGCGTTTGCAGTGAAACCAGAGCTGTGATGTCAAATATTAACCAAGCTCTTCATTTAAAGGAGGAACAAAAGAGAGTGTCAAATTCATAAATATTCTCCATTTAAGTTTTCTTCCCAGTCAATGCAAAACAACTGTGGGAAAATCTGGAAAGTTTGTCTTCCTTTAGTCAATTTTCATTTCCTGTGTTAAGCCTGGTTGATACTTCCTGCGAATGCGAATGCAAATACGAAAACCATACCTATTTTGACAACACAAATTCACAATGAATAATTCGCAACAATTGAGCTGTGGTCAATCTCCTATAAAACATTTGCTGCAAGAACAGAGACGTCAAAATTCGCTTTGCATTTGAAATTGCATGAAGAATGAACCCGAGGCTTAAAGTGTCTCCCCAAAGTCAGGCTCTGCTTTGCGATGAGTGAAAAAAGGGGTCCTTTTTTGCAGCTCTGATCAGTATTGCGTGCCTAGATCTTAGTACATGCACTACTGGCGAGAACTGTGAAGAAGGATCGTCCAAAAGTCTTGTTGTTAAAGTGTGCAAATGTCTATGAATTATTAAATTAAAAAAGTTTTAGTAACAAGTAACAACTTGGAGCATGGTGGGAGTAAAATTGGGTGAGGTTTGTGGTAGTACTGTTCTCAAATTGCACAGTGATGCTGCAAACCTCACCTTGACAATTTGAGGTCCCTGCATGTAATTGGGTAAGTTACAGTCCCTCTCCAAGGTGATAGATGTACTCCAGTGACCTCATTGTCAAACCATCCATTAACAGAGAACGTTCAGTCTTTTATCTGAATTCAGACTTTTTGAAGTCAGCATTGTAAAGAAAATCGGCCATTATTTTTTTTTTTCACAATAAAGAAACACTGGTCTTTGATCTATAGCTCTTTAGTGCTGAGGACACTGTTCCCTAAAAGCTCTGTGAAATCTAAACCTTGGGGATTAAAGGGACACGTTGCCTTGGATCGGATGAGTTGGCAGTAAGCCCCCTATAAAAAGAATTTTGTAACTGTTTGTTATAAAATGCATCTAGGGTTAGAATGATGTTTTAAAAGTAGAATACAATGATCCAGACAAATTTGCCTCGAAATTGCATGATTTTCCTTTTGTTTTGCGAACTAACACGGTCGGCCAGTTAAGGGGATCAAAAATTTGACGTCCATAATTGGCCGACCGCGTTAGTCGACGAGGTAATAAGGAAAACCATGCAATTTCGAGGCATATTTTTGTGTGGATCATTTGATTTTATTTTTAATTCATCTTTTCAACAATGCATTTTATAGCAAACGGTTATAAACGCTTTTCAAAGACCAACTCAACCGGTCCAAGGCAACGTGTTCCTTTGGGTGGAAAAGCCATCATTTCAACATACCTCCTAAAATTCAGACAAGGTTTTTGTCAGCAGTGACTCTCACCCCTGATTTTAGATTTATAGGGATTGCCAAACCTCAATTTGGTACACTGGGCCACCGTTCCGAGGTCAGTGATATTAGCATCGGGCCAGTTAACTCACAACCGGACAAGTTTGGCAGTGTTGTTCAAATGTTGTCTTTCACTCAGGTAAATTCTTTCAATTCTGTTGAGAAGCGAAGAATACAGTTCTAATAGTACAATGAGAGCGATTTCTTTTAGTGCTTGTTCAAATTCAGTGCAAAATGTTCAACTGGATACGGTGTTTGTTTTTCTCATTTCAATTCTGGTTTTGTAAAAATATTTCTGGTCCAATAAATGCTTTGAGCTGCTCGAAGCCCTGCAGTCTTGTGAATTTTCCACCCAACTGTGAGCCGTGGCTGTTTTATGCTCATTTGAGGTATGGGATCATCGGATATTTGCATCGACTTCTCAAAGCAGCGAGAAACGTTTGTGCAGTGTATTCGCTTTAATTCGCGTGCCACTTTAAGCTTTGTGCACGCGCTGTTGATTTGTTGTTTCAGTTAAGAGTTGAGTTGTGAATAAGAGTTCGTACAGACATGGAGCAAAGAAGTTGACACTAAATGTTATAAGCGTACATCAATACTTGCGTCAGTGATTTTAGGGATTAGGACATAACAGCTTGCAATCAAAAATGTGAGGGCTATCAAGGGATTTGCGCGTGTCACTAGTCTGTGAGACGTTAGTTTTTAGTCAAGGTCAGTGAATAGTGCAGAGCACTTGCAAATGGGATTCTGAATCCATTCTTAATCATTCATTATAAAATGTCTGCAACACTGACGTCCTCCTCATGGGTTCTTATTAGCGTTTTTTTTTTATTGCACCCCATGGGGTGTTAAAAGTGCTTACGATTTAAGCCATTATGTAAGCCATTATGTAAGCACGTAAGCAGAGAGCTGTGTTTTAGCACTACATCATGTACATATGTATGAAGCCCGTTTGTGTACATAGCACCTACTGTACATTTGTACAGTACAAGGTGCTACCGTGCATTCAGCAGCCAGTGGCCAGCCACAGCCAGAACATCGAGCAAATCCCTTTTTTTTTTTTTTTTTTTTTTTTTGGAATCGGCAACGTTAAACTTTTGAAGGGGCACCATCAAGGGCAAGACCAGGGCAACAGGTCAGGGCCTCCGTGGCCTCCCAGTAATTTTAGGCCTGTAAAGAGAGCGCGTACATAAGTTCCCAGATTTAACAGATTTAAATAAAGAAAAAAAAGATAAATAGTCCACCCCCTTTTCAGTTGTAGGGGAAAAACTATTTACCTTCCAAGTTCCAAGTTAAACAGTGAAGTGAAATATTTGCAGTGGAATATTTCAAAAGAAGGGCACCAAAGCAACTGACCAAGGGGCATTTAAAACATGCATTCCACCGATGCTCCAATGGGTATTGAGCCTGAAAACATAGGTCTGACAAAACTTTGCATTTTGACTCATGATCCGAGAGTGAACAATTTGACACAGTTGGCTCATAACTTATACATCATGTAAGAACCCCCTCGGGTCCCAGGTGCCTTTACAAGAAATCTCTGCATCATGGATGTAATTATTCTACTCTTCCCGCCCCGCTTCCCCCTCTGGTCCCTGTGATTTCCATGAAATAGTTATAATACATTCGTCTTAGTGAGTCACTGTTCATCTATCACTCAGGTTGGCTCTAGCAGGCCGACATTTAACCAGGTTTACAAGGTGCTGCGGCGCAGTCAGAAGCCACTGCCAGAAACGTCACGGCAAACCCTCTACTCTTCGCAATAAAGTGATAGGAAGGCATTGAACTGTTTTTTTTTTTCTCGTTATATTTGTTACGTGCGTTCAGTATTGTAGTTTAGTGATGGGGTCTAAATCCAATTTACGTGTAGTCCACCAAGGGCAAGCAGTTACCAGATTATTCATGTTTAGATATGGGGCTATCATGCATTGCTGAAGTGCAGTCTTTGGGAAATCTGTGCTGGGCAGCACTTTGCTCCGAGTGCTGGGCAAAAATTGTTAGAATGTTAGTTCTGGGCAGGCCCGCCCAGCACCACCCACTGCATGTGGCTACAACACTGGTACAACATGAGGGACCTACGACTTTACGTTCCATCCGAAGAACGCAGCAATAATGAAGTGTCTTCCACTCTTTTCGCCCCGCTTCCCCACTCTGGTCCCCGTGGTTTCCCTGAAATAGTAATAATTTACATTTGTCACAATCGGGAGTTTGGTGAGTCACTGTTTCATCCCTCATTGGCTCTAGTACGTAATCAAGCCTAACATACATCGTACATGGCTGCTCAGTGCTCTGTCAAACTACAAAATGTCAGTGGGAAAATTATTTGACAATTAGGTGGTGAAATTTGTTACATGTTGAAGACATGATGGCCTTCAATTTTGGTTTAACTTGATAATGATCATCCATTGGCTTGATTTAGTCTTCCCAGGCAGAGTTTTCCTTTTGTCAACAAAAGTACAAGATGTAAGCGGAAGGATGAAGTTGTAGTCGTTTTTGCTTAAACGTTTTATTTTTTGGTTGAAAGCCTTTTACTGTTCGAAGATGATCTGACTGAAATTTGGTGTGTAGGAAAATGCTGTGATAAATTATTTTTTCAACTGTAAAGACTAACCAAAAACTTTCATTTACTCACTAATTAATGACGATTTTGTGTATATTTTTATAATGGATAAAATAAATTTTGAAATAAAAACCAAGAATTAGTTTTGGATACAAAACTAATTACACTGGGTTTAATTAATGCATAATTTGTATTGTGCTTACTTCCATTCATTATTTGCATTAACAATTTACATTGCATTATTGCTATGTGATTGAACCTTCCACAACAACGTACGGTGCGATAATGTGTCAAATCACGCTGCTATTACACTAATTTGTCCCTCGTTTGCAACGAGCAATCCCCCAGACACCTGTACAATATATAACAACGCAAAAGTGTCACGTTCGTTGTGCTTAATCCCAGAATGTGACAACGAAGCTTTACGCACTCCATCCACACAGGCGGCACACAAACACGGATCCATCCTCCCTGACTGGTCCTTGCTGCAGTGAGTAATAGCCAGGGCTGCATCGTGGTGATGCATCCAATGTATGTTGTAGGCCGTGCCTGAGATGTTTAGAAGCCGTGACATTACATGTCATCGTAGAGTGACTCATTCCGTTAGCATGTCTCTTACTTAGGCCAAATAAAAATAAAAATATGTTAAAGCATGCCTGCTTTCTTCCTTTTAACATGTTTAAGAAGCCGCCTAACCAGAAAAAAATATGGTGTTTTTTTTTTACAAACAAAAATTATAAATTTTATTGATCTCAGCAACAAAAATCGTTATGAAAAACAGTCCAGTCGTTTGTATTAAAAAATATGTCTGGTGACCATTTAAAAAAAAGGAAGAAGAAAAAAAGGCCCTCCTTCCTTTTTTCAAAAAAGAGAGGATGCTAAACATGTTTTCTTTTTTGCCTTATCTTCCATCTTGCTCAGTCAGTTGCTCAACCATTCAAGGGTTGTAATTTAACATCAGATGACACTAGATATATTTGTACAGATGTTCGTCTCAATACATGAGTAAGACGATGGGAAATGGTGTTTGTTTTATTTCAAGCTAATTTGATTGTTTGACGGGTCCATTGAAACAAAACTACCTATTGTACATACGAACAATTTTTGTTCTCTCAAAATTGCTAAAATTTGGGCTCAGAATTGAATGCATTTAAAGAATCCTGATTTTGTTATATATAAAAGCCCTGTCTTAGGGTATTAAAAAACATCACTAGAGAACCATTTTGAAGAATGTTCCAGATTGCACAGTACAGTATAACTTTTCGTACCAAGATAAACACCAATGTACACCCAAATAGGGACCCGCCAATATAGGGCTAGATAGCTCAGTTGGTAGAGCGCCGGCACGTTAATCCGGAGATCGTTGGTTCGAATCCCACTCTAGTCAATTCTTTGTTCAACCCCAAAAATCAAGATAAACACCAAGTAGAAAACATTCAATTCAGAATGCTTGGGCCAATCATTAAAAATGTGAGTCCAGAATGCCCTACAGTTAAACAAAACAGGGGGGAACCCTGCACTTTATTGTTGATGGAAGATATCATTTCTTTTTTCTTTCCGAAAACAGACTGAGAACCTAGACAAGATTATTACAAATAATAACAATTATGGTTAAAGCCATTGGACCCTTTCGGTACAGAAAAAAAAATAAAAGTTCACAGATTTACAAATAATTTACAGGGTTTACAGAAGGTAATGGTGAAAGACTTCTCTTGAAATATTATTCCATGAAATGCTTTACTTTTTGAGAAAACAGTAAAACAATATAAATTCTCGTTAGCGAGAATTACGGATTTATTTTAAACACATGTCATGACACGGCGAAACGCGCGGAAACAAGAGTGGGTTTTCCCGTTATTTTCTCCTGACTCCGATGACCGATTGAGCCTAAATTTTCACAGGTTTGTTGTTTTATATATAAGTTGTGATGCACGAAGTGGGGGCCTTGGACAATAGTGTTTACCGAAAGGGTCCAATGGCTTTAAAATAGTGTTTGATTTCATTTTAATTTTTTTTGTAATCTTTCAAAAAGACATAACCACTGTGCTGTACATTTTGATGATTTAATTAGAGCCTGCAAGAAGATGAAAAGTCTTTCAACAGCTTAACTGAGTTATGAATCATCAGGTTCGTTTTTAGTAATAAACACATTTCATTTTCTTGTGAGTTGATTGTAAGTAATATAGACATTGCTCATGTCTTGCCATTATTTGCACAATTTCCTGTGCGTCACCCGGCTATTTGCGGACCGTAATTTAATGTGAGACGCTGCTAGATACTGTAATAAAGGTTGGCATAGTATCAATGTTTTTAAAACAAGAATTGAAGATACTATTACTATTATTTCTCTATGAGTCAGAACATTTTGAAATGTGTAAAATGCCAGTTGTATAGTGTTTCACAAGGGAAAATGCTGAAGTTCATTAATTACAAGTGGTTGCTGCTACACACATGACACATGTGATTTATAGCTTTAATCGTTCAGGCACTAAAAATGTACGTGCGAAAAAACTTGTAGGCCCTAAAAAAAGGTACATACATATTTTGTATACAGGATTGGTAGACAAACAAATGTAGTCACAGACAGTGTTCATGTTTCGTGTGATCAATCAACCATCCAAACATACATGAAATGACAAACCTGTGAACATGTGGGCTTTTATCCGTTCAGTGTGAGTTCAGTGAACAAAAAACACTTAATTTCCAGCATGTAAACACATTGTCCTTAATTTTGGTTTTAAAAACTGACATCAGCTTTTTTTTTTGCTTCAAGGTTTTCAGACAGTTTCCTTGAATCTACATCTAGGCTTTATTCATTTCAGAAGAAAAATATCTCACAGAAAAAAATTGTTTAGTATGAACTTCAAATCAGTAAGCTTTCAGACTAAGTTAAACAAGTATGTTTTTTATCCATACCAACCCTGCATTTTATATAGTAGGCCTAATTCAAGAGATTTTCCCCTTCGTAGTTCAAGGCCTGAAAAAATATATCACCTTAAAATTAGATACCAATTTTTTTTAAATAATCAATGAATGTGATATGATTACAAAAAACATTACGCCAATCTGTCATAAGACGTGCTTACTGACCAAGGCATAATCAGATGAGCATTGATACGTGTCAAACAGCAATAAACATTGTAATGTGTTGTTTTTAGTATGTTGAATCCAGCCTACAACAGGAACCGATGAGTAGGTCTATGTTGTTACTCCCTAATCCGATCAATGATTCGTTCATGCCGTAAGAAGAAAACGGGTGGCCTACATCATAAAAGTGACCTACTCCTTATTTCGTGTCATCGGCAGTGAACGATTTCCCACAGACATGTAGGCCCAGGCCTGATACTTCACGGAGGCAACGAAGGCGATTGCTCCGTGTCCCCTGATCACTGCCTTGGTGCCCATGAAATGCTCCAGTACAAATTTGCAATTTCCTCATAGGGTGCCCTTTACCAAGAAGAAAATGCCTTGGTGCCCTTGCCCTTTCAAAAACGAAGCATACAGGCCTGTAGGCCTATAGCACGCCTAGAATTACTGAGGCCATTGCCTCTGTTGCCCCTTGTCTTGGCCTTCGTGCCCCTACAAAGTTGCTCATAGACTTTAAGACTTTTCAATGGAAGTGCCCTTAGAAAAATTAAAGTGGCCTTTCCCTTTCAAAGATGAAATTTCAGGCCTAGATAGTAGGGGCAAAATGCTTCACAAATGTATCAGTTGCTGCTCAAAAATCGTTATTATCTACTCAATATTAAAGATGCTACATGTATGTCAGATTTTTGGCCGATTTGACCCCCAAATTTTGATTTAAAATTCAATAGGTAATTTGATGGGGTCGAGAAAGTTAAGCTTTCATTTGAGCCAATTACATTGCTCGAAAAAGTCCGCCTATTATTAGTAGCAGTGAAATAAAGTGTTCAAAATTAGTTTTTGTCGGGATCCGGACAATATATCACGTGACCAATTCAAATGCGTTTTATAAGAAATGTTTTGAAGTTTTGTCATGGTTCCTGACCACTAAAAGTAAAAGTTAAACTTTTTTTCGTTAGAGCGGGTGATACTCTTTGAAATACCATTCACTCAAAAAAATCTATTTTTTAATGTTTGAGGCAAAAAATCTGACATAGCATTTTTTTTATGCAGATGACACGATGCGGAAGCTTGTGCATGGGGAGTACCCTGCTGTCTTCTACAAGCCTTGACACTGACGGCCCCGTCTTTATTTTGGTCTACATTAATAACTCTTTCCCCTCTTTTTACTGTGCCTATTATTTTGCTTAAATCAAGATGTAATATCTTTTATTTCGAGTATTAATCAATACTTGAATTGAGCTCATTTTGTCAAGGAAATAAGTAAGAAATTTAGCATATCAATAGAAAGTTTCAACAAAAAAGATATTTGTTTCAATCTCCCTTAAATATATATTTATTTCACCTACATCTCAAAATTCCTCTTTTCTGTCACCTTGTTTTATGCCTAATACAGGTTACGTCTCAGGGTCTTCCTAAAATTGTTGACATCATCGACACGACAGGAAGCGGGGATGTAAATACATCGACCGTCGTCGAGGCTAAAGACGGAGAAGTCACCGGTCTCACCGGAAGAAAACTACAGGTAGATTAAAAAGATTTCACCTTGAACTTCGAAGACGTAATGGGGTCGCTGTGACAAGTTGTGGTCATGCTAATCAGAAATGCTCTGTGAATCTAGAAATAAGGCTAGATGCACAAGACTTGTGTCCGTGAGCAAGACACTTACAGGTCTGCAAAGTCAAAGATCGTTAAATGCTCACATAAAATATGAATGACCAATACAATTGCTTGGTGAGAAGCACTGCAGCTGTTGATAGTATAACAGATTTTCAGAAAGGTACAGAGGCAATGACTAGGGGCATGGAGGCAATAACTTGGGGCATGGAGGCAATTACTAGGGGCATGGAGGCAATTACTAGGGGCATGGAGGCAATGACCAAGGGCGTGGAGGCAATGACCAGGGGCATGGAGGCAATGACTAGGGGCATGGAGGCAATGACTAGGGGCATGGAGGCAATGACTAGGGGCATTGAAGCAATGACTAGGGGCATGGAGGCAATGACTAGGGGCATTGAAGCAATGACTAGGGGCATGGAGGCAATGACTAGGGGCATTGAAGCAATGACTAGGGGCATTGAGGCAATGACTAGGGGCATGGAGGCAATAACTAGGGGCATGGAGGCAATAACTGGGGGCATGGAGGCAATGACCAGGGCATAGAAATGTTACAGGCAATGACCAAGTGCATAAGGGCAACCGCCTAGCTGCCTCAGTGAAGTAAAGGCCTGAGTGAATTGCCAAACTAATAATTACTAACAAACTGACCCAACACTATCTTACTTTAAATATCCAATCAATGGAAAGGGTCATAGACCCGTAGACATGGATCTCAAATAGACTCGATTCAGTCAGAGTGAACACGACTGCAGAACATTTACGCCGTGTTACAAATCAATAAGGGTCTCCAGTGGAGACGTGCTCCTGCTGAGAGGCAGTGGTGATGCTTAAATTGATTTACTGAGCGGAGCGGTGTGTCTTATACAAGACGGCATACCGTCTGCAGATCGTCTTGACCTCAGATTGAATACAACTCAGAATAATCGATAATAGTGAAATAAAATATGTTTTAGAAAACAATTTTAATAAATGAAATATTTGTTCTTTTGGTTTGAATACTTTTGTTTACAGATCCCACCAAGCTGGCAGAATCCTACCAATAGATATCACATAGGGGTGAAGAATGTGTATGAATTATACCCTAAGCCACTTAAAGAAAGAATACAAGTAAGTTGTTAAAGTCAAAGTATACCATAGCCAAAGAGATTGTGAATCTGGTCATTCCGAAGTCATGAGTGGCTTTAATTCTTGTCATTCTTAAAGGCACTGGACACTATTGGTAATTACTCAAAATAATTGTTAGTATAAAAAACTTACTTGGAATTGATTAATAGAGAGCTTTTGATTGTATAAAACATTGTGAGAAACGGCTCCCTCTGAAGTAATGTAGTTTTTGATAAAGAAGTTATTTCTCACTTAATTATTTGAATTGATTTCGAGACCTCAGCTGAGGTCTCGAAATCAAGCGTCTGAAAGTACACAACTTGTGCGACAAGGGTTTTTACCATATCTCTCGCAACTTTGACGACCAATTGAGTTCAAATTTCACAGGTTTGTTGTTTTATGTAATATGTTGAGATACACCAAGTGAGAAGACTGGTCTTTGAAAATAATCAAAGGTGTCCAGTGTTTTAAAGAGACAAAGGCCCTTTTTACACTACCTACCTTGGATTTGTGTATCTTGCGACCCGTTTAAAAAGTCTTCTACATGGATTGAAACAGACCCGGAGATTCCTTTGACACTATAACATCTAACCCATAGAAAAGTTAACCCAGTTCGACCTAACACCGAGGTTGCTTGGCTCACCATGGTCCTGGGCAGTGTTAAATTTTACTTGGTTTTAAGCCAGTTTTGAGTTTGTTAATTCAGAGAATGGTTAGCCAAGTTACTTGTAAAAGTTGCCTCGTGTGACAAGGCCATTACATTTTGCATCTTAACTATTAAATAAGTGATGAGTTCAACGATGAGGTTGTTTTTCTTTATGAACAGAAAGAGAGACGAGAGAAGTTATGGGATCCTCTTCATAGAGTCGCTTTAGCTGAAGCTATTAGGAGGCTAGATGCTTTTGATAATGCTCACTCACACCCAACAAAACAGGTAAAGAGTCAAAATACAATCCACCCATCACGAGCCCTTTCGAAATACAAACTGTTTTGGTAACTAATCTCTTCCAACCAACTTTGTCCACTCCACACCTCCACTTCCCACCTACTCTCTACCCATCACCACCCCGCCAACCATTACAAACCCTCCACCGAACAACCTCCTCAGCCCAACAATAGGTCTTTCTACTCCCAACACCAACCTTTCACCCGTCACCAACCTCCCCGACCCAACCCTTTCCTTCCAATCTTAAACTATCTCATATCAATGTCGTCTCCTGCATCCAGCAGATATCTATATAAAATGTCTCTCAACATCCTTTTCTTCCTGTTTCAATTTGATTTAATAAATTTCTGAGTCCCTCATCTTCACAACTCTACAACATTCATGTCATAGGAAACGCTTGTCATTACTTCCTTTTTTCTTTTTTCCATTCCAGGAAGAGAAGTTGGCACGAGATGACTTGGCCGCTCAGGTAGACTTATTAACCACATCAGATAAGAAGTACAACGACCCTGGTCCAGTATATGACTGCGTCGTCTTCCATGATGGAGAAACTTGGAGGTAAGAAGCACTGTTTAACCACTTCACGTCCAGTTTGGCAAACTGGCTTCTGGTGGACATTTATAAACGCCTAGAACAACTTCAGAGTGTGCCTTTTTTTTGGCAGTCAGTTGTACAGCTGACGTGTATATTCACCAAGACATTACATTGTTTTGTTTTTTTGTATTTTTTTTGGCAGTGGGATGGGTAGCTTTTAACTGTGGGGTGGGTTTCAGGGGACATTCTTTGTGGCAGGGCAGCTTTGTACAGGTGCTGGTCACCTGTTCCTCCTCGCCATTCACTGGTATTTTATAGCTTTTTTGATTCATTGTTTCTTTATGTATCCTCTTGTATATTTATATTTTTATGCCAGTGGAAAGTCTAATAAAACTAAAAACAGGCACTCACCTACCGTGTTGTGCTTCGTTTCTGCCTTTCAACTTGTTTAAAGAGGGGTACGTTTTACATTGAAAGAATTTAAAATAAAATGACATTTTACGCCATAATAAATTGAGAATTGTGACTTGTAATATTTTCCCCTCTTTCACAAGGAGTCTTTCTATAGATGGGTTGCAGTACGTGTCATTGACCGCCATATTTGATGTATTTTACATGTAGAAAGTGCACGCGCTGCGCGTGATTCTTGTGCACTTTTCACGTGTAAAATACATCAAATATGGTGGTCAATGACGCGTATTGCAACCCATCTATTGAAAATAATTGCATCACAAAACTCAATTTTCAAATCCCACCTGAGTAATATGCCTTTACATGTAATGTACTGACTATACAGAGCTAACACATATCAGTGTATATGGGTTCAACCCAAATTAGAATTCTTTATCGCTGATGCAAATTTCCATCTATTCAAACCAAAGATTACAGAGCGCTGTAGGCACAAGATGCGGAACTGAAGCTTTATCTATTGCTGGAACGTGAAATACGCATTGGCGCCATTTCAGCAAGTGAATGTTTTGTTTTCCATTGATAGAAATGGTCATTGTCTGCACTGATCTGCACTGATCTATTGTTGTATCAAAAGAGTTACTTGCCGAAATGCCGTCCAGTGGGATTTCACATTTCAGCCCGAGTACCGCATCTTGCACCTACGGCGCTCTATAATCTTTGATTCAAACTCAATTTTGATCTTGGAGTCCCTCTTTAATAATAATATTATAATTTGTGTACATACAGGGCAGTGGTGGATACTTCGGAGACAGGTGACTTAGCGTCGTGTGTGGTGCTCACTAGCTACAAAGAGTCACAACAATATGCTGCATTTTCATTAGCAGGTAAGCCCTACAACCGAGAAGAAAATTCCATAAAGCTGTTACAATACTGCTTAGTGAACTTCTTTGCTGAAAAAATGGAGTGGGGTACTGGTCGAAACAATGTAAACTTTACGGAGTTTCTGCTAAGCATAATTTGTGTGTGCTGAGCAAGTTTTTGTGCTTACATGGCTTAATTAATTGGGCCCTGAGAACAATTCCATAAAGCTGTTAAGCATGAACAAAATTGCAAAAAAACCCTGCTTAGTAGAAACAGGTTGACATAATTTATTGTTTGGGGGTTGTTTCCAGCTAATTTTAACTGAACAGAGAAAAAAAGAAAGGGGAGTATACAACCTGTGCAAGAAATATGTGCTGTACTAAACTAAATCAATCACAAGAACCATCTCTGCCCTCACAAGTACCAATTTACCCCTGGGTGGATAGAAGCAATTATAGATACATGTAAGTGTCTTGCTCAAGGACACAAGTGTGTCACGACCGGGACTCGACCCACAGACATGACAGAAACACCAGAGCTTGAGTTCACTGCTCATATTCGCTCGGCCCTGACACCCCACAATACGAACCTCCACTGACAAATGTTTATTTATTCTCTCTACAGATATGCTGAATTATTCAATAAACATATACGACGACGGTAACATACTTAACATAGTAACTAACGCTGGCTCGCACGGTACTCACGTAGCCTGTATAGCGGCCGCCAACTTCCCTGACGAGCCTGAGAAGAACGGCGTTGCTCCAGGTGCTCAGGTTCTGGTTATTAAGATCGGCGATTCCAGGCTAGGCTCGATGGAGACTGGAAGCTCGCTAGTAAGAGCGGTGAGTAAGAAAACTAGACACGCTGGAATCTGAGTTGTGAAGCTCCTTTAAAGAACATTCTGAGTTTGGCCACAAAAACTCGAGAAAGTATACATCCTTTTCACTGTGTTGGTGTATTTATGTTAATTTTTTGTATTCTACTTTTAAAAGTAACTGCACATCCTTCAATCTTCCTGTGTAGATGATAGCTTTAATTTTGGTCCTTACCCATACACCGATGTGTGTCAGCACTGTATACTCAGTACCTTCCCGAGTCCTGTGAAAAAATATCACAGGCATGTTACTCGGGTGGGATTCGAACCCACGACCCTTGCAATTCTAGAGCAGTGTCTTACCAACTAGACTACCGAGGTTGCCCGGCAGCTAGAGGCAGTTTGAATCCTATGTTTTGGCAGCGGGTACCGCAACGATATAATAGATGTTAAATTTGCATCGGGGATAAAGAACATTAATTTTGGTCCTTACCCAGATGATAGCTGTTATAGAACACAAGGCAGATCTGGTCAATTTCAGCTACGGGGAGGCTGCTCACTGGCCGAATAACGGGTGAGTAATAAATGTTAAAAGGTTGATGTGATAAGAGGAGATGTCATTGCCTTAAATGAGCTCATTATGTGAAAGATAATGCATTTACACAGTACAAAGTCAACTCTCCTACAGTCTGACCATTCAGTGGCCAAATAACGGGCGGGTAATTAATGAACAGGTTAATGTGATATGGGGTGACGTCTTTCCCTATAATGAGCTCATAGTGTATAGGATAAGCTTTTGAATGAAATTTCAACGAATAACAAAAAAATAGTAAAATGTTGTGTTTACCCATAAATTTAGAGACTTCTTTGCTTTGTAAGAATTGTTTAATCTGTTTGACAATCCACTGCAAATAAAAATACACTTATATACAGCGAAATATACCGGTATATTAGAAATTAATCGGCAAATGCTAGTGAATTTCTTTTATTACTCCGCCGGACGAGTCAACTCTCTTACTGTCTGACCATTCACTTTCATTCACTGGGGTTTTGACTGAAAGATAAACTTTGCCAGCGTGCAGTATGATACCAAGTGCAACACAGTACAAAGTCAACCCTCCTGCTGTTTGACCATTCAATATGACCGAGCTTGCCCGATGATCAGAGATGATCAGTCCAGAATTATTCCCTCACACCTAAATGTTTTCTCCAATTTGTTTAATTTCTTTGCTCTCAGGAGAGTTTGTAACATTATCACAGAGGCTGTAAATATACATGGAATAATCTTTGTAGCATCGGCTGGTAACAACGGACCGGCTTTGTCAACAGTAGGCTGTCCAGGGGGTACAACGTCCAGTGTCATAGGTCAGTATGAGGTCAGATTACAAAGATCAATCGAAAGAGGCCATTCATTTTGGTTTTTTATTTTTTATATTTTTTATATGCAAGTCGCCAGACACACAAGGTCTGAAGGCCACTTCAAGGTGTGGGCTACAATTGTTATTTCCAGAGGCCGTTGCCGTTGAAACAGGGCTACCCCTTTTACAGTCCATATGGATGTAGGCTTGGGTATCATCAGTCCGAAGCCTGGCCGGTAGAGCAGAAAGCACTACCGCCCCAATTTTATGTAGCAAGTGTCACGACCGGGATTCGAACCCACACTCTGCTGATCAAACACCAGAGCTTGAATCCGGTGCTCTTAACCACTTGGTCATGACACGCCTTACTTCTATTATTATATACTTTTGGCATGTTTGGTAATTAACCAACGACGACTCATGAGTGAACTGAATCAATGTAGCTCGCAAGCATGAGGAATCCTATAAACAAGGGTGCTTGCTATGTGAACCATATACAGCGGGGAAGCCCCTTATCTTCCGTAATAAGTTTTGACTGGGTTCTTTAAGGAACACTACCAATGCCAGTACATCCTAAGTTTTCATGTTTTTTAATTGTTTGACTATTTACTAATCTTTGACCCTACCTTTAAAAGACCCACGATGCTTCTTGTAGGATGTGGGTTTTTTTTTTTTTTACTTTTTTTAGGGGGGGGGGTGTTTTCAAAATCACAGAAGTTTTTACTTTCATACTGTTTTAAGATTGTCCCAGAAACTGAGTATTGTTTAATTGACATTTAATTGACAGGTGTTGGAGCGTGTGTCTCACCAGAGATGATGGCTGCTGAGTATTCATTAAGAGAGCGGTTACCAAGCATGGCCTATACATGGTCCTCTAGAGGTCCAAGGTAAAGTACCAGTTAAGATCTAATGAATATTCATTAAGAGAGCGGTTACCAAGCATGGCCTATACATGGTCCTCTAGAGGTCCAAGGTAAAGTACCAGTTAAGATCTAATGAATATTCATTAAGAGAGCGGTTACCAAGCATGGCCTATACATGGTCCTCTAGAGGTCCAAGGTAAAGTACCAGTTAAGATCTAATGAATATTCATTAAGAGAGCGGTTACCAAGCATGGCCTATACATGGTCCTCTAGAGGTCCAAGGTAAAGTACCAGTTAAGATCTAATGAATATTCATTAAGAGAGCGGTTACCAAGCATGGCCTATACATGGTCCTCTAGAGGTCCAAGGTAAAGTACCAGTTAAGATCTAATGAATATTCATTAAGAGAGCGGTTACCAAGCATGGCCTATACATGGTCCTCTAGAGGTCCAAGGTAAAGTACCAGTTAAGATCTAATGAATATTCATTAAGAGAGCGGTTACCAAGCATGGCCTATACATGGTCCTCTAGAGGTCCAAGGTAAAGTACCAGTTAAGATCTAATGAATATTCATTAAGAGAGCGGTTACCAAGCATGGCCTATACATGGTCCTCTAGAGGTCCAAGGTTAAGTACCAGTTAAGATCTAATGAATATTCATTAAGAGAGCGGTTACCAAGCATGGCCTATACATGGTCCTCTAGAGGTCCAAGGTAAAGTACCAGTTAAGATCTAATGAATATTCATTAAGAGAGCGGTTACCAAGCATGGCCTATACATGGTCCTCTAGAGGTCCAAGGTAAAGTACCAGTTAAGATCTAATGAATATTCATTAAGAGAGCGGTTACCAAGCATGGCCTATACATGGTCCTCTAGAGGTCCAAGGTAAAGTACCAGTTAAGATCTAATGAATATTCATTAAGAGAGCGGTTACCAAGCATGGCCTATACATGGTCCTCTAGAGGTCCAAGGTTAAGTACCAGTTAAGATCTAATGAATATTCATTAAGAGAGCAGTTACCAAGCATGGCCTATACATGGTCCTCTAGAGGTCCAAGGTAAAGTACCAGTTAAGATCTAATGAATATTCATTAAGAGAGCGGTTACCAAGCATGGCCTATACATGGTCCTCTAGAGGTCCAAGGTAAAGTACCAGTTAAGATCTAATGAATATTCATTAAGAGAGCGGTTACCAAGCATGGCCTATACATGGTCCTCTAGAGGTCCAAGGTAAAGTACCAGTTAAGATCTAATGAATATTCATTAAGAGAGCGGTTACCAAGCATGGCCTATACATGGTCCTCTAGAGGTCCAAGGTAAAGTACCAGTTAAGATCTAATGAATATTCATTAAGAGAGCGGTTACCAAGCATGGCCTATACATGGTCCTCTAGAGGTCCAAGGTTAAGTACCAGTTAAGATCTAATGAATATTCATTAAGAGAGCAGTTACCAAGCATGGCCTATACATGGTCCTCTAGAGGTCCAAGGTAAAGTACCAGTTAAGATCTAATGAATATTCATTAAGAGAGCAGTTACCAAGCATGGCCTATACATGGTCCTCCAAAGGGCCCACGGCAAAGTACCATATCTACTGAATATTCATGGAGAGAGCAGTTGCCATGGTGTATTTAAGAGAAATCAAGTGTTGGTTTACCACAGGAAACCTTTTAGTTGCACCTTTTTCCTAGTTTGAACAAAGACAAAATTACTAGAGTGGGAGTTGAACCAACGACCTATGGCCTAATGTTCCGGCACTCGTACCAACTGAGCTATCCAGCCCTATATTTGCAGTCTTCCTATACGTGTATAGTCGATATCTTTGTTCAGGGTGTCAGTCAGAAGCCATACAACCAGTAACTGTGTTTAGCCAGGGATCACACCTTGGAAGCGCTAGCCAGGGGATCACTGAGGGGGATGCAGTTTATCAAATATTAAATATCAAGTATTTTTTTCCGTCAGTGTTGATGGTGATCTAGGCGTTAGTATCACTGCCCCTGGGGGCGCTATAACATCAGTACCTAACTGGACGTTACGAGGTGCGCAACTGATGAATGGTACCTCTATGTCATCACCCAATGCCTGCGGGGGAATCGGTAAGTGAACGTGTGGTTCCTATACTTTGTTGAAATGAGTAGTTAAAGACAGTGGACACTATTGGTAATTGTCAAAGACCAGTCTTCTCACTTAGTGTATCTCAACATATGCATAAAATAACAAACCTGTGAAAATTTGAGCTTGATTGGTCGTCGGAGTTGCGAGATAACTATGAAAGAAAAAACACCCTTGTCACACCAAGTTGTGTGCTTTCATATGCTTGATTTCGAGACATCAAATTCTAAACTTGAGGTCTCGAAATCAAATTTGTGGAAAATTACTTCTTGCTTGAAAACTACGTCACTTCAGAGGGAGCCGTTTCTCACAATGTTTTATACTATCAACCTCTACCCATTACTCGTTACCAAGTAAGGTTTAATGCTAATAATTATTTTGAGTAATTACCAATAGTGTCCACTGCTTTTAAAGAACAGTGTTGGGCACCAGTCCTCGGGGGCCTTCTAAAGGCAGAAATAATTGGTGTCAGAGAATCTGACATAGAGGCATACAGTTACTGAAATGACCTTGTGTAGGTTTGCGGTGGCCGTATTGACCATAACACAAGAAGGACTTGGCATGTCAGCCCAACATTTGGTGTGTACATGTAGATTGTTCTAAAGACTGAGAGAGTGTTTGTTCTGTAGTCTCAGCCCAGTCATGTTTTTCTTGTTCTTCCTTCACAGCGTTAATTTTATCAGGGCTGAAGGCAGAAAATATTTGCTATAGCCCGTACAGCATCCGTAGAGCGTTGGAGAACACAGCGTGCAATGTGGAGAGAATCGAGGTGTTTGCCCAGGGATACGGCCTGATGCAGGTAACCAATGAATTTTCTAAGTTTTTTTTTTTTTCGGTGGAGTAGGACACAGTTGTCCCCAGGGAGTTGGGAAAGTTAGAGGAAAGTTATAGGAATGGTCTTAAAGTATGATGAACAGAAATTGATGTTGTAAAGGGCCTTGACTAGTCCTAGCCTTGACCAAGCTTCTAGGATATGTGGGCTAAGAACAACTGTTCATATCAAGTTGAAATGAACATTACATTGAACTGAACTGGGTCTCCAAGGAAAACTTCTTCTTTCTCGTCAATAAGACTACACTTATTTGAATATCTGCTGACCTTTCACCTTTTGACCCTTTTCTCTTTGACCCTTTTGACCTCCAGGTCGACAAGGCCTTTGAGCACCTTGTAAGGTACTCGGACTGCAAAACGCGTAATATCAGGTTCTGTGTGTTGACCGGAGGTAAACGAGGCATCTACATCAGGGAAGCGAACAAGTCGGAGAAACCAAGTGAATTTAACGTCACGATAGACCCTAAATACGGGGAGAATATATGTGAGTATGAAGAAGGAGTTGGAGCGCTTTTCATTTGGGATGGGATTTGGGTTAAGGTCAAGTTTAGTTATGTGTTCCGCTCATTTTCCAGTAGATAGAGTCATTATGAAAGTGGGGAAAACTGCAAGGCTCTAACGTCCGTTAAAATTGTGTAACATTTTATTAATTACATGAATCTTCCACTAAAAGCAGACCTGTGTTTTTTGCCTAAGACAAACTGGGGTTTGCACTCACTGACTAAGAAATGAGCAGTTAACAACCAATCTTTCTGATCTGATTAAAAAGTTATGAGGCACAAACATTTTTGTTGCGAGTTTACATAATGTGGTGAAGTATCGAGAAACTGTCTTCAATGTTATTGTGAAAGCAACTTTGGTTCATATATGTCCTGAGAAACCAATCAGGAAACGGACTTTCTCTCAGCTCTTCAGCACTTCGGTTATTGGACACCACCAAATTAACTTTCCCACACCATTTCTTAATGATCATCTATCCATGATTGATTGATTGGCTATTGATTGATTGATTGATTGATTAATTGAATGATTGATTCCTTACAGGTGCGCAGGAGAAGATATCCTTCACGATGCACACGAGTCTCGTATGTGACGCACTGTGGGTCTCGGCTCCATCACACCTAGCTCTAATGAACACATCACGCTCCGTGTCCATACGAGTAGACCCAAGAGGTTTAAATGAAGGAGTTCACTATTCCGAGGTATTCAGGATTCATTCATTTTTAAAGGAACACGATGGATCGGTCCAGTTGGTCTTTGAAAAGCACTTGTAACCTTTTTTATAAAATGCATATGGGTAGAAAGATGTAAAAGTAGAATACAATGATCCACACAAACATGCCCTGAGATTAACTGTTTTCCTTTTACCTCGTCGATTAACACGGTCGGACATTTATGGGAGTCAAATTTTTGACTGTGTTAGTTTGCACAGTAAAAGGAAAACCACGCAATTTTGAGGCAAACTTGTGTGGGTCATTGTATTCTACTTTTAAAACATCTTTCCAACCATATGCATTTTATAAAAAACGGTTACCAACGCTTTTTATAGACCAACTCGTCCGATCCAAGGCAACGTGTTCCTTTAATTGCTTTGTCTTGCCCATTGCATTGCCACATTATCTTTGGTCTTGTTTTAGGGTGGGTTTTTGGGGGATCACTATGACTGAATCAGGGTACACATAAACCAGGAATTTGATTGTGGAATCACAAATAAGTTATCACACACGCACTCGTGGAACACAACAAAATATAGCGTGTCTGCGTGCCATATGGGGCGCAGAAGCCCTAATTTTCTGTGTTCCACTCGCGCTTGAGTGATAACTTTGTCTTTTTAATAAATTTGTCTTTTAATTATTACCCTTGCACCGATGTGTATTACAGGGATGAGATTGTTCAGTTTTTTGGCTGAATTCAGACTTTTTATGTCGGCCTGGTGAAGAAAATCAGACAATATTTTTGCCACAAATAAAGAAATCCTGCACATTGGTCTACTTCTCTAGTGCTTTGGATACTGTTCCCAAAAGCTCCTTGTAATCTATAACCCCAGGGGTTACACAAAGGTAGAAATGGCATTATCTCAACATACCTTTGAATTTGTGTCCAAGTTTCAGACTTTTTCGTTAGTAATGACTCTCACCCCTGGTATTAACCTATGTGTTTGACTTGTCCATCAGGTGCAATGTTTTGATACTGCCGATCCCCACAAGGGCCCATTGTTTAGGATACCCATTACCGTCATCAAGTCTCAGAAACCAAGCAAACAGTACGATGCAAGCTGGGGTGAGACAGAGTTCAAACCAGGTCAGATCAGACGCAGCTTCATTCAGGTCCCAGAGGGCGCTACATGGGCAGGTAAGGATTTCAAGATTAAAAGGGAAGGTATAGACCTTTCCTTTGTAAAAAAAAAACTCTCTGGTTAACATAAAACACTCAATCGTATCAACAGATGTATTGACCAAATAAAAAAAAATCTGCAAACTTTCAGTTTAATAAAATACGTACTACTTGTGTTTTGTTTTTAACATGTTTGAATATTTAAAAAAATAGTTAGTGGTCCGACGTTTCGACCCCATAGAGTCTTTCTCGGGGGCTAAAAAAAAAAAAATGTTCAATATTGTGAACAGTAGCGATCTGTTTTTGTTTTGCGTTTATTGCTTTCCATAGTTTTCCAACCTTGTTTTGCAAAACCTCTGTGACGGTGTGACGTTGCAATAGAAAGGTCTAGACGTTTGTTAAGCAGTCTTAAAATTAATGCCAATTAAACCAACTGGTTAGAAGCCTTCACCAGCATTCAATAGTTTGGGGCATTTTGAAAAACATGTCACTTGAAGTAATGTGGTTGTGTAAAAAATATAAGTTTTTAAGCCCAAAAATGTTAATCTGAGATTTTCAGATTGTGTACTCCTTTTAATGATTATTCTTCCTCCATGGACATATTCACTCCAGCAGCCGTCGAAATACAATGTTTTTGCACGGAGCATTTTCCTGCATGATACAACAATGTTAGAATTATTGAGGTACAACATTCTTACACTGAAACACCAACTTTTTTGTTCTTGCAGAATTGAACATCACGTCGCTGGATCCCGAAGCGACGTCCAAGTTTGTTCTTCACTGCATCCAACTAGAAGACCACATGGCCTATCGGAGTAATGAGTTCTACAAATTCTTCCACCTTCAAGAGTTAGGAAATAACACCTACCCATTCTCCGTGAAAGGCGGATTAGTACTAGAGCTTGTCGTTGCTAAGTGGTGGGCAAGCCTTGGCAACACAAAGATCACCTACAGTATATCCTTCCACAGCCTGGATATGAATCAGAAAATGATTCAAATGGTACGGAAATATTTTTTGTTTTTTGCCCATACACAAATTTGTATTAAGTTACATATACTGGGTACTTCCCTGAGTCATGTGATTAAAAATCAACAGGAATATCACTCAGGTGGGATTCGACCCCACAGCCTTTACAATGCTAGAGCAGATGTCTTACCACTAGACCATCAAGCTAGCCTGGTTGGTGGCCAGAGGCAGATCAAATTCACTTTTTGTTATCCGAAAACCGCAATGATTTGATAGATGTTACTTTTTTTTTGCCCTTCTGACCTGTTATTAATTTTGACTAGCGTTTTAACTGTCACTGTTAATAATGTTAAACACCAACGATGTATTGAATCGTGTGAGCGCAATACCAAAATAAATGTTTATTAAATTGAATTGAATTGACTTAAAAGTTTTTGACTTATTTTCAGCATGCTGCCAATGGTATCTATCGACTCGACATCAAATCAAGTTTAAGAATTGAAGAGGTGTCGCCAACGATCACGATCAAGAACTGTGTACAGCCTCTCCGGTAAGTACATGTACAACTTTGAATCACAAGAATTCTGAATAGCAAAGGGTCAATATGCAGGGGTCGATTTCACAAAGAGTTAGGACTCGTCTTATCTCGAGTTAGGACGAGTAACTCGTCCTAACTTAGGATTAATCTTAAGGTCTGCATGCTACAGTGCAGGGTTGGGACTCGTCCTAAGTCCTAAGATTAATCTTAAGTTAGGAAGGGTTTTGTGAAATCGACGGCAGGGCTCATAGCGCTGTGTGTGAGGGTCTGGTCGTGTAAGTGTTACGTAACTCCGCAATAAGCCGCACAAACTTCACACGAATTGGCTTCACTTATTACCAGAAGCCCATTGACCCAATTCACCTGACGTCATCATCCCAGTAATCTTGGAGGCGCCATTTTGGTGGTCAATGTCAACGTGTGTTATTCAGTGAAGTGGGCATTTTAGGCGACGCGGCGCTTACACGTAAACCTATTGACCACCAACATGGTGAGCCTGGCATCAGTCGTCGCGTGTGACGCACGTGCAAGGGGTCAATAGACGGGACTGAAGTTTTCACTGGACCGGCAAGCCTGAAGCCAGCCGTTTTAGTTTCGGGCCAGTAAATTTACGACCAGACAAGTCTGACAGTCTTGTGTGTTTGAATTGAATAACAAAAAAAAGTACCTCAATGTGTAAAATCTTGAAAAGAAACAAATTGTCTTTGAGTGTTGACTTCCAGTCTGAAAAATACCTTTTAATTCTCATGAGTTTTGTGAAGTATACTTAATACCTAGAGAGACAAATGCTTCTGCATCTCTCCTGCGCCGGGAGTGTCTTTTAGACAGACATGGCGCATTATAAATTATAATAATCTATATGTTTGTTTGCTACAGACCGAATGATAGTAAGGTCAGTCCACTTGGAGCCAGGGATGTTGTCCCCAACGGAAGACAGATCTACGAGATCATCCTCACTTATAACTTCCACCAGGTAAGGTTTAGAACTTGGTCATGTCCCCTGTAGTCAAAAGCAACAGTCAATGCAATATGATGTGGATATTAAGCTGATGTCCCATGTATCAGGATTGGTAGTGGACGTAAAAGGACCTTGGAATGCTTATTGTTGAAGAGTATGAGTAAACTAAACCCCAGTGTTTCTGGTTCACATAGTAAGCAACCTTGTTCACAGGTATCTTCAGGATTGCGAGCTACAGTGTAAGGGTAGGGTTAACCCCAGTGTTTCTGGTTCACATAGCAAGCACCCTTGTTCACAGGTATCCTCAGGATTGCCAGCTACAGTGTAAAGGTAGGGTTAACCCCAGTGTTTCTGGTTCACATAGCAAGCACCCTCGTTACAGGTTTCCTCAGGCTTGCGAGCTACAGTGAAAGAGTAGGGGTTAACCCTGGTGTTTTTGGTTCACATAGCAAGCACCCTTGTTCACAGGTATCCTCAGGATTGCGAGCTACAGTGTAAGGGTAGGGGTTAACCCCAGTGTTTCTGGTTCACATAGCAAGCACCCTTGTTCACAGGTATCCTCAGGATTGCCAGCTACAGTGTAAAGGTAGGGTTAACCCCAGTGTTTCTGGTTCACATAGCAAGCACCCTCGTTACAGGTTTCCTCAGGCTTGCGAGCTACAGTGAAAGAGTAGGGGTTAACCCTGGTGTTTTTGGTTCACATAGCAAGCACCCTTGTTCACAGGTATCCTCAGGATTGCGAGCTACAGTGATTAAGTTCACTTATAAGGCATCCTTGGTTTCACTACCAGTTACATACAGTATTAGTAGTTCTTTTATTTGTTTTCTTCCAGAGTAAAACCTCGGAGATTACTCCCAATTGTCCGTTATTGAGCGATCTTCTGTACGAGTCTGAGTATGAGAGTCAACTGTGGCTACTGTTTGATAACAACAAGCAGTATATGGGAGCAGGAGATGCTTATCCTAATGCGGTAATGATCATCCAAAATTTTATTATTAAAATAATAAGTTTGCGCTTCCATTATCAGGCATGCAACTTTTCCGCGGAATTCCGCGTTTTTGTGGGTTTTTTTAAGCGTGAAAAAAAAAAAAAAGTCGAGAAAAAAAAAAAGAAGCCTAATATATGCCTGGCATTAACAGTGTACAACTACAATCATGTAAAATAAGCCTAGTACATGCTAAAAATGCACCTAAGAGCATAATAAACCTCAACATTTTCTAGGGTACCCTTTCGGCTGCCTCGCTCCGCACTTGCGTTGTGCCTTTGAAAATTTTCCTCTTTTTTTTTCAACGGGCAGTTGCATGCCTGCATTATGTGTATCTTCTTTACTGTGTAGATTTTTTTCTTGAGAACTTTGTCTTGTCATTTATTCTACTACCACAGAGTAGATATCGGAATTCATAAGAGATTACTCTACTTAGTTCTGAAAAAAGCTGTGTGCTTACTGAGTACTACCTGGAAGGTAGAAAATGGACCGAGACTACTACTCTCGCTAAGTGGATCACCTTATTGACTTCACTGCCACGAAGCGAGTTCTTTATTGGTGTCATCACTCACTGAGACCTTGTGTTACTGCAAACTGAATATACATTGATACTTCACCATGCAGTGTCTCAAAACCTGTGTAAAGTAATCAACCTACTGTTCAGCCCTCTTCCACACTCCCACCCTCTCATCAGTGTTAGCTCTTTGTAGACATCTTTGCTCTTTTTTTTCCAGTACACAATGAAATTAGACAAAGGCGACTACACAATCCGTCTTCAAGTACGTCACGAGAACAGAGACCTCCTGGAGAAGCTTAAAGACATGGTCATGCTCATCGATCAGAAACTCTCGTCGAGTCTCAGCGTGGACTGCTTCCAGTCGGTGACTAGCGCCCTCAACGGCAAGAGCAAGTTCAACACTGCCACGGTACAGGCCGGGGGATCCGTGGCCGTGTTCATCCCACCAGTGCCGGACGACAAGCTGCCGAAGGGAGCCTCGCTGGGTCAGATGCTGACCGGCACGATCACACTGGCCAAGAATGAACCCGGGAAGACGGTACGTACAGGAATTTTTTGATTGACCTTTTGATTGACCTGTGACCTCTAGGCTCGTTTGACCTCTACTTGAGGGCGCCCTTTTTAGTTAAGTAATGTGTATACGGTCCATGGATTTGCATTATCTAGTCAGTCATGTGCTCGACAGAACTGTGGGTAAGTTAACACGCCTTTACTTGGTTTAAATCAAAAGTGCTCAAACTATTGCAATCATGTGTGTTAAAGGCAAAGTATACCTTTGGTTTTTTGAAACGTTTTAATCCTTTATAAATGTACATATATATACAATAAAACCAACCTATAAAAATTTCAAAAAGGTGGTTTTTGAAATATATCCCAAAATGTTGAAGCAGTTATGTTCACGCAGGAAGAATATTCCGCAATTGGAATACACAATTTTTCTAAAATTGAAATGTTGTTGAGTTCCCATCTCTTTTGAAGGGAATCGTTTCTCAAAATGTTGAGCTTCTAACTAAGTAAGTTGTCATTGTCTTTATCTTTTGGAGTAATAACCAAAGGTATACCTTCCCTTTAATCCTATACATCTCAGATTCATTTGCATACATTTTGTTCTGTATGAACAGCTCAAAAAGAATTGACTGTTTATGTCCCTTGTATGAAGGTCCAGTTTCAATTTCTATATAATTCATGCGCCTCATACAGAAAAAATCACCATACAGTATTTAAGCCGATAACCCATTTTCACTAAGAACACTGTATTTTGTTAAAGACAGTGGACACTATTGGTAATTGTCAAAGACTAGCCTTCACAGTTGGTGTATCTCAACATAAGCATAAAATGATAAAGCTGTGAAAATTTGAGCTCAATCGGTCATCGAACTTGCGAGATAATAATGAAAGAAAAAAACACCCTTGTCAAACGAAGTTGTGTGCGTTTAGATGGTTGATTTCTAGACCTTAAGTTCTAAACCTGAGGTCTCGAAAATCAAATTCGTGGAAAATTACTCCTTTCTCGAAAACTATGGCACTTCAGAGGGAGCCGTTTCTCACAATGTTGTATACCATCAACCTCTCCCCATTACTCGTCACCAAGAAAGGTTTTATGCTAATAAAAATTTTGAGTTATTACCAATAGTGTCCACTGCCTTTATGAAAAGTTTCAGCTCAACGAATTAATCCCTCATGGAGGCTTTTGTAGGCTTACATAGCTATGTTTCCCACAATAGGCATTTTGATACTGACCATGAGATACAGTAATCTACTTACAGCATGTAGTGTTTATTGTGTTCCTTTCAGTGTGTGTTTTTTGTATGATGAAGCCACATGACATTAACAATACGTCATGTGATGATCACATGATTTTTGAACCCTTGCTCGAAACCTAACACTTTTAACACGAGATACTCTCTTGCCGTTTTGTAGTCAGGAATGTTTATTTTTAAAAACCTAAGCTTTTTGTGATTCTGAATAATTTTCTTAACATTTCTGAAAGTGGTACTGACCCCTGACCTTTTGACCTCTGTATGACCCCTGTGTGACCTTTGTGCTATAGGGTCGGAGGAGAAAGGGTCAATTGGCAGGCTGTGAGTGTGATGGCAAACGAAACCTTGGGCCTAGAGCTGTAAGTTAGAGCTAACATTGACGTTCACTAACATTTTGTCCGTTGGGTCAGAGGTTTAAAAATCGTGTTTATCCAAGGTTCGTTCTTGCTGCTTTTTTTTGTTGACAAAATGTTTGACTACGTTGCTAACAAAATATAAAATATTATTAGTTGATTTTGCTCCCACCTTGCATGAATTAAAGTATTTGTTAATTCCGTTCATAATCTCATTAATTTGTAGGAATCGATCAAATCTGCCCACTGCACGCTCACTTCTTTAAAGCTACTTGCAATAAAACTCAGCTTAATTTTGTCAGTATCAACGCTAGTTAGTTTACTGCCTTATCAAAAAAAGCTAATTGCGCATTATTTAATCGCTGACATCACCACAGTCACTGCATTATTGCATGCTGCATGGTTACCATGCAATACCATGTGAATGATAATTAATGGTCGGACAGTAGGAGGGTTGACTATGCTGTGTAGATGCATTCACCACATGGTATCACATTTGCAGGCTGGCATAAAATGATCTATGTATCATTCCAAGCCACAGTGGATATTATTGAATGGTCAGACAGTAGGAGGGTTAACTATGCTGTGTAGATGCATTCACCACATGGTTTCATTCCAAGCCACAGTGGATGATGTTGAATGGTCAGACAGTAGGAGGGTTGACAATGTACTGTGTTGAAGCATTCACCACATTTTAAGCAGGGTCACATAGGCAGTGAATCACACAAAATCAATAGAATAATTGACACGTACAACCGGAACGGCTGAAAGGAAATGTTTGTTCTTTATTACCAAGTTTACCAAGTGACAATTATTTCAACTTGTTCACTTTTTGTCCAAACCCTTCAAAAACTTTGTTCTTTAATTTGTTATGGTTTTATATTTGATGTTTATTATTGGATTTAGTGGGAAACTTTTCAGAAAATAGGTATTTTTTTTTCTCTCTATTTTAGAAATTGAACTCTTTTACCGAAACTTTCCTCTTCCGCTTTCATGTGTATATTATTTTATTTAATAGTTATTGTTATGAGTAAGCGAGATTTTAGTTTGTCAAAATTATCATTTCAGGCCTGGAATTTCATCTTTGAGAAGGCAAGGCCATTTTAATTTTGCAAAGTGCACTTCCATTTGAAAATCTATGGGAAGCTTTTGAAGGGCACAAAGGCCAAGATCAGGGGCAACAGAGGTCAGGACCGCTCTGGCTTCCGTGTAATTCCAGGCCTGTCATTTTATTCTGAACCTTCCTAGCGATGTTGCTTTCATGATCTTTCGGCAGCTTTCAAAGTGGTCTGATTAACATAAAATTTATCCAAAGTGTCCAAGCGTTCTTCCCGTTTTTCATTTGTGCCACTTCAGGATAGTTATCCATTCATCTACGTACTTACCCAAACGCCCCACAAACCTCACGCAGCTAAAGCCGAGAAAACCAAAGAGAAGACTAAGGAGGAGGAGTTCGCTGAGGCTCTCAGGGATTTCAAGATTTCATGGATCACAAAGTAAGACTCGCTGCAACCGTAAAATCATCAGAATCCAACAACAGGTTTTGTTGGATTTTTATGTATTAATTTGTGTATAGTCAAATTAGTGTCGCAAGTTGTGGCCTAACGGTTAAAAGAACGCACCCAAGCTCTGGTGTTTCTTATCAGCAGAGTTTAGGTTCGAGTCCTGGTATTGACACTCGTGTCCTTAAAGGAACACGTTGCCTTGGATCGGTCGAGTTGGTCTTTAAAAAGCGTTCTGTAACCGTTTGTTATAAAATGCATATGGTTAGAAAGATGTTGTAAAAGTAGAATACAATGATCTACACAAACATGCCTCGAAATTGCATGGTTTTCTTTTTACCTCGTCGACTAACACGGTCGGCCATTATGGGAGTCAAATTTTTGACTCCTATAAATGGCCGACCGTGTTAGTTTGCGACCTAAAAGGAAAACCGTGCAATTTTGAGTGATACTTGTGTGGATCATTATATTCTACTTTTAAAACATCTTTCTAACCATATGCATTTCATAACAAACGTTTTCAAACGCTTTTTATAGACCAACTCGTCCGATCCAAAGCAACGTGTTCCTTTAAGCAATATACTTAACCTTTGTTACTTCGTTCTTCGGTTGGGACGTAAAGCCGTAGGTACTGTGTGTTTTGTAACCTATAATAAGAACCCATGTTACACTTATTGCGAAGAGAAAGGGTTGCCCTGGCATTTCTGACAGTCGCTGCTGAATGTGCTGCAGCACCTTGTAAACCCTTACAAGGTCCTACATAAATATGTCTCATAATTTAAAGAAAATTCAAAGCCTGTCTTTAGAGTGTCTGTTCTACCAGTGCCCTCGTACAAAAAATGTACCGAAAATTTTTTCTCAGAATTCTTTTGAATGTTGACTAATTTTTTTCCCCCGGAAGGTCATCGAAAATACAATGGCAATTGACACCATTTTCAATTGAGGTCAGCAACTTTTCCCTACTCACATGACGACTTTATCTATTGGAAAAATTAAGTACATCACACAATTGAACTTTGACTTTTCCCTTCTTCTTTAAGAACTGTATGACGTCTCACCCTTGTTATCTTTCCATCGTTGTATATTTTTCTTCTATAATAGAAGGATAGTTACGATGTTGCTTCTTTTCTTTTTTTTCCTAGGTTGGAGGGTGATAACATTTATGAGGAGTTGATGGATAATTATCCTGATCATCTTCCTCTGCATGTCACACAACTGACTGCTAAAGACGCTCATAAGGTAAGCAGGTGTTAAAGGCACTGGACACGAATCAATTTCGTGGAAAATTACTTCTTTCTCGAAAACTACGTCACTTCAGAGGGAGCCGATTCTCTCAATGTTTTATACTATCAACCTCTCCCCATTACTCATAATCAAGAAAGGTTTTATGCAAATAATTATTTTGAGTAATTACCAATAGTGTCCACTGCCTTTAAAATAAAACAGTTAAGATGATAAAACCGTGCTCTTATTTTGATTCTGGTCTTATAAATAAAATCTTGGTTCTGTAAAGATTCTGAGTAACAAGTCCGACAGTCTTTTGGATGTTTCCCCTTATTCGACCCCTGCTGCTTTATTCAGAGAAGTTGTGCTTCTAAATTAGTCTTGAAGCAGCTTTCCATCATTCCTCATTTTTGTTCCTCACTTTTGCGTTTCTAGGACCGCACTAAGATGCTATCTGAGGTCATTGAGTTAGCAGATAAAGTGATATCACTGATTGATCAGACTGCATTAGCAAGCTACTTTGCGCTCAAGAATGACACCAGAGCAGACGCCATATCATTCAAAGTGTAAGTAGTGCTTTATTTGTTTTGTTTAGATGATTTTCCTGTCATATCAGGGCCCAATTATATAAAGCATGTAAGCACAAAAATTTGCTTAGCATGAAATTTCTTTCTTAACAAAAACGGGATTACCAACCAAATTTCCAAGCAATATAACAAGCAATATGCAACAAATTAAAATTTGGTTGGTATAATCTTGTTTTTATCAAGGAAGAAATCTCATGCTTACAGGTTTTATGAAATTGGGCCCAGGAAAACTCTGGAAAACTCCCACAAGGGGATATAAACGCCAAGCTGACAACAGCCAATCTCTCTCATACAAACATTGGTTTAACAAATATGATTATGAATTACACAAATAAAGAAATTGTCATTCAGTAACTAGATGGCTCTTATTCTAGTCATTGTAAAATCAGCAGTTAGCTTGGTAGGATTTGAACCCACAACCTTGTGCCTGCAAGTCATGCAGTCTAACCACTAGACCACTGTTTAGTGTGTATATCCAGGATAATTTTGTTTTAAAGAGGCTGGACACTATTGGAAATTGTCAAAGACCAGCCTTCTCACTTGCTGTTTCTCAACATATGCATAAAATAACAAACCTGTGCAAATTTGAGCTCAATCGGTCATCGAAGTTTAGAGATAATAATGAAAGAAAAAACACTCTTGTCACACGAAGTTGTGCGCTTTCAGATTCAAATTCTAAATCTGAGGTCTCCAAATCAAATTCGTGGAAAATTACTTCTTTCTCGAAAACTACGTCATTTCAGAGGGAGCCGTCTCTCACACCATGTTATACTACCAACCTTTCCCCATTACTCGTTACCAAGTAAGGTTTTATGCTAATAATTATTTTGACTAGTTACCAATAGTGTCCACAGCCTTTGAACAACTCCCTGGGGTCATTTGTTATCAAATCTTTTGATGCCTTCTATTTTTGTAGAGAGAATGATAGGTTCAAGTTATACCTGATTAATGCCTTGGTTGTGAAGGGATGTGCCCTGGCTGATAAGATCCTTGCAATCAAAGCAGTAGGAGAAGTCTTGTCATCTACATGTATGGAAGAAACCGACCTCCAAGAACAGATGGATCTCACCTTCAAGGAAGTCCAGAAATGGGGGGACCCCGAGGAGAAAAAGGTTGGTTGCAAAAAAAATGATTAAAAAAGAATAAAACAAATCTGTCAAAATAGGGAATACCACAAACATTTGGACTAGATGCAGCTTTGCTACCATGGGCAGCGCGCCGTATTGATACCTCTCATGACTTACCCCTGGTAGTTATGTTGATTGGCCTCCAAAAGTGGCTACTTTGCGTGCACGCTCATTTAAAACTTTCAAGCACTTGTATGGTGCTTTAAGGATGCTTAGTATGCGCGTGTCGAAAAAATCAAAGTATTTTTGAATGATTCCATTTCAAATCATGTTTTTTCTTAATTTTCAAATAGACACACAAAAGGGCTAGATTTTGTTGGCAACCAGCTTCTGTTTAGTTACCAACTTGTATCTGATGTCATTTGGTGTGATTCCTTACTTTAGGTGTTACCGTTCACCATCAAGCATGCACAAGTACATGACCATTATGGACGTCAACTACGCGGTCTTAACAAGATGAACGATGACTCCAGGCCCAGCAAAGACACGGATAGGAAAGCTATTGAGGTAGGAAACTCTACTTTAGAAACCCACCCTTTTCCCCTCTTCATAGCTGGTCGTCTTTGCCTGTCTTTTCCCCTTCTTTCTTCAGCGCCTTGTATCCTTTGGCGCTTTACAAATACAGTTATTATTCTTATTATTCTTATCTGTTTGGGTGTGGTCGAAAACCTGTAGAAATGTCCTAAAGATGGACTGATGTAGTTTTTAAAAAAATAAAAAATAATGAGATATCACCTAAAATCAGAAGCCCACAAACGGTAACTTCAAGTTAAAGGCAGTGGACACTATTGGTAATTACTCAAAATAATTATTAGCATAAAACCTTTCTTGGTGACGAGTAATGAGGAGAGGTTGATGGTATAAAACATCGTGAGAAACTGCTCCCTCTGAAGTGCCATAGTTTTCAAGAAAGAAGTAATTTTCCACAAATTTGATTTCAAAACCTCAAGTTCAGAACTTGAGGTCTCAAAATCAACCATCTAAAGCGCACACAACTTCGTGTGACAAGGCTGTTTTTGTCTTTCATTATTATCTCGCAAGTTCGACGACTGGTTGAGCTAAAATTTTCACAGCTTTGTTATTTTATGCATATGTTGAGATACACCAACTATGAAGGCTAGTCTTTGACAATTACCAATAGTGTCCACTGTCTTTAAGGGTTACACTTAACTGATTTGAGCTGTCAACCACACCACCTGCCACCAGGGAAACATTGCCACCTACTCCTAGCACCCCCTTCACAGTCTGTATAAGGATGTAGGTATGGGTATCATCAACTAGGAGACTGGCTGGTAGAGCAGAATGGAAAGCTTCTTACTCTACTCAACCACGAAGTGGTAAAGCTTTATCTGCTGATAACATTTCTGATAACATTTTGAGACTTCACAAAAAATATTTTGATGGATGCTAGTCACATAATGAGTAACTATTGATCTTTCTTTGTCTCTTCCTTGTAGGTGTATAAGAAGTTGGGATGGGATCACCTGGTTCGTCACATAGAGAACAGCATACCGGTTAAATATCCTCAACATTATATTCCCTTTTAGTTCAGACATCCGTTAGTTAAATGTTACAGGTTGGTGTAACCCTCAGAATGACAACCTCAAGAGCATCTCGGTGGCAGTGTGGATAGCAACAGTGGCGTCACCTTGGATAGCATTCTTGGTTGGTGACAATCTTAGTGACAATCACAGTGTCACCTTTGGTGACAGTCTTGATGTGATCTTGGTTTTAGTTACAATCTGGATGACAATCTTGGCGACAATTACAGTGTCACCTTGAATGACAGTTTTGATGCCACCTTGAATGTTAGAATCGGAATGACATTGTAGATGACAGTTGTATTGACAATCCATGTGACAAATTAGGTGACAGTCTAAACAGCCTTGCTAACAATGTGGATGACATCTGGATGACGATCTTGGTGGCAGTAGTAGTGTCACCTAGGAGGGTTGCAATCTGTATGACACTAGATGCCAGTCTTAGTGACAATCCATATGACAATCTTAATGACGGTCTTTGTGACAATTGTTGGTGTATTTTTTGATAAAAAGCTTAATGACAGTCTAGGTAACCAGCATCCATGGGAAAATATACACAATTTGAAGAAGAAAAAAATGTTTCTGTCCTAGTTAGGCTCTGTAGAAACCCCTTATTAAGAAAATAATTAAGAGAAGAAAAAAAAATAACTGCTGATAAACCTTGCTTCCCGATTTAATGTGGGAATAACAAGGTTTTGAAAAAACAGAATAAGCTGTTTGCAAACTGCTTACCAACCAAAAATGCCCTATGGTATAAATGCCAAAAAAAATAATTAATAGCCTAACATTTCGACCCTAGCAAAGTTTTTCTTGAAGGGTTAAGAGAAAGCTTTGGCCTTCAGCTTTAGCCTTCGAGAAAGTTTGCTATGGTCGAAGCATCAGGCCATTAACTAATTTGTGCAATAATAAGGTTTTGTCTAAAACTAATGAGCCTTTTTGAGATATGGCGGACACAATGCTACAACACTTTTAGGTTTGGGTAAATTTGTGGGTATACACCCAAACCAAACGGTACACTCGTATCACGTCGGCCTTACCTCAAAAAGGCTTATTATTGGGTGGGTGTTGCAAAAGCAAGAGAATCTGGAATGGACACCAGATGTTGTTTTCCTCATTGCATAAAATGTTTTTGTTTGATGTGGGATGTTATCACCCATGTGGGGATTCGAACCCCCAACTCTCCGATTCTATCTCTCAAATAAGTCTAGTTCCCCGACTCCCCTTACCTTACGCAATGTAATATTAGTCATTTAGTAATGCATGATTACTCAGGTCTCTACCTAGGTCTTAAGAGTACGCAGGATTTTTTATTTTAAGTATTTTGTATTTCTGAACAATATTTCACTTTCAAAAAATCCGCCACTTCCTAATTTTGATAAGTAACAATTCGCACGCTAGGTACATTATATCCTTTTTTTAAACAGTTTGCACAAATTTGAAATACATGGTGTCGTTGGTTTTTCCTTCCTCAAAAATGTTTGTCTAAGCTTTTTAAAAGTTATGTAAACACTACTGCAGTGGCTCCCCCCCCCCCCAAAAAAAAAAAAATATGCACATTTTGTCACAGATCTAGAAATATGCCACTGTTTCAAAGATTTGTTGAAAGTTTTGCTGGTGCACATGAAGGGCTTTCTTGAACAAACTTAAAGTTTACTGTTTTTGTGATTTCTTCGTTGTGGGTGTTTATAGTGAAAAAACAATGTCATCGTCGTAAATAATTGTGAATGTTGGGTCCATGATAATGTATTTCGCTTGATCTAGAAATAATGGGCGTATCTGTGTCTGATTGGTGAACAATCAATAAAATTGAATATTCAATAAATTAGTGATCAATATATTCAAATGAGAGGTTGGATTTTTAAATCCTGGGGTCAATTTCACAAAGAGTTAGGACCAGTCCTAACTTAGGACTTACGACTAGTCCTAGGAGATATTAAAAACTTAAGGCTAGTCCTAAGTTAGGCGACTAACTCGTCCTAACTTGAGATAGGACTATCTTAACTCTTTGTGAAATCCAACCAAGGTCACATGGGGTCACACTCTGTGTAGCGCTTGTTAAGTTTTGAAAGTCCTTTCCGATGATTTATAGATTGAAATAAAATAATCTTCTTGATATTTTTTCTTCCATTATCCCACAATGGCTTTCAGACAACCCTGACAGTGCCTTTACAAAATAAATACCTCTTCACATCCGAAGTCCTACGTCTCAAATTTGAAACCTCTACAAATTATTAATAGTTAAGCTGTATTTGGCTTTCTAAAAACGACTTGTTTTTATGGGATGATGTTTTAAACTTTCATTCATAAATACCCCAGACAGTTTCTCTACTCCTATTGGTGAAGAGCGCGTCACGTGGGGGGGTGTTTAAACCTTTGATAACGATCAGCTGGAGCTGTTTATAACAAGCTGGCTTCCGCGTGTCGGGCGCGCAAGATTATCATGCGGAATGCAATTCATAGCTAGAGTAACAGCGCGTAATCTAAGCGCACGTGCATAATCTAAGTGCGCGCGCGTACACACAACCCACGCCCAGTGAACAGATTCTTCACAAAGTTTTTGAAAAAGATATTTCAAACCTCGAACTTTCATTTGTTTAAGTGTCTATAATTTTTTTTTTTTATAAAAGGGCATTTACGAATGGGAATAAAAGAGTAGTGACAAGTTCTTAAACGTCTGTTTAAAACCTTGCAGGGTCCCTGCCGTGCAATAAAGGCCCGAGTTGAATCACACGGCCGGTGACCCTGCCGGCTTTAAACGGCTGTTGAAGAACTCATTGTTACCCTTATATTCCCTTAATTAAATCATTTATTTTATAACGATGGATGCTCTACTGACACCCCTACAGTCTGACAACCCTTTATTCAACAAAAACCTTTGCAAAGCTGGCAACTTTATTCCTGATTCTCCAGAAGTTTTCCTGAAATCAAACTGACCTTTCCATGTTCTGATGAACAAATTTGAAGATCTCCCTAACCGGGAAACCTTTTCCCTATCATTTAGAGTAAATATCTCCCTGACTGGTGTACAACATCTTCCTGATTGCATGTGGTCCACATGCTTGGGTTAACGTCATGGTTAGAAAAATACTTGAGTTGTATCGCAACATTTGGGTGTAACGGATATAGCTGGTACTTGCTATGCAAACTGATTCTCAGTTAAAGGCAGTGGACACTACTGGTAATTGTCAAAGACCCGTCTTCTCACTTCGTGTATCTCAACATATGCATAAAGTAACAAACCTGTGAAAATATCAGCTCGATTGGTCGTCGGAGTTGCAAGGTAACTATAAAAGAAAAAAAACACCCTTGTCACACGAAGTTGTGTGCTTTCAGATGCTTGAATTCGAGACCTCAAATTCTAAACTTAAGGTCTCGAAAATCAAATTCATGGAAAATTACTTCTTTCTCGAAAACTATGTCACTTCAGAGGGAGCCGTTTCTCACAATGTTTTATACTATCAACCTCTCCCCTTTACTCGTTACCAAGGAAGGTTTTATGCTAATAATGATTTTGAGGAATTACCAATAGTGTCCACTGCCTTTAATGGCTACTACAGGTTTGCCAAATTAATTAATTACTATTATTAAAGTTATTATTGTTATTTTTTTTTATCACATCATTTTGTAGTTGTCCAAATGTACCAGTTGTTTTGTTTTAAAAGACTTACTTGTAAAGGAATTTTTTTTTATGTCGGTTTAGGGGGGTTTGTTTTTTAATTGTTTTTATTAAGCATTGGAATTCAAGCAAGAAGAGAAAGTTGTGAGTTTATATTTGGCTTTTGCTTTAAGGGCAATGTCACAAAACAACTAATGTACTTGTGACATGGCAGTTCAGTTGATAAACTTATTCTGGTTAGCATATTTTTGTTCTTGGCTATTTTGTTGTGCTTATAGGGACATGTTGCCTTGGATCGGTCGAGTTGGTCTTTGAAAAGCGTTTTAAACCGTTTTTTATGAAATGCATATTGGTTAGAAAGATATTTTAAAAGTATTTTTACGTCGCGATCTAACACTGTCGGTCATTTTATGGAGTCAAAATTTTGACCCCACAAAATGGCCGACCGTGTTTTTCAAAGATCAACTCGACCGATCCAAGGCACTGTGTTTCTTTAAGCAGCTCTATTGAATGGAACTGCGCCCATTTCTGGATAGGATTGGAGAAAGAATACCAGCTGGAAACAAATAAGTATTGGAAGAAATTACTGGCCATAATCCCAACATACTTCCAAAGTTCTAAACCGAACATTTCATTGTAATTATACATTAAAAAATATATCTATCTGTCAAGAATTGTAAGCAAAAATTTGATATTTTTATTCACCTAAACAAAGCTTCATGTGTCAACAAGACATAGCTTTGTGCATGTATTTTTCGGAGAGAGTGAGCCATTCAAATTCAACTTAGAATTTTACAGTTTACAAATGAACTGTTATTGCCTGCTTGAAAAAATGGAATGGAGAATAGATAAAATGTTTCTTGCATGTTATTTTTCTCAGAATCGAATACAGTCAAGAACTGAACAAAAATATACGTACAACTACCTCATAGATGTATTTCATAATAACGTTCTTTTCTTGGATTGTATTTGGACTATTGTAGAATTTGCAAGCTCTAAACAGGTGCACACATGTTATTGAATAACTAATGAATTGATTGTTGTGAGATAATTAAAGATGATGCTTAATTGAGAAATTGTGCCGAATCCATCAAAAGTGCTGAATGTTGTCGAATAAGTTTTTTGTGATGCCACCTCTATTTCAGGGATTGCTGTTGAGTTCTAGTAGAAAACGTGTAGAGTAGTTATCTTATAATTGTAGAATAGTTTGTATGTGTGGAGAATAAATTGTATTATGGTGAAACCCTTTTGTGGCGCCCTATGGTCAAATGAAGTATTGAAGTACGAGACAAATTTCTTTACATAGCACCATGTAACGGTATACAAGGTGCTGTGGCGCAATATACTGCCAATCAAACCCGAAACACTGGGTTCATTTACGTGCATTTACACATTCAGGACCCATTGTACAAAACTTTTAAGCAGAAGTCAATACGTAGTAAACTTATTTACTTACAAAAACACTTGCAGGATACCAGTTGAAATGGTATGAATTACATATCAAAGTGGCTGCATGATAACCAGTTTTCAGCTAAGCAAGAAGTGTCTGTGCTTAGCAAGTTTGTATCCATTTTAGATTTGTGTTTGTCCAGGAACTAGGAGAGAGACGAGCTTGTCTTTCCATGTACGGAGAGATGAAGCTTTTCGTTTCGGGTGAATTAAATAATTAAGAGACAATTTTTATAATAAATCTGTAGAGTAAAATGGAGTCGCGGTGTGTATTACAGACTTTAAATTAGAGTAACTTAATGTGAGCTTTATACAATGTTATGTATATGATGGGTAATAAATGATTCAAATGCTATTCAAATTTGAGGCGTTGGCTCCACTTTTATCGATCTTTTTTAAAAGATAAATACTCCGACATGATGCTGCCTCACTGGAAGCAACAGAGACAATGTCCCATGGTCATTGCCTTGTTGCCCTATGAATATTCCAGTAGGAGTTTATTCCTCGTGAAGGGGCCAGTTATCAACAAACTTTGCCCTTTCGTGAATAGAGAAGTAGGCAGACCTGATGCTTCGTATTGAAAGGTTAAAGGAACACGTTGCCTTGGATCGGACGAGTTGGTCAAAACAAAAGCGTTTGTAACCGTTTTTTATAAGATGCATATGGTTGGAAAGATGTTTTAAAAGTAGAATACAATGATCCACACAAGTTTGCCTCGAAATTGCGTGGTTTTCCTTCTACTGTGCGAACTAACATGGTCGGCCATTTATGGGGGTCAAAATTTTGACCCCCATAAATGGCCGACGTGTTAGTCGACAAGGTTAAAGGAAAACCACGCAATTTCGAGGCATGTTTGTGTGGATCATTGTATTCTACTTTTACAACATCTTTCTACCCATATGCATTTTATGAAAAACGGTTACAAGCGCTTTTCAAAGACCAACTCAACCGATCCAAGGCAACGTGTTCCTTTAAGGGCACCAAGGTGTGTTCGTGCTCTATGAGGAAATTGAAAATGTCTATTGGACTGTTTTAAGGGGCACCAAGGCATGACTAGGGCATTGAGGCAATTGCCTTTGTCGCCTCTGTTAGTATCAGGACTGCATACCCATTGATTAACCTCTTCTTCTTTTCTTTTCGAGAACATAATGGGAAATGTTGACCATAATTAAGAAACCTTGGGTTTCGGGGAAAAATAAGGCCTTAGTTTACTTGTTTAGAGATATAGGTCTATAGCATATATTTGACCCTGTAATTCTGGGAATCAAAAATGTAAGTTTTGTTGTGGAAAGTGTACTAAATTAGGAGATAAGTGTATAAAAGTCTATTAATGCCAATCCCCTTTCACTTTCAATAGTTGCAGCATCTCAAAATATAATTTTAAAAAGGCAGTACAGGTCTACACAAATTGCTGGTCAACTGACTATTTTCCTCATGCAATCCTGAGAATTTAGCTGCAATTTTACTCTATTGGCGTATCCCCTGTATTATAAGATTTGTTGAAAGCATTTTTTTCTCAAGGTTGCAAGGATAGGGGTCCAAGGCTTGCCCAGTGGCCATAGCAGCAGTATTTAAATACCAAAAGTGAACTTGCTGACCCTAATTTACATATGTAAACATATGCTCAGAACAAAGAAAAAGTGACGTAAATGCAACTGCGCAGGTCCCTATTATGTCATGTGACACCATTATGGCCAATCAGTGCCCTTGGCTAATGGCCACCGCCAAGCTCAGTTTCTGCTGGGAGCTGTAGACCAGTCTAAAATCATCGGAAAGCCCCAATTTTTGCACGGATTTTTGTCATTTTAAAGAAGATCGGTGTTATCCACAGTAATATTTGAGACATTGAAATATTCATGGTTTTATAGGTCCAAGCTGATAAGATGTAGTTGCTTAAATCGAGGAGATCTGGTTGTCTAAAGTTGGCGATCTTTGAGTTCCCACACAGTGTGCTGACGTTGACCGTGTTTCCACACGACAGGCTACGGACCCGTTATTGACAAATTGCGTGTACACATAACATGCCATAACACGGTAATGGTGTACGGGTGGTCAACTACTAGAAAACCAATCTGATCGTTACTTGTAATCAACCTTAATTCCATGATTTTCATCATTTTGTGAGGTTCTAACTTCAGCCATATACTCTTCACCGGTATGACAGACGCTTCAACCACGCTGACAAGCCTATGGGTGGGCGAAGGTGGGTGTTAATGGAGGAAATTCCTTCGATGACCTTGTTTGAATTATGTGGTTTTTAATTTTGTTGTAACTTTGGCCACGGATGTTGCCCGTGATCTCAGGCACGTTGATCCACGCAGCACACGGGCACGGGGTCCACATTGCACCGATCTGACGGTAGAGGCATGCCAGTCATGTTGGGCCTCGTTGTTTCCTGCCCGGACTAATTGGATGTTCACATCAAAATCTACCCTTCCTGCCACGTGGCTTTTGCTCTTTAAAGATCCTTTTTAAAAACTCAATAAGTTTAGGAAACAGGCAGATGGTTTTCACATAAAAAGTTGATTCATGATTTGAACTGATCTGCATTTAATTTTTACAGTTTGCTATTTTTGTTCAAATCCAGTTTCTAGATCTGAACTGTGTTTTATTTTTTTTAAGTATCATTTTACTTTTATAATGTTAACCATTTATTAATTTTAACAAACTGTTTGCCTTTCCATTCCATAGATCTCGGTATTGTGTTTGTTTAGAATTTGTTTTATACCCAGGCGAAACTGCTTGATGAAGATTTCAATTTCAGTGTTCACATTCTAGAAAAGATTGACCCAGAATCAGATTACCACTTTTTTTTTACCCTCAATTTATGATCAAATTCAAATTAATAATAGCTTTAAAGTAAATTGCTGCTTGAATTTTACACTGGACCATGCTCGATACTGTTATGATTTCAGCATCGGCCAGTAAACTCTGGACAAGTCTGGCGATGTTATGTTTTTCAATTTAAAATAATACCTGATTACTCTAATTGTGATTTTAAGCAATAAATCACAAAAGCTTTCTGCGATTGGTTCATATAAAAAACCATGGTTACAATCTGTCACTCTGACTTTTATACAGAACGACTACTACCCTACTTCTACCATGGACGTAGACCACGTAACTGGGGCGCTGTACTCCTTTTTTTACGAAATGTTGACATTCTCTGTCGTACTTACTCCTTTTTTTGAAATGTTGACATTCTCTGTCGTACACAGCGCCCCAGTTACTGGATCTACCATGAACGAAGGAAAATTTGTTGTACTCGGCAATACCTGAAAATCAGAATAGTTCCAAGGAAATAATTTATATCTTATGTTTGACGATCTAACTTTTAAAAGTAGAAAAGAAAAGCCTCCATGGGGACTGCAAGACGGACGGAGAAAGCCTGAGCCAACTGATTACATGTAGCTTTTTTATTTTATTATTATGTGCAGTAAATGTTAGGTTTATTTCGGTTAGGCCCCCCCCCCCCCCCCACCCAGAAATTTGATTGTTCAAGAAGTATCGAGTATTCACAATTTTGTTTTCTTTTTTACTCCAAAGATCTTTCCTTAACAGTCTTATTTTCTCTAAATCAATTTTACTTTTCTCTAAATCAATTTAATTTTCTCTAAATCAATTAAGATCATCAGATTTAGGGGAAAACTTTAGATGTCAACAAAAGTAACACAAAGGAAACATAATAAATTATTAACTGTTTTTTAAATGAAATCAAAAATTAGCATAAAAAATTGTTCCTAGCAGTAAGCAGTAAGTGTTGGTTAAGTATTGAATCTATTTACGATGTCAAACTCTGAAATATAACTGTATTCATAACAGAATGAATAATCATTTCAATAAATGGATCTCTCTGATCTATTTTATGGCAGCTTTATCAGACCATTATTTGCAGAGAACAGCTGGCCATTTAAATGCTCATACATCCCTGTACATTGTTATCGCAGCATACCAGCACATGGTGAAGCACAAGGCTTGAACACTCCATTTAATCCAAGGCACTGTGTGTTCCTAATGCAAGTCCTTTTGACCACTGTATGCATGCCTGCACAGACCCAGTGACCTAACAATAGGGCCTATCTAGCAAGAGCAGGTGCTAGGTTGCTGTGTATTCAATATGTTCTAACCCAGCAATGAGGCGCACTGTGCACACCCTTTAGGGGGAAAGACTTTAAACTCATCTATTTAAACTGGGGGGTCATGCTTTGGGTGGCTTTGTGAAGTGGTTTTCCACTGAATTAATTCAAAGGGAATTGTGCATATTTTATATCCGGTATAATGTTAGTTTCTTTATAGACAAGCTTGTTGATTTTCTTTGTGACAGATTTGTGTAGTTTTATAACCGATCATGTTTACTGAAATGCTACCATACTCCAGCTGTATTTCTCATTGTGGAAAAAAAGTTATACATACATAAAAATGATCCCAATAAAGAAAGGGATACTTTTGGTTATATTACTCTAAATATTAATGACCATAAAACTTAATTCTGTAAGAGGCATTACAGCTGTTGATATTAATGGATACAATTTTGAGAAACTTTTTTTTTCTTCTAAGGAATGTAGTTTAATTTAGAGAGAGGGTTTCAGCATTTCAATAGTCCTAGTTCGGGTTATTCTTTGTGCCATGGAGTCTTTTTAAAACTGGGGCCATTCTTGAATTTGGACACAAATTTTGGAAGTTTTGCCATGGTATGCTGAAATGAAACAAAATACTCAGAATGTTGGTTTACTTAGTGTTTACTTTGTTTGTTTTTCGGTTTTAAAAGCTCTACTGTGCAATTCTAGGTATGCAATGGTTTATATGGTTTTTGTGAATTGATTGAAAAAGGGTGGGGGAGTGGGTTGATGTTTTTTTGCATATCGGTCGCAATACACTTGAATTGGCCTGCAATTCACTCGTACTGCGGCCCGACATGCTACATGTAGCTTGTGCATGAAGGAAATTGATTTGCTTGGTTCCATACATAAGATTTGAGGCATTGCATGATGTTGAGGTATCAATATATATTTGGTGTGCGGTAACGCCATGTGTGTATCTACTTGCCAGGTAGAGTTTGTTCTTAGAAAACTGTCTTTCTGAAAAGAACTGTTCTGCTTTTTAACTACTACCCGAGCGGAAGGTATTGGCTGGGCTACTACTTTAGCTTATAGGATCGTAATGTTCCTTCTTCTCACAAAACCGACACCCTCTACAAGTATAATGCCTGATCCCATGTGATTTTGTTGTAAAGCATGGAATCAGTAAAATGTATTAACGAATAACTCATTCAGCACTTTTTGCATAGCAAAATATTTTGACTGATTTTTGAGTAGCAGCAACTGATACAATTTGTCAAGGAAAATTGTTCACTGTACAATCCTGTGACCAACAAAAAAAAAAAAAAAATTATATGGTTGGATTTTGATAGTTTGATAGGGTTGTTGTGTTCAAGATAGTATAAACCTACTTGACATTATACGGAAAGATTTGAATACTCGTCAGTTGTCCCTTAAAAACCCACAATGATATTCTAAGGCTTTGTGACGTACTTAGCCTGGTGGTCGTTTGTCCTAGAATAGTCTGTACAGTAGAGACTGATAGGATATTTATTTAGCGTTCACTCGCTAATACTGTTCCTGTATACAGATTGATAAAGGCCCTACATATTTAGTCAACAGAAAAGTGGAGTTTCGTTTTGTAAATGCATCAATATGAAAAAGGGGTGTATACTGGGTTTGCCCTTAACTTGTCTAGTGACTGGCCAGCATGACCAGGAGTCATTTCACTAGTCTGTTGGCTTTTTCCTTAGCCAGTCTTTCATATGAAATAGGGATGCTTTTAACAATGAACTAGCACACTGGACCACTTGGAGTGAATTCTGACTGGTCCTCAGGTGTTTTAACTGGTGTCCGCTGGTATACAATAAGAAGGCAAGACAGCGTTGTAAAGGCAAGACAGTGTCCTTACTAAAGGGCGCCTCTATTGGCTAAATTTGTACTAGGACATTTCAAAGGGCATCAAGGCAATTACAAGGGGATGGGGCGCAATTGCCTCTGTTCCCTTCATGAAGTATCAGGCATGAATAGTGTTCACAAATATTTGACTAGATATTTCTGTCAGTTCTGACATTTGATGCCAAAAAGGAAACATAAAATATATTATAAATTTCAGGCGATTAGAACTGATGTCGCCAGGTGGTTTTTATCAACATTCCAAAAACAGCGCTTCTCGGTTGAATTCAGTGAAAATTAAGTTTGTACTTTTAATAGGTGATGACTTTACTTTTAATAGGTTATGATTTACATGTAGACCTATGGTTTTTATTTGAAAAAATATTATTTTGGAGCTCCTTTTAACGGTTAAGCTGGCCTTGTAAATATACTGGTTACCATAAACAATAATTTATGGCAAAAACATTTTTGTATTAACTACACTGCATTCAACCAATTCTGCCGTATTTTGAACTCCAAGTAAATATCAATAAAAAAAGTTGACATGCCCCATTCCACATAATGGTCGCCTAGTCAGGGGAGGCCATTGGTTTTGAATCGTTTGTATTGTGTACATGTACTGGATCAATACCAAGCATTTCACATGATTCTCTGCACAAAAGCTTCCCCTGTGTGTGTTAAGTCACTGTATTGAATGTACAGGACCCCAAAGTACCCACTGGTAGTTTTCATTTACGCCACAAGTTAAAGGCACGAGTTAAAGGTACTGCAGCCGATTTCATGAAACTTTACGCAACTGCATAAGTCCACTTGCGCAACATTTACGGAGCAACTTGCGCCATAAACGTTGCGCAAGTGGACTTACGCAGTTGCGTAAAGTTTTGTGAAATCGGCTGCGGGACCGTTTGTAATTGTCAAAGATCAGTATTTTCACTTGGTGCAGGCCCTATCCCAGCATTCTGCATAAAATAACTACTCTGTGAAAATTTTAACTCAAACTTGGTCATGGTCGAAGCTGCAAGAGAATAATGACAGAAAATTACCCTTAAAGACACTGGACACTACTGGTAATTATTAAAGACCAGTGTTCTCACTTGTGCGTATCCATGCATAAAATAACAAACCTATGAATATTTGAACTCATTGGTCATCAAAGTTGCAAGACAATAATGACCAAAATAAACTTCCTTGTTACACAAAATTATTTCACTAAACTTTTAATTTCCTGCTTCCAATGCTAAACTCAACACAATTATTACAAAATCTTGCAGTTTGCGCACCATGCATTAGTCCTGTGCTTGGAAAATAAGACAATCCTTAAACTAATGAATTACAATGTAGACAGGGCGCTTTGTTTTTCACTATCGCTCTCGTGGGTGGCAGGAAAAGGATATGAATTTTTATGATGACTTCCACCAGATCTCGGCCCCCCTCTGATAAGAGAGAAACATAGGTCTGTGTATAGACACAACAGACGTATGCATTAAAGACCCTTCCTGGGCCGACTGAAAAAGCCAGGGAAGATCCTTAATTTAATTTTGTCTTCATGTAGGTTGGAACTTTTCATGCCCTTGTATCACAAAGGAAATAATGGTGTTCACCTTTAGCAGTGGTCTGCTGGCCAAACGGCCTGAAAACACCTGGGGACCAGTCAAAAATCACTCCCAACAAGTCGTCAAGATAGTACAGTTTGAAAGAAAAGTCCTTAAGGCACTGGACACCTTTGGTCACTTGGTTTATCCCAGCATTATAATGCATCACATAACAACCCTGTGAAAGTTTGTGCTCAATGGTCGTCAAAGTTGCAAGAGAATAAAGGAAGAAAAAAACACTGTTGTCGCACAAGTTTTGTGCTTTCAGATGCTAGAATTTGAGACCTCAGCTGAGGTCTTGAATCCAAATCAAATATTTGAGTCAGAAGTTACTTCTTTCTCACAATGATTTATACTACCAACGGCTCTCCATTGCTTGTTACCAACTAAGATTTTATGCCATCAATTATTTTGAGTAATTACCAACAGTGTTCAGTGCCTTTAATAGGAAACAGGCAAGTGAAAAAGCTGGCAGGGTCCTGCTGGCTAGTCATTGAAAAAGTTGAGGGTAAGCCATGGATGGAAACAGTGCTAAGAAGAATCAAGCATTTGCAGTGTTTACTTTTAGTGACATGTTCGTACTTGTTGTTGTAGGGCATTGTGCATTGGGATTTTACAGTCAAGTCTTGTTACAAAGTCCAACCTGTAGAAAATCCCCAAGGATGAAATATAAGACTTTGATGATTGCTACCTACATGTACATGTACATACAAAAGTAGAATCATTAGGGTACAAGTTAGCTTTTTACCTTAAAGGCAGTGGACACTATCGGTAATTACTCAAAATAATTATTAGCATAAAACCTTACTTGGTAACGAGTGATGGGGAGCGGTTGATAGTATAAAACATTGTGAGAAACGGCTCCCTCTGAAGTGAAGTAGTTTTTGAGAAAGAGGTATTTTTCCTCGAATTTGATTTTGAGACCTCAGATTAAGAATTTAAGGTCTCGAAACCAAGCATCTGAAAGCACACAACTTAGTGTGACTAGGGTGTTTTTTTGTTTCATAGTTATCTCGCAACTTCAATGACCAATTGAGCTCAAATTTTCCCAGGTTTGTTATTTTATGCATGTTGAGATACACCAAGTGAGAAGACTGGTCTTTGACAATAACCAATAGTGTCCAGTGTCTTTAAGTTTTGTGCCGACTACAGCAGAAAAAAACTACCTAGGTATTGCAGGATTGGTAGAGCGTACAAAATAGTCTCAGACGGTGTTCATGGTTTGAATTCATGATCAACCAACAACCACTTACATAAAATAACAAACCTGTGAAAATTTGGGCTGAATCTGTTGCTGTGAGTATGGAGAATATGGTGAACAACCATGCACAATCTTCTCAGGCCATTAAACTCGTGAACAGACAAGTCGAGCTGTCTAGTGTCTTGTGTGTTTCAATTGAATATTAAAGTTACTGTGTAATATCTTGAGCAAAGACTAATTTTGTTCAAATGTTGACTTTGAGTTCGATACAATACCCTTCTATTCTAAGAGTTGTACTTTAACCCATAGAGACAAATGGGACAAATATTCTCTTTAAAGCAATCGCACGACATCGGTAAACAGTATTGTCCAAAGGCCCAGACTTCATGTATCACAACTTATATAAAATAACAAACCTATGAAAATTAAGGCTCAATCAGTCATCGGAGTCGGGAGAAAATAACGGGAAAACCCACCCTTGTTTCCGCATGTTTCACCGTGTCATGACATGTGTTTAAAATAAATCTGTTATTCTCGATAACGAGAATTGATAATTGTTTCAATGTTTTCTCAAAAAGTAAAGCATTTCATGGAATAATATTTCAAGGGAAGTCTTTCACCATTACCTTCTGTAAACCCTGTAAGTTATTTGTAAATCTGTGAACTTTTAATTTTTGTTTTGTTCAGAAAGTGTCCAATGGCTTTAATGTCCGAGTAGAACTTTGTTCAAACAAAAACGAATATTTCCTCACAGCAACAAGGCAGCCCTACGGTCTTGTGGATTTTACCCCCAAAATTTGAGCCCCGATGCTTCACAAGTGTCTACGTCATTCCACAAGCTTGTAGCCCGTAGTCATGGTAGTATGGATACGTACAACATGAAGCCTACTAAATTTTATAGCTAATGGCCTCCATTTTTAACCCTAGCATAAGGGTCAAAGCGTGAGGTCGCCACATGCTTTTAAGGTCTCAGTTTGTTTTTGTTGATTTTCTCCTTTTTTCCAAGTTATAATACATGTACATGTATTATCCGATAAAGAAAGTTAATTAGGTGAACTCTTTGTAGTGTATCAAGTTCTGCGTTTACTTTCACTTTTTTCTGTGGAAAAAGTACAAAACAGTTTGTTTCCTAACCTTGTCTGTCATACATAAAAAGGCAAAAAAATCCTTTGTCCAAAACTTTCACAAAAAAAAATAGATGAACTGGTACTTGGCTTCCACCGGCCACCGCAATCATCGCAAGCGGGAATGGCTGGAAGGCATACACACTGGGCCCAATGTCATAGAGCTGCTGCAAAGCAGAAAATATTACTTTAATAAAAATCTCCTTTAAGCAAAGAATAAACAGGATACCAGTCACAGGATATGAATTTGTAATTAGGTAGTACTACATGTAAGTGTTATTATTGTTACGGAAGTCTGTGGAAATTGACATTTTCTTTCCTTTTTTCCCCCTAGGTGCAGGTAGCCCTCTGAAGAGTACACCGACCACACCATCTAAGGTCGTCAACGAAGATATCCTCAACTTTTATAAAGAAGCTGGTATAGAGGGAATAGCCAAGGAGGTGGGTACTTAGACCAAACTTTCTTTTGCTCCTCTTCCACGAATAAGCAATTGCCGGTTGGCTCAGTGGTTTCTGTCCCTGCCTTTCACATCTGTGGATCCTGGTTCGATATCCAACCGGAGACTTGCATGTGGATTGGGTTTCTTCAGTCCATACCTGACTGCGTGGGTATTGCCTACGTGTACGAAGGGGTTTTCCTCCCACATCTAAACCTGGCATATGTTTACTATCTTCTGTGATGTTCCCTTTAATACTTTGCCGGCTATATAATTCAGATATGCTTCAGCAGACAGTTTTTGCTGAAAATTTTTCTGTGTAGCAAAAATTAGCAGGTTACCAGTTAAAGACTGTGCATATGACATGGTAGTTTGGCTGGTAACCTTATTCTTGTACGCATAATTTGTTTTGCTTACAGTAGCTGCTTGTGTGCTTAATAAGCAGCTTCATGAAAAATGTCCAAGGTCTGTCATTTTTAGACTGTCATTTTGTTGGGAGTAGGTTTGGTTTGTGTGTTTTACAAAGTTGATAGTGTTACTGTTAGTGTGTTTTTTTTCACACTGCACTTGTATAATGTCTGGTGCTTTCAAGGTGGAATGTTAAACCCGGCAGTGTATTGATTTTTCTCTTCTGCCATTCTTCCAGTCTTTCAGTGTTTCACGCTCGGCCAAGAAAGACACTATTCACCACATTACAGTGAATGGTTTGGTACGTCATACAGCTAACAGCATTAGGCCCAATGTCATAGCATTACATGCTGCGGTAGTCAGCCAAACTCTTACACCAAAATGTCCATGGCCATTTTTATAGATCAACTTAAAGACAGTGGACACTATTGGTAATTGTCAAAGACAGTTGGTGTATCTCAACATATGCATACAATAACAAACCTGTGAAAATTTCAGCTCAATTGGTCATCGAAGTTGCGAGATAATAATGGGAAAAAAAACATCTTTGTTACATGAAGCTGGTGCGTTTAGATGGTTGATTTCGAGACCTCAAGTTCTAAATCTGAGGTCTCGAAATCAAATTCGTGGAAAATTACTTCTTTCTCGAAAACTACATTACTTCAGAGAGAGCCATTTCTCACAATGTTTTATACTATCAACCTCTTCCCATTACTCGTTACGAAGTAAGTTTTTATGCTAAAAAATATTTTTAGTAGTTACCAATAGTGTCCACTGCCTTTAACAGAAAAACACTTGGTGGGCATGGATGGTTAAAGCGCTCACCTCTTACCACAGTGGCCTTGGTTCGATTCCCTACTGGAGCCATGAGAAAACTTGTGTGTTGTTCTCTCATGTGCTACAAGGTTTTTTTTCTCCAGGCCCTCCGTTTTTCTTCTTAAAACAAACCAACACTTTGAAACTCAGGCTGTGCTCGGTGGTCATATTTGGGTCGAGGTGGCTGTCTTCCAAAGGCACACTTGCATGCCTGTCACCTCAAACACGTTGTAGCCGTAACCTTAGCAATACAGTTTCTCATGCATTGCAAGTAAGAATGATTAAGGCTTTTCCTGGAAAATTCTCTGGGGTTTTCCTCCTAAAACTAAAACTGGAACTTCCTTCCTTGCTTCTCTCCATGGGGGGTTCTTGGCTAGTGTTGGGGTGAAGTTTGTTCTATTGACACTCCTTGGCTTCACAACCAGAATGGAAAATGAATGAAATGATTGAAGTGGGTTTGCTTCTTTGTAAAGTATACGGGGCCCATGCATCCTCCAATGTTGTAGAGTTTAATCAAGTGCCCTTTTCAAAATCAAAATGGCCTTGCCCTCTCATATAGACAAAAATCCAGGTCTGCTATTACAGAAGTCAGTAAGGTACCAACTTCGTCTTTAAATAGAGGCTAGAGTCTCAGAGACATCTGTTTAAAAGTGTTAAAGCCAATCAACCAATAGGTTGAAAGATTGCATTACAGTAAGCAATTGGAAAGTTATGTGTAGTTTGTCCATGGGAATTTGTCTGGCTTCTTTCTATCTAGCACAGGAAAAAGTGTCAGCAACATGAAAATGAAAGTTATGTTGGCGTTATCTTTGTATAACACTCGCAGCATGTGGAATGTTCTGACAGGGGAAACCTCCTTACCTTGAAATCACTACATTTTGACGAACTAATCATGTAAGTCTGGATTGAGTTTGCGTTGGATCGTACTTGTCTGTCTGCTTGTAAATATTTGACCTGTGTAGGCGTGGTGGTACAATATGGAACGTGTAGTTTCATTTTGGCAGACAAAGAATCAAGTAGAGTTCGACCAGTTAAATCGTAGGGCTGTGATTCTGCGAAGCCCTTTGACGACATTTCTACATTTAGGGCTTGTACTTTTGTGTATGTTTGTGGGGGCGGTGATGGTGCATATTATAACAGATGGCCGAACCCAGTGCCAGGACTGTACAATGTGTATGCTTTGTTTTTGAAAGGGCAAGGGCACCCAAAAACCAAGTCATTTTCTTCTTAGTAAAGGGCACTCTATGGGGAAACTGTAAATTTCTACTTTCAAGTATTTTGAGGGCACCAAGGCAATGATCAGGGGGCATGGATACCATCGCCCTCAGTTGGTTGCCTCCGAAGTATCAGGCCTGCAGTCTGGACACAAACCCACCAAAATCCATGCATAGTTTTATCTTTATCTTGATGATCTCGGTAATGCACAGATCTAGACAATGCAAGTGGTTTCTGATGGATTTAGGTTTATTGTGATAAAATGCTAAGGCGCACCAACTTTCATAATGTGTGTAGACTCGGAAATTGGTCGATGATTATATCCTTTGCTGTTCACATTCTGTACTGGTAGGCATTTCTTATGCCTACCATGTAGATTGATACTGTTGAATGAGGCCAATACTTTGTTTACACATTTGTTTACTTAAAAAATGACAAAGGCTACTTTTGACCCACTCAGATCTCTCCCCTTCGTTGACCCACCTGTCAAAAATAGATCTCAGTTGTTGTTTTTTTGTTACAATGTTTGCAGCATTTTTATCGTCCCACCACTAAATCGCCTTTTGAAATAATGACAAGCTTTTTTGTCCATTGGAAACACGCTCTGATGACGTTAATATTTCAACTCAACTATTGCTTTGTTGAACTCATGGCCAAAGCTACAATACCAATTGCCTTGATTGCTTAGGCCAAATAAAATAAAAAACATAGCGGCCTCCATAAGTTTTGAAAAATAAACGGTGGAGGTTTTTTTTTTTTCTTTTCTTTTTTTCCATTGCGACTCGACACATTTTGTTGTGCCAAACGGCTGGGCTATTTTTCAGTAATTATTTTTTTATGCTGAGAGCAGTACAACATTTATCTGTGTGGGTTTTTTTTTTTTTGAAAAAAAAAATGTAATTTATAAAAAAGAAAAAAAATAGATGTGGCCTCTAAAAAGGAAGCAGGCAGAGACGCTAGACATGTTTTTTTAATTTATTTTGCCTTGCACGTATCTTCTTTATGGTTGCAAAGTAATTCATAAAAATTTTGTCTATTTACCAAAGGCTGTAATAAAACACTGGTCTTCATACATTATTTGATTGAGAAGTACGTAGGCCAAGGGTTGGGCCTCAGAATACATTTTTTCTAATATTCAAGGACTTAAAAACTAGGAACCCAAAATCCATCATTCAGGGTCTTTTTACAAGAGTTTTATTCTGTATGAGACAAGAAATGTTTTTACAATGTTGGTTGAGACGTTTGATGACAAAAAAAAAGTAATGATTTTTTTTTCAAAGTTTAGTGACCAAATCTTGTCGACATTGGCCGGAGGGTCAGCCTCATGATTAAAAGTCCATTTTGTCAACCACTGGTCAATGTTCCACGGTTACCTATGCATTCAATACATCCTGGGTACCAGGCAAAATCAACCAATGGTGGACTATAGTCGACTATAGTGCCTCACTCAAACTTGTTCTAAGCTGTACAGTATGTATATATATCACTATTACATGCTCATACGTACTATGTTATGAGTTGTATTGAAACACGTGCACAGTGCACAAAGGATCAGACCTGTACATTCCATAGGAAGGAAGGGGTAGCATTCGCTCAATACAGTCAGAGTGTGTGTACATCATGTACCTACCACTGTTACTACTAATACCAGTGCAGTAATATTGTACATGCCCCTATTGTTGTAGTCAGTGAATAAAGGCCCTCTGGCAACCGTAGTGTCATGTTGCATAATAAAGCAGTGTGGCACACAGGGTTGTGTGCCCACTGGTGACCCCTACCAAGTCCCTGTTGACCTTAACGCATTCCTGCTACACTTGCTTTGTATACTCTGTATTAACCATCGTACATTACCACATGCTGTATGAATTCTCATATAACTTCCTGTATACAATGTAGAATCGTTCCCCCCCCCCCCCCAAACTTAGAGCAAGGAGTACATAGACTTTTTACGTTACAGGTTCTGCTAAAATTCTGCTCCATTACACTTTTATAGCCAAAGGCACTGGACACTATTGGTAAATACTATTTACTGTTTTTTTATTTTTAATATTTATTAATTTTTGTTTATATATAAACATATTTTTATATTAATACAATTTTAAAATTTTAATGTGTATGTAGTCGCTGGGCACCTCAGAAAAACAGAGTTTCAGTGAGAGGTTTTCCCAGGGTAAATAAGAAAGAAAAACAATTTAAAAAAATAAATAAATAAAAATCAAATAGTTTTCAATTACAATAAGCTACGACCCCCATGATTGGTGTGTTTCCAACAAATTCAACACTACATGTATTTTTGAATTGAGTGTAACACTGTTGCAAATAGTGGCTAAAACTGTTTTTGCTTTGCATTAACGGCTTTTATTCCCATAGTTTTCTAACCTGGTATGGCGAAAACTTGGGCTATGAGGTTGCATCGAAAGGTCTATAGGCCTCGACCGAACTCATAGCCTAGTGAGCACAATGCATTCTACTGTAGTGTAAAAGGAAGTATTTAATAATCTGTGCACACTTGGACTTTTAGACCTTTGTGAGGGGTTAGGCTTACATATAGGTTTCTTGTCATTTATTTGTAGTGACTAAAAACTTCAGAACTAACTTATCGTTACCCAACAATACGGTACACAGAGAGATTGCTGAGTGCGTGTCAGCACAGAGCCACGAGGGAATTTGCATATTAGGCTTACATTGTACATAGCATATACTGAATACATGTGAGCTTTGTTGAGGTCATACGTGTATGTCAGAGGTCAGAGGTTGAAGCAGGATTATCGTTGGTGGGTTTCCTGGATCTTGTGTCGTGTTGGTAATGTTTGTGTTAATGGGTCTGTTTCAATGGGCGATGTAAACAGCAACAGTATTCGTGTATGATCAAATTGGCACATTTTAATTAGGCCTGGAACCGATCCACTCCATGCATCTAATTTTTTATTCAAAACAATGAAAAATGCACACAGTCTCAATATTCTGAGAAACTCTTCCACTCATCTTTTTGTACCATCTAAACAAAAATTACTAAATATCTTGTAATGCATTTCAAATCCAGGAAATGATATGTCACTTCAGTCATTCATTCAAAATACATTAAACCATGTGAAAACCAGAGATCACTGCATTCCACTCATCATGGGAATAAAAACTTACAAGCATCTCAGCAAGGAGATAATGTTTATTAAAGTACATTAACCCAAGATATAAATGGCTACAGAGTGTAATTAGTTTATTTCACTGATCTCTTCAACATCTTGCTTGAGTTATTCTATGTTCGCTGGAGGTTTCTGAGTACAATGCATTCAAGTGTCTTCTCATTCTATGACGATCGCCACTTAATATCAGAAACACGTGGAAATTTGATGCATATCTAGAAACACAATGTATGTGGCATCATTTGTGGAAGATATTAATAATAATGTCTTAGTTTGGGAAAATAGTGCATTCTGATCCACTAAGCCAGGCTCCTAGTGGATGATACCCCATGCCTACGACCTTATGGACTGTGAAGGGGTTAACCCTATTTCAGCCCCAGGATTAGGTGACAATGTGCACCTAGTGGCAGTTGATTTGAGAGCTAACTCTTTAGGCAAAAGATAGTGTTTCATGAGCGACAACAAGCTGAGTTTAGGAATTCTATCTTTGAGATGGCAAGGCCATTTTCAGTTTGCAAAGGGCACTTGCGCTAGAAAATCCCAAAGTCTCCAGGAAGGGGGCGCCAAGGCCAAGACCAAGGGCAACAGAGACCATGGCACAGTGCCTTTTAAGGCCTGGTGAGCATTGTAGTGCAGCCGGGCTCTGCATGTTTGAAAGTTGCAACAAGTTGTCTAATTTATTTTTTACTTTTTGTTTTATTCACAGGCCGGCGTACTAGACACACATGGAGGTTTAACAACACTCAAAGAGCAGAATGTGCAACATGTACAGAGAGGTGAGTAGATGGTGGAGTTAACACTGGAAGGGTTGAGAATTTTCAGACTTTAATTTGAATTCAGACTTTATAATAAAGTATGCAAGGTGAAAAAATAGGGTTTTAATATAGCCTCTACTTTTTTTTTTTCCTCGTTGCAGTTTTTCCCGTTTTGCAGTTAGTGACGTCGTCGCCTCGGTCACAGCTGAAGACCGGCGGGGCTCAATTATTACCCAAGTTCCAAGTCGTCACTTCATCATCCGGCACACCAATGGTAAGTCAACAACTTCACATTGATTGAAGATGGTATACGTGCCAAATTTTGCAGGACCGACTTATAGCGGACCACTTTCTGAGCGCGCTCAACATTTTTCTGGCAGACAAACAATTAAATGGAAGAAGACAATTAACACTATCAAAACAGAAACAGAAAATGCGACCCCGACCCCGGCCCTTCTATAACAAAACTGCAACAATAACAATGCAAAGAGAACGCATTCTATTGGTTGAATTGCTCCATGCAGAAAAAATATGCCCACACTTATTCAACCAATCGAGGGACTGCATTTTTAACGTTCTCGTTATCGTTCTCGTTATCGAGGCCTGTGTGACCGGGCCTCTACTCGTAAGATGACATTTTGAGAAAAGCAAGGACAGAGACATCATGGGTCAGGGGTCGAAATTAAGTGTATTTCCATGGTAGTCAGCAGGGCTAGTGACCAATAATTTTTAGTAGCCCTGATTAGATTTTGGTAGCCCGAAAGACACATTATGTCTCGCGTCACGGCTCAAACTTTACAATACACCAATAACATAGTTCTTTATTGTTTGTGATGATGATTTTTGCATTATTTTTCCACTAGCCCGTCGGGCTATCAAACTGGAAAAATCAGTAGCCCGGCTGTAAATCTGGTAGTCCCGGGCTAGTGGCAATTTCGACCCCTGTGGGTAAATTTAAACCCCTCGGTAACCAACAAATTGTTTGATTGTTATTTGCAGACGTTGATAGCTGAGCCAAGGACTATACTTCAAGCTGCCCCTAACACCACTCATATGTTACCAACATCAATGGTTCAACAGTCAACAACATGGAGCGGGTAAGTTAAGAAAGAGTTTACACATCTTTTACTTTTGGGTCTGTGTGACTAGCTTCCCCGGGTCAACCCCGGTGTGAACATCCATGTGAACCCTTGACATGAGCTAATCGAAAGCCAACTTCCCCCAGCATTTACACCAATGCATACTTTCCCTTGTGGTTTATAACTTGGATCACCTGGCTGCCGCTTCCCAGGTTTTGTGTGATTCCTGGCTGCATGGCAGCTAATGGTTATGTGGCTTCTGACTGGCACCCCCAAACAAAAATATTAACTAATATGGAGACCGCCAACAAACGGCTTGATAGCTCAGTTGGTAGAGCACTAGTATAATAATTCGGAGGTTGTTGGTTCAAATCTCGCTCCAGTCAATTTGTCTTTGTTCAAACCAAAACTATTTGAAAACTTACCTGTTCAGCTTCAGGGTTTATTACTTGTGTCTGAAAGTCATATCGTTTGTCTTTGTTCAAACCAAAACTATTTGATAACTTACCTCGTCAGCTTCAGGGTTTTTTACGTGTGTCTGAAAGTCATATGAAATGAGTTGAAAATTTAACAGTTTTTGTTTACGTGCTTGATTCCAATCCTAAATTAAAAACGACTTTGAAAATGTATTTCTTGACCTTACAACATCTAGACAATACATCAATAACGTTGAAGCGCAAAACCTCAATCCGTTCAACAAATTTCCCGTTGATAGAAAAAAACGAACGCAAGAGTACGCCGCCTCGGACTTTGGGGACAACAGCGCGAAGAGAAAGAAACGAGAGAAAGAGAGCAAAGGACTGCGACATTTCTCCATGAAAGTCTGCGAGAAGGTCCAGAAGAAAGGCGTAACGTCTTACAATGAGGTCGCTGATGAGTTGGTCCGAGAGTTTAGTATGCCGCCACATCAGTCACAGATGTCGCCTCATGATCAGGTAAGTGGGATACAGGAGGGCGAGGCTTTGATTTCTTGGGATTTTTTCCACAGATTTATTAGAACTCCTTTGGAGAAAGTGACATAGCCTGGGTCCAATTTCATAAATCTGTACAGCAGAAAATACCCCTTGACGAGTTACCTTGCAAAAATTGAGTGGGGCCCCGGTCACAGCAATGCAAAATCAATGTAATGTTAAGCCATACTTTTGTTGAGGCTGAAACTTCTACAAGTAAATTTAAATTACAAACATCTTCATTCACAGTGAGTAGGGATTCATGGCCAAAAACTTAATGTACAAAAGGTATTAATTAATTGTTATTGTTTTTTTTTCGTTTTAGTTACAGTATGACCAAAAGAATATCAGACGGCGCGTCTACGACGCCCTCAATGTCCTAATGGCAATGAATATTATCTCGAAGGAGAAGAAAGAAATCAAATGGATTGGTCTGCCGACCAATTCAGCGCAGGAGTGCGCCAACCTGGAGGTACAGAAAAAGGAAAAAGAAGACAGGATACGACAGAAGACTGCTCAGCTACAAGAACTCATTCTACAAGTGAGACAATCTTGAAATTCTAAAGTTAATCTTACAATCAGAGAGATGTATTTTTCAGGGGTGTTTTCACCTAAAAGGTAGGGTCAAGAGATTGGTTTCTGTCAACGTAATGCTGACTATTTTGAGACTGGTATTTTCCCGCTTTGAATGTTACAGCTTACTTATTTATATTTGTTTTCTCTCTCGTCTTCCACCCTTCAGCAAATAGCCTTTAAGAATCTTGTACAGAGAAATAAGAGGCTAGAGGAGTCAGGAGTCGGACCTCCTACCAGTAATTCAGCGATCCATCTGCCGTATATCATCGTTAACACAAGCAAGAAAACAGTCATAGATTGTAGTATTTCGAATGACAAGTAAGTCTTTTCCTTTCATACAACCACGTCCTTAAAGACACTGGACACTATTGGTAATTGTCAAAGACCAGTCTTCTCAATTGGTGTATCTCAACATATGCATAAAATAACAAACCTGTGAAAATGTTAGCTCAATTTGTCGTCGAAGTTGCAAGTTAATAATGAAAGAAAAAACACTCTTGTCACACGAAGTTGTGTGCTTTTAAATGCTTGATTTCGAGGGACCTCGAAATCTAATTCTGAGGTCTCAAAATCAAATTCGTGGAAAATTACTTCTTTCTCGAAAACTACGTTACTTCAGAGTGAGCCGTTTCTCACAATGTTTTATCCCCATTACTTGTTACCAAGTAAGGTTTTATGCTAATAATTATTTTGAGTAATTACCAATAGTGTCCACTTCCTTTAAAGAGGGCCTCCCAAAATGGGGTTCCCAAAATGTTGGAATACATGAGACTTAAGGCCGGGTAAAACCAAGCTAGTTCTCAAAACATCCGAACACGTGATAAAAAAATCCTCAAACGGGTTTTGTCTGGCTAGAACTAATAGCTTTGGCCGGACAATGTCTATTATGTGACCCTAGTCAGTTAAATTCACGTCCCTAGTGCAACCCAAGTACGGTAATTCCATTTGTAGTTGGTCTCTCTCGCTCTAAGTACATTGCTCCTCTACGTTTAATTACAGGATGAGATGGTCGCCCACAATTTTTGAGCATGCTCAAATTTCTGGAGCACCATTCCCGATAAACCCCATATGAGCCCGCCCATGAAGTTCGTAAATAGACTGTAAAAGTTTATACTACGTCCACTCCGTTTGCACACAGTTTGAGCCCGTTCGGATACATTTTTTTTACGAACGAAGTGAGAACGATTTTGGTTTGATGGGGGCCTTTACACGTTCTCAAACTATCTTTGACTCTAATCCTGAAACTGTCTTTGTTTCTCTTCTACCCTGTATTAGGTTCGAGTATCTATTTAACTTTGACAACACCTTTGAGATTCATGACGATATAGAAGTTTTAAAGAGGATGGGTATGGCGTTTGGTCTGGAGAAAGGACAGTGTACTCACGGAGACTTAGAACGAGCTCGTACCATGGTTCCAAAAGCGTTAGATCAATATGTACTGGGTAAGCTGGTGATTTGTCTCATGTCAATTGCTTGAAGTTTTTCCTTAAAAATACCTACAGTTGGTGCGTGGTGAATATCTTGTCTAGTTTGTTCCATTCTGCAAATGATATTGGGAGGAAGGAGAATTTCTAATTGTCTTTGTTTGCAGGACTTAATTGCAGCCTTTTTTCCATGTATACTTTGGTCTAGTATGAATACAAGGAAGGAAATGTCAGTTTTAGGGGTGGGCGGAAAACCCCAGAGAACAAGGGAAAACCCACAGAGGGAAAATCTGAATGACACGCCATTCAGAATCTGAATTCCAAAATGGAGTACCAAGATTTATTTATTTTGGGAAACGAAATCTGGTTAACTGGATCAGTAATCATAACAGATTTCAGAGACTTAACTTGGTTGTGTTTTTTTTTTATTTACAGAAATGGCAGATAAAGAGAGTGGTACAACATCGAGCACATCAATTAGGGCAGGACCCAGCGGTATCCACACCCACGCCTCATCTAGCCACGCCCAAGCCACACCCTCAAGCACCAAGGCGTTCCATCGTAATCCACAGCTCTCACCATTAGCCACGCCCTTATCCCAGACGGATGAAGAGGTTGCCATGACGGTGGCGGGGTTCGGATCAGCCTCTCAGAGTTCCAGCTTGGGGTCGTTCTCGGACGCCGGGCCGTCCCGGGGAGCGACCGACACGCCCTCTTCTCTCATGGATAGCGGATCGGATTCGGAGTCCGAGATTGATGTATGATCGCAAACACATAAGTCAACTAAGAGTATTTATTATGCAAATTTGTTGTTATCCAAATGACACTAGGGGACTGTTGAGGCTCAAAGTTGTACAAGTATGGAATATTTGTTTCTTTTGTTCAGCAAAGTTCTGACCTTACCTGGCAAGTCCAGGCCTGGAATTTCATCTTTGAGAGGGCAAGGCCACTCTCATTGGAAAGTCTTAAAGTCTATTGGAAAGTGTTGATGGGGCTCCAAGGCCAAGACTGGGGACAAATCCAGGCCTGATTTCTGCTGCCTCCAGTTTTTTTCTTAAGACTGAGAGACTCCTAAGTTCTGCCTTGAATGGAAAAGACAAATAAAATGACTGTTATGGGGTTGTTGGTTTCTTTTCTGTTTTTTGTTTTCTTCTTTTTCTCATGTTTTTGAATTCTATAAGGGCTGCATAGCTCAGTTGGTAGAGTGCAAGCACATTCACATCCCGCTCCAGTCAATTTTTCTTTGTTCAACCCCTAAAACTTTCCCTTGTGGTTTATTATTTGATATTTGAAATACAAAATTGCATCCCCTTAAGGTGATCCCTCGGCTGCTTCCCAGGTTGTATTGTAAAATTGGGTGTGATGCCTGGCTAAACAGTAGTTACAGGTCAAACGGCTTTTGACTGGCACACCTTAACAAAGATATTGACAAAAAAAGGGAAAACCACCAAGTTTAGGGCTACAGCTCAGTTGGTAGAGCGCCGGCGTGTTAATCCGGAGGTCTCGGGTTCAAATCTTGCTCTTGTCAAGTGTCAAGTTGTCTTGACAACCTAAATATGTATGTCATACGTCACATGGACAATATTTTCAACTCACGACTTTTGTAAAAAGGTTTTGTTGGTTTTCGTTTTGTATGTATCTACTGTTTGCAGTTGAAATATTTAATCATGAGCACTTTAAAGGTTTTGTTTTCTCAATAATTTTTGCATTTTTTTATTTTCAGAGTTAACCACTGGTAGAAAACAAAATAGGGTTCAGACAGTCTTTTGGGGGAAAAACTACTTTGGAAAACTAGAGGTATTACACAGGATTGGTAGAGCTGACCAAATATTCACAGACCGTGTTCATGTTTTGTGTTATCAACCATGAAAACATGAAATAACAAACCTGTGAAAATTTGAGCCTAATCCATCGCGTGAGTCAGGAGAACATAGTGAAAAATAATGCACAATTTTCAGCAAGTAAAGACAGTGTCTTTAGTTTTGGTTGTATAAACCAAAGTTGCATTGATATTTCCAGATACAATTTTTGAATGTTAAATCATTTCAGAGGGAACAAATTTTACCGAAAAAATGGTTCTGTTATGAACTTCATTTTCAGTAAGCTTTCACACTTAAATTTAACAATGATGTTTGTTATCGCTACCAATCCTGTATCTTATAACGCCTTTAAGTTTTGGGGAAACATACCTTGTCTTGATTCAAAGAGTGTAAGCGTACATAATACCAGTCTCATCTGTTTTTGAAGAAATGCATCATTTGGAACTAATTCATTAATCATGTGTGATATGTGTTAGTTTGGTTTGCATCATGTATCCTAACAACGGTTATTTGAACGATTTGATTCTGATCAAATTCTGACCTTCTGTTTTATTTTCTAAACACTTTCACTGTCTCCAACTTAAGATATTTCAATTATGGTTTTATCGAAACGTCCCAGTCTTGACTGACGACATTTGTTTTGTTAGCATAGTCGCCGATATCCCAACATGAATTACTGGAGTAGAGATGTATGTATCAAACAAACATTTTGGCGGCTGTAACCAATAACTGTTTCGGTCACTGATAAGTGTTTTAAGGCAGTGGACACTATTGGTAATTACTCAAAATGTTTATTAGCATAAAACCTTTCTTGGTGACGAGTAATGGGGAGAGGTTGATGGTATAAAACATTGTGAGAAACGGCTCCCTCTGAAGTACCATAGTTTTGGAGAAAGAAGTAATTTTCCACAAATTTGATTTCGAGACCTCAGATTTAGAACTTGAGGTCTCGAAATCAACCATGTTAACGCACACAACTTTGTGAAACAAGGGTGTTTTTTTCTTTCATTATTATCTCGCAAGTTTGATGACCGATTGAGCTCAAATTTTCACAGGGATGTAATTTTATTCATAAACTTTGACATTTACCAATAGTGTCCACTGTCTTTAATCAATGGCCAGGTCAACCGTAACAGCACTTGGTTACGACCGCCAAAAAGCCCCTCAGATATTCTCATAGACTTGCCCAGTCTCTCCAGGTCATTTGATGTTGCGCCCCCTATTGGTGACTTATGCAAAAACTTATGCCAATCAAGCCGGGAAAAGTGCCGTGGATATACATGTACTTACTAAGAATCCCATGTTTCATCATTGGCTTGGATCATGTTTGTTGAACTTTTTTTTTTTTTTCAAGGGTAATTGATACAACTGTACAAAAAACTCTGCCGGTTGAGTTTTTGAATTAGTGTTGGGAGGGGGGGGTGGGTTAGAAGAGAGCTTAAAAACTAAAACCAATGTCCTTTTTCCTGTTGAAACACATAATTCCATAAAAAAAACTCTAGGTTTTTTTTGTAGGAAATCTATTAATGCTGAATAATATTTTGGGATTTTTATCAGGAATTTTCCTGGTGAAAATGTAACGGATTATGAGTTGCAGCTTTCTTTTCCAAAACGGGTGGCATTTCTTCGTAGATTTAGCTCTAAATTTACATCTTGCTAAAGTAGATTGGTCATGATCGCCAAGTCATGGCGCTTACTGATCGTGTAAAAAAAACAGAGAAATCGAATTTGGTTTTCCTTTAAACTTGTACAATGAGGTCTGGACCTTTGAATGTGTACATATGTAATATGTTGATGTGATCGAGTGAAATGCGACTGATTCATGGGGGGAAAAATGTTCCCTAAACTGGTTCAACTAAACTTACTATTGAAAGATTTAGGGTTATTGTTAGGGGTTGGCCATTTGGGAGTTAAATAAAGTGTGGTTGATTGGCTTACTAATTTCTCTATACTGACAGTTTGCCTTGTTACATGGTTTTGGGCACGCTGTTGCAAAGTTACATGAGAGATGGCAAATACCCTTGCAGACAGTTTTTAATGAATATTTATGGCAACTGAGTTTGCTCATCAAAAGCAACAACTGGACGTAGCTCTAAACTGTCTCTGTACGCTTCTCTTAATAATTATGCATGAGGTACGTCACAATTCTTACCCAAAAGGTGGCCACACGTGCAGCCACTGCAAGTGGTGGCGGTCGTGCGCCTATAGCCTAATTTTGGGTAAGAATTATGACGTCACGCATAAATATTATGAGAGGGGTATAGTCTGGGATATTCAAATGTAAGTGGTAACTTGTGACTAAACCAGTCATGGTACAAGACTTTATTTAACTATAACTTGCAAATGGCTTATTGAACCAGTTTAGGAAAGTTTCTATGTGGTGATTTTTCGGTTCGCCTGTAAGTGAAAATGATGGGAAGTTTTTTAATCGATAATGTATACTTCCATTGTACATAAACATTGTCAAACTTTACAGAGTTTTTTGCTATACAGTTTTTCAGTGCGAGTTAGAGATAAGTGGTTTATTGTACAAGAACATGATAAGAAATATAAATGTCGGAGATTACAATCTTTCAAATGAAGATTCCAAAATATTATATATTATGAAGATGAACAATCTCATTTGTAAGATTCTTTTTGCACTATTAATAAACTATGGGTGTTCCCTATGCTTTACTTTAAACTGTTTGATGTCATTTTTTAATTTGTCCATGTTTTCAATGTCCAGAATTTGTTTTCATTTATGTTGCCTTATTTTTAATGGTCTATGTCATCCGCAAATTTAGATTGTCAAGTTAACCTATTTAGAGCATTAAATCGCAACTTCAAATTTGCCTAAATTTGACAAAATGCTAGCTGAAATCTCGGGTCGAGTTGAATAAAAAGGTATTAAGAGACTTACTGCGTCGTTTTAGAGCATTAAATCACAACTTCCAATTTGCCCAAATTTGATATAATGCTAGCTGAAATCTTGGGTCGAGTTAGATAAAAGGTTTTAGGAGACTTACTGCGTCGATTTAGAGCATAAACTGGCAACTTAAAATTTTGCACAATTGACAAAAAACCTTGACATTTGTAAAAAAAAAAAGTTGCATCAGTAGTGCCTACTGCATCATTTTAGGGAATAAAACAGCAACATAATATTTGCCAAAAATTGATAAAAATGTTAAATTTACCCCTTATAATTTGTAGCTTAAATTTCAAATTTCAATATTTCTGCAAAATTAGCTGAAATCATTGGTCAAATTATATAAAAAGGCATCAGTAATGCACTACTGCATCATTTTAGCCAATAAAACAGCAACATAATTTTTTCCCAAAATTGATGAAAAACCCCTTATTTTTTTTTTAATTTTGCCCTAATTTTCAAATTTCAATATTTCTGCAAAATTAGCTGAAATCATTGGTCAAGTTATATAAAAAAGGCATCAGGGTGCATACTGCATCATCTTAGAGCTTACAATTCAAACCTATTTTTCTTGCCCAAAGTTGGTTACAATGCCTGGACTTAATACCCCTTATGATTTTTTTCAACTTTTGGGGTAAAATTTTCAAATGACAATATATTTCTAACTTGTTAAGTAAAGTACAACAAATCCCACCACAAGTAACAATCATTATTTATTTATCACTTATTTATTTCAATTCTCATAGAAATATCTCAAAATTTCAAAATAAATTGTACAACAAAATAGAACCCATAATTTAATACTATGGTTACTTGACTTGGCTACTTTAAACTCCCTAATTAATGTCAATGAGAGGGTGATATTTAAATTAAAAAAAAGGTTTTCTCTTTCCATGTGCAGATTCATAAATTTGTTTCCTTTTGTTCACTCAAAGGTAATTCACAGGATTGGTAGATCTGGCAAAATATTTGTGTGATCAACCGTTATTCATGAAATAACAAGGCTGTGAAAATGTGGGCTTAATCCGTTGTGCGAGTCCGGAGAAAAAGGTTTTAAAAAAACGTGCATAATTTTCAGTATGTATTAAAGGCAGTGGACACTATTGGTAATTACTCAAAATAATTATCAGCATAAAACCACTTGGTAACGAGTAATGGGGAGAGGTTGATAGTATAAAACATTGTGCGAAACGGCTCCCTCTGAAGTGACATAGTTTTCGAGAAAGAAGTAATTTTCCATGAATTTGATTTTGAGACCTCAGATTTAGAATTCAAGGTTTCGAAATCAAGCATCTGAAAGCACACAACTTTGTGTCCTACAAGATTGTTTTTTTTCTTTCATAGTTATCTCGCAATTCCGACGACCAATCAAGCTCAAATTCACACAGGTTTGTTATTTTATGCATTTTATGCTTGAGATATATCAAGTGAGAAGACTAGTCTTTGACAATTACCAATAGTGTGCAGTGTCTTTAAAACAGATTAAAACAGTCATTAATTTTGGTTGTAACAACCGAAATCATCTGTTGCAATGTAGTTGTGCTGATACAGTTTTCTCCAATATGACTTCATTTCAGAGGGAAATATTTCACAGAACTTCTATCAGTAGCTTAGACTAAATGTTTAACAATTAAGAATCCCATATACTAAAAAACCTTTAATTGTAAGGAAAGATCAGACTGGAATAGTTTCAAAATAAGTTAAATATCAGTCTCACAAGAGGGGAGGGGGTGTTGGATTATTGCCAGCAAGTTTACAGTGCATTTAGTGTGTAGCAACAATATATTTATTGTTCACCTATTGCCAAAATGAGAAACTTCTCAACAACTTTCATCACTGTTTGATATTGAAACCTGCTCCTGGGTTTTGGTAAATTATACCACAACAGCAAAAATACAGAAGTTGCAAAAGTTGATAAATAGACGAAAAAGTTGCATAAGTAGAAAAAAGAAAAACTTAGACTGTCCTTTGTGATTGAGGACTAAGGTTTATGTGATATAAATATTGACCTCAAGAACGATATATTCAAATGCTGTCCTGAAAGAGCGCATTGAACACCCAGCATGGTGGATTTGTGCGCAAAACAAGTCTTTATTCTGGGACAGAATCCATAAAAGACATGTCACAGATTTCAATATCTTATTAAGCCTGGAGTCTCATTTGAGAGGGTATGGCCGTTTTCAATTTGCAAAGGGCACTTCCACTAAAGGGGCACCAAGGCAAAGACCAGGGGCAATGGGGCCCATGGCTTCCATTGCCTCCATGTTGTAAATTCACGCCCGTCTTAAAGTTAATCACTCTTACGCCGAATTATGGGGGTTTCCTGGTGAAGAAATGGGGTTTTGTGGTGGAGGAACGGTGTTTTGCGGGTACAGGGTTATCATGATTTTTATTCATCCGTTAATTTTAAAAACAGGTTTGTGAAATCATTAAAGGCACTTTGCTTCCTGTGTTAAAGTCCCATGGTAATCCAGAGCCAAGTTAAATAATCAAATTGATAAGGAGTTAATCCAAACAACACAATATTGAGATATTTGAAGGCAATATGAAGCTTTTAAAAAAATCAGAGAATTGTTAGTGTTTCTCTCGACTTGCACAAGAGAAGTTATAGTAGGTCTATAGACCAATCCGATGCGCACCGGCTGCACAAATGTTGCGCACCAGGCGCGCAAGTGTTGAGTAACGCACGCCAATTGCTGCGGTGTCTTCAATGCCTAAATTCTGGTTTAAACTTCACCGGTTCCCATGGTTGGAGAAACCGTTTACGGATCACCGCAATGCATCCTGGGAAGCAACCTCTCTCATTGGCTGGAGTACTATCAACCACGGCAACAATCGTTACCAAAATGTCCGTCCTTTAAAACTAAAAATATGAATAATAATGATCTGGATCATGGAAAGTGGAACTTGAAGCCGCCCCCACTTCCGAAGGGATTGAACCCACCCCCAAATGGCTGCCCCCATTGTTGTCTCTTCTGTTGTTCTTCGGGATCCAGGGGATCTTCACCTTGGTCAAACATCTGACGTTTATCTGCAGAAAAAAACAAAACAAAACAATGGTGTCAAACTGGGATTTTAAATAACGTCAACACTGAAATGTTATATAGTCCTTCACAACAGCTGAAGGGCATCTCAAAGCTCTAGGTATTTTTCTTACAAAGTATAAGGAGCTACGTCTTGAATACATACAGTATTTTCCTGCAAGGTATGTGTGTTACTATGTGCTGAATTATGAGATCTACTCCTTTTACATAGCACCATGTTAAATAGAGGGTGCTGTGGCGCAATATGCTGCCAATCGAACCAGGAACACAGGGGCAAACTCCTTCTCTTTACGAAAGTGCCCTGGGTTCTTTTGTGTGTTTTACACAACACACAGGACCTACAAAACTTTACGTCCCATCTGAAGGACAAACCAACAGTGGTCAAGTGTCTTACTTAAGCACACTAGTGTCACAACTGAGACTCGAACCCACACTCTGCTGATCAGAGCTTAATTAAGCTCACTTATGTGGCACCCTTGGGTCACCAGAAATATAAAAGAACAATAACGGTATCGTGGAAGTGTTGTGGCTGATCGGTTAATGTGGCCGAGCGGTTAAGAACACCGAATTCAAACTCTTGTGTTTCTGATCATCAGAGTGTGGGTTCGAGTCCTAGGCGTGACACTTGTGTCCTTGAGCAAGACACTTAACCATTGCTTCGTCCTTCGGATGGGACGTAAAGACATTGGTCCAATGTGTTATGTAGCGCATGTAAAAGAACCCAGTGCACTTATCGAAAAGGGAAGGGGTTAGCCCCGGTGTTACATGCTGTGGCTGCTGTATGCACCGTAGCACCTTGTAAACCCTGATAAGGTGCTAAAAAATTGGGTCTCAGAATCCATCACTGCAATGACCTATCTTTCTGAAAGTTTGTATATACACTCAGCGCCTTGAGTACCTTGTTTTTTAGGTAGATACATGCGCTATATAAGACTTCAAATTATTATTAGTAGTATCGTTGCATCTGCTTTAACACTTACCTGGATCTGATAAGACTTCTTTAGCAGCTGCGATATCCATAAACATTTTACTAGCTTTGTCCTTAGCAGGACCCTCTTCATGTTTGTCTGGATGCCATTGCTGAGCTAGCTTCCTGTAAGCTTTCAGAATCTCCTTCTTCCTGGCATTCCTGGGAGAAGAAAACAAATTAAACAGAATGATCATAGATTGGTTTTTATATAGCGCTTTATACACCATGTCTCAAAGCGCTTCCAATATTATTACCCTGATCACTGGGCCATTTCATTCCTTAACCCATCTCAGCTTTCTGGGGAGTATACAGCCTGTGCCGCCAAATATGTAGCATACAAAGCTAAACCAACCATAAGAACCATCTTTGCCCTCACAGGTACCCATTTACCCTTGGGTAGAAAGAAGCAAGTCTGGCTCAGGGACACAACTGTCACGAGCCGGATTCGAACCCACACTCTGCTGAACAGAAGCACCAGAGCTTGAGTATGGTGCTCTTATCCGCTCGGCTACGACACCCCACTGAATATTTCTTCTATACAACACAAACCAGAGTTTAAGCTAGACCAATTTTGGTGGTGAACTATAATTCAAATTTTGTTTAACTCCACCAAGGACGGACAGATAAAAAAAATTATTCATGTTTAATTATGGGGCCATTACTGCTAAAGTGCAAGCCTCAGGTATGATGCCAAATTTCCAACCTGTTCATGTTATGGGGCCATGCAATAAGTTGAATGTCATTTCGACTAAGTTCTTTTTCTGTGAGATGTGATACTCCTTATCATTAGCCAGGTCTCAGATCAACGCAAAGCGGACAAAATTCTTTGATTGATTCTAGGGGAAATCTGCGCCGGGTGGCAAAATGTATTTTGCTCAGAGTGCTGGGCAAAAATTGTGAGTCCTGGGCAGGCCCGCCCAACACTGGGCTACAACACTGACGCACACACCTAAATCATGTAAATAAGTGTAAATTATATCAGAAAACATAGCCGAAGTGTGTTGAGACATACCTTTTTACACCTAGAATCTTGTAGTAGTCTCGCTTGAGTGACTGTTTATGAAGTTTCTGGGCTCGGTTTAGCGCCTCTTCAGTTCGCTGAGTGTTCTCAATTTCATCTGCTTTCCTAAAATCCTCAATTGCTGAAATATTAAACGGATTGTTTTTAAAAGATTAGTGGTGTTTGAAAGCTTGGCATGGTGTGGAAAACAAGAAGTAACTATAACTAGTAAACATAACGTGTTGTACTCGCAAGTAACACTAGTTTACTAGTTACACAAGTTTACTAGTTACACAAGTTTACTAGTTACACAAGTTTACTAGTTACACAAGTTTACTAGTTACACAAGTTTACTAGTTACACAAGTTTACTAGTTACACAAGTTTACTAGTTACTAATTAGTGAATGTTGTGCTGCAGAATCCAAATTTGTTAATATGAAATAAAAAATATTTCCCTCTGAAATGAAGTCATATTTGAGAAAACAATATCTGAAAACGTAACAAAAGGCAACAGCTGATTTCCACTGAACCAAAATAGGGACAAGGTGACAATGTGCCTGGTTTTTCACTATTTTCCCCAGACTCTCAAAACAGATTAACCCCAACTTTACACAGGTTTGTTATCTCACGTATGGTTGCTGACACAAAACAAGAACACTGTCCGTGACTAATTTAGTCAGCTTTACCAATCTTGTATAATACCTTTAATGTATTTTTTTTTTTGAAATTGGCACCGAGCAATTAATTTTACTCCTATCAAATATTATCTTACCTTTATCATACATTTCATCTATAAGATATGTTTCACCTCTATCGAGTAAAACGTCAACATTTTCCTCATCGTGCTCGAGGACCTCATTGCAAATTTTAAATGCCTCCACTGTCTTGTGTAACTGTAAAACAAAGACAAGATGTTATGAGTCTCTCCATAAGGCGTGTTGTGGCCAAGCGGATAAGAACACTGGACTCAAGCTCTGGTGTTTTCGATCAGCACACCTCTTGAAAACAGCTTTTTCTACCCAGTCTATCCAAATTATATTCTCCTATAGCCTTTGTGCCTGCTGTTCGTTGACCTCTTCAGTAAACAAATAATGTAATCAAAGTATCGACCTCATTCAACAGTGTCAATCTACATGGTAGGCATAAGGAATGCCTACCAGTACAGAATGTGAACAGCAAAGGATATAACAGGCATGCAACTGCCCAATGAAAAAAAAAGAGGAAACTTTTCGAGACCCACAATGGTACCCTAAAAAGTGTTGAGGTTTTTTATGCTCTTAGGTTCATTGTTAGCATGTAAGACAAAGTGGAGTGTTTTATACAACTAAAATAACATGGAAAAAACACCTTGCCTATGTATATGCACCGTAATTCGAAGGTGGCAAAGCATTGGGAGTTGATTAAGTTGAGGAAAACTAACTATTGTTGTCCAGGTAATTATGAAATTTGCATAAAATTATTATCCCCCCCAAAAAAAAAAGAAAAATCAAAAAAAAAAAAAAAAAAAAAAAAAAAAAAAAACAATTTTTTTTTTTTTTTTTGGGGGGGGGGGAATAATAATTTTATGCAAATTTCATAACTACCTGGGAAACAATAGTTACTTTTCCTCAACTTAATCAACTCCCGATGCTTTGCCACCTTACAATGGTCGGTGCGAGCCACTTGTCCCCGCTTGCTGTCGTTAAATCTCCCTCTTGCACACCACACAATATGCCATTCCTGGCTTGTCCACTTTCCGGACGGTTTCGGAGAGCAGTTTACCGTCTACGTCTTTTTTTCCCCCAACCAGAACCACTTCCAGGTAGTTTTTACTCTTTTATCTAGGGCTTTAATTTGGCCAGGTACCACTCGGTCCCGCTCTAAAATATAATTTCTTTTGGATGTCATTTTGACGGACGTTTGAAGATGCGACTGTTTCGTAACGCAATGTGAGACAAGCACACAGTATACATGTACGTTTGGTAACTAACTCACACACACATACATGTACAACACGTGTATACTATTGCAAAACAGCAGGACCAGACGAAGACACAACCTTAGACTCATTTCAAGGCTGTATAATAACTTGGTTTAGCACACAACTCGCCCGCGCCACGGGGTGTGTTCCACTGTTCCAGATTTTTCGACCGTAAACACGGCTATTAATGACCGCACGCAGTGTGTAAACGTATGCATTGCTTGCTGTGGGCTTTAGATTGACCATGCAGTAGAATGGATTGCGTACCGAGGCAGAGGCCAGACCATGCGTTACGATGCATTGTTGAATTTATCTTAAGATCGCGCTAACCGCGGAATGTATTTTTTTAGCGCTAATCATATTTTTAAAAACGCGGAATTCCGCGGAAACGCGGAAGAGTTGCATGCCTGATATAATCATCGACCAATTTCCGATTACGGTAAATTTGATTACGGTCAATATTTTTTGGAGTAATTACCAAAGGTATATTCCCATCCTTTAGGAAAAGTTTTATCAGTGGTCTGTAAAACTATTCTGACAAATCACATGTCTATGAATCGAAGTGAACAAAGTTCAAGTATGTGCTCCATTAGGACTAAGGGTACACAAACTGCGAAATGAGCAACAAATCGGACCAACCTTTCGGTAGCAGTGACATATTTTAGCTTTACTTCTCATTTTGTACAGCGGAACGTCTGGTTCTGTGTCTAATGTTTTTGTGTACTTCTGAATTGCCTCTTCATATCTGTATAATGAGGAAAAAAGGTGAAAAAGATTAGTTATTAATACTTCTGGTAGTTATTACTTATGTTATGCACCCTTAGACAGGCTGGTCCTGGAGAGAGCGCAATATAAATTTTATAAAGAAATTGTCCTGGTTCATTAAACACTTAACGCTGATTGACACCAAAGCCGCAAAAATTTTTGGGACAGACTTACGGCAGACGTTTTTTAATGACCAGGAACAGCTTTGAATTTGCCTTGCTGACAGTCGGAAGGATGATGTTAATTTCCACCTGGACTTTCCAGTCTTTTTTATTAATTATTCAGAGAGACTGTTTTGTCTGAGAAGGGAGAAACTGTGGATAAGGCGTTTCCAGACCATTCAACCCCATGGTCTGAATATCCAATAAGGAAATGACTAATAATGTTTTGTGTTAGCATTCTCTTTCCCCCACAAATATCCCCCTTTTCACAAAAGACTCTGCGAGGGTTGAAATTGACAGGACATTAAAGATACTGGACACTATTGGTAATTGTCAAAGACTAGCCTTCTCAGTTGTATTTCAACAAATGCATAAAGTAACAAGCCTGTGAAAATTTGAGCGCAATCTGTCTTCGAAGTTGCGAGATAATAATGAAAGAAAAAGACACCATTGTCACATGAAGTTGTGTGCTTTCAGATGCTTGATTTCGAGACCTCAAATTCTAAATCTGCGGTCTCAAAGACAAATTCATGGAAAACTACTTCTTTCTCGAAAACTATGTTACTTCAGAGGGAACCGTTTCTCACAATGTTTTATACTATCAACAGCTCTCTATTACTTGTTACCAAGTTGATTATGCTAATAATTATTTTGAGTAATTACCAATAGTGTCCACTGCCTTTAACTACTCTCAGCATTTATACCATAAGTCCCTTTGTTTGGTAAGTAGTTTGGCAACAGTTAATTATATTTCCTCAAGTAATGATTGATGTACTTATTTACCTTCCTCCGTTTATAAATTCCTGAGCTTGCGAGTATTGTTTGTCGAGTTTCTTTAGTTTCTTGTAATGAGGGAGGCATTGCTTGTGGTCCTGGTCTAGCTTAAGACACTCTCGAACATCGCTAAAAGAAACAACAAAACAGAGCATTGTAAAATCGGGCTGTTCAGACTCCAAAAACGTTCTACAGTTTGACTGTATGCAATTTGAACAAAACATTCTTAGTTTGATGTACAGCGATCTTTCCTTCAGCCCTATCGATGGGTGTGTTGTGGTCGAGCGCTTAAGAGCACTGAACTCAAGCTCCGGTGTTTCTTCTAAGCAGTGTCTGTTCGAGTCCTGGTCTTGACACTAATGTCCTTCAGCAAGGCTCTTAACAATTACTGCCCCATCCTTCGAATTGGTCTTAATAGTCGTTGGTCCCGTGTATTGTCATAATAAACTATCGATGGCACAAAAGACCCCAGTACACACTTATCCCTAAAAAAGGGGTTGGCCTCGGTGTGTCTGGCAGTGCAACTATCTTCAATCGTGATTTGAAGAAATATCTGTAACTTAACTTAGCTTAATTTAAATGCAATTTCTAACTAGTAAACTTACGGGTATAACCATGCATCTATTGGGAGAATTGTTGCAGAGCCGGTGTGGTCTTGATGTTTCGAACAGTATACTCTGCTCGTTGCCAAAATTCAAGCATTATCTATTTCCAACCATTGTAGTTAAATATAAAATACTTTTTCTTTCTTACCTTAGAGCGTCTTCTAAATCCCCTAGTGCATAATGTAGTTTGCTCATTTGTAGATACTCTGCCATACTATCGGGTTTGAGTTTAGTGATGGACTTGTAGTCATCGATTGCTTTGTAGTAGGAGCCTTCCTTCATGTATACCTCGGCCCTCAGAGCTCTGAACGTAACATTCCATGGCATGTACTGTAAAAAAAAAATAATAATAATAATAATACTAATAAAACTGGATTCTTATATAGCGCTTTATCACATCCCTAGAGGCTGATCAAAATGCTCAGTATTTTTCCTGGAAGAAATATGGAGCTACATTTTGAAGTATGAGACCTATTCCTTTACAGCACCATGTAATGGTTTTACAAGGCTCTATGGCGCCTTATATTCAAACCAGGAACACTGGGGAGAACCCCTTCTGTAATGATAATGCCCTGAGTTCTGTGCATTACACAAGGGACCAACGGCTCTACGTCCAATCTGAAGGACGAAGTATCATGGTTAAGTGTCACGACTAGGACTCGAACCCACACTTTACTAATCAGAAACACCAGAGCTTGAGTCTGATGATCTGAACCGCTAGGCTATGACACACCACTAATCAATTTCATATTGGGTTGAGAAGTAAAACTACAGTGGGACTTAAACCTGCAAACTAAAGATTAACATGACAGCACTCTACCAACTGAGCTATCCCTATGTTGGTAGTCTCCTGATAATATTTTGATGCTGCAGAATTCCCTGCTTCTGTAAGCGAGGATTCATTATTTAAAGTAAGGAGAGTCATGAAATTGGGCCCTGGTGGGCTACTGAACAAGCACAAGGCCAGATGAATATTTTACACAAGTTCCACTGAACATTTTTAAAGTAAATATTCTGATGCTGATATGAGAGCCACTCACCATGACAACTCTGGAGTAATAATCGACAGCTTCTGTGAGTCGATTCTCCTTGACAAACTGTCCAGCATCTATAATATGTTCCTTTAGCGCCGGAATGCTCTCAAAGTTCGTCTTGGCTTCCTGGTTATTGGGGTCTTGTCTCAGCTGCACAAGGAAACAATCAACGATAAACATCTTCACAAAAAAACTTAAAAGAAAATTCTAGTATACAAATATAATTTTGCACAAAAAAAATAATAATAATAATTAGGCAGGCCTGAAATTGCACCTTTGAGAGGGCAAGGCCATTTTAATTTTGAGAAGGGCACTTCCAAGTGCCCTTCAAGCCAACGGGAAATTTCTGAAGGGGGACCAGGACCAGGGGCAACGGGGGGCAATAATTTTGCTATGGGAAGTGGCAACTCTATGGAAAAAGTCTTGATTTATAGTGTTACTTTGCAAAGGGCACTGCAACAAAAGCCCAGGGCAATTGCTGTGGGTGCCGTAGGTTAATTTAAGGCCTGCCCCGACACCCGCAAAAAGTCAGCTACTCACAGCTTCTTGGTAGTCCTTGGCCGCCTCATCCATCTTGCCGATTTTAAGGAGGATGTTACCATGGTGAATAAATGCTGATGTAAAGTCAGGTTTAAGCTTCATCGTCATCTTGAGATCCGGTAAAGCTGCCTTTGACTTCCCCAATGCTAGGTACACCGTCGCCCTCTTGTAGTACGCCATGTAATTCTTTGGATCATTGTCTGCGAGGTTTAACAAATAATGCATTTAGTTGAAATTTTAAATAAATACTTGAGTAAACAAGTTTACCAAAGGCAAGCTCTGGTATTTCTGATCAGCAAACAGTTTGGAAGGTAGTGCATTCTGCTCGATCAGCCAGGCTCCTAGTGGATGATACCCATACATCCTAATGGAAAGGGGGTAACCCTGTTTCAGCCCTCGGAGTAGGTGGCATCGAGGCCCTGTTGGCAATTGATTTGGTGTAGCCCTCATTATTTGTATTATTTTTTTAAAGCAGCAATCGAGAAGGTTCAAGTACCGGTCGTCGCAGTTGTGTCTTTATGCAAGATATTTTGCCATCATTTTCTTTGACCTTTGATGGAACATTAAACAGTTTGGTTCGCATGGCATTTCACCCTTTGTTTACAGGGCTCCTCCTAGGCTTGTAAGCTACAGTGATTAAGTTCAGTTATGAGAAATCCATGGTTTCGTTACCCAAATTAAATAATAATAATAATAACAAAGTATTAATCTTCTCTTGAAAGAAGTGGTGGTTCGGAGACTAAGTCATGACATTTCAAACAGTTTGTCTTCTAGGAGAATGCATTCTTTTGAGGTTGGTCAGGTAGGCCTAACCGTTCGGATTAAGATCTTACCAACAGCTGAGTTGAACTGTGTGAGGGCTTCTGCCAGCTGACCCTGGGCCAAGAGAGAGTTTCCAAACTTTAGAAGTCTCTCCGCGTTGGATTCTGTTTTTCCCTCTGAAACGTAGCAAAAAAAGTGAGAAAATGTTAGTACAAATTTTTGTTCTCGTTTTTATAAACAAATTTTATCTAATTTGCCGACTTATCTATTGTGTTCTTATATTCATAGATCAACAGAATTTTATTATACTTAACACTATAACAGACTGAAAGTCAATTTACACAACAAATTTAACATTTTTAAATTAATATTTGAGTTTAATTTTAAAATAAACAACAAATTTGTATTAAAAAAAACATTTCAGAGAATAAAATGCCCCACTAAGGGCCCTAGTCAATAATGGTCAATTCAATTAATTGCCAGATTAACTTTATAGTTTTAGGAATGAAAATTATCGGTACTATCGCAAACACAGAACATACATGTGTTAAATACAAATATAATGCCGGAGAATCCTGGGTAAAAGACGCGGCTTATCTGACTTTCAAAAGGTAAAAAAACAAAGTCTTATTCACGGTCAACATTTTTTTTCATAAAACTCTTAATTACATTCATTTACTTGTTCATCCCTTTTTAACATATTTACTTACTTTCCAAATTAAAAAATTAAAAACATGTTATTGTTTTTGTTTTTTTTACAATATATCAAAGACAAAAGTTAAAAAGCTTTATTTTTTAACAAATTTATAAAAATTGCATTGGCAATGCCATTCTCTATTTATTAATTAATTAAATTCATATTATTTAACAGCAACAAAAAATACGCCTACTTAACTTACTTAATTAATGCAGATTGATCAAAATGTTACAAATGTTTCCTCAATTGTCCTTTGCATTTGAGCCCATACCTTCCCCCTTCATCCGATTCTCCATGCTCAACCAAACAGACACAGCCCCCATCATCCCATCCAATACACACAAACCACGGCATTTCGCCCGCCCAGCTCAGCTACTTCGTGACTTACCATCGTATTGCACGGCGAGTGTTGCCAAAAGTAGAGGCAGCGACGAGAAAAATCGGTTGAAATTAATCATTTTTAGTCACTCTTTAAAGCAAACCATGAAGAATCATAAAGTTCTGATGATAAACTGCAAATACTTTCATTCACAGACGACTTTTCTGGGCATGATTTGTAAAGTAATGACGATTTTCTACTCGTTTATTCGTGGAGGTATTACTTTTTGAGAGGTTGAAGCAAAAGCACACGACAGCATTATTGACTTCCGCTTTATTACGGATGTGTTGCTGTCTGATTGGTCGAAATCTGTCCCCAGGTCAAAGGTTGACAAACTGAACAGCGACCTCTAGAGTTAGTCGCAATGACAACAACCACGCCATGCAGTGACGACTGGACTGAGTTTTGCATCTCCAACTTTTTTCGTGAAAAACTGTAGAATATGTGAGTATTTTTTGTACTGTTTGTGATTATTGAAAGACAAAATGACACGATGATTGTTTAGGACTAAATAAACTTTTGATTTCTTAACAAATTTTAGTGAGACGATTCAATGTTCAACAACTATTTTAAGTTTTTATTTTTTTAGGAATTCCATTTTTTGGCTTATGAATATGATTTTATGTTTGTTATTGTTATTTTGTTGTGAAATTATAATATGTTTTAAGCTGTACAAACCAACTCTAGAAAAGAAATTTGCTGGATATTGGATGTAGAGTAGATAATGTAACTTCTTCTCTCAGATGGTCATCACTGACTAGACCCAGTAACTGGGGGCGCTGTACTCCTTTTTTCGAAATTTTGACTTTATCGGCACGACCGATAATGTCAAAATTTTGAAAAAAGGAGTACAGCGCCCCAGTTACTGGGTCTAATCACTGACGAGACCCAGTAACTGGGCTGGGGTGTTGTACTCCTTTTTCGAAATTTTGTCATTATCGGTCGTATGACCGATGACCGATAATGACAAAATTTCAGAAAAAGGAGTACAGCGCCGGCACCCCAGTTACCGGGTCTTTTCTGTATCAATGACTGGAGTGGAAACAAAAACAGTTGATAGTAAATCATATGCTAAGACACTGTGACTGAGCGACTGTCACACTCACAGTTGCCACATTTTTAGAAGAGCTTGAATTTGATTGATTGATTGCTAAACGATGGCTAAAATATCTAAGGTCGTAAAAATATGATCATCTTCCTATACTGTGCAGAAACCTCCTCTGGAGTATACTCGCATGATGAGATGCAGGGTCTTAAAATAAAAGGGCAGAAGCCTAAACAATTTCTTTCATTAAACTGAAAGTGTAACATAAGTGTAAGATTTAGTGAGCAGATTATTTGATTTTTAAAGCTATCTCAAACTCAGTACTTTGTGATTTGAGGCACTGCAAGTAAATACACACACAATGTTGCCACAAACCAAATATTATAATCTTAGTTTTGTTATTTTCTTACCAAACAGTTTATTCTCCATGTACCTGGACCTAAACCTGAGAAGGTGACGAGCCGACAACACGATGCCGGCTAAAGGCAAGAAGAAAGGAAAGGGGAAGGGTAAAGGAAAGAAGAAGAAGAAGTTGAATGGGATGGGAGAGACGCCTGGAGACATCGTCAAGAGACTGTATCGTATTTATCTCAACAACTGTGACGTCAAGAGTACGATGTTTTGCCAGAGTCTCAAAACCTTCATGAAGAATTGTTTAGAGGACAACAAACTAATTGTCAAGGTGAGGTTCAAGCCAACAAAGATGCCAAAATTTGGTCGCTACTTTTTTAACTTAAAATTACCCAAAATAGTAAGTTTATTTACTAGATTTGTTGTGATCATAAAAGTAATTAGTGACCCTATTACTGGGGCGCTATACTCTTCTTTTATAAATTTGACTTTGACGGTCATACTTTACTACAATTGTTCAAGACAAAACTTTAAAGTGGAGTACATTCTTTCCTTTTTTTCTTGCACCTGTAAAAAGTGCACCTTTAATCTTTTTCTTTTGGCACCTCCACCTGGCTGTTGACGTCACTTTCCCACCATCCCAGTTTAGCCCAAATGGGGCTGCAAAGGGATTAATTAACCAAGTACCAAGTACATTGAGTCTGATATTTGATTTTTTTGCCACTTGGAAAAATCAGAAAAGTTGTGATTAAATTATCTGAAAAGTCCATTACATACTAAACCATTGACAGTACAATCAAATGCTCCAGTAAACAATTCATGTTTGAATAGACGATGTGACCTATGTTTACATTCAAACCGCCCTCTGTTGAAAAAACACTGTATACGTCATGTTTCCCCGGGCAAAAAGACACGTAGTCATTGTAAGACTGCATACACTTTCTAGCTGGCTGCCAAAACATAAAGGTTTTGCCCGGCGGTATGGGCGCGAATCATGTTATGGTTTTCGTGTGACACCAGAGGTCACATCGTCTATAGTCCAAGTAAAAAAAAATTCCTTGCACATGAAGATTCTTATTTTAAAAGTTTACAGGGCATTCCTCTTCCCACCCTGTGACAAGACACCCTTAGAACAAAAGCAAAACATGAATATTATTTTGAATCACATTGAAAATTTATGTTTGGTTGCAGTTTATCTTGGAGCCGGTGGCTGATTTTCAGGATCCTGTCTTAAGCAACGTCCGTCTTGAACCTCTCGTGATGTCATTAAGACAAGAACGCTACAAATATATAAAGGAGCTTCATATTTGGGATATACCTCTAAAACATGAAGATGTTGCTACTTTGGTAAGCTTTTTTATTACAAAATTTCAAATTTTTTAGATATTGCCGAAAATCTGGAGAGATAAGGTCCAAGCAGGAAGAATAAATTTGTAATTGGAATACACAATATGAGAACTGTTACTGTCAATAACGCTTCTCAGATTAAATTTGGGGGGATAACATCTGATATATCTTCCAAATTAATCAAGTCGAGCGCCATCTAGAAGCTCGAGCCTGCTCAGTGATTTTTTTCCTCCAGATGTTCCGGTCAGCATGCAGGAGCGTAGTTCCTCAGCGCTGGTCAATCAGGTGTCTCGTTTCAGTGTGTCTACAAAGAGACGTCTTCCCACAACCGCATTACTATAAAGTGAAATGATATTCTAAATGGGTTTTTGTTACTGTTGAAATCTGCTGTAGGCTTCTTACTGATAGTTTTTGTTGCCATTAGTTTTAAGAATGATTACCAAATTATACCTTTCCTTTAAGTACAGAAAGTAGCTGAGCATAACAAAATTGTGCTTACTAGAACAAGGTTACCAGCCAGACTACCACACAAAAAATACAATTTGTGATTGGTATCCTGCTCATTTCCACCTAGCAGAACATTTTAAGCAGAATTTTTCTGCATTTAAGCAGCTCCATGAAATTTGGGTCAGGGATCCTAGTTGTGGATCGTTTTATCAGCATTGACTTGACTTTCATCCCTGTTTTATCTGCTTTTCTGTTTAAAGGCAGTGGACACAGATGGTAATTACTCAAATAATTATTAGCATAAAACCTTACTTGGTAACGAGTAATGGGGAGAGGTTGATAGTATAAAACATTGTGAGACACAGCTCCCTCTGAAGTGCCGTAGTTTTTGAGAAAGAAGTAATTTTCCAGAATTAGATTTTGAGGTCTCGAAATCAAGCATCTGAAAGCACACAACTTTGTGTGAGGGGGTGTTTTTTCTTTCATTATTATCTCACAACTTCGACGACCAATTGAGTTCAAATTTTCAAGGTTTGTTATTATATGCATATAAAATGTTGAGATACACCAAGTGAAAAGACTGGTGTTTGACAATTACCAATAGTGTCCAGTGTCTTTAATTCTCATTTTAGTATAACTGAAATATATCTGAAGTTGTGTTGCTTTTTCGGCAGGCATTGATGTTAGACAAAGGAGTGTACCCAATCACAAGACTGGAGTTGATTGATTGTGATGTTGGAGCTTATGCTGTGGAACGACTCATGAAGTAAACAACCTTTGTATTTTATAATGTTCAATGTTTAGTTTCTGAGTTGGTTGATTGTAACAAAAACAGTTTATTGTTAAAAAAAGGGGTTGGAATAAAGGGGGTATTTTTAATAAAAAATTATTCAATTCATATGGATAGCTAAATGGTTTGTTAAGGGAATAAAAGGGTAGCGACAAGTTCATAAACGACCGTTTAAAACCGGCAGGGTCGTGGCCGTGTTATAAAGGCCCGAGCCGAAGGCGATGGCCTTTATCATACGGCAATGGTTTATTTATTATTTCATAATACAAAATACAAAAAGGACATCACAATCAGAAAATTTAATTGCGTCAAAACTTGTAGTTGTTTTCAAACCGCTATTTGGTTATAAGTGGAATTTTATTCACTGTAAGCAACCTTTTTTTATTTCTTCTTATTGCAGATGTATTCCAATGACGATAATAAGCATATTGTCTTTTGATTATAACGAGTAAGTACAAATGTATCTTGATCCACAAAAGCCAGTCATGACACACGGCGCAGCGTTTTGCAGGCAACCAGCTCCAGGCAATCTCCAACATTATTTTCTTGGGGATGTTTGTTTTATCTATCTTTCACTAAGTACATCCCTCCAGAGGAGTAAAGTCGTATTTGAGTATAGTGTTACAGCTAGAAGAGTCTCTCCTGTCTCAAACAATCTTTTAGGCGCTGTTCTCAAACTATGAAGCAGGGAAAACCACTTCTCTTTTGCAATTTGCTTATGAGGTTTTACTTTTCTGTATTTTTCTTGTAGCCCTCACCCTGAGTGGCCCTCTGGAGTGAAGCAAAAAAAAAAAAACTCAACACATTAAAGGATATACATTTTCTGGTGAGAACAAAATTTCATCTTGTGTGAATTGAAAGTATTTCATGAGAAATTGTTTTTCCTGGGGTTTTTTTTTCGGTAGATTTGGAGACGAGGGAGTGAGAGGAATCTGTAAAGGGTTGAAAAATAATCGTCTTCTGCTGAGTCTGAGTCTCTGTTATTGTGACCTGGGGGTTGAGTCAGGCTCACTGCTTGGTGATATCGTCTCAACGACGGCACTTAGGTAAGTGAGTAGTTTGTGACTCAATGAACACTCACTGAGTTTGAGTTCATTACAGGAAAACTCCATTAAAAGAATTTCTGAGTTTAGCCACAAAAACTCGGAGCATCTTTTTCAGTGAGTGAGTGTACATTGTCTTTACTTGGGTCTTCAAACTTAATAGATGTCCGGTTAATCTGCTTGGAGTATTCAACAACTGGCTTCTTTGTGATCAAATTCAAAAGGATTAGTGTCTACTTTTTGGAGAACGAATTCGTTGATTACAGATGTGAGTTGGTAAAGTTAAAAAGGATGTATTATTCTGTCCTTTTTTAATGGAGATTTCCCGTAATTTTGAATCTTGTTCTATTCTGATCCTAAATGAAACTCGGTTTTTAAAATATGCATCTCATTTATTCTAGGGAGATTTATCTCAATGGGAACAATCTAGAAGCTGAAGGGACAATTGAATTGGTCAAACTCGCCGCTGACCATGCAGAGATGGAGAGTTACGAGCGAGCGGAGACGGCCAGATTGAAAGCAGAGGAAGAAGCTCAGGCGTTACTCATGGGTTCGTTAAAGACACTGGACACTATTGATAATTAGTCAAAATAATTGTTAGCTTAAAAACTTATTTGGTAACAAGCAATGGAGAGCTGTTGATAGTATAAAACATTGTGTGAAATGGCTACCTCTGAAGTAGCGTAGGTTTTGAGAAAGAGGTATTTCTCACTCAAATATTTAAAGACTTCAGGCGTTAAGCCTTTTACTAATGCAACTGAAAGCACAAAAACTTGTGCATCAAATGTGTTTTTCAAAATGTTCACAGATTTGTTATTTTAATCATATGTTGGCATACACAAAGTGAGAATACTGGTCTTTGACAACCACCAAAGGTGTCCAGTGCCTTTAAGTCTTATCTTCTGCTGACAAACGAGACCTGACATCATTGGCTACCATCTGTGATGATAAACGATCCTTATGGGAATTTTCCATCAGCCAAAATCTCTGAATAATACTCACCAGTTTCACTGTCACTTTTCACTAGCTGAATATTTTAATAATAATGATACTGGAGGGGGAAAATCCCATATTATTGTGGGTCATGTTAATTTTTGCTTTTTCTTGGCTTTGCAGAGAAGGAACGAGGGAGATTGCCGACGGCGATGTCGAGCTCAGAACCGGTCCCGAAGCCAGACTCAGCTAAGAGCAGCAAAGCAGGAGGACTCGGCAAGAAGAAGAAAAAGAAAGGTCCGTACCTTTAGATCCAAAGAAATCAATCAAAATGGAATCAAGTTAGAACCCCCGCCCCCTTTTGTCTCCCTATTTATTGTTTACCCCTTGCTTTTTTTCTGCTAGCTTTCTGACTCTCTGTCTCTATTCATATATTTCCACTTCACGACTTATGTTACCTGTTCATGTTTGTTGTGTTGTCATTTAGCCTTCGAAAAAGACTCTGCTAGGGTCGAAGTGTCAGGCCTTTAAATATCTTTTGCAAGTTAAGATTGTGTTTATTATGGTTTGGACTCAAGTGACGATTGCCAAGTCATCAGGTTCTACTTTTAGTTACAGTTGTGTTGCTTAGCATCTTAATTAAGGCCTTCAACTTTAAAGATCTGGGCTCAATTTCATAAAGCTGCTTAAGCACAAATAGGTGCTAAGCACAACAAATCTATGCTTTTTTCTGCTTGCCAGAACTTTTGTAAGCAATTCTTTCTGCTTAAGCAGCTCAATGAAGTTGGGCCTTGGTGAAGCACAACAAAAAATGTGTGTATTACCACAGAAAAAAATCATGCTTAACAGACAGCGTGTATTCACACACTTTGACTGGTGCCCACCGTTAGTTGCTCTGCTCAACAGCTTTAAACTAATTTGGACAAAGACTCCAAACTTTTGCAGCCTTCACAAAATGACTAAACCTTCACTAAATTAAATCAACTGCAACTTGAGTTTCACTCGTATCATTCTTTCCCAATCTAGGCAAAAAGAAAAAGAAGTCAAAAGCCCCGCCCGAGCCGCCACCCGTTGGTCCCTGGATACACAAACTACATCTTGCAGACAATGGCATCGATAGCTACGGGCGTGGCTCAACTTATGCTCCTGTTATTATAACAAGACTTTTCAGACAGTGAGTGTTTCTTATGGGTGCGGTATTTATGGGCGTGGTTCAATTTGAATGCACATTACTTCAATTACAAAACAATCTGAAGTCAATGGGAGACTTTTGATATGCTGGCACGTTATATTCACTGCACACGTATTATTCACTTTTTTTTTGGTCTTAAGTTTGTTAAGGGTAGAAATAAGAGGGTCTTAAAAAGTCATTAGCCTGGTTATACTTCCTGCGAATATAAATGTGATACAAATTGAAACAATCAGCTCCTGTGAAACATTCGCTACGAAAAACAGCCATGTGAAGTCAAACTTTGCATTCTTTGCATTCGCATTCGCAGGAAGTATAAACCAGGCTTTAAACTTGTCTTTTGCAGATACCCTGTACAAACATGAAGTAAAGTTTGATAATTCTCATTTTTGTTGCCGTACTTCTCATAGATTGATTCAGCATTCCAGTTGTTTACAAGAGCTAGACATTGACGACAATCTCATCGGGGACCTGGGGGGTAGAGAAATCATGGAAGCTCTGAATCAAAGGAAAGAAGCCGGACACCCCTCCATGAAAATGAGCGTGACCCATCGGATGAACTCCGAAACGTTTGCATCGATCATGAAACTTGGCGCTGGACTTAAGAAGAAGGGAAAGAAGAAAGGGAAGAAGAAGGTAGGTGGCATCTTAAGATTAAGAGTTCTAGATTTCTAGATTTCATATAAAACAAAATAACAATAATAGTGACTTCTTATAGCACTCAAAGCATGAATAACTCTTCACAGATCTTTATATCCGACAAACATAAGCACTGTTTATTCTTGGTTGACAAAGAGACGCATGTACCATAACGAATAATTTTACTCTCAACAGAAAAAGAAGAAATGAAGTCGACCTAACAGAAACCCGCCGAGTGAATCCCAAGGTATGAAGATGCTTATTTCAATTCCTCACATTCCAAGAAAGGATACAGTAACCTCATAAGCAAAAACAAATGCTTACCTTTGAAAATAGTAGCAAATAATTCTAATGCCGCTTCACTGGGCGTAGTTTCAGATGGAATTTCAAGTGCCTAATCATTTTTAAACACTGAATACCGTAAGGTAAAATTGTAAGACAAGAAAAGTAACTCCATTCAACAAGGCTTGAACATATTAAAACAAAAAATTTAAACTAAACTTTTGGTCATTATTTAGTAGTAACATGTAAAGCTTGGAATTTCGTTTTCTCGGGGAAAAATAATTTTTTAATTTTCTTCACATAGATGACACGGTGTTTTATTGATGAGTGAAGCAGCATTCGAGTTGCATTCTGTGAAGCTGTTAAAGACAACAGCCAACATCGGTCATTATTAAGGTTTATTCTGAAAGCTCACGGACTGTTAAGCCTAAACATTCCTACAAAGGAAAAACATTAGGTTTAAAATATTCATAAAGTCAAGAAAACAGCAAGCCCATTATGAACATGCACAAAATCCCTCCAAATAGCCTTTGTTTTCTTCTTTTGTTTCCCGCAAAAAGTTACCACTGTTAAGAGGATGGAAATGAATTTACTCTTTTGAATACCAACAATTTATTTTCCGTAGCACAACATTTTGAATATACAGATAGTGGCATTTGACTTACCGTCTATTTTTGCTGAGCAGTTTTTGCTTTCAAGTTTACCAGTTTAGTTTACTCAAATTTTGCCATATTGTGAAACCCCATGTTTTCCTTGTCGAACACTTTAAATAAATAAAAATATTTGATAATACTTTTCTTGTGCCATAAAACACTATTTGGCACAAATCATATTTTCCCGAAATCATTTTAGATGATCATATTATGTATTTTTTATACATGTGTCAATTTTTACGACCAAAAAACGTTCAAGATGACATGTTATAGTCATTGATAAAATATCGCTCAACACTTTCATGACATTTGCATAGTATAAGTGTAATCTGTGATAACAGACCACTAGACTTTAAATCAAGCCAGTATTTTTTGCAATACTCTCCTCTTTCATGAAGTTATCACCATAACATCAATAAAACAACTTAAATACAATCTAACAGGTCCTTTACAAAACTCTTTACTGTCCAATTAGGGCCCAACTTGAGTTTACTGCAACAATCCAGGCTCAAAGTTTCCATGGTCAGCGGCAAATCTTTGCGATAGTTATGTTACTGGAAGAAGCCTTTCCACAGGGTCTCCAAGTCGTCAAATGTTTGCTGCGATGCATGCTCTCACGCAATTGTACTGCGCTCAAGGTAGTCTTGTGATAGGGCTACCACAACGACAAACATTTTACGGCTTGTTCACAAATCTAGGTTTGCTTCAAAGACCTGTCAAGCAGAACCGCTAAAAGCTAATCAAAAAGCAACAGGGAACCTGCCAGAATTACGTTACATAGCATTTTTGCTGGTTTCTTGTCTCTGCTAAGCATGTATTTTCTCTGCTTACCAGAACTTTCTTCCAAACAAATGTTATTTGGTTTTATCCTTTCACATCAAAGTGTGTTAAGCCCTGTACACTCGGTCTTTTCCCGAGTCCTGTGAAGAAAAGAAAAACAGATTAACTACTTGGGTGGGATTCAAACCCACAACGTTGTATAAGATCTGCTATTGATCTAGCAAGTTTTAATAATTGATGGATCTCTTAGGCAGAGCAGAGATGTGTCATTATTAATTGCTAATTATTCACTTTACACCTTTCTTACAGCCAAACTTTTTTACAAGATGATACGATTGTTTGTACAGTTACCGATAATTTTAGTTACTTACACTTTTGTACAATATTTCGATACCAAACTAGAGAACTATACATTTTGTGAAATAAAGCTAACTTATTTTTTATTCCTAGAGCAAATGCAGCAATGATTTGTATATATTTTTGTAAATGAGTAAATATTTATGCAGTTTAAAATCAATTGACGAGTTGTAATTGTTAGGATGAACATTTGTGAGGAAGCCAAAAAGAGATGAGTTGTATCAGATTCTAAGTTTGAGAATAGGAGATTGTGCCACTTTTACTTTTTGTTTTCCTCATTGAGATACGAATGTATTTGATAAAAACTGTCCATTAAATGAGAAGCATTTTTTTCTATAAATCAACAAGATAATTATTGTGTCTTTATTTTTAAAATCTAGAAGCCAGACAGCATGCTTAGTGTTTTCACCTTTAATGAAAGATAATTAACGATGTCACATTAACAGTTGATCTGTGCCCAGTTTCATAAAGCTACTTTAAAAGCAAAACATTTTGCAAACAAATTTCTGCTAAGCAGGATACCAGTCACAGATGCAACATGAGAGATGGTATTTTTGCTGGTAACTTTTTTCTGGTAAGTAAAATTTTGGTAAATTTTTTTTTGTGTGCCTAAGCAGCTCTGACGGTCAGGATGTTTCAGCTGAATTAAATAGTTGTATTAAGAGAGACACTTTGGTCACAGACTTTTGGATTCAGCAAGTCCTCCACACTTCCCGAGTTCGTAGCAGTGGACAGGATGCTGTCGGTTAGTGCGGAATCGTCGGGTCTGGCTGCCTCCAAGCTAGGGTCAGTAGTAACACATGCTAAACATACCTCATCCAGACAGAACCGCTTTGCGATCTTATAAACCTGACCTGCATCACGCTCCGAGACGGCTATCCTCCCTGTGTACATAAAATTGATCAGTTTCTGCAAGACATCTGCGGAGACTTTCTTAAGATGGACATCCATGATGCTCGTGCCATCAATATCTCTTGAGATCACGCGAGAGAGATAGTTACTTGATGCCTCGAGGAGGACCCTGTGACAGGGAAAGTCTTTGATTTTAGTCCTCAAAACAACATCAATGATGCGGGCATCTTTGCGGAGCCTGACCATTTCTCGGACGGCGCGAGCTGGATGTCTTGAATCGGTCCACACAAACTGAGATGATATGTCGAAGGAGGAGTCGCTTCCTGCGGAACTTCGATACCCTTCGGATCCGGTGCTGTGACTTCGAGTATACCTTCGCTGAGCTCCATCTGGACCTGTCTGAAGACCGTTACTTTTCAATTCTTGGAGAGAATCTTCAATCCCTCCTCCTTGTGGCGAATCCTGCAGAATCTTATAAACATCTCTTGCCTTGGCGTCAGGTGTCTTTGATGATCCATTGACAGGGTCTTGTGGACTGAAGAGCAGAGGTGAAGAAGTGACAGGACTGCTGGAGCGAGGGCTTTGAACTGGGGTACTCCTAGGGCTACCGGATCGAGGACTTCCCCCACTGGAGGGGCTCCGACCCCCACGACCATTCTCAGTCCGCTGCCCACTGACCGACCGCTGCCTGGTGTGCCGTCTGGACCGTTTCATCTGATTCACACATGCGTCGATAACACCCTGGAACTGAAACATATTAGCCGCTTCTAACATTGTCTTAATACGGTCATTCCCAATCTTCAAAGTTGATGTGTACGCATAGTCGACTAAAGCTTGCACGACGACCATATCCACTCCTCGCATCTCGATGCTCTCATGCTTAGTCAGGTGGCTTCTCACGCCCAGCATGTCACGGAAATAAGGACTGCTCGCAGCTAAGATAACCCTATGACACTGTATCTCTCCTCCATAGAAAATAAGAGCTATATCGAGGAGTTTCTTCTCCTCTCTCATACGCGCAAGCTTCGCTAGGACAGCCGTAGCTTTACTCGAAGGCAGCGAGTCTGAGCTCCCGTTTGAGCTACCTGACGCGCTCGACCTGGCCCCCGGGGATCCTGACCGTCTAAATGTGCGGTCAACCCTCGGTGGGATCTTCAGTGCCAGAGACGCTGTTGCCTCACATCCTCGTTGAGAGCTCTTGAGTGGTGACTTGCGAGTGGTGCCTGAGGATTTAGGGCTACCGGAGGAGGTTGACGATGAGCTTAGTTCTTGGTGGTAGGATGCAGGGCGAGGTCGACGTGATGGGGAGGTCCTGCTCTTCACTGCGGCTGGAGCCTCCGATGCTCGTAGCTTCCCGAGGCTGCTTAGTGGTGGATCCGTCATGGTTTAACTACCTACAGAAGCAAAAGAGAGTTCACACATTTTAAGATTTGAAACTAACAAGAGTATTCTGAACACTTGGCAACAGAAAAAGTGTCGATGCGGTAATCAGAGACTGCGAACCGGGATGCAATGTTTTTTTTCGTCACTACGAAATTGCCACTTTTGTAGTGCTTTTCAAAAGGGATTTTGACTTCTTCCAAGTCGATTCAAAAAAGGAATTTTTAAAAATCTTTTACCTTGCTGGTAAATCTCTTGTTATAAAACTGTCAATGTTTCGATTTGAATGCTCCAATTGCCTTCAGTAGAATATCAAAATGTGGCTCATCAAACACTTGCACGGCACAGGCTTGTTTATTTACTCACCATTCACATTTGCTCCCAAAGGAATAATCCAACACTTTTTATGCATTCTAAAATCTTACGAGAAAAAAATCTATATTTATCCTGACCTTAGTATGAACATAGAGAAATAAAGACTGTGTGTTAACAGCCTTCATAAGAAGGAATTGTAAATGTCACTCTGGAAAGGTGGCCACCCCCAATTTCGTCGGCTACAAACATTATGCAAAAACCGTTCTTGACAATCGAATCTCGAGGTAGTTTTGGAAACGAAGTCGAAGGTCGAGATAATAATCATGCTTCCATGAAAAATACACAAAATACCTCCACGTTCATGAATGTGGTAATATCTGCTCCATAAATAGTGAACCGTTGCTGGATCAACCATGGAGGAAAAATCAACCTACTTTTCAGTCGATTACAAACACTGTTCTTGACATTTGAATCTTGAGTTGTCGGAAACGAACTCGAAGTTCGAAAAACGCATAATATGGTTCCACGAAAAATGCACAAAATACCTTCACGTTCATGACTGTGAGTGTCTGCTCCATTAATAGTGAACCGTTGCTGGAATTCAACCTATAGGTGTACGTACAGTTTACACTCGGTGACTCACCATCTTCTGACGATGTTTATATCGTATCTCCACGTGTTCAATATTTTCATTCCTTTATCAGTAAATACTTTGAACATCGGAATCCAAACTTCACACAGTCGACCAAAAACAATCAATTGTTAAAATAACTTGTCCGATATGATATGTTGGTGTGTCTGTGTCCCCCCCCCCCCCCCACACCACCAAAAGACACCCCTCCCCAAACAAACAAAAAACAAACAAAAACACCCTCAAAATCAAAATTAAAAAAACAAAGTTGTTTCCCATACTTTAAAACACTCTTTTCCTCTAGTACCGAAGTATATATACATGTATACCCCCTTTGAAATCCTCGAAAGATTTCCTGACACTCTTACTTAGAACCAAATAAAGGGAGTTACATCAATGCCACATCGAGAACCTAAAGAATTATTATAGTGTCATATTAACTTGTCAAAAAATGAAATAAAAACATGTTGCTGTTCTGACAGGTTTTCAATTATAGGTGAGGTTTTCGGTAGCACAATAAATTATCTCTTTTAATTATGGCAGTGGTTCTGAAAAGGACCGGTGGTTGACAACTCACATCACAACACTTATGGTGTAATTTCTGAATTTCTGGAAATTAACATTTTCCGGTACATTCTAAAACCGCGAGCTTCGGTTCTTTAATTTCCTTTCTCTTTGGCCTAGCACCTGTTCAAATTGTAAAGCCCCGATACTCGTGTGTCGGTGAATATTTCTCACGCATTGCCAATTGTTGAACGAAACGAAGAATGCCAATTTTCTCTGACCCTAAAATCCACGAGCCTTTTGAAAAAAAAAAAAAAAACAGCGCAGATCCCGCCAATTTTGACGCTCATGGCGTGCGAGCAATATAGTTAGTCTTGGTGCAAGACGTTCTTGTTGAGTTTAGTGAAACCAGTGCCGTGCAGCGCGGAGCGTGGAATCGCGGTAGTTATAAGTGAACAACAACAACGAATTGCACCAAGACTAAAGACGTCATGTCACTCTCACGATGACGCAGAAGTCTAGCCGTAGCTGTAGCCACTCGGCCATTTTACCCCTGATCACTTGGCTATCACTTGGCTATTGAATTCCCTTCAGTTCCTATCCCCTTGCTGCCAAATTATAGCACATCAAGCTAAATCAATCACAAGAACCGTTTTTGATTATTAATAAGAAGTTACCCTTTTGTTGGGGCAAGCAAAATGATGAAAGTTAACTGAAGTGGGAATAAACTGGTCGACCGAGTCTTCGGTGAAGACTTGTAGATGATATTCGAGTACAATCTGGGGGTCTGTGATCATCCCTGAGGATATTATTCCAATTAGCATTGTCTATAGTCCAGGGATTTGTAGAGTCTGCAAATCAGACAGGACTGATGACTGCTTCAGCTGTACAAGAGCAAAGATCACCACAGTACGGGAAACTATATTACTTCTGAATCCTGATTGAGCGGAATGCTTAAGATGGTCGTCAGATCAGATACTTAACATATTCCTTCTCCAGGGAAGAAAAATGCCCTACCTCAGGCCGACATCAATTTGCAGAATAATGTCACTACTGATGCTCTTCTAATGCATTTAAATCAGTGAAGAGCATTTTAAACGAGCCTGGGAATTGATATTATTTTAGACGTGAAAGAAATGTTTCCCGCCTTTTTGTGTTTACTCCTAACTGACACAAGTTGTCAAAAAAGTAGACCTACATCCACCACCTACTTGTTCTTTACCCCAAACTTATAATTATTTGGGAATTTTTTTGACCGTTATCATTTAAACATGAATTTTTAAATTTATTATCAATTATTTTCATGAAATTATTGCAGACATAATGTGAGCAGCCATTTTCCCGCCTTTTCCTTTGATTCTTCGGCTGACCTGAGTTGCGAACATAAAGTGCATCCACCACAACTTTACACCTTACTTTAGAAATAATTTGGCCATGAGTTATCACTCAAATAATATGTCAAATAATCGATTTAAACATCCGATGCACCAGCAGACAAAACACAATATCCAATCAATAATTTTCACCACAAATAAAAATATCAAGATAACCTCTGTAATTTTGAGTACAAAATTATACTAATCGATCGGCTTATCCGAGGCTCCACAGGGCTTGTCCCTGGGCGGTGCAAAGGCACCAAACTACCGGCTGGGTCTTTTGATCGTATCCGCCGAAGGTGTCAAAATGCCGTGAACCGTGAACATGAATCACACTTATTTTTAAGTGCAAAGTGATTGAAATTATCCATCTGTATAAAGGTGCGTTACTAATCCGCAGCTGTCAGTTGAGTGTTGATGAGAAACAAAGTTTGTGTTGTTAGATTTTTTTTTGCTAAAAATATTAATAATTTGCGCAATGAATGTTTTGAAAGATCACTGTTTGGGTTCAACACTCATCGAAGCTTCAAACGCACAACCGCATCTCATTTTCTTTAGGGGCAGAGGTTGTCCATGTAAAGCTAAATACAAATTCAGTAAATCTCTAAAGCTTTGTACACGGTCACGGGGATGGTTGAAAGGGGGCGTGGCTCAAAACCGTCCACCAAGAAAGAGGTCCAGATAGACATTCAGAAGACAAACAAGGGCAGGGTACATCTCCAAATCTGACTAATAGAAAACACACCCTAAGTGATGCAAAGAAATTCAAGTCATCTTGTGTATTTTTGTAAAATTGGTTCTACGCATTTTTTTCATAGACTTGTGTCGTTGTGATAAAATTCAAACACTTACAGTTCCAGGAAAAGACATGTAAGAATCTTTTCTTGAAGGAATTTGATAGTTCTTAGACCAAAACAGAGGTTAGATATGTCTTGATGCGCTCTCCTGAAAACGAACTGAGAATACTGCTTAGAACGTCGCGACTTTATGATATAACTAAAGAATATAGGCTGGTACCAGTATACTTTTATGAGAAGAGGATTTATATTGCCAATGTGAGTGCGGGCATTCCGACGAAAACAGTGCAGTGAGGACCATTTTGTTTTTTCGACATATAAAATCAATTGAATTACACTGCATAATCTTTACGCTGATTGCTTTTTTGTATGGGACCACTTCAATGTACAAACTCATCGATACCAAAGCCCCCTTGTTAATTACAGAGCATAATAAGCTCGTAACGTACAAGTGACTTGTAATAGACCGGCATCTTCCCCATTGAATCCTGCACATGCTAATTATACATGCAAAACTAATTATTTTCCTTTATAGTGCATGGTAAACTTATGAGTAAATATTGGTTTTAACTCAAGGTCTTCCATCAAATCATACTAATTAACCATTTTAACAATTGGTATGTTCATTACAGACAGACATTCTTATTCATTCTTTAACATCCTTTTGCGGTCGCATTTGGGTCATGGAAAACAGAAATACATGATAAGAAAAAGCAGATGAAATCTCTTAGAGAAGGATTCAAACCCACAAACTTTGCATTGCAAGAGCATGTATTACACCAGACTACCAAATTTGCCCGATTGCTATAGCCTGATGCAGACTGCAACGATGTGAGATGTTAGTTTTGAAAGGGTAAAAAAAAATCTTAATTTCAAATGCAAAAATACTTTTCTGTGAATATTCCATTAAGAAAACACATTTACACTGACACGAACTGCGACCTGTGCTTGGATTAAGAACTGCAACTTTGCCCCTTCCTCTGGAGGTATGGGAGATTTTTCTAGCTATGTACAAACCATTTCATTTGCACATTGTTTGTACAATCTTCCCACTGCATATTGGTTATTTATACCACTCTATGTTTTCACATTCCATTGAAAACACATTTACACTGACACGACATGCGACCTGTGCCTGGATTATGAAATGCAACTTCGCCCTTCCTGTGAAGGTATGGGAGGTTTTTCTAGCTATGTGCAAAAAATCATTTCATTTGCACATTGTTTGTACAATCTTCCCACACCATCTCGGTTATTTATACCACTCTATGTTTTCACATTCCATTGAAAACACATTTACACTGATGCGACCTGTGCTTGCATTAAGAACTGCAACTTCGCCCCTCCCTGTGGGGGTATGGGAGATTTTTGTAGCTATGTACAAAATCATTTCATTTGCACAATGTTTGTACAATCTTCCCACAGCATTTTGGTTACTTATACCACTCTAGTCTATGTTTTCACATTTTTTTCATCATTCGCTGTCGACATCAATATTTGTGCTGGTGCTCTGCAGTTATTTAATGTGAACCCAGAGACCTACTTACCAAGTTAAAACCTGTTGGATGGAAGCAGATTTCATTCTCGACGGTACAGAATTCCTCTCCAAAAACAATCCATGACACCTTTAACAGCATGTCTGTGTTGCACGATGCGAAAACATCATTTTAGTTCCTGTATTTCATTATGGTCCTGATGTCATAAAATCCTAGAAAATAGAGCTGTTTTTCTCACTGATAAGTCCTAAATGCGGAGCATAAAATGCAAAGGTGCGGTGGATAACTGAATCTGACATACTGCAGTCTAGAGGGTCACCGCGCATGTAAAAAAACATCTTCCATAATTACCGGGATTGAACTGGTCTTTGGGAGAAACGGTCACCGGGCTGCAGGTTGAAAAACACGGCATCCTTGAATTGACCAAACAGCTGTCTCATCCTCGATGGGACAATCGTGAAATTGCGCGGTCAATTGGAAGAGATGGTGAGAAAAACGAAATGAGCAGTTGACCGGATGGTGTTGTTCACACGATTGTCAATGGTGATCGCGCGGCCTTAGTAAAGGGCGCTGTTTATAATGAGATGCGCAGTTTGTGATGATGCATACATTATGCAGGATGTGTGTGTACATGTACATCCATAGAATGCCATACTGTGTCTTGTAATGAAGTTACCTGTCTGTCATGTACATTTTGTGCAATGGACTAAGTAAGCGATGCTGTCATTTCATTTGGTTGGTCAACGCGCATTCATCCAAAACGTAATTAAAACAATACTAAACCATGGATAAACTGCAAATGTAGGCCTATATATTTAGAATGGATAAAATGAAAGAAATTTTCAAATAAACCGTAAGGGTGGTTTTTCGACGACGAGTCACTTTTCCTCTTGAGGGGATTGCCCCCGGCCAATGGCTGTTTATGATTAATGCAGTATGTTGAACAAACATTATTATGGAAATATTGCACGCGAGAATCCGGAGAATGACGTAATGTCGCGCCAACCAAAAGTGATTATTATACTTCAACCGAACACGTTTTTGGGGTTTTTTTTTTTTACTCGCACTTTGAACCTGTGTTTGTGTACGTGGGTTTAATCTCTCATTATTATAATATCCCGACCATTCGGGGTGGAGGCTCACACGCAGAAAGCAAAATATAGCTCAGTTTTCAACTTTTCTTTTCAAACTTAATCATGTAGGTCTATCAAGGTCACGTGTTTACGTCGATAACGACGTGCTAAGTGTACTTCTGTTTCCATAGTATTAGTAGAGATTTTAAGGAAAAGAAAACTTTTTGTTTTGTAAACCATTCGATTGTTTTGAATGTAGATATTATATAATACAATAAAACTAACATGTGAACATTTCATTTCAAAATGTTGTAGCATTTTTTTTCCTTCTAGATATCGCCGAGAATCCAGAGCGGTCACGGTCTATAATATTTCAAAAACCAATGACGCACCTAGAAGGAAATTAAATATAATTTAATATATATTTAAGTCATGGCCGTGTAAAGCCTTTTATGAAAGCCTAGGCCTACTTGAAAGAGTTATTTTTTAGCGACTGACCATGAAATGCTTTCACACATCCGTCCTGAATACAAGATTTAAATTTTAATTTGTAACTATAGCAACTCAATCTCAAATTCAAACCTCGGTTAATATATAATATTAAAGGGAAACTGACAGGGTAAAACTTTAACAATCTTGGGTTGAACAAATTTGACTAGAGTGGGACTTGAAGCGAACTCCGAATTAACGTACCGGCGCTCTATCCTACTGAGCTATGTTGGCGATCCCTCTTTTGTCACTATCTTTGGCCGGCTTCAGTGCCAATCAGCAACTATAGTAAAACTGCCGTTAGTCATCAGGGATCACTAGAAAACATGGGATAAGTTTTGACACATATGTTGAGATCAAAAGGGTGGTTGCATGGTTGGTTTAAATTGAAGACATTGCCAAATTTACAAATTAAAATATCGGTCTATACGTTGTTTTGTCGTCGATCGCATATGAAAAAGATTTAATAAAAAACTTTCTGTTAAGAAAAGAAATTCACTTTACGCCTGTTCGCCTTTTGACAAAGTGGTTCCGCCACTTGTTTAACAAAAATTTCCAAATACACTCGTTGCTCGCTTCTATAGGTACAAACCAATTCAACGTCTTAATTTAATACCCGGACTTTCAAATCACAAAATTAAAATAATAAAAAATCAGACTTAACATTTTACCTTCGAAAGCATCAGCAACGTATATCCTTCTGCATGGTCCGTGTTTGACTGAAAACAAAAATAGCAGCCAGTCTCTCTAAAAAAAATGCACCTCAGTCTAAAAGTTCGCGACCAAACAAACCACAATGAAAAGCTACAGGCAACTGTTGGAATCGCAGACATGGGTTCACCATTTTGTCCTTTGCTAACCTCTCTTTTTATCTACTTGACCTGCTTAACCCTTGTTGCCATTCAACGATACGTAATTTCACTCTGGAATGTTTATGTTTTTGGTTGTCGCGTCAAATTATAAATGTGAATAAATGAATTTTCCACCTGGATGGCTTTCAATTGGAAGTGGAAATGTTTGGGCAGTTCAAAAGGCTTTACACAACTGGTGAACTGTTTCCTTTTGAGATTATGTCATTGCCAAGATGTCTAGAGAAATACAATTATTTCAATGGTTTATAAATAGATATTTCATACGAACCCAGAACCCATAGGCCTCTCAAGGGTGCGGAAGAGAGGACAACTTGGTTGGTCCGTTTTATGACAAGGGGGGGGGGGGGGGGTAGAACTCTACCATGACGGTGCCAGGGTCATTGCTGAAAAACAGGCCTGAAAATTGGATCAGTGAGTCCGGGTGTGTTGAAATGATGCATCAATACATTTTGGTAACCTCTTGAGTCATAGAAGTAGATGAAAGAGCACAACTTATTTTATTTTGAGAACAATACCAAAACAAATTGTATACCATGCAGACTTTAAAAAAAGTCTGAATTCTGATAGAAGTCCAGATTTCCCATCCCTGCATGCACATTATTGAACCAGACAACAATACATTAATATCGTCTGACACCACAGTGTGCATTATTAATAATGCATGCTGATTCAAATCTAGACCAAACGTGGGCCAGACTATTTGCCCCACAGCCTCACTTTGGTTACACTGATTCAAATATGAAAAAAAAAACAAGATGGCTGCCACAAGATAAAAGGTGTTAATAACCTCAGTGCAACGGTCAAAAGCAGAATGCAAACAAAAAAATCTTATCGATTTTTGTTATCAAATTATTTGCTGCATAGTGGAATTTAGTTTGTAAATAGTTTTAAAAACCGAATTGTAAATTGCGGAAACAACTCTACCAAGCAAAGCATAACTAATTCAAAATAAACATTTGCTTCACAGCGTGAAACATTACACCTCCGAAACCAAGTTGAGCATGAACTTCAGTTGAGTCCAACCTTTCAATTTATAGGTCATTTGTTGATAAAAGTAGGCCTACTGTGAAGATCAAATACATGGCTCAATTTCATAGAGCTACTTAAGTAGAAAGCTTTTTTAAAATTCTACTTAGCAGAAATGAGCAGGATACCGATCAGAAATTGTACACGTGGCATGGTAGTTTGGCTGGTAAGCACACTTTTGTTGTGCTTAGCTACTTTTTGTGCTTGAGGACTCGATCGCTCTGTGAAATTGGCCCAAGTTACAAATCTTATTATGACTGTCAGTCTGATTTTATGACGTATGCTCGTCTGTCCTTGCTGTTCTGTTTGTTTGTTTGTTTGTTTGTTTGTTTGTTTGTTTGTTTGTTTGTTTGTTTGGTTTTTGTTCTGTCGTTTTGTGTGTTGCTGTTGGCTGACTGATGTTGTGTTGTTTGTGGGGTGTGGGTTTTAGAAAGTTTGATAATGAAGTTTTCAGAATTTTAGGACAGTTCTCTTTTTTAGTATTTGCACTCTCTGCATGGACGACACCTGGTCAAGATGTTTTTATTGTCCGCAGGTTAAAAAATAAATAAAAAATAGGCCTAAATAAACAAATAAATAAACAAACAATATTTGTATTTCAATTGAGCCATTAACACAACATTTAAGCGATGTACAAACTTTTATTCATCTACATAGACATTGCTGAGTTCAAACACATAACAAATAATGCATTCATTCTGTACGAAGGTGCATGGCAATAAATAATAAATAATAAGTTCTTATATAGCGCTTTATATAAGCGTCGCAAAACACTTATCATCATTTATTTCTAGACAGGTTCTTGAAGTGTTTGAATTCTGCATGAGACGCTTTCATGAAACACCTTGTAAGGGTTTACAAGGTGATGTGGTGCATTCAGCATCCACAGGCAAAAACACCGCCAAACCCCTTCTCTAGCCGATAAGTGCACTGTGTTATTTTACGTGCACTACACAACACACAGAACCAACGCCTTTACGTCCCTTACGAAGTACAACATGAATTCTCAAGTTGCAAATATTTCAATCTTTAAATTAAGTTTCAGTAGAACTAATACCGTAGCTCATAATCTGTCTGAGTTCGTAGCTTCTCAAATTAAATTCTTTGTTTAGTTAAATAAATAAATAATTTTCAAAATATAAAATGTAAACTTACTATAGAAATGAAAAGCTACAGGAAGTAAGATAATTTAAATATATTTGTTGATAAAATGTACAAATACAAAAATACATAAAATTAAATATTATTTCAACACTTTTGTTTCTAGGAATTTGGTTACCAGTTTGAGGCTCCTTCATGGGTTAACAATATTTGTCATAATTCATCAAACTGTTTACTAGTATAATTAAAAATGGATTTAAGGTGGTAATTTTTCAAAACAACGATTTCAACATTATTTAAGAAACTAAAGTTTGGATCAGGATTGAAGAATATATTCAGAGAGTATATATATATACAGAGCTATGTACAGTGCTACACAACTGTGTAAGAGTAAAAACCAAATGAGATATCAACACTATTGTAACAATTTTGGATGTTAATTTAAGAAAACAAGAAATGAGTTTGCCTTCTTGGCTGTTTATACCCCCTGTTAACAAGTGTCATTACATATAAAATATTTCATGGAATTTAATTTTGTTTAATGTTTTCTCAAAAGCAAAATGTAATTCAGTTTTAATTTTATTTCATATTTTGTTCTTCTTGAGAAACTAGAATAAACTTATGCAGAATGCTTACCAACTAAAAGGACTTGGTATAAATGCAAAAAAGTTGATGGCCTGACGTTTGAATTTGAGCACGACTTCTACCAACCACTCTTGTAAGCTCTCGTTTCTTTTTGTTAAAATTGTTCTCATCTGCATTTTCCAGCTAAATGGTTTCGACTGCGATGATGGGGAAGTGAGTAGTTGACTATACTAGATATACAAGCACTTAAAAAAAAATTATAACAAGTAAGGTGAATAAACTTAAAATAATATCCAACCGCAACAGCAGTTTCCTGGCCACACCACAATTACTTTATCGGAATTTACATGTCAGAATGTTTGTCAATTTAGGACAGTCCCACGTATCTACATTCTATTGACATCTCGTAATGCACGCTCGCCCCATACAAGAAAACAAAAGCCACTAGTAAGTGCACAAAAGGCAAACAAGACGGTTATTTTGTCAAGATCAAACAAATTTTGTGACACAGAAACAACTTTTATATACCAATATACAGTAGTGTGAATTCAACTTTATACAATATTTCAAAAATATTTCAATATTTCAATAACTACAAGTACATTTAATTTATAGAATTAGAGGACGGAGAATGCTGCGCTCAATTGTCATCTGTGTCTGCTATGCACGCCCTCTATGTCAACTGTGAACATAGCGTATCAATACCATGTGACCCGTCTGTATAACAATATTAACCAGGGCCCAATTTCATAGAGCTGCTTTTAGCACACAAATTTGCTTAGCATGAAATTTCTTCATTGATAAAAACAGGATTACCAACCAAATTTTCACGTGATTTTCAGGATAAGCAAACAAGAGCTGAGTACCAGTAGCAAGCAATATGCAAAAAATGGAAATTTGGCTGGTAATCAAGGAAGAGATTTTATGCTAAGCAAATTTTGTGCTTAGCAGCTCTATGAAATTGGGCCCAGATCAACCAACAGAAAAGTTTGAATTTGCCATACAGGTAAAAAAGTAGCCAATATGAATGGCCTCAATGCAGGGCCCAGTTTCATGAAGCTGCTGAGCAGAAAATATTGTTTAATAATTTGCTGCTAAGCAGAAAAGAGCAGGATACCAGTCACAGATTGTACAGGTTGAGTGGTAACCTTAAAATGTTGTTGTGCTTAGCTAAAAAAAATTGCTTAAAATTGGGCCCAGATCTGCAAAGATAGCTACAGCATTCCATGGGTTCTGTTTCCACAAGGTAAACATGGTAAATTTGAACAAAATATAGTAATAACAACAACAGCACTACGCAACAAGATTATACATTCATTATTCGTGAGTAAACACATCATGCATTATTCATGAGCACACACATCATTTTGGTTGGACAGAAAGTACTTTCCTAAACAAAAATTGGGAAAATTTAGGTTCCCGTTTAGTACACCATGAAAAAACAAAATATACTGCTGTAGCAGTATATTAATGAAAGGAAAAACTCTTAAAAAGCCAATAAACAAATGGACCCTATTTTTACATTTTGCAGCCATCCCTGCCCGTCAAAAAAAACCTTTTTTTTCTCAGTATTTTTTGCAATGCTGATGACGCCTGGGCCCAATTATTTATGCATATGTTGAGATACACCAAGTGAGAAGACTGGTCTTTGACAATTACCAATAGTGTCCAATGTCTTTAACTCCAATCTCTAACTCGGGTTCCCCAAGCTTAGTGCTTATTGCCTACCTGAGCTTCCAGCCAGCAAGCTTGTTCTCTGGGAGCCCAAGCAAGGTAGAGTCCAAAGAGGTCGAGGTAACCTGACTTATGTAAACATACGAAGGGACACTGGTTTTGTGACAGCTGGAGAAATATCTACATGTATGAGGGACAGGGGGATCTGTGGACAACTCAGTCGTAACATCATTGACCGAGGACACCTTTTTGTAAAATAAAAGAATGATTAAAGAAACTTCACGCGGTGAGTTTCACGTCATCTTTTGTCGTTGAAATGTCTTCAGCCAGACCCTCCACTTCGGTGTCGTTATGAGATGTTTCCGGATCACTTTGAGACCTTGGGTAAAAACAAAAACATAAATAAATTAATTCTGATAACAAATTATAAAATGGTTACTTTTTCTTCAGCTATGCCACGCATCTGGAACTCTCTACCACTTAATCTTAGATCTCGTCTTTGTACCACAAAATTCAAATCTCTTCTCAAAACTTATCTTATGTCACAGGTTTTCAAGGACTAATTTTGTTGTGTCTGTTTTTCTTTGTTTCGTTTTCGTTTTGGTTTTTAGTTTTACTGCGCATTGAACACCCAGCAGGGTGGATATGTGCGCATTACAAGTCTTATTATTATACTATTATTATTATTATTATTATTATTATTATTATTATTACTATGTTCCGGCACCCTTACATGTATTCTCCTAACAGTAGTCCCAAGCCCTAGCATGCAAATCATGAGGGGTTGTTGAAAAACAAGGGTGTCGAAAGCATCAATGAATTAAATTAATGATAAAATTAAAATGCGATGTATGAAATCAATCAGCCATTTTGATATTTCATTGCATAAAATTCTTCAACTATTTCATAGTTTTGTTCCTGATTACAAAATATAAAAAATTTAAAAGAAGAAAAGAATAAACTCATTTTATAAATATAGCAGTACTCAACAAATGCAATATATTTTCCATTCTCATGATAAAAAAAATAAATTGCTGAAACAAAAGAAGATAGGATATTTATAACTTATAGCAAAATGCAACAAATGCCTTCAGAAGCCATAGTGGCTGCAAGTGGCTGGTACCAAAAAGCCAATGGCGGCCACAAATGGCTCCCAGATTTGACCTACTTCCACTCAACTAAAAAGGGCAAAGCAAAGGTTCTGAATTTACATTTTCCATTGTTATAGAGTCTACGTCTCTAACATAAAATAAAAAAACTCTACTCCGGGGTAATAGAATAAAGAAAGACAGTTCTCTAAAGAACAAACTCTACCTGGCAAGTATGTACACACATGGTGTTACCGCAAACCAAATATATATTGATACCTCATCATGCAAAGCCTCAAATCACATAAACAAAATGTTGTTTCATATTATTTTTCAAACATTTACAGAGTGTCGTGGCGAATGGGTCAAGAGCATCGACTCAAGTTTTGATTGCTGAGTGTGGGTTCGAATCCTGGTCTTGATACTTGAGTTCTTGGCCAAGAAAATTTACTTTAATTGCTTCTCCTTAACCTTCTCTGGTTAATTAAATATCAGTGCAATTAAATATTACATATCTTTAATAGAATAAATTCATTCTCACATTACACTACCGGGAAAAATGAAAGTAGAACAAATGAAACAGATAAAATACAAATATCATGAGCCAAACTTCTCAATAAATGGTTTTACCAGTTTATAATGAAACAAATGAAATGAGATAACAGAAAATAGGTACTAAAGGAATAACAAGTTTACAGTTAGTAGATGTTAGTAGTAGATTTCCTAAATGCTTACAAGCTTACATGTATTATACAGGATTAGTAGATCTGACAAAATAGTTGCAGACAGCGTTATGCTTTGTATGATCAAAAGTAAACACGAAACAAAAACCAGAGAAAATTTAGGCTTGATCCATTGTGGGAGTCGGGAGTAAATAGTGACAGACAATGGGACAATTTTCAGCATCTGCACACTATATTTTTAATTTTGGGCGTAACAACTCAAATCAGAATTCATTTCGGGAGAGGGAAATATTTCACCCAATCAAATGGTTCTAGTATGAACTTTATAATCAGTACGCTTTCAGACTGAACTTAAACAGTGTTTTGTATCCCTTACCATTCCTGTATAATACATTTAATAGACAAGCAACGGTCATAGATCAGGCAAAAAATATCAATTTGGGGAAGAAAATATTACTTTCTGATACTGAAACCAATGAACAGTCAGCAATGTCGCTTGTTAAACTCGATGTATGTGAGCCTGTAAAGAGAATACAGTAATATCGGATTGTGGGTTCGAATCCAGGTCATGGCATGTATTGCTATAATTACTTCTCTTCACCCAGTGGTATAAATGGGTACCTGCGAGGGTAGAGGTTGATATTGTGTATGAACAAGCCACTAGCGCCATACAGCAGCCCAGCCCCCGATTTCAAGAAACTTAAGCAACTGCGTCAGTCCACTTGCGCAACATTTATGGCACAACCTACGCCATAAACGTTGCGCAAGTGGACTTACGTAGTTGCGTAAAGTTTTGTGAAATCGGCTGCAGGGCTGTATACTCCCCAGTGAGCTGAGAAAGATTCATTGAATGTTATTGGCCCAAACACCAGGGCACTAATGTAAAGCGCACTGAGACGTTATTGTGAAATGCGTTATATAAGAACTAGTTAATATTATTAGTATTATTATTATTATAATTATTAAACAAATAACATGTCAGACGAAAAATAAAATAAAAACTTATAAAGAAACTTCGGCACTTAAAAGCCTGAAGGTTTGAAGTGGGATTTGACCTTGGGACAAAGAGGGGCTTCAAGGTCAAATTCAATTTTGTGATCCACTCATTTTCCAATAGATAGTGGGGAGAAATACTCACATAATCTGTTTCCAGTGTTGACATTCCAGTTTTAATTCCTGAACCTGTTTGTCGAGTGTATCTCGCTCACTGGAAACGGCATCTAGCTTGAAGACCAATTCTTTTATCTTTAAAAGAAAGTCGGACATATAAAAGATTTTTATTAATTAAATGTAATTATGCAAACTGCTACTATACTAGCCACCTCTAGCTAAACGGCAATGAAGTTAATAACGGGAGGTCCCCTTGATCCACGTAGTCCAAGCCAATTTCCTACCTTCTGAAATAAGCAGAACAGTTCTTTTTATTACTGACAAGTCTTCCAAAAAAATTGCAAAACAAGTTCTCAAAAGAACATAATCTACTCAGCAAGTAGATATACACATGGTGTTACCAAAGAAACAAATAAACATTGAGTTTTGTTGGTTGATGCTAAAGATTTGTTGTTTAGTTGTTGTTATTGTTTACCTTCTCATTCCAGTCGTTCCCCTCCTCATAGTTGCTGTTTATTTCCATGGCAACTATTCCATCAATTTCGTCATCCAGCATTCCTTCGTTCTTAAGAAGCTCCCTTAAACTCGTCTTTTCTAGCTGGATTTCTTTGTCGATTTCAAGCAGCTCATCCTCTTGGCTAAAACAACAAATCAAGAATGTAAAAGTGTCACATTTTTAAGGAATTATATGAATGTTCTTCGAGGATTTGAAACTTTGCATGGTGGAATTACGACCTAGTAAGGTTTCTGGAGGAGGCTAAGAGGTTTCACTAACCTTTTCTGTAGCTCAATCATCTGCTGATACTTCTCATTCGCCATGGCGACCGCATCGTCGCGTTCCATCTCCGCCTCCTGTAAGTCTTGCTCCAGAATCTTAATCTCTTCCAGGAACTTCTGGTCGTCGTTCTCATTGCTGATCTGCGAGAGATTGTCCCCGTCTCCCTCTGAGCTGTGACTCGATGAAGCTTTCATGTCCGAAGGGTCCGGCTTCAGAGATAACCCATCATTCTAAGGAATTATGAACAAAGAATTGTAATAATTATTTTGTTTACATATATTTTTGTTTTAAGAGAGATCGCCGGTCATCACAAGGCCACTTCAAGATGAGAGCTTCACTTAATGGATTTGGGCAATGGATCCAAATCAACAGCCCCAGGGGCACGTTGCCACTAACGCATGGGCTGTAACAAACAGGGCAACCCCCTCGACGTTTTACAATAATGTCTCAATGGACTTTACATTAGTGTCTTGCAGCCAATTTCACGAAACGCTAGGATTAATCCTATCTCGAGTTAGGACTAGTAGTCCGTCCTAACTTAGGATGGGTTCAATGTGTCCTAACGTACATGTATAGGGATAGGGAACTTTACTCGTCCTAAGTCCTAAGATTAATCCTCAGTTAGGATGAGTTTGGTGAAATCGGCTGGTCATTGAGCCAGTAACATCCCTTTAATCTTTCCCAGCTCCCTGGGGAGTGTACAACCTCGGCAACCATAGCGCTCCAAAGGCTTTTTCATACACAATATCAACCTCTACCCTCCCAGGTACCAATTTATACCCCTAGGTGAAGAGAAGCAATTACAAATAAAGTATCTTGCTCATGGACACAAGTGTCATGACCGGGACCCGAACCCACACTCCCATGACTTTTTAACCACCAGAACTTGAAATTGGTGCTCTTAACCACTCGGCCATGACACCTTTAAAAGTTACTTATAGCAATTTCTTCAAATCAAGGGAAGTCACTGGAAAGAAAACTCCTGCAATAATAAATTATGTTCCGCTTCGGGATTTCTTTAAAATATGCAGAAGCTTACGAGGGAAATACAACCCCACCTTTTTCGCTTTGTTGTTTGTCACCGCTCCGCTGACCGTGTTTATCGTCACATGACTCCCCAATGAGCTCTTCATTTTCAGCGTGGATTGTCGCACGTTGCGCTCGGGTCTCATGAGGACGATCCAAAGCTTGGGTAGAAACATACAGATCAGGCCGGACGTACCGCAGGATAGGAAGGCAGTGCTGCAGATGATGGAGTTTGCAATGCCGGTTGTCGTGAAGTACGAAGCGAAAAAGATGAACCTGGAAGGACAGGGAAAAGATGGTACATCATTGGTCCTAGCAAGATCTTGAGCATAATAAAGATAACTTTTTATTGTAAACATATATATAGAGTTCCTTGCTAATTTGTTGCTTTATTTCCAAAAATATTCAACACTAAAGTTGAATATTTTTGTAACATCATTACAAACTGTGGCTATCTGTTTTTCTGCTTTGCATTTATGGAACTCTCACAAGCGACTTTTATTCATCCCTGTGAGGGAATAAAACTGAGAAAAATGGTTGATCATTTAGCATACATCGGCACATTTTTACCAATGCTAATTTTAACCCCTTTTTGATGTTATTTGTCAGGAAGGAAGTTGCAAATATAAAACAAAACAACTTTTGGAACTTTAATTTCCAACAAAAATATTTGTGAAAATTTCAACCCCTATTGGCCTTTTTTGTCTTGTTTCTCGTAACTGATATTCCGAGTTGCAACATAAATATTACCTCTCGTTAAAAGAGTCCTATTGAATAAGATAGTTATGGGCAAACCGCGCAATGTTTAATTTCCTACCATATCAAGCAACACGTGAGCATAGCGAAGCAAATCCCGCGAGAGTCGTTGAACTGCCCTGGTAATTTACGAGTCCTGAAGGCTTTGTACAAACACAGCATTGCTAGAAGAGCATTGTAACCTGCAGGAAAAATAATCAAAATCGAAAATTGGATACTCATTCATCAAGAGTTGAGTGTCTTATTTCCAAAATGTGACTGGACAACACCACTAATAACAAGAAGTCCCCTTGATCCATTAAAGCTAATAGTAGTCCCGGCCGATTTTCTACCTTCCGCCCAGGTAGTAGTTAAAAAGCAGGACAATTTTTTTTCAGATCTGAGAAGTCTCCTAAATTCCGAAAATCTACTCCACGGTAGTAAAGTAGAAAACAATAACAATTCTAATACCATTTATATAGCGCCTTTTCCTGAGATTACAAAGCGCTCAGAGAGTGACAGGAAAAAACAATATTGGGTATGCAATCAAAAACCAAGAGGAAAACCACCACTAGGCAAAGCCTGCAGCATTTAGCTGAGTAAGTCCCGCGAAAAGCCGGTCTCTCTTTGACTAGAAAGTCTAGAACTGGTGGCCAAGCAAGGCGACATTTACTGATTGAAAAAGAATGTTTTCAGAGCAAGACAGTTCTCTAAAGAACATTATCTACCTAGCAAGTAGACAAACTAAACAAATGTATTGTTTTCAGCACTTTAAAAAGAAATAAATGTAAAAAAAATCATCAGTAAAACCATGTCTAGGCATATGGTTATAATTATACAGAAATGAAAGGTCTGTAAAGGATTAACCTGCATCTGCCTCAACAGAAATAAATTCAGCCATTACTGATTAATTCTGAACTCACCGATAGCAACGGAGGGCCCGAGATATGACGAGTATTGACACTGCAATAAAGTGAACTCAGGATCAGAGTAATCCAGCGCGGCGACCCCTGGCTCTACCTGAAACCAAATCACTTGAAGAGCGATCTGGATGGCTACGATCCCAAACGCAAACATCAGCTGGTACTAAAATAGAAAAAGCGGATGAGACGTAACGAGATGAAATTGTAATCATGCAAAATTTAAAAATTTAAACAAAAATGTTGGGGTTAAACAAAGAAAAATTTACTAGAGCGGGATTTGAACCTGTGACCTCTGGGTATCATGCTGGCACTCTACAAACTCTAGCCCTTTTGACAAAATAGAGAAATCGCTAACATAAGGTTCATGTTAATATTTTCTTGTAGAACAACAATTGCTTTTTAAATTAACCCTTGTAGAACAATAATCGTTTTTCTAAAAAACCTCACCCTACCTGGATATTAAGGAACATAGATGGCGCTCCATCAGACAGTTTCCGATTAAAGATTCTTGAGATGCGATTTGTCTTGGTGAGTAATGCACCGACGTAAACCGAGAAACTCGCGCCCATCACGAGGATCTTGGCGCTGCAAATGATGTCTGTTGGCGTGGCGATGAAGAGAAAAGTACAACAATAATTCATTGCGATGCCGAGTAGAAGAAGATAACTGAGTTCTGTGCTGGTCGCTTTTATAGTTGCAGAGTTTCTATGTCTGTACATAAATCAAAATTAAGAAAGAAAAAATAACTTAATCAGGTGAGGTTTTGCAATAGCACCATGTGTAAATCTCTTTTGAATAATAATAATAATAATAATAATAATAATAATAATAATAATAATAATAATGCATTTATAATGCGCCATCTATCTAGTGTACAAGACCCTATTCCGAGGCGCAGAACAAAAAACAATACATACAACAAAAAAGAAACGTAGAACATAATACAAAATTATACAATGAATAATCTACTGTCAAGACATGTAATGAGCTAAGTGTAAGAGGATTTAAATAAATGAATAGTGTTGGTTCTGTGAAGAACCGGTGGTTGACAACTCAACGTTTCGATCAGTATGCTCTGATTGCCGTCAGGAAATGTACAGCGTAAAAACAACCTTTGATCCCACAAAAGTGTGAACCTCGTTTTGCACGAAGGATGTATGACATCTTGAACTATGGGTGAAGTCCAGTCATCAGCAATCCTTCATTATTGTATAGACCGTATTGAATATGACGTCACCGTTCAAATATCTTACCTACAAGATTGCGTCTGTGCACGTGTGCATGCGTGTCTGCGTTCATGTGCCGTAGAAATTAAACCGGGAATGTTGCGTGCTTTGCCTTTGATGATTTACATGCTTGGACGCGCATACGGTTTGCCCTACAAGATGGCGACTTTTCGTAGCAAAAAGGGGTTATTCAATACGGTCTATTCATAAACAAGCTACTTACTGGATGTAAACTAGGAGAGAAAAACCCGTGACTAAGAGTCCGATGGATGTAAGAATGCTGAAGACAATAGCCACTGGGTCCTTCCATTGGAGATAAATGACTGGGTTGACCAGACAGACTGTCCTATTAGCGTTAACTCTCTCTCCATCTTTACAACTTGTACATTGCATGGAATTCTGAGATGTACTGATGCTAATACCTGCAAGGCCAACAAGAAAGTGATGTTTGAAGCTTTGCATGGTGTAAAGGATAAGAATAAATTTTAAATAACAGTAAACTTGCGGGTACAACCTGTATTCAATTTCTTTTGAGGAAGTGTTGGCTCTGAAAAAAGCCAGTTTGGTCTCATTGTTTCGAACAATATTAGCCTTTTGAGGTATGGTGGACACTATACGAGTACACCCTGTGATTTAGGTATAAACAGACAAATTTACCCAAACCTATTAGTGTCCGCCATATATCCCCTGCTCGTTTTCAGGAGAAAAAAAGAACAAGAAAGGACATTTTTTGTAACAACCACAGGTATAGATTTTGAACTACTTTTCTTACTTCATGTGTACCAAAGGCCAATGGCTATTTTTATTATAAGGAACGGCTATTTCGGTGGGTAAGCAGTTTGCAACAGCAAGTTCTATTTTTTTAGTTTGACGATCCGCATACCTTCGCATGGGTAGCATTTCCAGCAGCATTTGTGAGTTTGCAAAGTGATGAAATTTCCAGCCGGACAATCCGGTGAACATCTTGACAATGGGGGCGTTGTTCCTGCCTGCCAAACGACTTCTTTCCACTCGGTAAACTTCTTCACTGGATCCCAGTCAGCGACTCTCACAAATGAAAACTCACTCTCACGTTCCTGAATTAAAATGAAGTACATTTTGTAGAATGAAATCTTTAAAAAAAAATCTTTGATAATTCTGTTATGATGAAATCTTTCATCTGGGCATGTCTCTTTGTGTTTGTTTTTCTAAATAGCAAAACTATAATAAACATGTGGTGTCCAGTTAAAGGCACTGGACATGTTTGGTAATTGTCAAAGACTAGTGTACATGTATCTCAACATATGCATAAAATAACAAACCTGTGAAAATTTGAGCTCAATTGTCGTCCAAGTTGCGAGAAAATAACGAAAGAAAAAAATGCCCTTGTTGCATAACTACTTCAGAGGGACTCCTTTTCTACAATGTTTTTTACTATCAATAGCTCTCAGGTCATTAACAAATGATTTCAGTGGGTTTTACAATGACAGTTAAAAACCTTTTCTATCTGAACTATCAGTCGACTAAGCAATTGTCAAAACACTTGGTAGGATGCTCGGGATAAAAAGAGAACACTATAGCCAGTCTAATTCACAGTCATAAAACAGTGAGGGAATGAAAAAAAAAAAAATAAAAAATGTATATTACAGGTTAACGCACAAGCGCGAGTGGAATACGGACAAGTATATGGCTTCTGCGTCCATTATCCAACGAGGCTGAAGCCCGAGTTGGATATATCATGCCTGTTAAAGGATAATTAGTATAAATAATCTTTCTTATCAGGCAGAATGAAAATTTCCAACCCCCTCCTCCATCTCCCTGACGACTATCAGTGCTAATAACAGTCATTTTTCATTAATCACTGCATGAAACCGGTAAGTCAAATATTCAGTACGAAAGATGCTCACATTTTGGCCATGATTATTTGTTAAATTTCATCACATACACACATCACTACGAGAGCAAAGAATGTGTAGGTTATCAAGACACTGTTTGCCGAGTGGCGTCGTTAATTATTTACAAAGGTTTCATTTTACAACTAGCCAAGATTAATCATAAGTGAAAGTTCCTTTCTTGTGTTGCTCGGTAACCATTAGTACCACATAATTAGCCAAATTGGTTCATTTGTCAGTTTACGCTTGACAGTGCATAAAGGCAATCGATACTCTATGGCAAGCAGGGTTCAATGTTTACACAGGGCTGCAGGGCCTGAGGCTAATGAATTTTATCATTAGTCTAACGAGTTTTTTTTTACCTAACAAGTCCGGCTGTCTTGTGTTTATTAACTGAACATTGTTCATTGTAACAACATTATGGTTTGCTGGGTGTCGTTGAAAACATCGATTGCAGAAACACAGGGTTCAATGTTTACACAGGGCCGCAGGGCCTGAGGCTAATGAATTTTATCGTTAGTCTAACGAGTTTATTTTTACCTAACAAGTCCGGCTGCCTTGTGTTTATTAACTGAATATTGTTCATTGTAACAACATTATGGTTTGCTGGGTGTCGTTGAAAACATCGATTGCAGAAACACAGGATCACTATGTCACTAAGAAAAGGTATTGGACCGGATTGACATTTGTCAGTTTTCCAAGGCATGTCACCGTACATAAATCCACAATTCTAAAACAAAGCCACGTATTTCTGTTTCATAAAAATTTTCCTGAAATATATTTGTATAACAGAGCCAAAAAAACTCTAAGATTAGAAATGTACATGTATGGGCATTACTTCAGAGGGAGCCATTTCTCACAATGTTTTACACTATCAACAGCTCCCCATTGCTCATTACTAAGTAATTTTTTATGCCAATTATTTTGAGTAATTACCAATAGTGTCCTGTCCATTTAAGGGTGAGCCCTGCTTGAGTTTTATTTTCAAAAATATAAAAGTGCCCACCTGTAAGTTGTGTATTTCATACTGGGCCAGCGGATCTCCGTTTTCATCGAATTTGAAGTTTGGGTTCGTCACTCCAGTGAAGTTCACATTCCTTACGTAATCAAGGTATACTTCTCCATCAATTTGAACGTTACCATGGCAATCTGAAGAGGAAACAAAATATTAGAGTGGGGCCGGAAAATGCATAGCTAGGGTCCGATAGATGGGTAACTACTCCAAAAATTTACGACCATAAGAACTTACAATGTACTTTTTGAGAAGCACTATAGCTGATGAAAGTATTATTTTGAGAAAGGATTCCCTTTGAAAACAAAAAGGTTTGGATAATTTTTCGCCCCAAAATATTTTGAATTATGAGAAACGATCGATGCATATTCTAATGCATGCATCGTCTCACTGACGAGGGGCATAAAGTCAATGATCAGCTAGGGCAGGCCTTAAATTTCATCTTTAAAAGGGCAAGGCCATTTTCAATTTGCAATGGGCACTTCCATTGGAAAATCTTGAAGAAAAAAAAAAAAACTTTTTGAAGGAGCACCAAGGCCAAGACCACGGGTGGATTTCACAAAGAGTTAGGACTAGTCTTATCTCGAGTTAGGACCAGTTTCTCGTCCTAACTTAGGACTATCCATGCAATTTGTATATCTTCTAGGACTAGTCCTAAGTTAGGACTAGTCCTAACTCTTTGTGAAATCGACCCCAGGGGCATTGGAGGTCATCCATGCGTGTAATTCCAGGACTGCCAGGGGCATAATTGTAGGCATAATGACCAAGCATAAAGTCAATAGCCATGGGGCATTAAGGAACCTGTAATGACCCAGGGACATGGAGGCATTAATATGACCAGCCGTCGATTTCACTAAACTCTTCCTAAATTAGGATTAATCTTAGGACTAAGGATGAGTTAAGTTCCATATCGAAAGGCGTAGGATGAATTGAACCCATCCTAAGTTAGGACGGGTTACTCGTCCTAACTCGAGATAGGATTAATCCTAGCTTTTCGTGAAATTCCCTGCAGGGGCAGAGGGGCAATGACCAGGGACATGACGGCAATGACAAGTAGCAGAGACAATTGCTGAAGTTAAAAGACATGCAAGGCACATACATCCGGCGAAACAGCAATAATTAAATCATCAAACAAACCAGCAGGAAAACAAATTCAAAAGATTCAATTAAATGCCGGAATTAAATATCAATCAGACAAACCAACGGATTTTATCTCAAAGACGTTCAAATTATAAAAATCTTGTAAAGAGAAATGTACAAGGGATGCCGGAAAAAAATCATCAATGATAATCAAATTCAAGAAATAATTAATTTCTGCAGTGAGACGGATCTTGTGCTCAGAACAAAACAAAAAAGTTAAAAGCATCTTTGCTGAAAAACATGTTTGTTCGCCATGAAGCGCGTTACTTCTGAAAATTATGAATTCACATCCGATTTCTTTGTACTGAGCAAGAAAGATTGTAAGGTCCCTAGAGAAAGAGTTTAAAGAAAGGTTTTTGATGACAAAAGACCCTCTGAAATGCCTGAGCATTGGCAGTGTAGTCAAGCGCTGTAATTTGACTTGGTGGGTAACAAAAATGAGCAATAAATGAATAAAATAAACAAAAAAAGTACATGTACATCATATGAAATCATAAAAGGGGAAAAACACATAAATCTCATCGTGTAAATTAGTAAAAATATATAGTTTAAAACTCATTAAATGCACAAATAATGTAAAGCCAACCAAAAAATAATTTTTAATTTTTAACACAAGTGAATTCTTATGAGAAAATGAAATGCATGACGACAAAAGACGGTTAGAAAAAACACCCTTGTACAAATTTATGTGCTTCCAGATGCATAATTAAAGACTTCAAAAAAAAAAAGTAAATAGTAAATAATAAGGCTCTCATCCTCCTCTTTTTTTAAAAAATCCGGACGCTCTACTGGCTTATGGCCTAATTGACTCACCTTGACATTCTGATATCATGTTGTGTAGTCCATAAGCCAGCGCTAATACTGCATCAATCACAAATCGCGCATGAGTGTCTTCCACATGGGCAAACGTCTCCGTTCCCGTACATGGTTTACGCAAAAGGCTCGACGGATCAAATGTACAATTAAACTGCTCTCCTAGTGTTAGTTGATACCATGGATTACGCTGATTGGTATACGGGTCCAGTTCGGCTAAATAACTGCAGAATAAAAAAATAACGATATTAAAATATTTATAGACGTGACAGAGTGTCTTATGCAAGGGCCTTAAGGTACTCCAGTGGACTCCACAGATAAAAACAATAGCAAATAGGGGGGGGGGCAACAACATTTATAACTCATTAAATGCACAAATAATGTAAAACCAAACAACCACAATTATTATTTATTTTTTGAATACAAATTAATTCTAATGAGAAAATTAAATTTACATTGACAAAAGACGTTTAGAAAAACACACTTGTCAGTTTGTAAAAAATTGTGTGCTTCCAGATCATAAAAGGCTTCAGCTGAAGTCTAATTGAGTGGGAAAATACTTCTTTCTCAAAAACTAAGTTACTTCAGACGGAGCCATATTTCTCACAATATTTTATACTATCAACTCAGTTCTCCAATGCTTGTTACATGGAGGAATTCCTCCATGCTTGTTACCAAGTAAGTTTTTATGCTAACAATTATTTGAACTAATTACCAACAGTAGGCAAAACTGATTTTTTTTGTATTGATGTTCTGGATGAAGCTTTCTTTGTTTTATTCCAAAACATGATTTCAATGAGTAATCTAGCACGCACCTTTTAAACTTCTCATATGGCGAAGATTTGGGTATAATACCCAGCATTCCTCTGACCACTGGCTCCCTGCCTTGAATAGTCTGCAATGATTGGCCCCAAGAATCGCTAGCAATCCACGTTCTGTCCAATAGACCCCGATTCAAGGCCTCAGTCAAGACACGCAATATGTCCGTTTTTTGACAGAATGTGAAAATCACCTGAGAAAAAAAATAAATAAACATTTCAATTTTTATTTTTATTTTAATTGTTATATTAAAGCCCCTTGTCACACGAAGTTGTGTGCCCTTTAGGAGCTTGATTTCGGGACCTCAAATTCTAAATCCGAGGTCTCGAAATCAAATTCGCGGAAAATTACTTCTTTCTCAAAAACCGTTTCTCACAATGTTTTATACTAGCAAAACCTTACTCGTTACTAAGATGCTAATAATTATTTTGAGTAATTACCAAAAGTGCCACTGCCTTTGATTTTAATTGTTATAAGAGGATGTCGCATCTCTGCTATAAATGTTTCAAACAAATATTCAAAAAAAGAAAAGAAAAAAAAGGCAACAAGTTTGTTTTGCTGTAATTTGTGAGTTCACTTGAGATTAAACAGATTTTTATTTTTAATACTCTTTATGGTGCTTTTGAAGAAAAATTTGTATAATTTATGTTACGTCATATCATGGAGGTAGAACTACCACCATTGTCATATTATGTGGCAGCTCCATTTTTTATAGCAACTTTGGTACAGCATAGAGAATAACGAAGCAACATCCCACAAACGATGTAAAAGTATTGTCATTTTGACGCATGCCATCAACAGCAGAACTTTTCCTAGTTTTTCAAAAGTTTGAGATTTGGATCTAATTGTTTTAATTATAATTGCAAAACTATCAGAAAAGCACAATATCAAAATAAATTATAAACAAACACAATATAAACAAGTTTAAATAGCCTAACACTCCCATTACACATTTTTGCTAAAGTAGCTATTTTTAAAAGCCAAGTTATTCGATCTTCTTGTTCATTCAATGAAACTTTTCCTTACTGATATTTCCGGCTCGTCCAACAGCGTTTGAACGATGTTTTCAGCGACGATGCCACGACTCTCCGATCTTAAACTGAAGGTGTGAGCGATGCAGACATTCCTTGCCTCTAGTAGGGCGCTGAGGTGCTCCATGCCTGGCGTGCCGTATGCATCGTCGGTATGAATAATCATGACATAGTTCCAGTTCATGTCCTCTGCTAAGTCTGCCATTACGGCAGCTTGGTTGACGTCCGAGGCGACGGTACGCATAAAGTATGGGTAGTGTTTCTTGTTGCTTAGCAACGAACTGGTTGCCGAGTAACTCACTTGAGGAACTTTAAACAGACCTGATGAAAATTTTAAAAAAATTGTTAGAATATTCAATCGGTGAACTTCACTGTACCAAAGTTAATTTAGCACAACAAGCGAGTACAGCAAAAAAATTAATAGATGGCCTTTAGGCCTACTCTTCACCATTTATTCTGGAAACGATGCAAATTCCAACTTGGCACTTCCAGGCCATGGCCACCGGTGCCCTTTTTTTGGTCTTTGTGCCCCTTCTGAAGGTTCCCATAGACTTTTAATAAAGATGATCCAATGGAAGTGCCCTGTGCAAAATGGAAATGGCCCTGCCCTCTCAAAGATTAAATTCTAGATCTGTTGTACTCTTTATTAAAACCAAAACGAATTTGGTCAAATTTGGTATAGTGTCCGTGTTTTTAAAGTTTCTAGAAGTATCGTGTTTTTACCCAATAAATTGGCTACTGGTCCCGAAGTAGAGCTTGATCCTGTACCAACTACACCGACCGTCTGGGCCTCATCTGGGCACGCTCCTCCTCCTGTCGTTGAAACAAAACTCAGGGCTTCCTGCACAAGGAAAAATGCAAACCAAAAACTAATGTTTACCTTTCCACATCTCAGAAAAATGTTCCATTTGACAAGACCCAGTAACTTATACTGGAGTGCTGTACTCCTATTTTTTTTTTTATTTGACATTATTGGTCGTACTAATCCTAGAACTATGAGGTTTGTTCCGCTATCGCCTGGAGATGATAGCGGATCGAAACTCTATTTTTAGGAGTAAGGTCGTACTATCCTGAAAAATTTTAGAAAAAAGGAGTACAGCGCTCCGGTAACTGGGTCTAGAATTAGACAAACATTACTCACTCACAGTCACAATCTCATTACTACCCATTGAATTGTAAAAAACGAAAAAAAAAAAAAAAAAGTCACAAGTCATTTTTACCAAATGGGTTTAAGTGGAAAAGGTAGTCAGGTTTGTCTTGGCATATTTTTTTGTAATTACCCTCAGCGCTCTGTTTTTATTTGAGCAGTCATCCCGAATTTCAAATCCTAACTCCACACCGGGCAAGATATCTGTGCTGTTGTTAATAAAGTCAATGGCGTACAACATGCTCTCAATCCGCAACCCCGTCAACTTCAGAACTCTCGAACAAGGATCGGTATATTTCGGATCAGGAAATCGAACGGCAAACATCCCTCCAATGTTGAAATCCCCCTTCTTGTAGGCGAAGATTTGACTTGGTGCATTCACCGTGCCGCCCTCTTCCTCGTCGGCCAACCCCGTGGGTAGATTGGCGGCGTTTCGCCGGTGGCGAGTCTTGGGTCGGTCATCGGTTGTCCTCGGTGTTCTCGGAAAACCAAACGCCTCGATGTTGTTTTGAGAATTATGTGTTAGATTCTCCGAGAATGTCAAAATAACGGATGGATTTATGTGTACAAAGTCGCTCCCGTGTGAACTGTATGCCTGGCAAGATGAATAAATAGCACACCAAACGAAAAACACTTTCAGAAGAATGGAATTCATGACTGAAACTTTGACATCCGCATACGAAAATGTGACAAGAAAAAATTCCCCTGTTCTGATCGTCCTTTCGTTTTTATGCCAATGCAATTTTTGTTGACAATATTGGTATGGAATACACAATGTACACAAATTCTTAATCGACCCGCGATTAAACACTGTCACACAAAGTTTGAATAATGCATTTTAACGAAAGGAAAACATTTATTCAGGCTATAATTTTTACTCTGATGTTTTAAAAAATGTACACGTGAAGATTTATTTTCAAAACTGCGTATGCAAATAATTATGAAATGCGGCAATTATTTTGTTCCTGTTTGAGTTTTGATGGCGTTCCATATGTGTGCAACGGATCATTAGTCAGGTCAGTCAGGTGACAGGTCATATGACAAGTAGTAAAACCACAGCAGTGTGTAAAAGTCTGCATTCTTCATGATCCTGCACTCAGTCTGCATTTGGCACTTCTCTTTTTAATTCAACCTTCCAAATTTAACTTTTGTAAGCAGAGAAACTAAGAACATGGTAAGCTTTTCTATTATCCTTAGTTGTAGAGAGGAGTGTGTAACAGAACTTTGGAAATTATTTGTTTTAATTCATTTGTGTGATGATGGGATTGATGGGATTCTGGTTTTTTTTTTCTTTTTTTTTTTTCGTATTAAAAATAAAGTAGATAATAAGTATTAAGTGTTTATCATATAATTAAATTCAATTAAATTCAAACAATTCTCATATTTTTCTTTAGAATAGGGTGTTGTTATATTTTATTATTAGATTCTAGAGAATTGTTTATTAAAGGGTTCTATTTCTATTGCCAAAACTATTAATTAAAAACTATAATTATAATCAAAGTGGGGGTGTACGTGTGGGTACTCTTGAGTCTTACCAATATAACAATGAGGTTCATTCTAGTCATACGTAGTTCTAGGTAGGAGGTAGAACTATTTTGGTTTCGTCCGCTACCGTCTCCCGTAGCGAAACCACGTAGTTCTAGGATTAGTTGCGATAACATAACCCCCCTGCCGACGGCGGCCCGCCATCGGCAGGAGGGTTACGTTATCGCAACTATTCTAGGATAGGAGTAGGTAGGAAGGAGCAGGGTGTGGGTAAAAAGCTACTCCTTGATTATTGAACTATAAATCATGATAAGTCAAGTGGCCCATTATTGTTCAAGTGTGTAGTGTATTCTCTGGCAAAATCAAGCGACTTTGGTTGGCAAGAAAAGTTTTGCGCAGTATGTAGTCTACATCCGAAGCCGTTCATTCACACACATGGCCTTATTTTTATTTCAGAGATTTTTAGAAATTGATTATGTTTTCTCCGGTTACCAAATAGAAATGTTATTTGTTGTTCCATGTATTTTTTTTTCTCACAGAGCGGACCAGGACCTCACAATCTAGACAGGGTACCAGGACAAGATGGTTACCTCATTATCAATTCAGATGGTGCCGTGATGGCGGTAAGTTGACGTTCTTGTAGCTTCACATTAAAGAGTGTCCTTGAGTAGGGCAACTTTTTTGCAAAATATTTCATCGATTTGTTTTTTGACGACACCTCTTTGTGATTTGTTTGCAGTCATCTGGTGCGCTAGAGAACGATGAAAGGACAGCAGGTATTCTGATGAACATGGTACGTCTTGCAAGCCGCGTCAAGATCAACGCAGATAAACCAGAAACATTCAAAAGGTTATCAGGTAAAAGTCTCTTCTCAAAATTATTGCTGGTGTTTCCTTCAAAAGGCGGACAAGAAACCTTCTGAACCTAAAAAAGAAACAAACATTAATTTGTTTTTACCCTTGATTAAGCACTGTATACCAAAGATTACAGAGCGCATAGGCGCAAGATGCGGAACTGAAGCTTTATCTATTGTTGGAACGTGAAATACGCATGGGCACCATTTCAGCAAGTGAATGTTTTGTTTCCCATTGATAGGAATGATCAATTGTCTGCACTGATCTGCACTGATCTATTGTTGTATCAAAAGAGTTACTTGCCGAAATGGCGTCCAGTGGGATTTCACACTTCATCTTGCGCCTTCAGCACTCTATAATCTTTGCTGTATACTCAGTGCTTTCCTTAGTTCTGTGAAGAAAATCCTCAGGCAACTCATTCGGGGGATTCAAACCAACAATATAGGACTCAAACTGCTTGTAGCTACCGGGCAATCTCGGTGGTTTAGTTGGTAAGACACTGCTCTAGAATCGCAAAGGTCGTGGGTTCGAATCCCGCCCGAATAATTTGCCTGTGATTTTGTTTTCACAGAACTCGAGGAAAGTACTGAGTATACATTGCTAAAACACATCGTCCTAAGGGTACCACCAAAATTAATATTCGTTATCCTTGATGCAAATTTAACATATATTAAGCAGACTTGATGATGATTATAACCAATTTGACAATATTTTCTCTCTTTTTTGTTTCAGTTGTCTTTGATGACTTCATGTATCTGATAACAATATCAAACGGAAAGATTTACGTCAGCAGAAGACATAGTTCACCACATGAGCCAGTTCTTGCTTAGTAATATTCTCTTATATAATCTGCTTACATAGATCATTATCATTTGATTGGTGGAAAACACCTCACGCTAGGTGCTTTATTTTGCCATTTAGTTACTCCCATGAAACGCGACACCCAGAAATTTGTGTTACGAGTCCTATATTGATGAATATAGGACACTTGGGGCACTTTGCAGCGATGCTTCGCTGCGGCATTTCCAAAATGGAGCAAGTTCAAGCGCGCTCCGTATATTGTTGGGGCATATTTGTTGCGCAGGCTGTATACTCCCCAGGGAGCTGAGATGGATTAATTAATGAAGAATATGGCCTAGTGATCAGGGTTAATGATGTTGGAGCGCTTTGAAACATGTGTAAAGCGCTGTATAAAAATCAATTATTATTATTATTATTTTTGTATAATTTGTGACTGGTTCCATGCTCATGTTTGCCGAGTAGAAAATTTGTAGGCACTGTTGTCTACTTAAAGGGGTTGTTAAGCAGTTAGGCTTTAAAAACAGCCCTATGAAATTGGATGAGAGTGAGGCAGGAAGAACCAAAACTTTCCCTTAAAAAATTAATGATAATTTAACCTTCCCAGATTGCCTGATCTATTGTGACATCAACGACAACTTTTAGAAGATATTAATATTTTGGTTGGTACGACCACTGCTATTCCTTCCTTTTTGTTAAAATTAATTTCAGAACATTTTGGTTATTTTTATTCGGAATTATTGTAACAGAAATAAATAGCTGGCCCCAAAATAAGATTTGTAAATAAAATGCTTACATACATTTGTGTAAAAATAAATTAGTTTTGTCGTTTGTTTTTCTGTATTGACTTGACACACAGGCCTGCAACTTTTCTGCAACTGAGCTGTTGCAAACTGGGGTTAAGTCATCAGGGTGTGGGTCCGAATCCCGGTCAAGGCACTTGTGTCCTTGATGAGCAAGAGGCTTTACTATTATTGCTTGTTTTCACCCAGGGTATGAATAGGTGCTTGCGAGGGTAGAGGTTTAATATTGTGTATGAAAAAGCCACTAGTGCCATATGGCAGCTCAGGGCTCTATACTCCCCAGGGAGCTGAGACAGATTAAAGCCATAAGCCTTATTGAGGTATGCGGACGTGATACGCACGCGTCACACGCCGCGACTGATGCCACGCTCACCATGTTGGTGGTCATTAGGTTTACGTGTAAACGCAGTGTCGCCTAAAATGCGCACTTCACTGAATAAAATAATGTTCTATTTCTATGGTCAATACGCACAAATTTACCACAACTTTACAGTGTTGTAGCATTGTGTCCGCCATACCTCAAAAAGGCTTATTGGACACTTTCGGTAAACAGTATTGTCCAAAGTCCCACACTTCGTGTATCACAACTTATATATAAAATAACAAACCTGTGAAAATTTAGGCTCAATCGGTCATCGGAGTCGGGAGAAAATAACAGCAAAACCCACCCTTGTTTCCGCACGTTTCGCCGTGTCATGACATGTGTTTACTATAAATCCGTAATTCTCGTTGTCGAGAATTGATAACTGATTCTATGTTTTCTCAAAAAGTAAAGCATTTCATGGAATAATATTTCAAGAGAAGTCTTTTACCTTTACCTTCTGTAAACCCTGTAATTAATTTGTAAATCTGTGAACTTTTATTTTTTGTTCTGTTCCGAAAGTGTATAATGGCTTTAAAGGGATGTTATTGGCGCAATGACCAGGGGTGGATTTCACAAAGGTAGTCCTAACTTAGGACTAGTCCTAGGCAATGCTAAGAGATAGGACCAGTCCTAAGTTAGGATGAGTTACTGGTCCTAACTTAGGACCAGTCCTATCTCTTAGCATTGCCTAGGACTAGTCCTAAGTTAGGACTACCTTTGTGAAATCCACCCCAGGGCACTAATGTAAAGTGCATTGAGACGCTAGTGTGGATGAACTAGAGGCTAATTAAGATATCACTCGACGCTGTAGAAACTAACAATTAAACGGAAGCAATGTCAGATAAAACAACATTTGTTGCCAAATGACTTTATTAAAAAGATAATGGTGTAATTCTGAAATATATTACTTTTTGAATATATACAAGTGCACACCAGTTTGTATCACTGTGAAAAGTAGTAGAACATTGCGTGCATTGACATTATCTTTTGCAGCCTAAGTTACTAATTTACAATTATTATATTTTACCTCTATTACAAAATGCAAAAATGCATTTATTTAGACCCGGCAAGATTGTATCAAATATTTAAACAATTTAACTAGAACGGACAGAAAAAAAATCAACTTTTCTGCCTAAACAAATATAAATAAATAAATGGCAGAGTTTTGGGCAAGTTATGATTTTGTTCAGTGGCTTTGTGGTTAATTTTATACCAAAAACATTGAAAAGTTAAGAGGTACTTTTTAAAAATAAAAATATACAGGATTAGACTTATCATGAGTTTCATACTAAGATCATTTTTGAGTGAAATTTATTTCCCTCACTCTCAAGAAAAGTTTAACTGAAAACCTGCAGCCGATTTAACAAAACGCTAGGATTAATCTTATATAGAGTTAGGAAGAGCACCTCGACCTAACTTATGATGGGTTCAATGCGTCATAACGTCTTTGGATATGGAACTTAACTCGTACTAAGTCCTAAGATAAATCCTAAGTTAGGAAGAGTTTGGTGAAATGAACGGTTGAACAAATAAAAACAACCTCTGATTTGAGTTGATAAACCGAAGTGCAGAACTTGTTTTAAAAATGCTGAAAATTGTGCATGTTTTTCCCCCACTATTTTCTCCCGACTCAAAAGCCCACAAATTCACTGGTTTGTTTTTACATTTTAATACGTCACTTCAGAGGGAGCAGTTTCTCACAATGTTTTATACTATCAACAGCTCCTTATTACTCGTTCCCAAGAAAGGTCTTATGCTAATAATTATTTTGAGTAAATACCAATAGTGTCCACTGCCTTTAAGTTATATACCCACTTGAAAGCTTCAGGCATTCCAACAGCATTTTAAACTCTAAAAATTAAACAGCAACTCTTTTTTTTTCCCTTTAACGCGTGGCAAGTATATTTTTTTTTACAGACTAAATCTTCTAATAAATTATGCCACTTTAAATTCAAGTTTTTGCAAAAGAGGGACAATCTGGTATCTGGAAAGCCATCTTTGAAAGGGTAAGAAAACTTGCTTTTTGCCAAAAAATACTTCCATTGGACAATCGTAAAGTTATTGGCCAACATTTGGAAGGATACCATGGCTAAGACCAGTGGCAACAAAGGCCATCAAGGCCCAATTACAGAGAGCTACCGAAGCACAAAATATTGCTTGCAAAATTTCTGCTGAGCAGAAGTTACCAGAATACCAGTCATAGATTGTACACGAGAAATGGCATATTGGCTGGTAACCATATTCTGATAAGCACAATTAGAGTATGCTTAGCCAGTTTTTGTGCTTTAGCAGCTCTATGAAATTGGGCCCAGTCCCATCGGGGCATAAAACAAAATCAAAATAATAACAAGATCTATAATTATCAATTACGAATATCACACATCCAAGAATATGAAATAAATCACTTTTTGACATTTTCTCCGCCTTCTATTTCCTAGCGTTGACCAATTGGTAACATTTTTGCATTTGAATGACTCCCTAAACATAAACTGAAAGTTAAAATAATGAAAACAAGTCATTTCAGTATAAATATGAACCCGATGCAATTGCAAGTACATCTTCAGACAGCTCAAAACATTGCATATAACTCATTGCACATTTCTAGTCCAAAAATAAAAAGGTTAAATAGCTTCTCATATAAATACACATATCACATAAAAGACTGAATACTTTCATAAAACCAAGAAAGTCCCTTCGTTGGTGCCATTCATACTCAAAACAGACTTTACCCTGTTGGTCAGAGCTGGAAATTTACACTATACTGCAGGCTTGAGTACAGTGATTTCAGCAGTGATTGGGGTTCTAAAGACCAACCCATTAAGCTCCACCCCATTATGTATTGACCGATCACAACCCATTGCGCAACCAAAAGCCCGACAAATTAAGGTCCGACATACGTGCCGTATACTTGGCGCTCGCAGCAGAGTTGTGCAGAATGGCATATTTGAGACGCCTATGTTCTTGCTCACACGTGCGCCGTGGGCAAAGCCTAATGGATCGGTCTATTTCATAAAGCCTGTAAAGCACAAACACTTGCTAAGCAAAGAAAACCAGTGCTTAACAGAAACAGGTAACCAGCCAAAATTACATCAAGTTTGCATTGTTGTGACTGGTGCCCCTTTTAATTTTTGCTTAGCAAAGAAGATTGTCCAGAAGTATTTTCTGCTAAACAGCTTTATAAGATTGGGCCCTGGCCAGTCAACTTTTGAATAAACAAGTCCGGCAGTCTGGTAATTTTTGAATAACAATACCTCTCTGGTTATTTCTAATTGAAACCGAGAAATACAAAATCTTTCAATTATGTCGAGTATTGAAGTAGATCATAAGACAAGAACAAGATTAATTTTCTCTTAGACGAGCTTGCTCAAAAAGGGCAGTCAGGTTGCCTTCCACCTTTGGGACCTGGTTCGTATCCCACTGGGGGCACTAAGTGGATAGGGTTTTCAGTCCCTACTTCAGAGTTCTTACTTCAGACAGAGTCGTTTCCAACAATGTTTTATACTTTCAACAGCTCTCCATTGCTCGTTACCAAGTGAGTTTTATGCCGACATTATTTTGAGTAATTACCAATAGTGTCCAGTGCCTTTTAACGCTCTCTTAAAACTTATCACAATTAAATGCAACCATCGTGACCTATGAGTAACTGTGACCTTTGACATCGAGTAAGCGTTCATAAGATGTAGACTTTACATCTCCTCTTGGCAATCTTGTCGATGCTGACCGATGGTTTAGGTGGCTGGATGGTTGTGGTCACTTGTTGAGTCTTGACTGGACTGTTGGTAACGCTGCTTGACCTGCCACAGTAACAAGCAAAAATCAGATTATGGAATGCAATGGCTTTTTTTCACATCGAGGAAAGTGGAAGTAGCACTTAAAGGCTAATTAATTTATTTATATTGGGGCATGGTTGGCTTGTGCGTAAAACACAAGCCCATCACCAAGGTGACCCCGGTTCAATTCCCGGCCAGAGCCACAATATGCGAGTTGAGTTGTGCGTTGGTTCTCTGCTGTGCCACGAGGGTTTTCCAGACCATCCGGTTTTCCTCCCTCGGGAAAAAATCAAACACTTTCGGTCTTGGCTGAGCTCCTTAGTCATTATAATGGGTTGATGAGGCTGGCAGCTAAAGGCGCCCTTGCATGCCTGCTTCTGGAACACGTTATAGTCGCGTCCTTCGCAATTCAGCTCTTAGCTGCGAGTAAGGATGATTAGCCCCCCAAATTATTATTATTATATTAATAATTTTGTTAAGCACTACTACTACTACCATCCTTGTCTATCAGACTAACCACTGCTAACACAGCTATTGTTTTTATTATTGTCAATTCGTAACAAATATTAGTGGCAGATAAAACAGGGTATCCAAATTTTAAAAGACAGGGTGACCAAAAGACACCCAGACACCTCTCTGGCTAACACTATAATTCATCTACTCACCCATTGAGTGAGTTACACGATGCCGATTCACCCCTATCTGCAAGATCTCCCGGCAGCGAGTGAGTGTCATCGTCACTCGTGAAGGAATTGGACCGAGAACGGTTCCCCGATATCTGGAACCGTTGATAAAGCGACGAGAAGGAATGCTGCCGCGGCAGCGTTGGACGTTTGAAACGTCGGCGGTCCCTACGAGGGAACGTGTTCGTCTGCGACGTGTCCGATGATGTGGTTGCCGTGGTGACTGGAGGTATGATTGATGGCGATGAGGGCGCTGTTGATGGTTGAGGTTGGTGATTGGGAGGAGTCGCATACTGCAGTTTCAGCTTCATGAATTTACCAATCTAAAGAAGAAAAAGAAAGCAGTTTTTTTTTCATGAGATATGGTCTAGCATCACATGGCCAGGGACGGTCACTTCAAGGCGTGGACTACACTTAGGGAGCGTCTCAAAAGTCGGAACGGTAGGAACGTTCTTTTTGGATCGCAAGAGTATCCCCGCCGCTTTTGTCCGTTCCACAGGACCGGTCTTTTGGAACGCTCCGCGTATACTTTGTCATGATGTTGCGATCCTGCGGGCATATGCCCGCAGGAACGTTCTTTTGCGCTAGGAACGTGGCCGACTTTTGAGACGCTCCCTTAACTGTCACCAAGGGCACATTTCCACCTACTTCTGGGGGTGAAACATGGTTACCCTCTTCACAGTCTGTTAGGATGTAGGCATGGGTATCATCCACTAGGAGCCACATACTCCTGGGGCTGAAACAGGGTTACCCCCTTCACAGTCTGTTAGGATGTAGGCATGGGTATCATCCACTAGGAGCCACCTACTCCTGGGGCTGAAACATGGTTACCCCCTTCAAAGTCTGTATGTATAATCCACTGGGAGCCTGGCTGGTAGAGCAGACTGAGTAAAGTGTAAATAGTTTTACTACAAATAAACTACACACAATCAATAAAACATAAAATCAACAAAACCCACAATCAACAAAACTTTGTATTGACCCAGTTCACCTGACGTCATCATCAGAGTAATCTTGACTGCGCCATACTGGTGGGCAATGTCACTGTGTGTGGTCTAGACAACGAGGCGATTACACGTAAACCTATTGCCCACCAACATGGTGAGCGGGGCACAGTCGCAGCGTGTGACGTGCGTCAAAGGATCAATAAGGTCAGGGTAAAAGCATTGTCAAAAAGACGGCCATCAAGTAATCATTTGAATATTTACCACATATTTTTATATTTTTTTATTACCAATTTGCCTTCTATTTAATTTTAATTTAACACCAATTTAAATTTATGTGAAATTATTGTAATTCAGCCTTTGTGCTGCGAGGACAGTTTTTTAATAAACCATTTTATCTATCTTTCTATCTACCTATCATTAGACTGAGAACTAATTTCAAAGAAAATGCCCTAGAGTTTCAATGAAAATTTGTGAAACAACAAAAACAGGACAAAGACGCCTACCTCGTGAACTCCTGAGCGAACAGCTTGAAATGTGACTGAGACGTCGGTTGTTGATCCTTTGATACACACCCCTAGGTCAATCTTAGGTTGTTGACAAACTATCGATTCCTCAATGAACCGAGACGACGTCTCATCTGAGATTCAATTGAGATCAGAAAAAAATATTATAAATGTAAGAAAATGAATTGGGTATCAGAAATACAACAAGGAGGACACTTCTTACATTACAGATTCACGTCACGCAAAGAATCTTGTTTTTTGATGCCCGGAGCAACTTTTCAGCATACGGCATATTTTGTTTACTGTGGCTCACGGCCAACTTAAGTTCTGCCAATCACAGGGAGTGCCCACTTATATTTTCTAAGATGACAACATCAAATCCCGAGGCTAATCACAAGAACCGTTGTTGTCTTTCCTTTGCATAGTCAGGGTTTTATTGTGGCAATCATATTTTCAAAGGAAAACAATTACTGAAAAAACTCCAAAGTGTTCCTAAAATTAATAATGCAGTCACTGGAATTTTCTCTACATACCGGCGTGAAGTGGTTAAGAAATTGGTCACATGTGTGGGTGTTGTTAGAATCAGCTATTTGTGCAAGGAAAATGTTAGTCTAACTATGCCATAGCTGCTAACCAGCATCCTTAGCTCTGGCTATGGCTATCAGCAATGCAGCCATTTAGCCACAGCCATAAGCCGTTCGTTATAGCACATGCCATTCTCTATGTGTACAGAGCCCAATTTCATAAAGCTGTTCAACAGAAAGAAATGCTCAACAAATTTCTTTGCGCAGCACAAAATGAGTGGGGCACCAGTCGCAACAGTGTTAACTTTATGGAATGATGGCTGGTAACCTGGTTTTGCTAAGCAAGATTTTATTGTGCTTAGCAGGTTTTTCTTGCTCACAGGCTTTATGAAATTGAGCCGTGCTAGCTACCTGTATCAGTCATAGAGCGGTTCCCAGGCATCCAGAGTAATGTTATTCCCAAGAAGTCTTGAAGATTGTTTAGTAACGTGTAGTTCACGTTAAAACTGCAGCATGAAGAAAGTGATGAGCAATGTGGGTTAGTTTAGGAAGCGGTGCTTTTTGGAGAGAAAAATCATTATTCGTTTCTTCTTTTTGTTTACTGATTCAGAAGCAACCAGTAACAAAACAATAAAATCAAATTGTGTACCACTGCACTGCAGTCATCTTTGGGTTATAGATTTCCTAACTTTGGAACTATACAGTTGATGTTACACCCTAAAGTAGTACGTTAGTTTAGTTGGTTCCTATTTAACAGCTTAAGGCATTGGCCTGATGTTTCGACCCTAGCAGCAGAGTTTTTCTCAAATGGCTAACTAATGTTCATGTGTGTTGTGGTCATTCAGCCTTTGAGAAAGACTCTGCTAGGGTCGAAACATCAGGCCATTAACTATTTTTTTGCGTTTATACCATAGGTCCTTTTGGTTGGTAAGCAGTTTGCAGCAGCTATTATATTTTCTAGTCTAAAGTATTATAAGTAAAAGGGGGATTGTTGTCATGGCTGGACAGGGAATGGTGAGCCAGTTGTTACAACACACAATCTATTGAGGGTGCACACAAGTGCAGTAACTGGGTGAGAGAGCTCATAATTCCCTTGCAGCTACAGGCCTGGGCCCAATTTCATAGAGCTGCTAAGCACAAAAATTTGCTAAGCATCAAATTTCTTCCTTGATGAAAACTGGATTACCAACCAAATTTCCAGTCGTTGCATGTTGCTTTCTTACTGGTATTCAGCTGTTGTTTGCGTGTCCTGGAAATCACATGGAAATTTGGTTGGCATTCCTGTTTTTATCAAGGGAGAAATGTCATGCTAAGCAAATTTTTGTACTTAGCAGCGCTATGAAATTGGGCCCTGCTGAAATCATGACCCCAGACCATCTCTAAGATTTGTAAAAAGTGCCGAATAGAGACTGTGTGGTTGGAGCCACAGACGCCGTCCACCTGTCATGTGTCACTTGTACATCAACTCCAATCCCAAATAGGCTGAGTTTGACGGATTGTGAAAACTTAAGATGTCATTCCAATTATTACAATCTGCCATCTCATAACTTTGTACACATGATGATTGATTTGCGGATTCTTTTCATATGAATAGTTTTCGTTTTTCGGAATTCAGAGTGACACATGTATTTTGTAGGAGGAAAGAGATGAAGTAGGGATGCTGGAAATGGGGGTGTGGTTAAAAAAGGAGGGAGTGGTTGATAAAAGCATGGTGAAAACAAGTTAACAGATGAAATTTCTAACAATTGACTTTTGAGGCGAGGGACGCAAGTTTCTAATTTACTTTTCTGAAAAGCTCTTTGTCAATGTTTTCCTACAACCAATACAGAGTAGCATACATTTGCATGTTGTAATCAGGGAACTTTTGAACAACAATCAGGGAAATGTTTACAATTATTTTTAATTAGTTAGTTACTTGTCCTAACCCCAGAGAAGGTTAATCCTAGTGTTTCACGAAATTGGCTGCAAGCCTCAAAAGTCAACTCCAAGAAAGTTTTCACGGGAGTGTAGCAGAGACACACACAAAAAACAACACAACGAGATGATAAAAGTTAGGGTTAGGATTAGAGAGAATCCACCCACCTGTCGCCAACCTGTACGGGTGATTCACACTGTGCAGACATGATGAAAGATGGGAAGTCTAACCGCAAGCTGGGTAGTGAGTAGTGAGTGCATACAGTCTGACAACCCACCATGGACGGCACAAACCAGGTCAAACTCAGTAATAGTGGCAACTCAGTGCCCTGTGTGTTGGTTAACGCAAGAATGGGTTACTAAATAAAGAAGCCTTCAATGAAGTCTATTAGCCATTCCGAGATATGGTGCACACTTATTATCTATGGATGGCACAAACCAGGTCAGACTCAGTAATAGTGGCAACTCAGTGCCCTGTGTGTTGGTTAACGCAAGAATGGATTACTAAATAAAGAAGCCTACAATGAAATTTATAAGCCGTTTCGAGATATGGTGCACACTTATTATCTATGGATGGCACAAACCAGGTCAGACTCAGTAATAGTGGCAACTCAGTGCCCTGTGTGTTGGTTAACGCAAGAATGGATTACTAAATAAAGAAGCCTACAATGAAATTTATAAGCCGTTTCGAGATATGGTGCACACTTATTATCTATGGATGGCACAAACCAGGTCAGACTCAGTAATAGTGGCAACTCAGTGCCCTGTGTGTTCGTTAACGCAAGAATGGGTTACTAAATAAAGAAGCCTACAATGAAATTTATAAGCCGTTTCGAGATATGGTGCACACTTATTATCTATGGATGGCACAAACCAGGTCAGACTCAGTAATAGTGGCAACTCAGTGCCCTGTGTGTTGGTTAACGCAAGAATGGGTTACTAAATAAAGAAGCCTTCAATGAAGTCTATTAGCCATTCCGAGATATGATGCACACAATATTATCCATGGCAATGCAAACCATGTCAGATTCAGTAATAGTGGCAACTCAGTGCCCTGTGTGTTGGTTAACGCAGGTGATAAATGAGTTACTTTAAATGAGTATATCTACAATGAAATCTATGGCTTTGTCTGTATGGGTTACTGGGGCTTGCAATGTACACAGGACTGTATGCAAGAGGCCAACGATTTTACCATCAGGCCAGCAACTTTTGTGTCTATTAAACCCACCATGGATGGCACAAAACAGGTTAAACTTAGTAATAGCGGCAACTTAGTGCCCTGTGTTTGATTTAAGGAGGATGAAGAATGAGTTACTAATCATTAATTCTACAATGAAATCTATGGCTGAGGCTGCATGACCAAAGGACTTGTTGCTGTAAATGTTTACTGGCCTGTGCTGTTTTTGGCAGGTGAAAAATGAGTTACTATAAATGGAAGTCTAGCTACAATACAGTACATGGATGGCTTCATCTGTAAGGGCTTGCAATGTACATGTTTATGTTTAAAGGCAGTGGTCACTATTGGTAATTACTCAAAATGTGTTTTTTCCTTTCATAGTTATCTCGCAACTCCGACGACCAATCAAGCTCAAATTCTCACAGGTTTGTTATTTTATGCATAAGTTGAGATACACCAAGTGAGAAGACTGGTCTTTGACAATTACCAATAGTGTCCAATGTCTTTAACATGTAGCTACTTTTTTTGCTTAAAGCAGTTCTATGAAATTTGGCCAAGGTTTGAGTTTAGTGAACCATCGAAACCGTCATACTTCTGATTCTATGTTAGTCCTGAAAACGTCAGCAATGGGTTAACGTGCTTATTTCTAAAACTATTCATGTATTCTTAATTTGCTTTACATCCCTCATACCATTAAATTGGTATTATACAGGATTGGTAGAACTATGTAAGCTTTGAGACTTATTAAAGGCAGTGGACACTATTGGTAATTGTCAAAGACTAGCCTTCACAGTTGGTGTATCTCAACATATGCATAAAATAACTAACCTGTGAAAATTTGAGCTCAATCGGTCATCAAAGTTGCGAGATAATAATGAAAGAAAACACCCTTGTCACTTGAAGTTGTGTGCATTTAGATGCTTGATTTCGAGACCTCAAGTTCTAAACCTGAGGTCTCGAAATCAAATTCGTGGAAAATTACTTCTTTCTGGCAAACTATGTCACTTCAGAGGGAGCTGTTTCTCACACTGTTTTATACCACCAACCTCTCCCCATTACTTGTTACCAAGAAAGGTTTTGTGTTAATAAATATTTTGAGTAATTACCAATAGTGTCCACTGCCTTTAAGTATAACAATGTTTAATATCCTTACCAATCCTGTATATTACCTTCAACTATTGCTTTTTAGTAAAACTGGGAAGAAGTTGTCAATATCTTATTTAAAATATTAGTTCACCTTGGCGGGTTTGTTTCTCCAGAATTGACTGAAGTGGAGCTGGAAGACAAAAGCATGTTGTTCTAACGGTTGTAACGATAACGGTAGATTGTACGAAGAACTGGTGACCATCTCAATGAAGGTGCTATCCATCTCATCTAAGATACTGGGGATTAAGAAAGACAATAAGACCATGCAGCAATGTTAAAGGTACTGGACACCTTTGGTAATATCAAAGACCAGTCTTCTCACTTGGTGTATCCCAACCTATTCATAACATAACAAATCTGTGCACATTTGAACTCAATTGGTCATTTAAGTTGCAAGAGAACAATTAAAGAAATCCAAAACCCATGTGACACAAATGTGTGTGCTTTCAGATGCCTACAAAAATATTAAAAAGACTTCAGGCCTGAAGTCTTTTAATATTTGAGTGAGAAATTAACGCTTTCTCAAAAACTACATTACTTCAGAGGGAGCCGTTTCTCACAATGTGTTATACCAACAACAGCTCTACATTGCTTATTACCAAGTAAGTTTTTTATGCTAACAATAATTTTGAGTAACTACCAAAAGTGTCATGTGCCTAGTATAAGCAGAAAATAATGCTACATGTAGGCAAAAATTAACAGGATACCAGTCACAGATTGTATTAAAGAAATTTAATTGGCTGATGAGAGTGATCATATTCTGCTAAGCATAATTTTGTTGTGCATAGCATTTTTGTACTAAAACAGGGCCAAATTCAATACAGCTGCATCAAGCACAAAAAGTACCTAAGCAAAAGAAAGTGGCAGTTACCAGAATATGGTTACCAGCCAAAATACTGTGTCACATGTACAATCTGTGACTGGTATCCTGCTTATTTATGCTTAGCAGAAACTATTTAAAGGAAAACTTTCTGCTTTAGCAGCTCTGTGAAATTGGGCCCAAACAGGTCTATGAAATTGGACTCGGGTTTCGTCGTCGGACTCAGGTTTTGACATCGACAGATGGGTACCCATAATACTTGACATTCTCCTCTCTGCACCCTATAGAATCTAATTACTGATGCTTCATAACGAGCTATTCACGGGTGTCGTTAACAGGTGTCGTTAACGTGTGATCAATGTTTCTATACATACTCATTGAGTGCCACCTGATCCGCTCTATGTAGCCACGCTGCTGGATGGGATGAATGCTGTAGACTATGGTTCTTATTCCATAGGACTTGAACATGGTCTAGGATCAACTTCTCTGCATAGTCATTGTTTACTGTGAAAAAAAAAATATATATATCATAATGTTGGTAATGGTAGTAAAGCATCTTTCAAAACTAATTCCTCTGAAAATGTTGATTAAAATCAACTGGGCATTTTTTTAAAAATCAATAAAAACATTTGAATCTGCGAGGGTTTTTAGTGTCTTCTCTGTGCCAGGGATGTGGTTGGTACCTTCTGTCACCTCACTTAATTTGATGAATTGGAAGTTCTTGAGAAATTTGACAGTCTTTTGCTGTAGAGACTGAAATTTTCGGATGTCACTTTTGTTGACAAAACCAATCTATGGCCCTACCTTTAACACACCTAGAGACACCTCTGCTGACCCCATTTCTCTATTGTCATTTTCAAAACCACAGGGACGGTTTGGTCTCTAGCTTTCATTAGAGGGATTCAAACAGCCGGACATAGCCTAAACCCGGGCCCGGGGCCCAAGTCGATCCCCAAGCCGGAGCAGGCCCGTTTCCCAGGTTGTTTCTCTTGTCATTTTCCTAGCCACTTTCCAAGCTACATTTCCAAGCCAGCGCCCCTGCCTGTGGTTTGGAAAAGGCTTCTGATTGTCAAATGATAAGTCTTCATGTACATACCCTTGATGATTAGAAAATGTTTGCCTGCCACTGCTACATGTTGACATCGTATTTCAGGAGGTGGTAGAATCGACAGCTCAGCTTTAACTGTTAGTAAGTATCAAACGCCAATTTATCTTTGCGTTAAATGAATTCAGTAAACGGAAAGTTGGTTTCTTTTTTGGCAAAACAATTTTTTTGTTATGGCCTCAGGTTTCGACCCTAGCAAAGTTTTTCTCAAAGGTTAAATGATTTCTTCCTTGAGAAAGACTCCCACAGGATACAAACATTTATAAAAGGACATTAAAAATTGGATTGTATTCAATCGATCATTTTGGTTAGGAAGCAATTTTATTTTTTCATTTATTTTTTTTATGACAAAGTCTTTTCCTGTTACTAGCCAAAACACTAAATGTTTGCCATGTACCTTTTGTAACTGGTTTCCTACTCATTTTTGCTTAGCAGAAATCTATTAAGCAGTTTTTGCCTGCTTACAGCAGTTTACCTGTACATCTCAACAGAGGGCGCTGTAACTGAAATACGTCCTCCATTGGCATCTGCGTAAGTAGATCAAGGTAGTTGTTGTCTCGTGTGTATCTCCGTGACGTGGCTTGGCTCGTGATGTGAACAGATACAATAAGGGTGCGTAGTGAACTTGGCAAGGTAGTCAGGGATGCTGATAGAGGAAATATGACAAGGTCTTCGTGTACGATGGGTTCGCTCTGGGGGGGAGATGGAATTAGAAGAAATAAAAAGATGTTATTGACAAGGAATTCAACTCTCTATGTTCTGGTTGCTACAGACTGCATCCCTTCTCAGTCAATCATTTTAAAGAGATAATAATGAAAGAAAAAATACACCTTGTCACACAAAGTTGTGTGCTTTCAGATGCTTGATTTCGAGAGCTCAAATTCTAAATCTGAGGTCTCGAAATCAAATTCGTGGAAAACTACTTCCATCTCGAAAGCTACGTCACTTCAGAGGGAGCCGTTTCTCAGAATGTTTTACATTACCAACCTCTTCCCGTTAGTCGTTACCAAGTAAGGCTTTATGCTAATAAACATTTTGAGTAATTACCAATAGTGTCCATTGCCTTTAAGAGTTTTTAGGTTAATTATAAAACTAAGGGGAAAGAATCTACTTTCAAATTGGAATCAAATGTATACATTAATCATTGTCAACAACTTTTTATTTTTTGTTCATTTAATTTTATTACCATCAAAATTTGTGGCCCACATGTCAAATTGGATGTGATTGAAAATCAGTTATTGGCAATACAAAGTACAAACAGTAGGAACATTACAAGTAGGATTTAAATGAAAATATAAAAACACACATCGACTGGATGAGGAATACAATCAATAAAACTACCATTTCATGAGTAGATGTTTGAACAATTCTAGTTTGCCATGTGAGAACTCTTAAAGGCTATGTGGATCATTCCCATATGTGTCCATGTTGGCATGGTTTCAACCTGTCAGATCGAAGCAGTTACTCATACACTGAACCCTCATGGGACGTAATGAACATACAATGTTGTCCTTTTGTCAATGTGGGTTCTAAGCCTCTCCGCCTCTCTCCATGACAAACACAACAATCCCAAACCATTAAAACAGAGTTGACTGACCACAAAACTCCTGGTTTTGTTTTTAATACGACTACTATGTAGGCCAAGTTTAGTGTGTCTCCACATACTACACTTATAAATATATTTTATAGGTACACAAACGTGCACAATGCAGTCATTGTATATAAGCCTGGAATTACACAAAGGCCACGCGGGCCATGACCTCCCTTGCCCAAGGTCTTGGCCGTGGTGCCCCATGAGAAGTTTCCCATAGACTTCAAGATTTTCCAATGGAATTGCCCTTTGCAAAATGAAAAATGGCATTGCCCTCTCAATATTTCAGGCCTGCATTATATAAATTTATAACCAATCTAGACACCCACACTAAGTATCCAATAAGTAACCGTATTCCTTTTATGTATGTAGTTTGCACACCTTTCATAAATATAAACATCGCCCTAAATCCTGACCGGAAATTAAAATTTTAAGGATGTAGTGTATTAAACTGCAACTGAACGAACTGAACGCAGTTTCCTCAAGTTTATGTAGGAGGCCTTGGGTAGCCTTACAGCATTGAGGGAGAGGGGGGGGGGGGGTGTAGTTTCCGCTGCTCCATGCCTGACTGACCTTTCTAGGCCTTTGGTGATTATTTCTGGAGCAAGACGGTAGACATTAAGGATGCTGTATCTGATGAGTCAGAGAATGGACAGGTGTATTGAGGCTTACTGATTATCAATACTTGGGAAGAATGTGAGAAGATTCTTGCACTGCATGATATTTCACACCACAGCCCAGCGTAGTGTGGAATGTTTTTGTTGTGGTTTTGCACCGTTTTGTTTTGCCTTTTAAAGTGTTCATGGGAGAATATGAGGGAAGTTGTTGAGAATTCTCAAGTCAGGTCCATTAATTGGCTAATAATTGAGGCTTACTAAGTCAACACGAGAAATGTGAGAAGATTCGTGCAACGCATGATATTTCACACCATGCAGGGCCCAGTGTAGTGTGGAATGTTTTTGTTGTGGTTTTGTACCGTTTTGTTTTGACTTTTAAAGTATTCATGGGAAAATATGAGGGCAGTCGTTGAGAAGTCAGGACAGTTAGGCTAATTGGCTTATAATCAATACATTATGTAAATGTGGTTTCACAGAAACTGAAGTAACAAAGTTGTTTACTAATTACAACCAATTGTTTTTTATTCAATTACATGTCTGTACAATATTTAGACAGAAGAAAAAAAAGAAACAAATACAAGCTGTTAAAAAAAATTTTTTCTTGATGGTAACACTGTCAAATCACCCTAAAAATCTAAAGGATTCTCCCCATGCACAAGCTAGTATATCAGGCCGATGCGCGCAATTTGCGTGACGACAAATTTTAGTCGATATATGCAAAAACAAATTTATTTATTTTCATTTTTTATTCACAAAAAACTTAAAGAGAAAACCATATGTAAGAATGCTCAACATTGCACAGTACATGTAGGCCTATAGCTTTTAAAACCAAGATAAATACCAAGTTGAGAACATTCCGAAGACCTCAGTTCAACTGCAGCTTGTTTCGGCCAAGCATCCAAACATTTGGGTCTAGAATGCCATACAGTTTTTGAAAAACCTACAGAGAACCCTGCGTTAAGCATTGAAGCTCCAATGTGTACGTATTGACAGCATGGCATTAATAATTAAATGAAATGCAGTGCAGGCAAATAACAACTCTTTATGTCAGGGAGGAAATTAGTTTGTAAACATTTATGACAGTCATCTGTAAAAGCTCTAACCGCGTCCCAAGCTAATTTAATAGGGTAAACTACTCACAACACTGAGTGCAAATCCAATTGTATGGCAATTTGGATGCAGTACGCCATTGCTGATTTAAAGGCACTGAGGTCGATTTCAAAAAGAGTTAGGACTAGTCCTAACTTAGGGCTAGTCCTAGGAGATATAAAAAACGAATGGCTAGTCCTAAGTTAGGACGAGGTACTCATCCTAACTCGAGATAAGACTAGTCTTAACTCTTTGTGAAATCCACCCCTGGACACCTTTGGTAATTGTCAAAGACCAGTATTCTCACTTACCCCCAACATGCAAAAAATAACAAATCTGTGATGATTTGGGCTCAATTGGCCATTGAAGCTGTAACAAAATAAAGAAAGAAAACCCCTTACTTGCACAAATTTGTGCTTTTTAGACTTGAGAAAGGCTTTGGGTTCGAAGTCTTTCTTAAATATTTTAGTAAGAAATTACCACTTTCTCCTCTTATTTTTTTCAAGAGGAGTCGTTTCTCACAATGTTTTATACCAATTTGGTTGCTCCTTAAGTTTTTATGCTAATTTTGAGTAATTTATGCAAAAAAGACACTATCAGCTGCACATCATTAGTCTCCTTCCTCCCAAGAACTGTTTCCCAAGACATCGTTTTGATTTTTCCAAACTGTATGAAAAAGAACATCCTCTAAATTCTTGTCATGGTAAATGCGCAAACTGTCCGCCTCACTTTCTAGCTAACCTGTGAAATACGCTTATCGCAAGGGTCAAGGTCAGCTGGATATTAAACACGATGTTGAGAACCCAATATCCACACTGTATAATTTGACAACCTGAATCTACTGCTCAGTGTTGCTTGAACCCGACTTGGTCAAGGCTAATTGGATTTCGATGAACGCTGTGTTTAGACATTTTAACAAATGTGACGACTCGTGCCAAAATCAGACACTTCTTGGAAATACTAATGTGGCAGTTATATGGAGGCCATGGCTTCTGTTGCCCCTTGTCTTGGCCTTGGTGCCCCTTCAACACTTTCCCATAGACTTTTACATTTTCCAATAGAAGTGACCTTTTAAAAACGAAAATGGCCTTGCCCTCTCCAAAACGAAAATGACCTTGCCCTCTCCAGAATGAAATTCCAGGCCTGAAGACAACCCAGGTGTTGCCCCAGTTTTGTCCAAAACTGTGGGGCATTCTGGACTCAAATTGTTTAAGTTTGGCTGAAGCACGCTGAGTTGAAACAAGGTCTTCAGAATTCTGGTGTTTTTGTTCCAGTTTTAAAAGCCCTTATTGTGCAATCTGGAGTATTCTATGGTTTCTCTTATGTTTTTTGTAAACAAATAATAATTAGTAAATAAATAAATAATTATTATTTTTTGTATTTTTTGCGTACCGGCCAAAGTGTGCACAAAATTCTCACAAATGCCCCCTTAGTCTTAAAAAAAAAAAAAAAAAAATACCATCAATGAGTAAAAAGTCAAATATTGTCATTTGGAAAGGAGAGTCAAAAGACCATAGTTTGTTATTTACAAGTAACTTTCTAGAAATGGTATTTTCTTTGTTTCAAGAAATGGTATTCTTCATTGTTTCATCATCAGGAAGATGAGCAAGCTTTACTGTAACTGGTAAAAAAAAAACTGGTTGATTTTGGATGAGTAAAAATAAGAAAATCCCTGGATACTCGAGTTAAAAAATTAAGAGGCCTTTATGGATTAAATTGATTTGATCACGGAGCACCAAAGGTTGCTTCCGCGAAAAAAAACCTAGACACTTCAGTCTTAACCGAATTGGTTCTCGACAGATCCATTACCAGGCAGGAAAAAAAATCATATTATTGATCCAATCTTCATAGCAACAGTAACTAAGGTTCTTGATGGTTTAATTTGTTAATGAGAACACAGAAACGGACGGACGTATGTAGTCTAAAAGCCTACGATATTGATCTGTTTTCAAGGGTTGGTGGAATAAAAAATGTTTAAGGGTGTGCAGGTTTGTCGTAATTAAGAAAAGCATGACCGTCGTACAGGATAATTGACAGGGGCAAGATTGTGAGTACCAGGCAGAAAATGTGCAGTGACTGTGCACAGACGCGGTGATTTGTGCACACAATGGGGAGGGGGGAAAAAACACAATACAGGTTCAGCGCGTGGTAAATGTCAAGAGTAAGATCTGGACATTGATCGACTGAGCCTAACTAAATCAAATGCATTCAAACCCCAAGGTAGGAGTGCACTCTGCCGAACTGGCTCTTTTCTTTCCACAAAATTACACAGACGACTGTGGAGACTTTTGAGTCCACAAGCCATGGCATTTTCTGAAAATACCAGCTGTACATACAGAAAAAACCTATAAAAGTTCCCCAACCAACGCCAGTCTTGCAAGAAATTCATTCGGACCCTGATAGTAGCGGGTGCACTCTGTGCAAATGGCTCTTCTCTTTCCACAGAATTACACAGGAGATTGTGAAGACTTGGGGTTTTCTGCAGATGTACATACTGAAAAGAAAAAACAAACTAAAACCTACAACCAACGCCAGTCTTGCAAGAAATGCATTCGAACCCAGATAGTAGTGGTTGCACTCTCTGCCCAACTGGCTCATTCCTTTCCATAGAATTACACGGGAGACTGTGAAGACTTTTACATCCACAAGCCATGGGGTTTTCTGATAACACCAGGGGCTGTACATATATACAGGAGAAACCCATGTACCCAACGCTAGTTGTAGAATAAATTTGAAGGTATGTACACATACACCTGTGGAATTCTGTGGTTCTAGTATGTACAAATTACAAAATACAAGACCAGGGTTTAAGAATGTCTTAAAACTCCTGGCTCAAAGTATCTTCTTTCTGAGTAAATCAATGAGTAAAATGAGCTATCCAACTACGACATTTTCGCTTTCATCTTGCCGGATATTTTACAACAAATTCCTTTGTATAAATTAAAAAAATTAAAGTAAGTTTCCAGAAACAAAAACAAAATAATGCAATTTGTTTTGGTCATTAACCCGCAGGAAAAGGCTATTCATAAATGTATGTTCTTCTATTCTAGAAACTAAATAAGGCTCCCTATTCATAACTTATTTATCTGATTTTCACCAATTCAAAATCAAATATCAATATTTACAAAGCAAAAACAAAACGAACAAACAAACTAACACATTAAAATGAAGACAAAACTTGTATTATTTGTTATAATAAAACATAAAATAATGTCAGTGACTGAGATCTAACTTAACTAACAATAACATTTGCATTGCACTGTGAGCAGTGAGTGTTTGCATTGCAGTGAAATTTTAATATTAATTTTTAGGCCCCCTACCTAAAACAAAAAACATTGCACGAATTTAATTAATTAAGTTATTCTCACCTCTTTGCTGCTGGTTGCACTTTTACCAATGTTGAATGTTGCAAATGATTTGCAAATCCTCGTTGATCTATTTATCGAATTAGAGGGTCTGGAGCTATGTACACGCCCCCCAGATTTCGATCGTGCTGGAGATTTCGTAATACAGGTAAGTGCATTGTTTTCTGTTGCAGACGAGCAGCCGACATTCGCTTTGCAGTGCACGGATCGTACAGCTGACTGCCAATCCTGCAGTCTCTCTTTGCAGCCATTTTCACCCACATATTGCACTACCAGAGCGAAGTTTATCCGCTCACCGGAGTAAATTTTACATCTTGGCGGTATCTCTTTAATTTGAAGCCAGTCTGTTGGCTCTTTCGACGGGAAAACCAGCTCGAATTTGCACTCTTTCTGCAACACGTCCAAATCGTCCGCCATGTTTACAATGTACAATTCCGCGCATGGGTAGTTGGACTGATGGGCGGTGATCCAAATTGGTTTTTTCTTACGAGTAATTTGATTGGCTTGTTGACTGAGAGTCATCGAAACCCATCGAATCGGAACGTGTGTCTTTGTTCGCCTAAACCGGAAAAGGGGACTACAAAAGAAAGATAACGTGAGAGAGTTAATTGAGTGAGCTCAAAGCGGTGGAATTACAGGTGCCGAGAGCAGCCGGCCCAGAGATATCCGGAAGTATCTTGGTTCCAAGAACTATATGTGAACTAGAAGTGCCAGTGGTTGGTACGTATAGGAATCAACAAACGTATCTTCGCAACATTTTAACAACATTTTGAATGCTCATTTAGTGGTTTCACGGCCTGACTTGCAAGGTCTCCCCCCATGGTATGGTTAGATCCCCGCTGTTAAAAGCTGTGAACTGAAGGTGAGTCTACAATCTACTTGCTTAATTTATTCCTCCATGCTTTAACATGGAATTTGATAATAATGTTGCGCCTTAAAATTTAAGTTAAATAAGGCCAATCCACTTCGTATCCTTCATTGACTCTATAATAGATATTTAAAATTTTATTATTAAACTAAAGCGCTAGCTGTTTAAAACAATATTATATTATGATGTTTATAATAATACTAAAAATAGAGGTCAGCACACACCTCCAACTGTCCATGCCCAGGATGCCTTGCCCACCTTATGTTGAGCTGTTAAATGGCTCTCTTTTAACATCGGTCTCGACTCATCACTGTTGTCAACAGTGATGAGACCGATGTTAAAAGAGAGCTGTTATCAGCTCAACAAGGTGGGCTACGTTCCGCTATAATGTAGTTCTGGGGAGACCAGACAACTCGTCCGTGGGACAACTCGTCCGTTCGGACAACTTGACTGTTCAGACAGCTCGACTGTTCGGAAAACTCGACGGATGATTTATTTATTCAACCGTCAGACGACTCGACTTGGGGCGGGAGGGGTAAATAGCGGCCTGGGTGGGGATGTACTGACTAGCGACTTGGCAATGATGCAAGGGCGTTCCCCGGGGGAGGAGGTATGGTGGGTGGGTTTAATATCCGGGCAACTGATTTTTATTTTTTTATAATAATTTTTTTTTTACGATGACCCCGCTGCATTTTCATTGTTTTACCATACATGATCGAGTTGTTATTGTTGTTAGTGCTGGGGCTGGGCGAATAGTGAAATTTTGCTATTCGGATACCGCTGGCCAACTATCCGAAATTAACCGGATATTCGAATAGTTTTTTCGCCGCTAGAGGGTGCTATTAAAAAAATAAAAAAATAAAAATATTTAAAAAAAAAATTTGTTTTTGTCGCTAGAGGGCGCTGTTCGTTTGTGAATGAGATCTTCTGGGCGGATTGATATTAGTTTTAGACAGTGTCACTCGGTTCGTTCATAAAAATGACCGGATCTAATTTAAAGATGGCGATTTGCTTTTTCTTTTGAATGTGGATGACTCTACGTGAAGGAAAACTTTGTAATCTTTGAACCAATTACGTCAGAAATGTCATTGTTTTAACTCTTCACGGAGGTGAGCATAGTTAAATACTTAATTTATGCTGTTTTATACTGTCTTAATAGAAGTTTCATTATAGGATTCAGACAAAACATTCATGTCAGTTGTCGCCCGACGTCCGCGGATATTCGGATATTAAAGAATATCCGGTTACTTGGTTGTAATTACAGAACTATCCGGTTTATAAATAGCTATTCGCGCCCTATGCGGATATCCGGTTAAGAAAAAAAAGGCATTCGCGGTTACAGATAGGAAAACCTATTCGCCATTAACCGGATATTCGAATAATTCGCCCAGGCCTAATTGTTGTTGGTAATAAAGTTATAAAAGTAAATCTTCTAATAATAGAGCTGTATCATGTTTTAATTATTTGATGTTTTAATTGTTTGTTTTTGTTAACCTTTTGTTTTGAATAAATTGAAGACAACTGCTAGCTGGCTACACATAGAGTCATACTCATTGTCAGTTGTTTTACACAAAGTCTCGAGATAGTCACTAACAGATGTTCCTGCTAGTATGGCTTCACTGGGACACCACACCTCTTGTGATAAATAATAATGATCAATATTATAGAATCGCAGGAGTTATACAGGAAAGTTCGTGAAAACACATGTCATGACACGGCGAAACGTGCAGAAACAAGGGTGGGTTTTCCCATTATTTTCTTCCGACCCCGATGACCGATTGAGCCTAAATTTTCACAGGTTTGTTATTCTAGATAAGTTGTGATACACGAAGTGTGAGCCTTTGGACAATACTGTTTACCGATGTTGTGCGATTGTTTTAAGGGAAGAATGTTCCAAACAGTATGTTCCATTCCATCTCGTCTCAACTGTAGAATCGTCCCAACTTGGGATGACCAGTCTCAACTTGGGTGCTACAGTTACATGTATTTTATAAGTGCCTTTTGTGACAAGGCCCTAAAGTTGAGAGGGACGGAGTGGCACTCTGATGTCTTCAGGAGAAAATTAGTTATTACTCTTTCATCAATTACTGACTTTACAATAGACTAAACCAAGTAGGATTTAATGCAATAAATTGTTTGCAGACAGCGAATAAATAACGTTTATAATAATGACATTAAGATTTTTCAAATTAAAATACAACAACACCTCTCAATGAATCTAGTGGTCAGTAATGAAATTATAACGCAATCCATCGTCTGCGAGCCGAGGTTGCTAAAAATCAAGTCAAGGTCGCCCAGTTTGCAAATTAAAAAAAAATTCCCTGCTGTTTGCACTGTGTCCGCTGTGTACACATGGCTGTGTGGTCAGAGTAAAAATTCACTTTAAATTCATTAAGTCGCATGTGGCCTGTACAGATTTGTTGTATTTTCAAATTGAAATTTATAGAAAATTTAATAATTTCCTCACAGGTTCACTGGCACTGGAACATAGGGCTAGATTCGAAGTTGGTAGATTGCTGGCATGTTATAATGTAGAGGTTGTGGGTTAAAGTCTTGCTTGAGTAAATTTTTCTCTGTTCAACCCTTAGGCTGTAGGCCTAGTACTTGAATTATGTTTTCAATGAAACTAGAAACTTGTACGATTTTATTTTTGGATTAAAATTGTTTTATACTAATTTGTATGAGTTCTACATGTAGGTGTTAAGGAAAAACACGTTAGTATTACATTATGTTCCAGCCTATTATATGCAAGTTTAACTTTTTCAATTTGTTGATTTTGTTGTTGGATTTAATAAATAGTTTTAGTACACAAACTTCTTTATGGCCTAGCAACATCAAGTTGTTAGTCTTTTTCAATTATGATAATTGAATGTATCGAACATGTAGTAGGTATGTTTTCCAATATGAAAGCATTAATACTATACACACACATGTTCATGCATTCAACATTGTCATCTTTTGCCTTCGAGACTAGTGACTCATCACTTAAAGATGTCTCATGTGCCGATAGTTGATTGCTCGTAATTATGACCGTCTAGCACTAGATACTACACACTGGCTCACAACAGACGATGTACTAGTTTAGGCTAGCTGCCACCATTTACCTCATTACTAATGCTGCGCACGATTTCCGCTTAATGTAGAGATGTGGATATGTAATCTAACATTTTTCCCCTATACTCTATACAAACATTGTATCAGGGCCTAAAATTAACACTGAACCGCAGACTCAAAATGCTTACTGGACTAGAATTCTTTTTTTACAAGACCAGATCAAAATAAGAAAACTTACCTGACCCTGTTTTATACAAAGTATACATTTTAAGGGAAGGTACTCGTTTGGTAATTACTCACTACAAATATTAAAGGCAGTGGACACTATTGGTAATTGTCAAAGACTAGCCTTCACAGTTGGTGTGTCTCAACATATGCATAAAATAACAAACCTGTAAAAATTTGAGCTCAATCGGTCATCGAACTTGCGAGATAATGACGAAAGAAAAAAAACACCCTTGTCACATGAAGTTGTGTGCGTTAAGATGGTTGATTTCGAGACCTCAAGTTCTAAATCTGAGGTCTCGAAATCAAATTTGTGGAAAATTACTTCTTTCTCAAAAACTATGGCACTTCAGAGGGAGCCGTTTATCACAATGTTTTATACCATCAACCTATCCCCATTACTCGTCATCAAGTAAGGTTTTATGCTAATAATTATTTTGAGTAATTACCAATAGTGTCCACTGCCTTTAACTTAAAAACTGACTTGGTAACGAGCATTGGAGAGCTGTTAATAGTATAAAACATTGTGGGAAACGACTCCCTCTGAAGTACATGTAACGAGTTTTTGAGAAAGAGGTAATTTCATACTAAAATAATAAAAGACTTCTAGCTAGAAGTCTGTTATTCTTATCTGAAAGCACACAATTTCGTCCAACAAGGGTGTTTTTTCTTTCATCATTTTTTTGCAACTTCGATGACAAATTGAGCCCAAATTTTCACAGGCTTGTTATTTTATGGTTATGTTGGGATACATCAAGTGAGAAGACTGGTCTTTGACAATTACCAAACGTGTACCTTCCCTTAAAATTCTGTTTTCACTTGAACAAGTGCTTAGGCTGTGTAAGAGAAAAATTATTTTGTTTTCTGTAGTGTATGGATATTGATATAAGTATAAAATACTTCATTATTGCATTATTTTTATTAGACTCAAAGTCAACATTTGAATATTTTATTATGTTTTTTGTTTTTTTTAGAATCAAGATGTTAGACAGTGAGGTGTTCTTCTTAATATTCAATTAGTGCCAAGTGTTGTCACTTTTTTTTATTTTTTAAATATTTTTTTTTGTTTTATCATTATAAAGTATGAGGGCTCCCAAATGATCAGCTGTGCTGGATGGGTCTCCCTTGTTAATTATCAATTTAAAACAATTAATAAATATTTATAAGCAATTCTAAAAAACACAAGACTTATCTTTTTGATTTCGAGACCTCAAGTTTAGAATTTGAAGTCTCGAAATCAAGCATCAGAAAGCACACAACTTTGTGTGACAAAGGTGTTTTTTTCATTCATTATTATCTCGCAACTCCGACGACAAATTGAGCTCAAATTTTCACAGGTTTATTTTATGCATATGTTGAGATACACCCAGTGAGAAGACCGGTCTTTGACAATTACCAATAGTGTCCACTTCCTTTAACTGGTATTTGGCAAGTTGACCACTGTTCCAGGAGAACGCTGTTTGTTTGTTTGTTTGTTTGTTTGTTTGTTTGTTTGTTTGTATACAACTTGTCAAGAAATGTCGTGGGTAGGTGGGGATGGTTGCTTAGCTTTAAGTGAGACTGGTTACATTTGTTAATCACAGGACCACATAAATTGTTCACAACATCCGGTTTGTATAAATCACCAACGTTTGTATTCTCATCTCAAGAGGTTGCTTCTAAAGAATCCTTCTTTCTTTGTGTTTATTCTTTATTCACAGTAACAAGTCTATGACTTGAAGGACATCTCTCCCGATCATCAACATTACAGGATACACAACATCCGCAGCCGCTGGATGACTGTATCCCTCAGAGTGTACGTTCGGACAGCGAGCTCAGACTACAGGAAACGAGGTGTTTGACGTCACAGCTCGAAAAAGGGGGGAGCCCTCGATCATCATCAAAACCCTAAGCCCTGGATTGCGAGCTACACATAGTAATGTGTGTTTACAGGTGTCCCTAGTGATAGGCTATAACATCAACAAAAATGTGCGTAGCGGTAGCAGCGTATTTAACCATCAGCTGACCTCTGACCTATGTTTTGGAAATAACTCCTGGAGAGGCTGTCAACGATTTTGGGGGTTTTGTTTTAGGGGGGAGACCTAACGAGAGGAGGATTATTAATTGAACTTTTAAGATGGTCTCTCACATACGCTTGGAGAATACTCAGAACTATAAGCAGCAGATATGCCTGTCATTTATGACTGGGTTTTACGGCTGCCGATGGAAGAGGTATCAACGGTCGACAGAACCGACTACAAAGGTAGGAGGGTTTTTCTTGAACTTTCAAAAAAACTGAGGCCAGTGGTTTAAGCATCAGGCCAATTTCACGCAACTCTAGAATTAATCCTAACTCGAGTTAGGACAAGATGATTCCTAAGTTAGGAAGAGTTTGGTGAAATCGACGGCTGGGACAAGTCCGGTAGAAAAACAAGATTGTTCAATGGTAAAAATAATAACAAATACATCTTTTACATGTTTGGTCTGTTTTTAAAAGCAGGCATGAAGTTTTTCTTACATCAGTCTGATTTTATTTGTTGGCCTATACATGTACATAGCCTGAAAATCCTCAACCATGTTTGTTAGCCCTTGTACGCAACACAATTGTTTCCCCAAAAATTCTAATGGCCAAATATTATGCCAGTTTTAACATTTTGTTCCTGCATTGTCTAAACAGTTATATTTTAGCAATTTTGCTTGGCAATGGCACTCAAAGTAGAGTTTGAAACTTTGCATGGTGGAATAACTGGAAGTATAACCAAGAGAAGTTTGCGGCAACACCATGTGAAAATCTCTTTTGAGTAGTGTTGGTTCTGAAAAGAACCGATGGTTAGCGACTCAACAATTCAATCAGTATTTTTAAGCTGTTGATGACTTTGCAACAATTTCTGGATATGTCTTTTGAATTCACCTTCAACTTGAAGTATTTCCACCTACGCATCCTGTGCCAAAAAGAGATAAAGGTTCAACAATTCATTGTCAGCTTGAACGACAAGACCTTGTACAATTTTCCCACAGTTGTCCTTGCCGTGAAGGCCTCTTGCTTTTGCCTGGTTTCATAAAATAGGTTTCTAGCTAAATTAACTTATGAGTAAACCAATTCATTATTTATTTCCAGTCAATCCCAAAACAAAATTTCTTTCCTTGTTACAAACTATACGTCTTAAAGACGACCGCACAACTTCTTTAATAATAGGAAATTTTGTAATACTGTTTTGTTGGCACACTTAGTATCAGCTGAGAATTTAACAAAACTAAACAAAGGGGAAAATATTCCCTTTTTGTACCGTCCTAATCACAGACCAAAAAGTTATCTTTTGGATCCAAAATTAAGGACCCGTTATAGTGTGGACAGATCCATACTACTTTGTTGATTTTACTCAATTAGTATCCTATTTTTTAAGTCGGATTTCTCTTTCTCTTACAGTTTGAGAAGGCATGGGTGTTAATGCTGGCCTTGTCATTTGCCTTCATTGTAATCTTTCTATACTACTGGGTGATGGCACAGAATGACATCGCTTATTTCAACGGGTAAGTCCACACTTCCTCTGTTAGCGCCTTGTAGGACTCTTTAAAAGTATTGAAGGCAATAAGTACCTTCCTTGAAGGACTGACCGATAGTTAAGAGTGTGTGATATAAGAGGGTCAAATATTCAAGAGAGTCCCCAATGTCTGAATGAGCTTTATGATGATCTCATTTTCCCATGGTTAGAGCAGGCCTGTATGCTTCGTTTTTTGAATGGGCAGAGGCACCAGGGCATTTTCTCCTTGTTAAAGGGCACCTTATGAGGAAATTATAAATTTTTACTGGAGCATTTTAAGGGCACCCAGGCCTGTATGTTTCGTTTTTGAAGGGGCAAGGGCACCAAGGCATTTCTCTCTGGCAAAGGGCACCTTATGAGGAAATTATAAGTTTCTACTTGAGCATTTTAAGGGCACCAATGCAATGACAACGGGGCATGGAGGCAATTGCCTTCAATGCCTCCGTGAAGTATCAGGCCTGTTACCCTGGTCAAGTGGTTGGACTGAAGGGCTTGCAATCACGAGGTTGTGGGTTTGAATCCTACCAAGCTAACCGCTGATTTCACAAAGACTTGAATAAGTATTGTCGTCTACATGTAGTTACTGAATCACAATTCTGTTGCCAGCTTGGTGTTTATCCCCTTGTGGGAGTTTGTAGCTCCCTTGGCTGGAAGACAAAGAGATTCTCAGGCCTGAATTACACAAAGGCCATGACCTTTGACCCAAGTCTTAGCCTTGATACCCATCTTCAAAGTGGTCTTTGCAAAATATAAATAGGCGTGCTGTCGCAAGTCTTTGTCTTCAATTTTAAAAAGGGATATTTGTTGATTAACTTTGTTTATTTGTTTTTAACCTACAGGTATCTCTATAATTACATTGGAACGTGGTTCGATTGGTTTATGCTTTTCTACGTTTTGACAATTTTGACACTCATCTACTTAGGAATACTTTTGGTAAGTTCACTGTTTTGGGGGCAAAACAGAATAATCAGTGTTTAACAAAAATTGATATTATTTCAAATTTAGTTTGACCCATCCACTCACCAAACATTTTGAAACAGACTATTGAAGGGTATTGGTACTTTTTGTAGGATGCAATTCACAATGTCTACAGATTTACATTAAACTCACACAGTTTGAAGATAAAGATAGTCGAAAGCTTCCCTTTAAATATTACTTGCCGTGGTGCTGTAGTTTTTTAAAAATGAGTGAAAGAAGTCACAAAAATAATTAGTCAATGGAGACACAAATTATTTTAGCTTGTACAATGTATTTCTGTGACATTGTTTTACTCATTTCTCAAAAAACTACAGCACCTCAGCCAGTTGTATTTTAACGGAAACTTTCTACTATCATTATCTTCAAACGTTGTAAAGTTGAATGTAAATCTGTGGACATTGTGTTTTGTGTTACAAAAAGTACCCAAATCCTTTAACCATTGAAAATCATTTGAAATTTACCCAGTCAGTGACTCTTTTGGTATTACAATAAATAACTCTTCTGACATTGACAGTGCATTTTGTAGGTTTTATGACAGGTGGTCACATTCCCTGACCTCAAACCATCAGTTCCAATTTAATATCAAATGAGGGGCCTGACTGATTTTTCCTGCCGTTCCAATATCCCAGCTTATTTATTGGTCAATATCCATGTTCACAAATTATTTGTTTTATTGATCAATATTTATAATCAAATCTTCCATACCTGTGGGCTAGTTCATACCCAATATAACCATACTATTCTAGCTGATCTTAAACTTGACCTTGCTGATAATTAGCCCAAGCTGTGGCGATTCAAATCAGATTTTAAGAGAAAGTTCAACATAAGGGAATAGTTTGTAGAAATCTCTACCACTGGGAAGTATGTTTGATACCTTGATGACAAGAAACGGAACGACCTTCACCAGTCCAGGGGTTTTCCTGGCAGGCAAGATGTCGTGTTGTGTAAATACGATTCTTAGATTTTATAAATGAAAAACTAGAGTTAAAGGAACACGTTGCCTTGGATCGGTCGAGTTGGTCTTTGAAAAGCATTCTGTAACCGTTTGTTATAAAATCGATATGGTTAGAAAGATGTTGTAAAAGTAGAATACAATGATTTACCCAAATCATTGGGAGTCGAAAATTTGACTCCCATAAATGGCCGACCGTGTTAGTTCGCGACGTAAAATGAAAACCGTGCAATTTTGAGTGATACTTGTATGGACCATTTTATTCTACTTTTAAAACATCTTTCTAACCATATGCATTTCATAACAAACGGTTTCAAACGCTTTTCATAGACCAACTCGTCCGATCCAAGGCAACGTGTTCCTTGAACTGTTGCAAACTGCTTACCAAAAAAAAACACCATTTTGTATCAATGCAAAAGAATAGCTGGTGGCCTGATGTTTTTACCCTACAGCAGTGTCTGTCTTGAAGGCTATATGACAACACATTTAATAATTCTACAGAAATTAAAGTCATATCTCCTTAAACATGTTAAAAGGATCCCTTGCTGGTGCTTCCCAGGTTGTATCGTAAACTTCGGTGCGATCAAAGAACAAAGATACGGGAGACCGCCAACATAGGGCTTGAAGGCCCAGTTGGTAGAGCTGGCATGTTCATCTGGTTGCAACTTCAAGTCCCCTTTCTTTGGTCAACCCCAAATTACTCATTGTGTCTTTGTGTTTTTGTTTGCAGGCGTTAGTGATAGCTCACTGTGTGACGGGGCGCCAGCTGTATCTTCACTGGATCCATAAGATACCAGTCGTATTAGTACTTATTATGTGCATCGTTGCTGTCATTCTACTTGCTGAACTCTGGAAGTCGGAATGGATCCTAGTTGCCCTAACGTTGCAGGTGAGGATCCAAAGAATATTAAAGATATTTTACAGGATTCAGGGATGTGTATGGGGGGTTTGAAATCAGCCCCCAAACCCCCCCCCCCCAAAAAAAAAAAAGGAAAAAAACAGAAAAAACCCCAATTCACTCTAAAATGATGTCATCCCTTGAGAAAGCAACAGAGCTGATTTCAGTGGTTACAACCCAAAATTAATGAAGGGTTCCTTTGGTAATTACTCTAAACATAAATGACTATAAAAACTGACTTACTAAAGAGCAATGCAACTGTTTATAATCAATTTTTTCGCAACTTTTAGAACAATTTTTTTTTTATACATTGTAAATATTTGTCTCTCCTTAATTCATTATTTCTTAAATGTGTAATAGTGTGATTTTTTCAAATTTTTAATCTCTGTATATTTCCCTGTAATTCGACCTCCGGACGCCATGGGAATTTGTTTTTAAATGATAAACCAATGATCAATGAATGAAATGAATAATGTATAACATTTTGAGAATGTGGATTTAGACAGAGTGTAATTTACTTTTTTTGTTTTCTTTTTTTTGCAGGTTACGGCACCCATAATTCAAATTGTTGCCATAGTAATTCTAACAATCACAGCGTGGCCTCTTGCTAGCCTGTGGTGGCGGGATCATAATATAGGTTTGTTAAATGGATCTTTCCTTTCCTATACTGCGGTTTTATTTCTTTCAAAGCATCGGATGATTTAGGAAAGAGAGGGTATTTTTCATTCCAACATGCGAAAAATATCACAATATTTCCTCAATGATCTCTAACTAGAAAACAGAATTGGCTGTTGCACTAACTGCTTACCTAGAATAGAATTAGCTGCTACAAACTGTGCACATTCTAAGATAAAGATTGATCTAGCCAGACACCTAAGTATTTAAAATGATCAACATTGTCAATGGTATTGGAACCGATCTTCACATGTAAACTTTCTTCAATACGGCGAAGTTTAGCTTGAAATGTAGCTGTTTTACTATTTTTAGTATTGCTCTCTATATGTTATTATAAGTATATTTTTTATAATAAATATTGAGGACGTGTGACATAGCTACATCGAGCTCCAGGAAATTGACAGAAATTTCACCTTCTGCGTTTTTGTGGAAGCCTTTTCTACTAGCAAGTGTCTCTCAAGTTGTACATAGAACACTTTCATTGAGGTAAGAGAGATTAAAACCAACCTTTTAGGGCCTTTTGGCCCTAAAAGCTCTCTCAAATCAACGGCGGTGCCGCTTGGCCGCCATGTTTTCTGCCATGGGTCTTAACAGACCAAACACTGTGAGGTTCAACACCCACCATCTTTCGAAAGGTGTCACACCCCGAGACGTCTACAAAGCTGTCAATCACGAGTTGGATTCAACTTCAACAATAGTATGCATTGCTGAACTGGAACGTAACTGGTACAACGTCACCTTTGACAATGAGCAGGATTGTGAGACTATAGCATCGCAAGGCCTGCTATTACATAATGCCCTCGTCCAGTGTGAAAGAGCTAACATTCGCAACTCTGTGATCGCGTACATCAAGGCACTATACGAAATTCCGGACAATGCCATTACATCGCTCCTGTCTCGGTATGGAACTGTCGCCAACATCCGACGTCAATATCACGGTTTTGACGACAACATTGAAACCGGTGTGAGAAGCTGTCTCGTCAAGAGCCTCAAGAAACCAATACCGAGCTTTCTCAAATTCAGCGGCTTTACTTTACCAGTTAGATACAGGGGGCAACAGAAAACCTGCAAAATCTGTGAAGAAACAGGCCATCTAGCGAGAGACTGTCCGGCAAGAAACCGATGCTTTGTATGTGGAAGCTACGACCATAGGGCGGCTTGGCACGACAAACACGACAACAGCGAACAAGATGAAATCCGTGACGACAATCCGACAAATGAACATAAAGAAAATGAAGAGGACACTACTGGAGAGAAAGAAGATAATGAGCCCCAAAACACAGAACCGCCAGCTGAAGATGAAACACACAGCTCCAAAGCAAAGAAAGGAGAAGAAAAGAAAGGTATGGATCAAACAGAGAACACAGAACAGCACCCACCAAAAGAAGCCGCCTCTAAACCTAAGCTATCATTCAAAGAAGTAGTTGCAGGAACAACCAGCAAGAAAACTCCCACAAAACCCCAAGGATTTTGGGACGAAGCCATGAACAGCCAAGCAGTTAGAAAGTTGTCGCGGAAAAGGAAATCCACTGAAGCTTCAACAGCATCATCTAAAGTAGCTCGTGATGAGTCAACACCAACAGATATGGAAACTTTGGCAGCCGAAAACCCAGTTGATGAGACACCAGAGAACATGCACAACCAGGAACATACGGATGAAAGATCCGACGATACAGATTCGGAAGGATCGATCGACGAGGATAGTGGAAGACTCGTTGATCCAGATTATCACAGTGAAGACCCGGAAGATCTAGGCGGAGAATTCACTCTCTACACACGCAGGGGAGTCCGTCGACGAAGGAAAAAGCGAACATCATGGGAAAGGAAATCAACAACGAATAACTCTCAACAAACAACAAGTAAAACCAATGACACTGATCAATCGGGTCCATCGAGCTTCCCAACTACCAACAAGCCTAGTAAGAACAACGAAAGCCAACCCAAACAACAAGTTCAACAAAGCCAGAGAGGGAGAGGAAGAGGGAAGCCAAAGTAACCTTTACCTTCATTATGGCTGGTGAGATGAAGACATTAATGTACAACATCATCATTGGTATGTTCATATTGTCTATTGCCTCCATAAATGTTAATGGCTTGAGGAATAACCTAAAACGTAATGTGATCTTTGAATTTTTATGTCGTAACAAGTTTAGCCTAATTTTTCTTCAAGAAACTCACAGTGAAGAAAATGACGAACCCGTTTGGAGTAAAGAGTGGCAAGGAAAGATGCATTTTAGTCATGGCAATTGCCAATCAAGGGGGGTTGCTATTCTCACTTCAGAAAAATCTGGTCTCTGCATTGATAATATTTCTAGGGATAAGGAAGGGAGATGGATAAAGGGTCAAACTAAATGGAACAATCTTGACATTCCAGTTGCCTCTGTTTATGCTCCAAACAATTCGTACGACAGGGCTTATTTTTTTGATGACATGTCTGATTGGATAATTAGCGATTCTTCTATTATTGGTGGAGATTTCAATTGTAATATTGATAATGTAAAATCAAAGATGGCAGTAAAACTATTCTTAAAAATGTCATTAACGAGAAAGATTTATGTGACGTCTGGCGCACTATTCATCCTGATAAAGCAGGATACACACATTACCACAAAGCTAGTAAGCAGGCGACTAGAATTGACTATTTGTTTTTATCGTCCAATCTTCTGAGTAATGTTTTAGACGTGCGTGTTAATCCACATGGTAATTCTGATCACTCTATAGTTTGTATGAAATTACATGATCACGGTAATGTGCATGGCCAAGGAAGGTGGATATGTAATAACAGTCTTTTAAATGACAATGATTGTAAATATCGCATAGAAACCTTTTTACAATTCTGGACTTCTCAAAAATACAACTACAAGTCTCTGTTGGATTGGTGGGAAAGTGGTAAATTCAGAATAAAAGAAATTCTCCAAGATTACGGCAAAGAAAAAGCGCACCTTCAAAAACAAAAAATGAATGATCTTAAGAAAATATACAACAGGCTCTTGGAGAATCCAGACTCCAGTGGTGATGCCATTAAAGACATTGAAGCTCAAATAAAAGCCTACGAAATTGAAGAATGGTCCAAGGCTAAAATTAGAGTTCGGAATACCATTAAAGAGGAAGGTGAAAAAGCCTCTAAATTCTTTCTGAATCTTGAAAAACAGCAAGTCCAGAATAGTAAAATTGATAGGTTGGTTAATGCCGAAGGGAAATTTATCGATCAACCTCACTCTATGCTTGATCATGCTAATGATTTTTACTCTGACTTGTATAAAGAGGAAGACATCTCTGATGATCATTTAAATGATATTATCTCTAAAATAAGTAGAAAACAAATTCCTCATGATATTCATTGTAATCTTGAAAAAGCAATTACGGTTGATGAAGTCAAGTTAGCGCTATTTCAAATGAAGAAAAATAAGTCTCCTGGCTTAGACGGGCTTACGGTTGAGTTTTATCAGACATTTTGGAACACAATCGCTTCTGATGTCTTAAAAGTCTATAATTGCTGTTACAAGAATGGTATTTTGTGTAGATCAATGAACTCTGCGTTAATAAGACTTATTTATAAAAACAGAGGTGAATGAACTGATTTAAAAAATTGGCGTCCCATCAGCTTGCTCACTGTCGATTATAAGATCCTATCCAAGGTCATCACTAATAGAATGAAGCTTATTATGCCCCTTCTTGTAGGTGAAGAACAAACTTGTGGAGTTGTAGGAAGAAATATTCATGATAATCTTATGGTTCTGCGTGATACCATTGACTATGTAGAATTAGATAATTCGGAGGCTGCTCTCATAAGTATAGATCAAGAGAGGCGTTTGACAGAATTAGCTGGAAATATTTGTTCACTGTTTTGACAAAAATGGGAATTCCTTCGAATTTAATTAAATGGATTAAATTATTGTACAGCAATCCCAATTGTAACATTATTGTAAGTAATTTTATTGGTTCACCGGTTAAGGTTTCTCGAGGGATTAGGCAAGGATGTCCTTTATCCCCTCTCCTTTATTCTATCTGTGCGGAAGGGTTAGCGATTTTGGCTAGAACCGATTGTGATTTAAAAGGCATTGTTACGCCGGGAGGTGAAAGTAGTATTAGATTAATCCAACACGCTGATGACATCACTTTCTTTGTTGGTGACAACAAGGAGTTCGTTACTATTGATAACATTCTTAGTACCTATTGTAAGGGAAGCGGGTCTAAACTCAATGTAGACAAGTCCAAAGGCATGTGGCTTGGGAAGTGGACGGGTAGAGTCGACAAACCTTGTAACTTCCAGTGGTGTGATAAGCTTAAAATCCTTGGGATTATATTTGGGAACGATATCGTACCAAATGACAACTGGGGTCCGAGAATTACAAAAATCTGTAGTACTTTAGATAAATGGTCTAAACGTAATCTCACCTATCATGGCAAGTCTGTTATTGTAAATATTTTGATTGGGCCATGTATTAATTACCTTGGCAGCGTGTTAACCTGTCCCGAGGAAACCGTGAAAAAGATGAATAGTATGATCTGGAATTTCTTCTGGGATGGTAAAATCGAAAAAATTAAGAGGGCTACCATCATTGGTCCAAAAGACTCGGGTGGAATGGGTCTTGTTGACATTAAATGCAAATTAATGAGCCTCAAATTAAACTGGCTAGCTCGCTACCCCTCATCTCAAAGGAAATGGAAATATTTCTTTGACTATTGGATTAATAAAGCTAGTGCCAATGATCGCTTGGGGTGGTATATATTTGCCAATCAGAAAAAAGCTCTGAAAACCACGTCCTTTTATATTGATGTGATCAATGCCTTTGATAAAGCAGGATGTATTATGGATTGTAAACATTCTAGTGTTTTAGAAACAAGAGAAATGCCTTTGTGGAATAATGTTAGCGTCACCAAGGACAACGTCACTTTTGGTAGTACCTTGCTTAAATCTTTTGGTATTAACAGGATAAAACATATTGTGAAACAGGGTAAACTGATCTCTTTTAAAGAAATTGCTGAAATGTGTGCATTACGTAATATTAATGCCGGTAGAATGCTAGGTCGCCTTAAGCATCATGTGGATTATAACCTAGTTGAAGAAAAAAGAGAAGGTCCAGCTAATCCTTTATGTAGTTGGTTAGTCATCAAAGATTATAACGGAGAGGAGTCTGCTCCGATGTATTTAACTAAAGCCAAGACCAACTACGGCAACCTGATTAGGAAAAAAACTGTCGGTCCTAGAGTTCAACCAATTTGGCAAAATATATTCAGTATTAGTCAAGATCTTGATTGGTCTACGATATGGATCAGCGATTTTAAGAACTACTTAATGGTTCCTGATGATAAGCAATTCATGTACAAACTTAGACACATAATTTTACCTACTTAAGATGTTTTGCTTAAAATTGGTATTGTTAGAGAAGAATCTTGCCCGCTCTGTAATGTAGAAAGAGAAACTCATGAGCATATTTTCATTTACTGTTCTCACACATTGGATGCTTGGATTTTTGTAGAAAGATTGCTTAGCAAATATACAGGTAACAAACATTTTTATTTAAACGACTCTAACAGAATTCTTGGATATGCTCTAAAACCGGTTCAGGCCATCGTTGTTGCTAAATTGCTTAGGCTGATCTGGAATATTCGATGCAAAAAGGTGTTTAATAGTTATTCCAGACCAGCAGAAATCGACATCATCTCTTCGAATGGAAAAGAACAGGTTAAAACCAGAATCTTTCGAAAATTGCTATACTAGAAACAATTCTTTGTGTTTCACCACTAAGGACGAAGTCAGTTTTAATTACTAATTGCCTGTTTTACCAAGGGCCAAGTTATTTCCTTTGTCCCATATGTATCATGTTTTTCTAATTTTTGTTTTTTTGTTGTCAGTATTGTTTTTTTCCCGAACCACGTGATTCCCGAGTCACGCTAAATTGTAGATATTTGTATATAAAAAAGAGGTATTCATTTAACTATTTAATTATTTTGTTTATTGTTATTATTGTTATTATTATTGTTATTTTCTGAGCTTCTGTTTCTTACTGCGCCTGTTATATATTAGAAGTATTTACTGGAGTGTCTTTTGATAGTGTGTTTATTTGATGTATGCCTTTGCTGATGAATGTTGAATAAACGGAGTAATATAACTCCACATCAAGAGAAAAAAAAAATAAATAAATACTTACTAAAAGGGCTATTACTTTGAAAATCAACTCTCAGAAATCTAAGAAACACACAGTTGATGACCAGGTTGTTGTTTTTTCATTTCTTCATTTCAGTTCACCGATGTGTGTCCCTTTCACTGTTCGTCATCCTTCTATTATTTGTGTATCTGAGTCCACTATTAATGGAAGCGCCGTGTGTTCTCCAGACGGCAGACCTTCCTGTAAAACCTCCAATCATAGCTCATAAAGGAGCAGAACAGGTCAGTTAAGAAGTGATGAAGAAGCGTGATTTATCCTTACTTTGCTTGCTTTAAAGGAACACATTGCCTTGGATCGGCCGAGTTGGTCTTTGAAAAGCATTTGTAACCGTTTGTTATAAAATTGGTAGAAAGATGTTGTAAAATTAGAATACAATGATCCACACAAACATGCCTCAAAAATGCACGGTTTTCCTTTTACCTCGTCGACTAACACGGTCGGCCATTTATGGGAGTCAATTTTTTTATTAAAAGCCAACGTGTTCCTTTAAAGGTGCTCCGTCAAGGCCCAATTTCAAGCAGAAATGTTTCTCGCATTGAAATGTTTCTTAATCCCTTTATCTAAAACCCGATTCCTTTTAAAGCCATTGGACTCTTTCGGTAAACAGTATTGTCCAAGGCCCACACTTCGTGTATCACAACTTCTATATCAAATAACAAACCTGTGAAAATTTAGGCTCAATCGGTCATCGGAGTCGGGAGAAAATAACGGGGAAAACCCATCCTTATATCCGCGCGTTTCGCCGTGGTCAGGACATGTGTTTAAAATAAATCCGTAATTCTCGCTATCGAGAATTGATATTGTTTTACTGTTTTCACAACAAGTAAAGCATTTCATGGAATAATATTTCAAGAGAAGTCTTTCACCACTACCTTCTGTAAACCCTGTAAGTTATTTGTAAATCTGTGAACTTTTATTTTTGTCCTGTACTGAAAGGGTCCAATGGCTTTAAGGGAATTGTTTCTCAAAGTGTTATTCAGTATCAACAGCTGCGGTGCTTCATACCAACAGGTTTTAGGGTCATTGCTTTCTTTAGTAGTTTTCAAAGGTATACTTCGATTCAATTCAATAGTACATTTATTCCATACTCTCATGACTCTTGTTGGAAAACAGAACAATTAAGAGAATTAATCAGTTCATAGAAATGTACCAAAATCAAAAACGCATAAAAGTATACAAAATAATTAATATAAAGTTAAAGCAAAAAATAAATAGATAACTAGGAATTAACTATGTACAATAGAGGAGTGGGACCATGGGACTCATAGAGTAAGCAGAGGCTTGTAGACAACTGTCTTTAAACAGACAAACAAACAACAGTTGAGCGCGAGAATGTCTTTAGCCGAACGCCTTCTCGGGAAACTCTGATGGTCGACTTCCACGCATCCCGGTCCAGCATCAGCGTCCTAAGCTCAGCTGTTTCCTGTTGTGTTGCAAACAAACAAACAAACAGAGAAGACGAAAGGAGATGAAAGTCTCTCTCGGAAGAAGACGAAAGTCTCTCTTTAGTATAAATCATAGCTCTTTGTTAAATTTGTCCCACTCTCTTAAGGCTGTCAAAGTTTTCGTAAGGGTTTGATTAACTTTCACTTGTGTCTGTGATTTTTTTATGTCCAGATTGCTCCAGAAAACACAAAGATTTCTTTCCAAACAGCTGCTAATTATCCAGTCTTTGGCTTTGAATCGGATGTTAGAATCAGGTGAGATCTTTAGGTTTGTAATTTCATTTTTCATCCAGGTACGTCACAATGCTAACCCAAAACGAGGCGATGGGCGCAGCCACTGCAAGTGGTGGCGGACATGCGCCCATAGCCTCGTTTTGGTTAAGAATTACATTTTTCTGTTCAATACTTGATGTCTTGTAATGAAACAGGCTTTTTTCTCTAGTACAGGTCATTCTCAGATTACAATTTTTTCAAAAAGAAAACCAAAAGCAACACAAGTGTGTAAGATTATTAAAAAATGAAGCTTTTTTGTTGTGCTTTATAGCCATGTATAATACTTTAATAAATAATTGTTCATTTGCAAGTCCTGCAGTCTAACCACTGGACCACGGTTAGCTTGGTAGGATTCGTACCTACAACCTTGTGATTGCAAGTCCTATAGTCTAACCACTGGACCATGGTTAGCTTGTTATGACTCGAACCACAACCTTGTGATTGCAAGCCCTGCAGTCTAACCACTGGACCACGGTTAGCTTGGTAGGATTCGTACCTACAAACGTGTGATTACAAGTCCTTCGGTCTAACCACTGGACCACTGTTAGCTTGTTATAATTCAAACCCACAACCTTGTGATTGCATGTCCTGCAGTCTCACCACTGGGCCACTGTTAGCTTGGTAGGATTTGAACCTAAAACCTTGTGATTGCAAGTCCTATAGGCTAACCATTGGACCAGGGTTAGCTTGGTAGGATTCGAACCTAAAACCTTGTGATTGAAAGTCCTACAGTCCAACCACTGGACCACTGTTAGCTTTTGGTAGGATTCAAATTTAAGACCTTGTGATTGCAAGTGCTGCAGTCTCACCACTGGACACCGGTTAGCTCGGTAAGATTCAAACCTACAAACGTGTGATTACAAGTCCTTCGGTCTAACCACTGGACCACTGTTAGCTTGTTATAATTCAAACCCACAACCTTGTGATTACAAGTCCTATAGTCTAACCACTGGACCAGGGTTAGCTTGGTAGGATTCGAACCTAAGACCTTGTGATTGCAAGTCCTGCAGTCTCACCACTGGGCCACTGTTAGCTTGGTAGGATTTGAACCTACAACCTTGTGATTGCAAGTTCCTGCAGTCTAACCACTGGACCCTGGTGACCTTTCTCTCTCTCTCTCTCTCTATCTCTCTCTGTTTCAGCTCGGATGGTGTGCCATTCTTAATGCATGACAATACGCTAACCAGGACTACCAATGTGCATGCAGTATTCCCAAACAGAACTAAACATAGAGCAGAGAGCTTCACATGGACGGAACTTCAGAAGCTGGACGCCGGCTCTTGGTTTCTTAAGGTATTTAATGCTTCTGGTTTTTGCAAAATCTATTTTTGAAGCCTATTTTTGAAAAACGGCTGCATTTTCCATTATTATTATTATTATTATTATTATTATTGTTGTTGTTGTTGTTGTTGTTGTTGTTGTTGTTGTTGTTGTTGTTGTTGTTGTTGTTGTTGTTGTTGTTGTTGTTGTTGTTGTTGTTGTTGTTGTTGTTGTTGTTGTTGTTGTTGTTGTTGTTGTTGTTGTTGTTGTTGTTGTTGTTGTTGTTGTTGTTGTTGTTGTTGTTGTTGTTGTTGTTGTTGTTGTTGTTGTTGTTGTTGTTGTTGTTGTTGTTGTTGTTGTTGTTGTTGTTGTTGTTGTTGTTGTTGTTGTTGTTGTTGTTGTTGTTGTTGTTGTTGTTGTTGTTGTTGTTGTTGTTGTTGTTGTTGTTGTTGTTGTTGTTGTTGTTGTTGTTGTTGTTGTTGTTGTTGTTGTTGTTGTTGTTGTTGTTGTTGTTGTTGTTGTTGTTGTTGTTGTTGTTGTTGTTGTTGTTGTTGTTGTTGTTGTTGTTGTTGTTGTTGTTGTTGTTGTTGTTGTTGTTGTTGTTGTTGTTGTTGTTGTTGTTGTTGTTGTTGTTGTTGTTGTTGTTGTTGTTGTTGTTGTTGTTGTTGTTGTTGTTGTTGTTGTTGTTGTTGTTGTTGTTGTTGTTGTTGTTGTTGTTGTTGTTGTTGTTGTTGTTGTTGTTGTTGTTGTTGTTGTTGTTGTTGTTGTTGTTGTTGTTGTTGTTGTTGTTGTTGTTGTTGTTGTTGTTGTTGTTGTTGTTGTTGTTGTTGTTGTTGTTGTTGTTGTTGTTGTTGTTGTTGTTGTTGTTGTTGTTGTTGTTGTTGTTGTTGTTGTTGTTGTTGTTGTTGTTGTTGTTGTTGTTGTTGTTGTTGTTGTTGTTGTTGTTGTTGTTGTTGTTGTTGTTGTTGTTGTTGTTGTTGTTGTTGTTGTTGTTGTTGTTGTTGTTGTTGTTGTTGTTGTTGTTGTTGTTGTTGTTGTTGTTGTTGTTGTTGTTGTTGTTGTTGTTGTTGTTGTTGTTGTTGTTGTTGTTGTTGTTGTTGTTGTTGTTGTTGTTGTTGTTGTTGTTGTTGTTGTTGTTGTTGTTGTTGTTGTTGTTGTTGTTGTTGTTGTTGTTGTTGTTGTTGTTGTTGTTGTTGTTGTTGTTGTTGTTGTTGTTGTTGTTGTTGTTGTTGTTGTTGTTGTTGTTGTTGTTGTTGTTGTTGTTGTTGTTGTTGTTGTTGTTGTTGTTGTTGTTGTTGTTGTTGTTGTTGTTGTTGTTGTTGTTGTTGTTGTTGTTGTTGTTGTTGTTGTTGTTGTTGTTGTTGTTGTTGTTGTTGTTGTTGTTGTTGTTGTTGTTGTTGTTGTTGTTGTTGTTGTTGTTGTTGTTGTTGTTGTTGTTGTTGTTGTTGTTGTTGTTGTTGTTGTTGTTGTTGTTGTTGTTGTTGTTGTTGTTGTTGTTGTTGTTGTTGTTGTTGTTGTTGTTGTTGTTGTTGTTGTTGTTGTTGTTGTTGTTGTTGTTGTTGTTGTTGTTGTTGTTGTTGTTGTTGTTGTTGTTGTTGTTGTTGTTGTTGTTGTTGTTGTTGTTGTTGTTGTTGTTGTTGTTGTTGTTGTTGTTGTTGTTGTTGTTGTTGTTGTTGTTGTTGTTGTTGTTGTTGTTGTTGTTGTTGTTGTTGTTGTTGTTGTTGTTGTTGTTGTTGTTGTTGTTGTTGTTGTTGTTGTTGTTGTTGTTGTTGTTGTTGTTGTTGTTGTTGTTGTTGTTGTTGTTGTTGTTGTTGTTGTTGTTGTTGTTGTTGTTGTTGTTGTTGTTGTTGTTGTTGTTGTTGTTGTTGTTGTTGTTGTTGTTGTTGTTGTTGTTGTTGTTGTTGTTGTTGTTGTTGTTGTTGTTGTTGTTGTTGTTGTTGTTGTTGTTGTTGTTGTTGTTGTTGTTGTTGTTGTTGTTGTTGTTGTTGTTGTTGTTGTTGTTGTTGTTGTTGTTGTTGTTGTTGTTGTTGTTGTTGTTGTTGTTGTTGTTGTTGTTGTTGTTGTTGTTGTTGTTGTTGTTGTTGTTGTTGTTGTTGTTGTTGTTGTTGTTGTTGTTGTTGTTGTTGTTGTTGTTGTTGTTGTTGTTGTTGTTGTTGTTGTTGTTGTTGTTGTTGTTGTTGTTGTTGTTGTTGTTGTTGTTGTTGTTGTTGTTGTTGTTGTTGTTGTTGTTGTTGTTGTTGTTGTTGTTGTTGTTGTTGTTGTTGTTGTTGTTGTTGTTGTTGTTGTTGTTGTTGTTGTTGTTGTTGTTGTTGTTGTTGTTGTTGTTGTTGTTGTTGTTGTTGTTGTTGTTGTTGTTGTTGTTGTTGTTGTTGTTGTTGTTGTTGTTGTTGTTGTTGTTGTTGTTGTTGTTGTTGTTGTTGTTGTTGTTGTTGTTGTTGTTGTTGTTGTTGTTGTTGTTGTTGTTGTTGTTGTTGTTGTTGTTGTTGTTGTTGTTGTTGTTGTTGTTGTTGTTGTTGTTGTTGTTGTTGTTGTTGTTGTTGTTGTTGTTGTTGTTGTTGTTGTTGTTGTTGTTGTTGTTGTTGTTGTTGTTGTTGTTGTTGTTGTTGTTGTTGTTGTTGTTGTTGTTGTTGTTGTTGTTGTTGTTGTTGTTGTTGTTGTTGTTGTTGTTGTTGTTGTTGTTGTTGTTGTTGTTGTTGTTGTTGTTGTTGTTGTTGTTGTTGTTGTTGTTGTTGTTGTTGTTGTTGTTGTTGTTGTTGTTGTTGTTGTTGTTGTTGTTGTTGTTGTTGTTGTTGTTGTTGTTGTTGTTGTTGTTGTTGTTGTTGTTGTTGTTGTTGTTGTTGTTGTTGTTGTTGTTGTTGTTGTTGTTGTTGTTGTTGTTGTTGTTGTTGTTGTTGTTGTTGTTGTTGTTGTTGTTGTTGTTGTTGTTGTTGTTGTTGTTGTTGTTGTTGTTGTTGTTGTTGTTGTTGTTGTTGTTGTTGTTGTTGTTGTTGTTGTTGTTGTTGTTGTTGTTGTTGTTGTTGTTGTTGTTGTTGTTGTTGTTGTTGTTGTTGTTGTTGTTGTTGTTGTTGTTGTTGTTGTTGTTGTTGTTGTTGTTGTTGTTGTTGTTGTTGTTGTTGTTGTTGTTGTTGTTGTTGTTGTTGTTGTTGTTGTTGTTGTTGTTGTTGTTGTTGTTGTTGTTGTTGTTGTTGTTGTTGTTGTTGTTGTTGTTGTTGTTGTTGTTGTTGTTGTTGTTGTTGTTGTTGTTGTTGTTGTTGTTGTTGTTGTTGTTGTTGTTGTTGTTGTTGTTGTTGTTGTTGTTGTTGTTGTTGTTGTTGTTGTTGTTGTTGTTGTTGTTGTTGTTGTTGTTGTTGTTGTTGTTGTTGTTGTTGTTGTTGTTGTTGTTGTTGTTGTTGTTGTTGTTGTTGTTGTTGTTGTTGTTGTTGTTGTTGTTGTTGTTGTTGTTGTTGTTGTTGTTGTTGTTGTTGTTGTTGTTGTTGTTGTTGTTGTTGTTGTTGTTGTTGTTGTTGTTGTTGTTGTTGTTGTTGTTGTTGTTGTTGTTGTTGTTGTTGTTGTTGTTGTTGTTGTTGTTGTTGTTGTTGTTGTTGTTGTTGTTGTTGTTGTTGTTGTTGTTGTTGTTGTTGTTGTTGTTGTTGTTGTTGTTGTTGTTGTTGTTGTTGTTGTTGTTGTTGTTGTTGTTGTTGTTGTTGTTGTTGTTGTTGTTGTTGTTGTTGTTGTTGTTGTTGTTGTTGTTGTTGTTGTTGTTGTTGTTGTTGTTGTTGTTGTTGTTGTTGTTGTTGTTGTTGTTGTTGTTGTTGTTGTTGTTGTTGTTGTTGTTGTTGTTGTTGTTGTTGTTGTTGTTGTTGTTGTTGTTGTTGTTGTTGTTGTTGTTGTTGTTGTTGTTGTTGTTGTTGTTATTATTATTATTAGAAGCTCCCTATAGAATCCACTTAACATTTTGGATATTCCTATCCCTTCTCAGAGTGACCCGCACAACAAATTAAAATACGTTCCTGAAGAAACGAGGAAGAAGTTCATCGGGCAGAAAATCCCAAGTTATAAAGAGTTTCTTGAGTTAGCGGTGATGTACAACAAGACAATTGTGTTTGATCTAGCTCATCCACCAGCGGGACACCCATATTATGCTGGTGACGTTGTGGAACTTGTGGTTAACATCACGTTGCAGTCCGGAATCAAACAGGATAAGGTTGGTGTGGTTGTAGTCTTGGTTCAAGAAGTTACTGATGATATTAGTTTTCATTAGGTAAACATATTCCCCCACCAACATTGAGTGCCATCATGTAACACCGACCTTCAAATATTAACCCTGCAAAAAGTTGAGTGCCATCATGTACTTTGTTTATTTCTCCAGGTCTGGTGGCTGTCGAATATACAGCGAGATTGGGTAAAAGAGAAAGCTCCTGGGTTTATCTTCACAGCAGAAGGCAGATACAGTGTAGGGATATTACTTGATGAGGATATACACAATGTCAATGCCGAGTATACCGAGGTCAACCATAATGACATAAGGTAAACTCAAGAATTTGTGTAAATTTTTTTTATCCGTCTTCTGTTCTACACCAACAGGATTTGCCCGTCACTTTTTCTGTGAGAAAATAAGATTAGCTGTTGCAAACAACTTACTAACCAAATGGACCGATGGTATAAATGCAAAAAATAGGTACTTGCCTGACGTTTCAACCCTAGCAGAGTCTTTCTCGAAGCCTTCGAGAAAGACGCTGCAGGGTCAAAAAATAGTCAATGGCCTGACGTTTCAACCTTAGCAGAGTCTTTCTCGAAGGCTTCGAGAAAGACGCTGCTAGCGTCGAAACGTCAGGCCATTAACTATTTTTTGCACTTTTTCTGTGACTATTAGAAATTTCCTTCTTGGATGTTCAGACCATGGTGTTGTGGATTTTGGTGTTTTGTTCACCTACCCTACACCTTTGTGGCTACTCGGGTGGGTTTTTATTGGGGTTTTTATGGTTTTGTTCTTTGGTGTCTTTTGGTTGTCTTTCATCTATGGTATTTTTCTGGCCAAAACAAACAACTTTGTAGTTTAATCTGGAATAAAGCAGACGATCTTGGCCAGCTGGGTATTTTTCTTCTTATTTTTTTTTTTTTTTTTAGAATATTGGATTGAAAGCTAAGGCCAACTACCTGTTTATAAATATATTAAACAAAAACAAATTATTTTGAATTTTCAGTTATTTCTTTTGAACCACCCACAATTTCCAGAATAAAAAAGAATAATAAAACATTGACTATTCTAAATGACCGCCTCACACTGTTTAATGTGAGGTAAGAGACTGCATAGTTTTTCAAATAGATATTCTTGATATTTTCTGCCTCTAATTTGAGAACAATTATCTGGATTTGTTTTACAGAGTATATGCAGAAAATAATATAACGACCAATATTTACGTCATTAATACGCCTGGATTGTATTCCATTTATTGGTGTGTTGGAGCACATACTGTTACAACCAGTGCTTGCCAAGATTTATCTAATATTCAAGCACCGGTCTGGCATATGGTGAGTCCAACCTTATTTATGTCTTTCTGACTTCTGTTAAAACTTTAAAACTTTAACGATCACGCACCATGTCCAAAGCATTTGTGATGGTATTATATTTATTGGTGTGTTGACGCACATACCGTTACAACCAGTGCTTGCCAAGATTTATCTAATATTCAAGCATTGGTCTGGAATATGGTGAGTCCAACCTTATGTCTTTCTGACTTCTGTTAAAACTTTAAAGCTTTAACGATCACACACCATGTCCAAAGCCTTTGTGGTATTATTATTTATTGGTGTGTTGATGCACATGTTACAACCATTTAATATTCAAGCACCGGTCTGGCATATGGTGAGTCCAACCTCATGTTTTTCTGACTTCTCAAAAACCATTTCCAAAGCCTTTTATTTGTGTGCTTGAGCATATACTTTCACGACCAGTGCTTGCCAAGATTTATATAATATTCAGTAGGATTTAAAACTTTGCATGATGGAAGTATAACTAAGAAAGTTTTGCGGTAACTCCATGGAAAATCTCTTTGTGAGTAGAGTTGGTTCTGAAAAGAAGCGGGGGTTTATTTCAAAATCAAAACTGGTTCTTTTCAGAATGAACTCTAAAAAGAAATTTACTGCAAACCTCTTTGAGTTAGATTCTTAGCTTTATTCCTTACATGTATATTGCATCTCTTTACAACTCTTTGCCTGGTGCTATAAAATAGACTGTTTTAAGAGGAATATCAAATCCTACCTTCAACTCCCCCTAGTTATTTTCTTTTTAAATATTTCAGGCCTGATACTTCACAGAGGCGCCTCCGTTGCCCCTTGTCATTGCCTTGGTGCCCTTGAAATGCTCCAGTAGAAATTTACAATTTCCTCATAGGGTGCCCATTGCCAAAGAGAAAATGCCTTGGTGCCATTGCCCTTTCAAAAACGAAGCATACAGCCCTGATATTTGTTTTATTCTCGTAGCCCCTTACCAAGAGTTGCTTTTAGTCTTGTTTGGGGCAAACTTGGACTTAAAAATAATGAAATAAAAAAAATGATCTAAAACAGGTTTGTTAGCGGTTTAGATGACAACATCTGGCTAGTTCTACCACATTGCTCTTTATCAACAGCCTTTTCACAGCTGTATGGGCGTTTGTGTACAATGCTTTATAAAATTGAACTGTAAAATGTAAAACAAGACACTATGAACTTTTAAAACTTTCATAAGCTGAACACAGTAGAACTTTATCAACTTTTCTTTTCCCTGATTTGTTGTTCTTTCTTTTCTTTGGGGTTGCCGATTCACAGACACCGACTGCGTTTCTGATAGTGAGTGCCGTACTTGGAATAGCTTCAGCTGTGTGCATTGTCGTCATTTGTGTCATTCAGAGGTAAGGTCCTAAAGGAGTTAGTGACAAATATGACAGCAGAGATGAGACGTCTTCACTTTCTGTTAGCGTAAAGTTTGCACTTATAATTGCTTCGTCCTTGGGATAAAACTGTAGGATTTGTGTATTGTTTTGTATTCAGCCGCCGTTTCTGGCATTCAATGCGCTCATGTCTCATCTATAAGCTGAACAAGCTTTATAAAAAATCGCGTAGAATTAGAACTATAGAAACCAACCAACAGGGAATTCTGTTAATGGCGTGGCTGAGCTGTCTAGTTCGCCGGACCCAAGCTCTGGTGTTGTCGGCAGCAGAGTGTGGGTTCGAATCCCGGTCATGAAACTTGTGCCCTAGAGCAAGACACTTAACCATAACTGCTATGTAAAAAGTTGGGACGGTAGTGCATTCTGCTCTACCACCCAGGCTCCTAGTGGATGATATCCCATGCCTACATCATTACGGACTGCGAAGGGGGTAACCCTATTTCAGCCCCAGGAGTAAGGTGGAACTGTGCCCCTGGTGACGTTTGATTTGATAGCCCAAATCATTGAAGTGCAGCCCTCACCTTGAAGTAGTCGTCTAGACTTGTGATATTAGGTGATATCTCGCAAACAAAATATTTTTAAAAAGAAAAATAACTTGCCACTAAACCTTTTAATGAGTGGAGAATGTTGACTATTTACGCAGAGCCATAAAATAAAGCCTTGTTTCACTTTGAGTGAATGATATAAATCCAATCTGTTTATAATCCTCAGATGTCGTAATCCCGTAAGAGACGCCAATCCAGAATCCATATCCCTGCATTCTCCCCGGCATTTTACGGGTGGAAGCACCACCAAGAAAAGCGACCGCGAATTACTCTACCGTACAAACGAAGACACGATGTTTAATCCTGCGCATACACCGGGTAAAGATGTCCAGGTAAGTTGAGGTCAATGACTGGCAGCAGAAGAGTCAAGTCTCTGTGACATCACGGACTAATTTCATGGCTCTGCTTACCGCCGAATTCTCCCCTTGCACGGCAAGCGCCAAATATCTGCGCTAGCTTTGAAGCGAGGAATGTCTAGTAACTGGAGTACGTACGCACGCACAGACCAATATTCCATGCTAACCTGTGAAATACGCTTGACATCAGCATATATTTCTCTACTTCCGCAAGCGCAGTTTCTTGACGGTAAGCAGAGCCCTAAAATTGGGCCCTAGGCTCAATTTGATATCAATTTGTGGACAGCCTGGGTTTAGTTTTAGTTGGACTATCTTCAGACAAACCTGACGAGGCAAAAACTCCAAGATAAATTTACTTGGGGATAATTTCAATTAACATCGTTCAGTATATGAAATGTGTTATTGTGAACCAGTTTGTTAGAATCAAAGATGTTATATCTGATGGACAATGTGGATTTCTTGCAGATAAATACAGTATATATTATTTTCATTGTTTTGGTTTTTTTGTTTAGTTTGCTTGCCTCATATTTTTCTTCTTTTATTTTCCACTGCATTTTCCTTTGCCTGCACCTCAGCAATTATAAATAGCACTTGAATCTTTGTGTTCTTTATTTTTTATTTATATAATACTAATACATGTTTTTTTACTTGGGGTGGCGGGTGTCAACAATTGAGACAATAATTTTGTTTTCATGAAATTTTTTCTGTTTTTCAAAGTTACAGCATTGTAACCCCACACAAATCACATCCCAGGCCTTTACAGTGTCGGTCGCCAGCTGCTTCTATGGTCTACTACCCCCCACCCCCCAGTAGCACCTCCCCTCCACCACAGTCCCGTCCCTAGTTTTGGTTCAAGGTTTTCCTGTTACTATTATCTACCCATGATACATCGCCACAAGAGGGCGTGCTTTACCATAGACCAGCATGCACACCGTTCCATGCCTACACTCGCGTACCAAGTATTTGTGATCTATGGGAGTTCGCTATCAGAGGCTCCTGTGCTAAGCGGTTTATGGTTGATAGTGCTCTGTATTGATAGCGCCTTCTATTGGCAGGAGTAGTAAAATAATAAACAACAGGAGAATCTTGAACCAAGACTATCCCATCCCCTGCCCGACTTCAATCTCTGTGTTACTCTCTCTCTGAAACTGTGTCTGCTTTTTTTTTCTTGTAAAGGTAAAGGTTTTGCATGCCGTCGAGATGGACGACTTACTGAAAGCTGGAAACGCACCCTGCAAAATCTAAGCAAATACTTGGGTACACTAGACATATTTAAGTCATTTTATTAACACCAAATAATATGACATTATACATGATAAACGAGAGGAATATTTTCTCAAATATATTTTTTGTCTATGCAAAGACAAGATTAATGCAAAACACTTGGATACACCGACTTGTTTTGTCATTTATTAACACCAAAATAATAACAATAAATCTTCCATTATAGTTATAGTTATAGAAAAAGAGGAATATTTTCTCTTATATATTTTTTGTTTATGGAGAGGCAAAATTGCAGCACACAAATAAAATTAATCCTTGGTCCGAGACCTGGAAAGGTTCCAAATTAAAGTTTGGGGCGATGGATGAATTCTTCCTACCAATTCCTTGCTCTTACTTTCAGCTACTTTTTGCAGCTCTTCATACTCTCAAATCAGTTCTACATAAACTTAAAAGCTATATTCTTTATAACCTTATAGATGTTCTACAAACTGGGAAGCTTGCATAGCTTACTAATTTTCCGTTGTATGATTTTATTCCTATTTCTGATCACAAATAATTTCCTTTTCTGTTTTACAAACTTGTCTTATGTTATGATATTAGTTACGATTTTATTTCACCAACTTTTCTATCTAAAACCATTTTCTCTTGTAATCCCAGTTTATTTTTCCTATTTCAAATTTCTTTTCATAATATTTCATACTTATATTAACCTATGCAAGCTGGTTGCAATGAATGTGCATTTTGTGTCTCTAAAAATCCCGCCAAAACTTCATGGTGCATTTGTATGAAAAATGTTTTTAGTTGCTCCAAAGTTTATCAATTTTCCTATTTATATTTTCCTGTTAAAGCCATTGGACACTTTCGGTAAACAGTATTGTCCAAGGCCCACACTTCGTGTATCACAACTTAATCATAAAATAACAAACCTGTGAAAATTTAGGGTCATTGGAGTCGGTAGAAAATAGCGGGAAAACCCACCCTTGTTTCCGCATGTTTCGCCGTGTCGTGACATGTGTTCAAAATAAATCCGTAATTCTCGATATCGAGAATTGATATTGTTTTAATGTTTTCTCAAAAAGTAAAGCATTTCATGGCATAATATTTCAAGAGAAGTATTTCACCATTACCTTCTGTAAACCCTGTAAGTTATTTGTAAATCTGTGAACTTTTATTTTTCTTTCTGTACCAAAAGTGTCCAATGGCTTTAATGTTACAAAAATAATGTAGTCTCTGGGCATGTGAGACCTCCATTTTGGAACAGAAGTCAGGATTTGTTTATCACTAAAGATTTTTTGTGCGATCGCACAAATATTTATTTTGTGAACCTGGTCCAAAAGTATCAAAGTGTTGAGAACTATGATTTTAATGAAAAAAAAGTGCTGCATATTACAACATTTTTAAAAACATTTGCAGGGAATTTAAACTTTTAAAAAATTTCTTCAGGGAACTCACATGTCCACCTCTTAAAAAATTGCTGTGGTTAAATAATCACTAAAACTGTTGTATTTGTATTGCTGACTTTTAACGCCATCTCCATATTTGGCATCAAACGTTTTCCCCTCATCAAAGATGGAAGAAGAACCACCTGTTTATCAAGATGATCTTGATGCAATGGGAGTGAGTTCAACAAGTGGAGTAGCCAATCTTCACCAAGAGGTCAAAATGCAGTTAGAATGAAGGGCCAGATGAGCTCTTCCAGTCAGGAGTGTTCCTCCAACTGTGGTTGGAGGTCAGTGTACAGCGTCATTTGTGGGATGTCTGGTCTGAGGAAGTACGTGCTTTACTAAGGTATACAGTTTACAAAAAATACATTTCTTGACCAATACAGACTTCATATTGAAAGCCATTTCCTTAAAGATGTCAAAGTTCTTGGTTTTGAACCTAGGAGAAGAGGTATTTCATCAGCATCAGCTGTCAAGATATTGCACTGTACTTATTTAAATTGATGAAGAATGTCGAGAATTCTTATTGTATTCTTAGACTTTGTTTTGTATTTTTGGCTTGTGCACATGCACACTTGGCCTAGCTAAGAGGTTGCAATGCTTTTTAATGCAACGATTTTACTTCTTTGGTAAAAGTAAATATACTTAAATCATGCACATGTAATCTTGATATTAGATGTCAAATAATATATCATTCTATTCTGAAGATTCATTTCGGGTCATAGAATGGTAAATACACCAAAAGTTTATTACCAAACTAAATTGGTAAGAGGCACTTTGATAGTTTGAGATATTTGGAGAAATTATTTTTACGAAATTAATATATTGTTTGGATGAACAATGTGGCCAGTGATGCGGTTGGTACCGGCTGTGACCGGCTGTGACCTCGCTAAATATGATGGATTCGATGGTCCTTCAAAAAAATATTGTTACAGTTTTCTTGCTGTTTTCGCGGCAAGTAAAACACTGTATTCACCTGAAACTTTCACATGTGACTTTTCTTGTATCTTTCTTTATAATATTGCTTATAAATATAAACCAGCATTACATTGTCAAAAGATAGCCTTTGAGTATGACCCTACTTTTGATTAACACACAGCAATACGTATTCCATTGAACACTTTGTAATGTATCAAGTATTGATTGTAAATCAATAGTTATTGACAAATAAGGAGACTGAATTACTTCTCTAGATGTGAACCTGGGACAAATTGAATGGACCAGTTTCGTTTTTATGCAAAGGTTACAGGCTCGAATCCAACAAAAATGGATCATACTTGCAAAATGACTAAAAGTTATGCAGTTTTCCCATTTTTTGTATGGCAAGTTTATTGTTTAAACAAGATGAATATATGTTTGTCTAAGAACCATTGCAACACTTAAATCATTGTAACCATGTTAACAAACTCAATTTATAAAATTACTTATTCTACTAACAAAGTTAAAAACTTGCATTTTTTTTAACAGTCTAATAATGATACATTATTGTGAATAAAGAAAATATTAATTGTTTAAAAAGTCAAAGCACTATCAACATAGCTGATTATTGCACAAAATTTCCTCCTGTTTTCAACAAATAATCGTCAACGTAAATCTTAATAATTGTAGTCCTACTTATTCCAAGTGCTTTTGAAAATTATTTTGTTCTACAACCACTGATTCCATTTTATTTAACTTACACTTTAAACATAGATTTTTTCTCTACTTTTCTCCATTATCTTTTTTGTTGTTGCAAGAATGTAGTAATTCATTTTAGTACTTAAGTACTTCTAATTAGAAGTAGTCAATTATTTATAGTTGTTGCGGGGTCATACGTGGCAACCTCTTTTGGGATGGGTATCTGGACTCTCATACACTAATTCTGATTAATTTAAAGACACTGGAAACTATTGGTAATTGTCAAAGATCAGTCTTCTAACTTGGTGTATCTCAACATAAGCATAAAATAACAAACCTGTGAAAAGTTGAGCTCAATTGGTCGTCCAAGTTGCGAGATAACAATGAAAGAAAAAATACACCTTGTCACACGAAGTTGTGTGATTTCAGATGCTTGGTTTCGGGACCTCAAATTCGAAATCTGAGGTCTCGAATTCAAATTTGTGGAGGCTGGTTGGCTGGTTACCTTAACCTGTTGTTTTCCTTGGCTGCATTTGTGTATATGTAGCTGTGTGTAATAAGGCCACTGATTGGAAAGTAGTTTCATTATAGTATGTTATAATTAACCTGACAATGTTAACTTAAAATCAAACTGTTTATAGTAGTCGGTGGCTTCACTCGTTATTGTGAATTCAACACTAGTTTTAAAGGCTGAGTATACACTTATGGTATTTATCAAAGACCAGTACCATCACTCGGTGTATCCGAAGCATAAAATAACAAACCTGTGAAAATTTGGGCTTAATTGGTCATCGAAGTTGCAAAAAGTTCATGAGAGAAAAAGAAAAACACTTGTTGTATAAAATTATGTGCTTTCAGATGCATGAGAAAGGCTTCGTGTGTAACACAGAATCTATAGCAAAACAACAAAATATTATGCAGTGTATTTCTTAAGTTTTTTTTTTCAAAACAATAGAGAAAAACACAACATCAAACTCGAGAGTAAAATAGTTTGTACTTTATTTATTTCATTGCTCTCTTTCCATGTGGGTATTCATTTTAAACTTTTGGAAAGTTATTGTCTGAAGAAAAAATAATGAATAATAGTCGCTGAGAGAGTTTATACACTGTGAACGTGAGACACAAAAATATATGCAACCGTAACCTTCCTCTGGTCCTCTGGCTTACCCCAACCGTACCCCACCCATACCCCACTACTCATGTATACCCTCACACCTGACCCAGCTGGTTTAATAAAGCTGTTAAGCAGAAAACACTGCTTGACAATTTCTTCGCTAAGCGAAAATTGAGTGAAGCACCAGTCGCAACAATGTTAAGTTTTTGCTTAGCAAAGAAATTTGCCAAGCAGAATTTTCTGCTTAACAGCTTTATGGAATTGGTAAATGGTTTTGTTGTGACAACATTCCACTCTGATATTGCAGGTATTACTTCACAATGAATGCAACAATGGGAGACTTTCAGGACTCTTGGTGGCAGCAGACTTACCAGGTAAAATCCATTGTTCTTGGTAATGTGCACATGCTCAGAACTATCTAAACAATGGAAATTGACCTGGTAAGTCTGCTGCCACCTAGCGTCTCAAAGTCTCCCATTGGATGGGTATTTTGTTTTTCCACCATGGAATGTTGGAAGTATTAAACAGGGTATCTTAAATGGTGTCTTTCACATCTTTTTCAAATCATCATATATGCAATATTGAATCATGTGATTTATTCAATTAGTATAAACAAATGTGAGATCATGTTCGTATACCTATATTTCAGTTTTCTAGCATATGTATGTGTTAACTTTACAGAATTAGATGTCGCAAACTGCTTTCCAATTAAAACAACCTATGGTAATGCAAGATTGTTAATTAAACACACTTGACATTATTGGTACTTGTCAAAGATATAGTCTTCACAGTTGGTGTATCTCAACATATGCATAAAATAACAAACCTGTGAAAATGTTTAGCTCAATCGGTCGTCGAAGTTGCGAGATTAAAATGAAAGAAAAAACACCCTTGTCGCACCATGGTCACACGAAGTTGTGTGCTTTCTGATGATGCTTGATTTCGGAACCTCAAATTCTAAATCTGGGGTCTCGAAATCAAATGTCTTCCTTGAATGCTAAATAACAACATGTTGCATTGTTGTCATTTAGTCTTCGAGACAGACTGATGTGGTTTCGAAACGTCGGGTCATTTGTTTCCTTTCTAGTATTGTTGACACCATATTATGAGTTCTCTATTATATTTCTAGGTTTGATTTGCATATTTTCATTGTATGAACCCTTGGTGCTTGATGTTCCCCATTCTCGTTTTATGATAAAAAAAATAATAACTGTTACACTCTCATAAATAATTATGTTAATTATTTCACTTAATGTACAAAAGAAAAGTTTCACTTCATTTTAGATTTGTTTAGATTTTGGGGAAAAGTTTATTTTCAAAACTAATTGTGCTTAATATTTTCTCCATCACAAAATAAATATTTATTATACTTTAAAAACAAAATAATATTAGGTTTTGTGTAAATTTAATTATAATTTATTACAGATTGATAATTGAATAACGCAGATGTGTAGATTGTGAATCTTTGGGAATTGTGTTAATCTGGGTGTAATCCGGTGATGATAATAAAACAGTCTCTTTCGGGAGATGATTTGTAAAGATTTTTAAAGTTTTTGATCTTAATTTTTGTATTATACTATTTTGAGAGAAGGCTGAGGTGAAAGACTGACAATAGGAACAAAATTGGACCATGGTGAACTTCCACATCATGCTTAAAGGCCTGGACGCCTTTGGTAATTTGGTAATTTGGACCAGTATTCTCATTTGGTATCTGTGAATATTTTGACTCATTGGTAATCGAAGTTGGCAATCGAAGAGAATAATATAATATATTTTTAAAAAAAACACCCGGTTGCCAAAATTTGTGTGCTTTCAGTTCAGGCCTTCAGTCTCAAAGTTTTCTTATTTGAGTGAGAAAATACTACATTACTTTAGAGGGGCCGTTTCTCGCTTATTTTTTATACTAACAACAGCTCTCCCATTGCTCGTCACGCAAGAAAGTTTTTATACTAAAAAATATTAAGAAAAATTACTAATAGTGCCTTGGTGTGCTTGGGATATCCAGGGGCAGAACCGGATAAGCTATGCGCATAAATCAACCCTGACTTGCAAAAATTAATACTGTTGATAAGACTCAACTAGTAGTTGCAAAAAGGGTTGCAGTTTTAAAACATCGAGGAACATGCTTACAAGTAGGCCTACCACAGTTTCAGTCGAACTTGACAGTTTGTTTAATGACTGACTAATCCAATGCAAACAGAAATCCCAGGTACGTCATCGTATTAAAAAGGTATGCCTACACCTGCTTGCGCGGGAAGATTGTAAATCAGTGTTAAATGATTGCATGACGTCACAGCGCAAGACGCTCCCCTCCCATCATTAGCTGAGAGTTCCCAGCACGCCCGCGTCAGTGTACGTATCTAGTGTTAGCCATCAGTGATGGCAACCATAGGCAAGAAGCTGCTATGCACAACAAAATTTGCTCAGCATGAAATTTCTTCCTTGATAAAAACAGGATTACCAAGTACCAAATTTCCACGTGATTTTCAGAATAAGCAAACAACAGCTGAATACCAGTAACAAGCAATATGCTACAAATGGAAACTCGGTCGGTATGACCCTGTTTTTATCAAGGAAGAATTTTCATGCTAAGCAGTTATCATGAAACAAATAACAAACTTCATAAGGGAGTTTACCTTTTACAGAATTGGTAAGAAACAAAGATCGTGAAGATCACAGATTTACATAAAACTTACACGGTCTAATGATTATGATAGTTGAAAACATCCCTTGAAATATTTCTGTCTGAAATGTCATACTTGGATGAGAAATAAATAATCTAATTTCGCGTTTGGAGTTTATCGCTCAGTGGGCGTTTTATTCATTTTTATTTTGGCATCGATGCAATGCAAAATTTGTCATCGGTTTTTCACTATTATCTCGTGACCCAGCTGGGCGATCGATCTCAAAATTCTACAGGTTTGTCAGTTGATGTATATGATGGATTACATAAAGTGCTTACACTGCCAGCAACTGTTTTGCTAGCAAAACCAATTCTGTAATGTTCCTTTAAACAACTACTGGGAAGATATAACCCGGTAAGTTCCTTTAACTTTTCATGGCAAAGCCAACCAGCAGGTAGTTATATTCTTCTATTGCACTTCCTTAGGAACTTCCCTTTTTCACCCTTTTTGTTGGTTTGCGACCAGCCACTCTTTGCGACTATTGTTGGCTAAACATCCCGTCACTCACTGGCGGAAGCAAACGGCCCATGGCCACAAACAAGAAAACACTCTTCCTGTAAAAAACTTTTTTTTGCAAATAAATTTTCTTTTTAGGCCTCATGGCCACACATTCCCACGTGGCTGAACCACTTCCACAAAGAGTCACAACATTATTCATTTGTTGTTGGGATTTCCCCCGTTAATTACTTCATTAATCAGACTTTACACATACTCCGCCCTCATCGTTTTACTTGAGTCATACTTTTGTTTTAAAACTATAATTCGATTATTATTTATTGAGAAGTGTTTCCGCATTTTCATTTCATTTGTTCATGAAACAATCATGGGGAATACACATCGGAGATATGCGGTGACCGAAAAGGGTAAGGGAACTATTTTGCTTTTTTTGATCTCGTTCCTAACTGCGTCTTTGGTCAGGTGTACTAGAGACAGTTATAGCTTTCTTGGAGAGAGTTGTGCCTAAATCTTTGTAAATTGAATTAAGATATTGTGTCAAGGAACATCGCCATGCCTCTCGTTCAATAATAATCCCATGCATTATAGTGGTGACAAGGAAGCTATTCTGTATGGACTTTTCCGTGTAATGATCTTTCCCACATTGTTTACACACACTCTGCGATTTTGTGCATGTATTTGTTCGGGGACAAGGGTACCCCAATAATTGGCCAACCATGGAGGTAGAATTAACATGGTCCAACACACGTGGTTCTCAGAAGGGTATTAACAGCTAGAATACTCAGTTTCTAAACTTAATACCTGTGTGAATTTCACACTCAGCTCATCCTTAATGACCGAGTTTTTGTGTGAATGCGGAAGATATTTATTTTGTTGTCTTAATCTACAAGGTCAGTGTACTGTGCGATAACTCGACCTAAAGAGTTTTACAAGTAATGTACACACATGGTGGAGATGTGGGCGGGGCATTTGTATCTCCCATGTGCGTAGATTTAAAATTAGGTGAGGTTTGCGGTAGCACGATATTATAATTATAAATCACTTTAGTGCTTGTTTTGAAAATGATCGGTGGTTGACAACTCAACGTTTCGCTCAGTATGCTCTGATCGTCTTCAGGAAAGTGCTGGACGATACTTGGTGCACTTGCACCTCGTTTCGATCACGTGTTTTAGCACTTATTGGACACTTAACTGCAATTATTAGAAAGAACATGGACACTCAACCATTAGCACAGACCCAGTCGATCCTCACAGACGGTGGGGCTAGTGGAGCTCGGCACCCGCACTAATGTCTAAATAGGCACAATGCCAGAAAAAGAAAAAAGAAAAAAAGAAGAAGATTATTTAACTGTGTACACTGAGAAAAAAAGCTCACGGGTTGCTCTGGTAAAATTATTACCCTTTATCTGAAATAAAGTCATAAAATTATTATTAAAACTGTATCTGAAAACCTGAACAATAACGCAACAACTAAAAAATCGGTTGAGTGTAAGCAAATTCCACTGGGGTCTCCTTGTAAGCCAACAATTTCACAGATTTTCATCCCAATGTTGATCATTGAGAATTTGCAACTCATTTTGTCAGCGATCTACCAATCATGTATAATCATTAAACAAATACTTAAAGCTTACAAAATAAGGGAAATTCCCTTGTAAAAACTTCAACTTCATGTTCGGCTCGTACGGTGATGACAAAATGTTTTTTTTTAGTTTAGGCCGTGCGTGCGTGGGATTGCCTTCATAAATAATAATTTATTTATATGAAAACTATAGTTTTCATATAAATAAATTTTTATTTATTTAAAAAATAGCTGACATTTTTAGCTGCTTGTTTTGGTGTGACTATAGAGCGACGTGCTGCTGGAATGCAATGGTTCTTCATGTACATGCTTCATTGCGTGTTTAACGGCGCGCGCGGTCCACAAAAAAGGCTTCCCTGACCTCCCGAACAACATTGTACCGGAAACGATGACGTCATCTTAGCCGGCCACCTTGGAAGCTCACCCACCTCGCTAAGTCCTCATACAAAAACTAGTGCCAAAAACAATTGCTTTAAAACACACCATTAATGTTTTTAACCATTTATTACAGGTTTATTATATTAAATGGTTTGTACAAGTGGAAATGTGTTGCTTTTTCATTCATTTTAAAGCTATTTTATTGTATTTTGCGGACTGATATTGTGTCGAACGAGTGTACATTGTCCATGTCTGCCATTTTGTTCTAGATTTTTACGTGTGCATTTTACTAAACGCGCATGACTGTAGGTCTGCAAGTGATGAACACAGACGGAGATTATCGTCCAAATTTGACTGAAAACACGATTTCATTACTTTCAATTTTCATTTTACAACGAAGTGTTGCCGCCTGGGTGTATTTTCTGTAGTCGAGAACACTATTGATATGGTATGTATCCGGAATTCAATGTGTATTCTGTCATTGTTTTTGAAACATTGTTTTAAAATTGTTCTTTCTTTGTGGTTTTTCGATGGGAATCCCGTATTGTGTACTGCTGCTACCCATAGCACGTACACCTCCCTACAGCATCAATGTACTGACATGCATGACGGTACGGTATGCATGGGGCATGGAAAATATCGCTTATCATTGTTGAAAATGAGGGTTCCAATTCATTAGCAAATACCACATATTTATGCATTTCGGTGTAAAGTTACCCAGGCTTAAAAAACAATGATGAGTGTACTGTAACCTTCTTCCTTTTCAAAACGTAGTTAAATTTTCCAATTTTAAAATAACAAATGAACAAACAATCACTTTAGAATTTCAGAAAGATAATTTCATTCTTCAAATCAATCATGTCCATGATCATGATCAAGGACAAAAAATTGATTCTACCTCCATAGTTAATTGTTGCTTTAAGCTCTTAGTTTCTTAGTAATTATACGGAGAAAGAGCTGCCAAGAAAGCCATACTGACAGAAGATGAAATATTACCCAAAGTCTGCGTACATTTTTCGTCAAATTACTTTTGGATTGATCATCTTCTACGAGTTCCAATGTTGGTCAAAATTGAAGGTCATTAGAGCGCAGAACATTTTGTCTGAATAAATCGCGTGAAAAAAAGATGCAAAATAAGACTGCCTCATTTTCAGTCATGACTTTGATTTTAATATAATAATTTTTCAAAGCAAGTGAAAGTGGCAGTTGCAGTTGGATTCGATATCCTTTTCAGAATTGTCCAGACAAGTACCACGACGAGACATCACAGTCAGATAAACATGTTGTTTCATAATTCCTGATTCTCCAAACAATAGAATTGGACTGACACGATGGTTTGGTTTTACCACAAGTGAATTTTAGCTTCAATTCAAATTAATTAAGTGTGAAATTGCCCCTTGATTACCTAGAGTAAAAAAATCATGGTTGATGGAATGAGGTTTGTACATAGGTCACATTTACACAACAGTTACATAAATAGACAAACAGACCTTATTTGAGTAAGGCACCCTCAACTTGATGTCAAAAGAAGGTCATTCATTGGCTCATCCTGTGTTCTGTGCATACTGAGCTTAGTGCATACCAGAGACGTGTTTCCATTGTGTCATCATCATATTACCTCTAAGATGGGGGTGTGATGACGTCGGTGCGTGAGGTCCATAGGATGATTAAGAGAGTAGACTAGTCAATCTAGCAAAACACTAGGTAAGTTCAGTGTTTTGGTGACATAAGAATTACAATTCAAGAGACCTTCAACTTTATGATCCATCTGCTGAAATTTGAGGTTCTGATACTACATGTAGCTAGCTGTTAACAAAGGCTGCATTTTTTTGCGGTCGTAACCAAATAACTGTTAATTTGGTTGAACTTGCCATTGGTTGATCACTGGCAATTGACCGAAACAGTTATTGGTTACAGCCACGAAAACTCACCCCAAACTACTCATGAGTAGCCAGGCCTGTCCAAACCATAAGGACAAGTTTCTCATCTCACCACTGACCACAGTATGTTTAGTGACACACATTGCTGGAAATAACTTGTTACTATCTGCAACCATGGTGACAGTACCACAGGATGTAAAAATACCAAATCATTGTTGTTCTTTTTTCTCTGTGTGGGAATAACTCCCAATCAGTCACATCCTCCTTGAGTATTGTTCACTATTTACAAATGGCTGAGTACATTGTACGTATCATACCTTGTAGGTAATTGTGGTTTGGCTGATTGTGTTTTGGTGGTGTACCTACCTTTAAGTGAGAAATTAGAATTTGCTCTGTGCAGGCGCTCTTCTGATCTAGGAAGGACAATATAGTACTGGAACTTGAGAAAGGGCAAGTCTTCAGTCATGTCAATAAGCCACTGCAAAAGCAAACGATGTCCCATGCCAATTGGCTGTGGTGATTTTATTGGTCCAAATGTCGGTGGTCATTGTTGTTGTGTCCAGCACTGGTCTGGGTTAGGACAAACTATGGAGGAAGGAAATCAACTGATACTCACCAACATCAAGTTTAATAGGATGTTTAATGACCTAAAACTACATACATGTAGATATAACGTCTGCCTTCACAGATAACTTCGGTTAATTTTGGAGGAATTAAGCTTGTAGGTACATATTAAAACTCATATTGGTTGATTTTGAGGTACATTGTAATTAGGCCATTATGGACTCTACAGATAAACCCATACTGGTGGGTTTTGGAGGATTTAGGCATTAGGCACCCTACATAAACCCAAACTGGTTTGTTAGGAGAATCCGGGGTCGTTTTACAAAGATAGTGGTACTCAAATGTAGGACTAGTCCTACATGTGACTCTTTAGGAGTTGTTAAAAACTTGAGTTTGATGCCTAAGTTACTACGAGTTACTTGAGATAAGACTAGTTTTGTGTGTAACTCTTTGTAAAATCCACCCCAGGGCTGCTTCCATAGCCTAGGGAGTGTGTGTCTAGGGGGTTAAGGTTACTGACCTCTACTACTAATCAAGATTGTCTGTATGGTTCATCCACCCTTAATGAGGTGAAGGTTGAAATAGATCTTAAATAAGCTCATGGGGTTTGGTGTGGGCACACTTTAAGCCTTCCATGGTCGGGCTAGTGTGGGTAGGTAGAAAATACTATAATCTTGTACCGCCAATGGTTCCATCATGGAGCTTACACTGACTGCATAGCTCCATGGTTCCATGAATGAACGGGGGAAAAAAAACCACTCAACTAGAATCGATTCAAATGGATAAAACAAGGCAATTAAAATTGAAACATGTCGTGGACACGTTTTGGGAATATTACATTACTCCCGGAAACAAATGTCCCCATGATGTATGTATTACTCTTGGGAAAAAATGTCCCCATGCCCCTACATGTTACCCTTGGAAACAAATGTCTCCATACCCTGCCTCATTGCTGCCTTGGTGTCCCTTGAAATGTTCAAGTAGAAGTTTTATGGCCCTCGTTACTAGTTGAGATACACCTAAACCATTTTTAAAGGAAAATCATTACTCCAGAACCTCCAAATGGTTTCCAAAAATAATATCGCTCATAGGCATAGAACATTTTTCGGAATACCGACCAGAAGTGATTTTAAGAAAAACTACTTTTACCTTTACATGATTAAAGCTGGGGGAAATCCCAAAGTTTGTGGAGTTTCAAAAACCATCTACAACCACTCAATAAATAGTTATTCATGTGAACTTACAACACCATGAAGTTGTAATCGGGTGTTTAGATCAGCACGGACAAGGACAATCATTAACAAATTTTACAGAAACGGCAGCCGATTTCACGAAACGCGATCTCAAGTTAGGACGAGTAACCCGTCCTTACTTAGGATGGGTTCAATGCATCCTACATGTACGTCTTCAGTTGAAACTTAACTTGTCCTACATTGTAAGTCCGTCCTAAGATTTATCCTAAGTTAGGAAGAGTTTGATGAAATCGACAGCTGAACCCTGTGACTTAAAGAGAGTTTTTGGCCTTGGAGAAAGACTCTGCTAGGGTTGAAACGTCATGCCATTAACCATTCTTTTACCTTATACCCTACATGTAGGTCCCTTTGGGTTGGTAAAGAAGTTTACAACATCATGTGTGGACTGTGTTCATCACATTATATCATATTGCAGAATAGCAAAGTTTATCTTTGATTTAAAAAAAAACACAATTGGATGTCTGGATGGTATTAAATGGTCAGACAGTAGAAGGGTTGACTGTCTTCTGTACGGTAGGCTGGGGTGTACAGTTTATCGATCTGTGCATGATAATTTTGTATTGTATGGTCAAAAAGCATCTTATAATAATCCATGAATGGCCATGGTCAGTTTGGTCTGGTGCTCTTCTTGTCTAAGGCCATTGTCCTTTGGCTGGACAGTCCGGAGTCAGACCCCCGCACAATAGGTTCAGTACGCTGTGAATAATGTCAAATTCATGTGCTGACTCACATTGCAGCATCAGCAAAAGGAAATCCCACTTAACTTTTGTCCCTTGTTTGGCAGAGTGAGTCACTCGGCAAAACAAATCACAGCAAAAGTTTTGAGTTTGTGCATGGGTGTGGGGTGTGTTTTGTAAACCACGACTACTGGAAAATAGAAAAAGGATTAAAAAGTTTTTGACTTGGTCATTCCGTGAAGAATCTGCCAACAGTAGGATAATTGGATTATTATCTAACTAGCGAGTACACCTGTGTGTGGCAAGAGAATCTAGCGGATAGTGACACCACTTTGTGGATGGTGAATATCAAAGATTTGGGTAAGGAAAACAGTTCTGCTAGTAACTTTGCTAAATATTTATGTAGAATTTGAAACTTAACATGGTGGAATTATGATACAGTAAGGTTTGCGTTAATGCCAGGTAATGATAATTATTTTGTTATTGAGTTGAGGTGGTTCTGAAAAGATGCGTTGGTTTTGACTCAACGTTTCGACCAGTATGCTCTGATTGTCTTCTGGAGAAAGCTGGACTCTAATGCTGCATGCTGCTAAGTACATGTACTAATGATGGGGATTACAGTACACTAGTTTGGTGATCGGATAATTATAAGTCAGAGAAAATGGCTTTGTGACAAATTTTCTCTTTTGGCTTAGGGCAGGCAACTGGACTAAATTGACAAAATTACACTGTCCATTATGCCTGATGCACATCCTTGGCAATGAGTGTTTTTATTGGTTCCTATCTAGAGCAAGGATATTAAAGTCTGTGTATATTTTTAATGTACACTTTAAAAAGATGTGAGATCTCAAAAAGTTGCAGCAATATTGCTGTACCATTATCGGAAATAATGTTTTGATAAACAAGCTTTAAAGACAGTGGACACTATTGGTAATTGTCAAAGACCAGTTCTCTCACTTGGTGTATCTCACCATATACATAAAATAACAAACCTGTGAAAATTTGAGCTCAATCGGTCGTCGAATTTGTGAGATAATGAAAGAAAAAAACACCTTTTTCACACAAAGTTGTGTGCTTTCAGATGCTTGATTTCGAGACCTCAAATTCTAAATATGAGGTCTCAAAATCAAATTCTTGGAAAATGACTTTTTCTTGAAAACTACGTTTCTTCAGAGGGAGCCATTTCTCACAAGGTTTTATACTATCAACAGCTCCCCATTGCTCGTTACCAAATAAGGTTTTATGCTAATAATTATTTTGAGTAATTTTACCAATAGTGTCCACTACCTACATTGTATACTATTGCTATTGTTTTGATCAACAAGCTAAAACCTTTACAATTTTTGTCTGCTATGGTTTTGACAAACAAGCTTAAAACTGTAAACAAGTGTTGGTCTGCTGCCTCTCTGCAGGAGAGTATTGTGGTTGAAATTAAATAGGTGACAGGTTTCTGAGCTATTTACCTGGAAATATGGTGTCAATGGTTGCTTAGAGCTGGGTCCTTGCTCTATGATGTCAGTAAGGCAGTCATGTTTACACCTCAGTTTTATTGTGCGAGTGGTATGCCTTGGCTTGCTTATTCACCTTGTACTGAAAGTGAAAGTAAAAATTTAACAAACAAAACTTTTGGATGAGATTGTTTCTTAAAGTCAATGGGCACTATTGGTAATTGTCAAATCCAGTCTTCTCACTTGGTGTATCTCAACATATGCATTAAATAACAAACCTGTGAAAATTTGAGCTCGATTGGTCGTCGAAGTTGCGAGATAACTATGAAAGAAAGAAAAAACACCCTTGTCACATGAAGTTGTGTGCTTTCAGATGCATGATTTCGAGACCTCAAATTCTAAACTTGAGGTCCAGAAATCAAATTCGTGGAAAATTACTTCTTTCTCAAAAACTACGTCACTTCAGAGGGAGCCGTTTCGCACAATGCTTTATACTATCAACCTCTCCCGATTACTCGTTACCAAGTGAGGTTTAATGTCGATAATTATTTTGAGTAATTACCAATAGTGTCCACTGCCTTTAAATTCCCACAAAGCTAGCGCCAAAGTTATCTCTGACACCAAATCTTAATTAAATTAAATAAATTTGTTTTATTTGATTTTTGTAAATTGATCGTATATTGTTGTCCACTATAAAGAAAAAGTATTTCTAAATTGTTGATAGTTTGTTCCAAGTTGTGCTTTTATTGTCAACACAGCATTTCACAAAAATATATAAAAAATTACACTTTTATCATTATTGGTAAAAAATTGCACACATTATTCTAGCCTTTAAAGGGTTTGCCCTTAAACAAAATTCAGTGACCATTTAGCTGGCCATTTCACCAGTCAGACACCTTTTCCACTAGTCAATATTTCAAATAAAATAGATTGTGCATACACAAACAATGTAACGCTCCATTTTTTGCGATTAATCACAAAAAGCTGCCACCTTTTAAAAAAATTAAACATTCATAGATTAGTTTGTACATAGGATTAATACAATCAAATGGATCCAAAACCAAAGGTTTTACATTCCCTTTAAATGTAGCTACCTTAGACACAAGCAAACTCCTCCAAATCACCCACCACCTTTGAGATCCAATGGCCGGTTCACACTTGGCAGAGTGCATTGTACAAATTCAGAAGTCAACCTACACCCATCCTGAAACGAAACCGTCTGCCCATGATCAGGGTGAAAAAGCTGGTTTAATCCGCAGGTGCAGTTCTTCAATAGAGAGGCTCTCTCTGATTGATTCCTCTCTTTAATGCTGTCACTATCTGTCTCCCTCTCTATAACACTCCACCAATCGTTTCCTCATTTGGCCACCAATTTCCTATTCAAGTAATACATCAGATTAGGAGATCTATAATACTCTGAGAATTTCCTCCAGCCCCGTTAAAATATAAACCCTTAAAGGGTTTTGATACCTTTTGTAGATCATGTTTTTGGCCATGACGTGAATCCCTAATCAATGCGAATGAAGATGTGGTGCCTCTTTAAAAGTTTACTATTTGGACTAAAAAATTACCTTCTCAAAGATTAAATTCCAAGCCCATAATTGTAACGATGTAAAACTTATCACCAGGCTGCTATACACAAAACCTGATTAAATCTGGTTGACATTTAACATGATGCTTCTAGGTGTTTTTTCAAGGAAACATGTTTAGTCTACCATTGTATAATAAATGTTGATTTGTATTCTTTAAGTTTGTAGAAGCACAAGGAAGTAACTTAAGTTAGAGCAGAGCGTTCATGGTGGATTGTCACTCTGTATTGCCTTCTTTTTGTTCTACCACCCGCCCCTAAAGTGTACAGAGCTCTACAGGTTTTTTTTTTAAAGGAACACGTTGCCTTGGATCGGTCGAGTTGGTCTTTGAAAAGCGTTTGTAACCGTTTTTTATAAAATGCATATGGGTAGGAAGATGTTGCAAAAGTAGAATACAATGATCCACACAAACATGCCTCGAAATTGCGTGGTTTTCCTTTTACCTCGTCGACTAACACGTCGGCCATTTATGGGGGTCAAAATTTTGACTCCCATAAATGGCCGACCGTGTTAGTTCGCACAGTAGAAGGAAAACCACGCAATTTTGAGGCAAACTTGTGTGGATCATTGTATTCTACTTTTAAAACATCTTCCCAACCATATGCATTATATAAAAAACGGCTACAAACGCTTTTGTTTTGACCAACTCGTCCGATCCAAGGCAACGTGTTCCTTTAACCAAAACTGGGGGCATTCTGGGCCCAAATTGTGAAAATTTTGCAGCACGTGTCGCACAATGTTTTTAACTTGGTTGGGCCTATTTATCTTTGATTTCTGTGTATTAAGGGACATTCTAGTATGGTTTAAATCTTAGTTTTGTTTGGTGAATTTGATCTGAAACTCCCTCCCCCCTCCCCCAATAAAAAAGATTTTGCTTGTGCATCAAGATGCAAATGTTGGCAGCTCTGTACTGTACAGGTTCATGACATAAGGCTCTAAATAAACTCATTCAACCACTACAGGTACCCTCGACACATCAGGTGGGTGGGAAACATGAGGTGATCAAAATAAGGAAGTAACTGTACACTGCCTGTGCTTTTGGTGTACAAAAGTTATCACTTCTAACTATAACAATTCACCTGGATTTATGCACTGTAATACCTTGAAAGTCATTATGTCGTGTGACCTCCGAATGGCTGCCCCAACAAAACATTTGGTCAAGCACATTAAGCAGGCTAGGGAGGAAGTCTAGTGAACAAGAGGATCAAGAAAGTTCTGGCAACAATTTATGCTCCACATTTCGGAGTCGTGTTGCTCATCTTTGAATACAGACGAGGGAAGATTTAGCGCATAAGAGAGTGTTCAGAATACAATGCGACACCCATTTTGAATGAATGTGGTCTTTGGATTCAGCACTACCTGTGTCACATCAGTACCCACTGAATCCCTTCGTTAATAATACACCTGGTCACTGCACCAACTGGTTGTGTGTTAACTAATTGTATTCTAGCCACCATTTAATGTACCACTACTGGTAACCTTCTAAAACCACCATCGATAAAGAAGAGAAGTCCACCGCGTACAGGAAGTCATGGCGGATCTCAGTGACCAAGAGGCTGATATGGAAGTCAGTCAGATATGTACGTACAATTATACAGTATATTAATAGTGTATTAGCACTTGGTGAGTTTCCTTTTAGAAAACTTGTTTTCGAGCAAGGTGAGTTGGATGATTTGTTGCTCTGTTCTGGTGGGTTTTTTTTTTTTTTTTTTAAAGCTGAAAACGTCTGTAGTGCAGTGCGTCATCATACAGCCGACAGGGTAATTGCACAGGTATAAGGTTAAAAGTATTGATTAGCTTTAATTCGAGTTCACTGGTTGGGCACTGTGAGTTTTTATGACTTGAATAACCAGGGGTGTGTTTAAGCACTTTTTGTTCAAAAACTATTTTATGTTTACCAGGATCTACCTTTGAAAAGCCAAGGCAGGGGAACCTTGCCAACGTTGCATTATTTACATTCACAAACATGCTTTTATTACCTGAATTATGTTTTGAGGTATGCATGCAGTATGTGTGTTAAACCATGCGTGTTGTGTCACGGGGGTTAATCTTTCAAGAACGGTTTGGTTTGCAATGTCATTTCTGGCTCAGTGGAAGTTTAATTTGCGAGGACGTGAGTTTCTGTGATTGTCAGCCCTGTTTAACTACCATTTGAGAGTCAGAGTTGAAGGTAAAAACATTGGCTGAAATTATTTGTAACTGAAGTATTAGGCTTACACATGTACTATGTAGTTTTACTTTCTTAAACAGTATAGAGTCTTCCCATCCATGCACTTGTCAGCTAGTGTAACGGATGCATGATTTGCGGGCTGACATTGGTGAACTGCAGTTGATACTCAAACATTTTTTTTAATGTAGATATTTTTTACTTTGGATCAATTTCACCCAGATTACACAGGCCTCTGTAACTGAAATCACAGGCCTCTGAAACCACTGGCCTCTGAAATCACTGGCCTCTGAAACCACAGGCCTCTGAAACCACTGGCCGCTGAAACCACTGGCCTCTGAAACCACTGGCCTCTGAAATCACTGGCCTCTGAAACCACTGGCCTCTGAAATCACAGGTCTCTGAAATCACTGGCCTCTGAAACCACTGGCCTCTGAAACCACTGGCCTCTGAAACCACTGGCCTCTGAAACCACTGGCCTCTGAAACCACTGGCCTCTGAAACCACTGGCCTCTGAAATCACTGGCCTCTGAAACCACTGGCCTCTGAAACCACTGGCCTCTGAAATCACTGGCCTCTGAAACCACTGGCCTCTGAAATCACTGGCCTCTGAAACCACTGGCCTCTGAAATCACTGGCCTCTGAAATCACTGGCCTCTGAAATCACAGGTCTCTGAAATCACTGGCCTCTGAAATCACTTGCCTCCCTGCTGTGTAGCTTGTTATCAGGGATCCACCAGTCCTATTAGAGGTGATGATTTCATAAGATCCTTTTAATAATGATGTAATGCTGTAGTCCCACATATGCTCTATGCACAGCTATCTACATGTGGTAGAGAGAGGCATTCATGGTATGTAATTACATCATTAGGCTAAATAGAAATAAAAACATGTTTAGCGTCTCTTCCCTGTTAGAGGCCGCCTATTTATTTATTTTGTTTTGTTTTTTAGAAGAAAAAAAATGATACATTATTTTTAACAATCTCAGACGAAAACAAATTTAAAAGCCCAGACAGTTTACTTTAAAAAACTGTTGGCAGCCATTTTAAAAAAAAAAAGGGGGGTAAAAGGGACACTCTTTCCTTAAAAAAACACATAAAAAACGGGACGCTAAACATGTTTTTGTTGTTTTTGGCTGTACCATGCCATCATCATCGTTAGCTGTCGTCGTCGGAAGTCGGTGCGTGCAGACCCAAACACCTGCCTGCTGAGTACAAACCTTATCAGGATATTAAATCTTGAGCTTCTATTGACGCAAGTCATTGTCTTTGTAAATGTACACATTCGTCTACATTCACCGTCTACATTCACCGAGGTACTTGGGTTCAAGCTGCGTGCAGTTCATGTGTGCACCAGTGGGTGTGTACACATGAACTTACAAAACTTGCACATATACATGTGTACACATGTACTGTATACACGACGTGTGTACCTAGATGTACATAAGTTACGTGTACACATGTATTTTTGATTTGTATGGTATGGCTGTAGTGTGAGAGGCTTGGAATTTTACAAGGTGCATTGCTGTGGTCATAGTCATAAACCAAGTACCCCTTTAAAAATATGTAATATCATGGAGGTAGGAATATCAAGTAATAAACCATTAGGGAAACAGACTGGGTAATTTTGATAAATTCGGGGATTGAACTAAGAAAGATTAATTACCTGTGAATGTTTCTTTGTTCAACCATCAAATGGAAAAAAAATGTATAAGTTCTGGTTTTCTAATTCTAGTTTTCTCAGATGGTATTACAATGAGGAAAGGATTGAATCAAGACACGGGGTTTGTTTTTGTATAAAAACTGCATATTCCTCCATAATTCTACATTTTAGTGCTTGTCACAGTGTATTGTTCATGATGTACATGTACATACATCATGTGATCAAATCAAGGAAGGAAAAGTTGCACACATGACACTACAGAATGGGTAGCTACATTGCCTTGTGTAATCTAGTAGCAGATAGGTTTGTAAATGATGTCAGTCGTAGGTTGCGGTCAAACCCCCACTTCAAGTTTAAGAATATTTCGGACAAATTATTGTGTATGAACAGTCTAACTAATTCCACAAGTGTGCCATGTACATGTATGTACAAGTGTACAAATGTATGTGAAATGTACCCGTACTGTATGGTCCGTACATCATTTGTGTACTTAATCAAATTGTTCCATTTGTAATAACCGAACATGTACTGATATGTTTGTACAGAGTGCCCTTCTTATACTGATTCTAGTCTTGTGGTAAAAAATGTAGTCCCAGTATTCCAGTAAAACAATTTAACTACACCTACTAGGGTACAAGTCCTGTGGTCTTCCCCCAAATTCAAGCCATGGTTAACAATAACAGATAGTACATGGTGTGTGTTTTGAAAGTCTGTTTGCTTTTGTATAAAAGGAACCTGTGTTGTATACTATGTAGGCTCTACATTTTGTCTATAAAATTCTAATCAAATTAGGGGGAAAAATCTACACAATGCATCAAAAAATGGGTAGAGACGACAGTGAGTTGTATTTGAACTGGCAACAGATGATGTCATAACTTAGCTATTTTGATATAAAGGTCATCAGTCACACTGCAATACATGTATGGTCACACCTGATACTGCACCTCCATGGTCACACTATGACTTTATTGTGACTCTTAGTCTTAAAGGCAGTGGTCACTATTGGTAATTACTCAAAATAATTATTAGCATAAAACCTCTCTTGGTGACGAGTAACGGGGAGAGGTTGATAGTATAAAACATTGTGAGAAATGGCTCCCTCTGAAGTGCCATAGTGTTTGAGAAAGAAGTAATTTTCCATGAATTTGATTTTGAGACCTCAGATTTAGAACTTGAGGTCTTGAAATCAACCATCTAAACGCACGCAACTTCGTGTGACAATGGTGTTTTGTTTTCTTTCATTATTATCTCGCAAGTTCGATGACCGATTGAGCTCAAATTTTCACAGGTTTGTTATTTTATGCATATGTTGAGATACACAAACTGTGGAGGCCAGTCTTTGACCATTACCAATAGTGTCCACTGCCTTTAAACATCTATTTGGAGACCTGTTTTGTCACGAGGGCAATAATTTCTGGTCTAGTGAACAATTTGAGCTACAAGTCATTCAATCTTGTTTTTCTCCCCCAAAAATTGAGCCCTGCCCTTCCTACAGAAAAATAGCCCTTACCCTTCAAGATTGAAAGAAAAAAAAGAAAGAAAAATAACCACACACCACATCGTTGATATACATAACAACACTTGGGGTTTCCATACACTAGGTAAATACATGTAGGAAGAATAAACCACCAGTGTTTAGAATGAAAACACTTCTTTAATATTACCATTTGTATGATAGCACTGTACTTTAGTTGAACTTTTAAATAAGACTCAGCGCGTGATTCATGTCAGTGATATATTTAATCAGCTCAATCTACTTCCAGGAATAACAAGGATCTTGCTGAGAAGTGTTGTATGTCGTCGTAGATTACTAATAATAACTAACGCTTTATGCAGATTGCGACTCTCTCATGCACCATGGACTCTGTGTTGAGGGCCTAGGGTGGGAGTTAACCAGGGCAATAGCAGGTGTTCTCATAAACATACAAAGTGTTTTTAAGAGGTACCCTCATGTACAGGTGTATTCATATACTCACAGCTAGTGAAATTCTTGCGTATGTGCTATTATGTACCTTGGTTTAGATTAGGTATCTTGGTCTTTGGTATTACTGTGATTAAAACGAAAAATGAGTTGGAGTCTGGTCTTTGTTGTTTATGATGCACTGTGATAAAATTGGGCACCTTTACGTGTTCATGTAGGTGGTGTGTTACTTCGTAGGAGCAGATTACATTGTGCATTAGCCAATGTAGTAGCAGAACTGTAGTTACAATACACATGGTTGGTCTACATGAGAGTACATGAACAGTGTATGATGACTTGGTCTGACTGCCAACATGTAGATTGAAATTTCATAGTGTACATGTCTGTATATATGGTTCATTGTGTTCACCCTGCCATACAAATGTTGATGTGTTGGGACTTCACATAAATGTATTCCTGGTTAAAATAACCCTGAATTCACAGGATGTGTCGAAACGTTTGTTGAACTACAGCACAGATCTAAGGACCAAAATCAACACCTACTGTACGTTGATTTCCTTGGCATTGTTTTTGTACGCTTCAGTTGCAATTGCATCAACCAAAGCCTCATTCATGTTGACGACTAAGATTAAAGCTTGACTTGTCTTCACTGTGATGTAGGATACTGATTAATAAATGGAACGTAGAATGTTCACATACTAAACTGTAATGATGGGATCCTGATGTAAGGATTGTAAGAGACAAGTCTGGAATCTTGTGACTGTTCCTTGTCTGGTGTTGGAAGTGTTGGTTGTTGCCGACACAATGCAAAGTTTTTTCAAGCTTAAGGTGAAAGGTAGGTTTGTATGAAATGTACAACACTATGGCGTGGTTTTGTAAGAAGATTTGGTTTTGCTGATTGGTTATTACATGTAGGTGTCTTACATCATTAGGAGTAAAAAAGGCCCTGGGGTGGATTTCACAAAGTTAGTCCTAACTTAGGACTAGTCCTAAGCAATGCTAAGAGATAGGACTGGTCCTAAGTTAGGACCAGTAACTCATCCTAACTTAGGACTGGTCCTATCTCTTAGCATTGCCTAGGACTAGTCCTAAGTTAGGACTACCTTTGTGAAATCCACCCCAGGGCTAGTTTTACAAAGAGGTAAGGATGTTTCTAACTATTTGTCAATCTTAACTGCTAAGCAAATAGCAAATGGGAGAGTATGGGAAAGTTTTGTTGAGGCACCAATGCCAAGACCAGGGGGCAATAGAGGCAATGGCTTCCTTTGCCCCCTTGTTATTGAAGACCCACAAAGGAATTAAGTGTGATAAGGCATCTAGGCCAAGACGGATGCCTACTTGGTGTACATTACGTGGCCTATCTGACTCTCTACCATTGCAGGTCTGAACTGGCTACTTCAGACCTGTACAGAGATCAACATGATCCATGCTCACTTGATTAATATTTGATTTTGATTATTATTGACAGTCATGAGTGACGAGGAGATAGTGTACGTCATAGCCAAGTGGGACTATACGGCTAATCAGCAAGAGGAGCTGAACATCAGGAAGAATGAGCGTCTCACCCTCATTGACGACACCAAATCATGGTGGAAAGTACGCAAAGCGTCCGGAGACGCCGGCTATGTTCCGTCAAACTTTGTCAAAAAGGAAAAAAAGAGTTTTATGAACAAGTTGCGGGACAAGATTGTGCCGTCGTCACGGGATCCTAAACAACCAGGAATAGCACCGATGCACGGTCTATCTGGACACGGGTCAAGGGATATGGCCGAATCGGCCGAGTTTGATCAAATATGTGTTCCAGCAACTGTTATGTATAACTACCAATCGCAACGGCCGGACGAGCTGTCGCTTAAGAAATCAGAGAAGCTAACTGTTTTGGAAAAATCTGGTGACGGATGGTGGAGAGGGGAGTGTAACGGAGAAACTGGTTGGTTCCCGTCGAATTATGTCAATGAAGAAGTGGACAGTACGCCAGCAAGCCAAAAATCTAGCGTCAGCTCGAAGGGGGACGAGAACATCCTCGGGGAAGATTATATTCACAGCGTGGTGGCGCTCTATAAATTCGAGGGACGTAACGACGAGGAACTAAACTTTGAGCAGGGCGAGCGTTTGGATATACTGCAGAGACCCGAGGACGATCCAGAATGGTGGAAGGCCAGAAATGCCAACGGTGAGGTTGGTCTGGTGCCCAAGAACTATGTACAGGTGGAGGAAACCTCGGCGCCCCCGCCCCCAGCTGCCAAGATTGATATACCGAGCGGCATTCAGGAGCCGGTGGCCGAGCGAGGGCTTAGCGATAACTCTTTGAAGAATAAAGTTTGGTACTGTGGAACGTTGAAAAGGGAAGAATCAGAAAGTACTTTGAAGGAGTTTAATTACGAAGATGGGACTTTCCTCATACGAGACAGTGAAACTATGGTAAGTTGTTTTCAATTTTGAAAATATTAAAATATTGACTAATTTGTTATTCCTATACTTGCTTGTTCTTTATTCCTTTTTGGAGAGAATGCATTTTTTATTTCCAGTACACTAGTTTGTTTTAAAGTTCTCCATGTCTTAAATTTTATTTTTGTATTTTTGTATTTTTACATTTTTTGGGGGGTAGTGGCGGTCTTTTTTTTAACCCTTTTTTGAGAATGCATGTTGTATTTCCATTTAATTAATGTGTTTTTTATCTCTTGTATCTTTTAACTTTAAAAGCAGAGTATAAGAAACTTAAAATTAAACTGTCCACATGGATTGCATCATTCCAAATTACTTGTACATGTAGGGTATTTTAATCCAGTTCTGTTTGGAGGGAAATCACTTTAGAATGTAGGTCGGTTGAAGACATACATTAAAAAAGCAGTCGCATCAACATCCATGCAGCTCCTTGCAAAAGATTCTTAACTATGCAGCACGCCAGGTTTTCATGGCAATAATGTTGTGGAAAATGTTTTATAAATCACTAGCTCAATTAGGTATGAGCCATCCATCATGAATGAGGTTTAGTTTCTTTGGCCGCTGTAAAAGCCGAGACAAGATGACGTCTGATAAAAAGCACATTAATAATTGGGACACGATAATGACTAATGCTGTGATGATGTATACATAGGTTAATACACTGCACAGCTCATAATGTAAATATTCAACCCATCCATCCGCCCTGCATGGTACGTGTCCTCCACGACACAAGGTGTAATACTCACAGCCAGCCTATTCTTAAAGGCACTGGACGTGCTTCGTAATTACTCAAAATAATTGTTAGTGCTCATAAAAACTTACTTGGTAGCAAACAATATGGAGAGCTGTCGATAGTATTGCACATTGTGAGAAACAGCTCCCTCCAAAGTAACATAGTTTGTTATAAAGAGGTAACATAGTTTTTGATAAAGAGGTAATTTCTCACTCAAATTTAAAACACTTCAGACCTGAAGCCTTTTATTAGGCATCTGAAAGCACACAAATTTGTGCAACAATGGTGTTTTTTTCTGTCATTGTTCTCTTGCAACTTCAATGACCAACTGAGTAAAACTGTTGACAGATTTGTTTCTTTATGCATATATAATGTTTGGATACCATACACCACGTGAGAACCAGTCTTTGACAACTACATGTACTTTAGTCCAGTGCCTTTAATACCTCACAGCCAGCCTATTCTTAAGACGTATTAATTATTAAAAGCTAAATTTCCTGCACTGAGACTATCGCGTTCATCGGAGTAAGATCTAATTAAGGGTCTACTGGATAATGAAGCAATAGGAGACCTTCTGTTGCTTCATTGTTGGTGCTAAGATTGAGAAATTCATGACATGCACGGTAGCTGAACCAAATTCAGAGTTCTCTCTATGCACACGGAGGTAACAAAGGTGATTGCCTCCACGCCCTCTGGCCATTGCATTGGTGCCCTTGAAATGCTCCAGTAGATGTTTACAATTTCCTCATAGGGTGCCCTTTACCAAGGAGAAAATGCCTTGGTGCCCTTGCCCTTTCAAAAACGAAGCATACAGGCCTGTAACACTAAAAACTGTCCGTAAAATATATTCAACTACATCTTTTTTATAACCGCTAATAAATACTGTAAATAAAGGAAATGGTCAAGGTTAAACAGGTGAATTGTATAATAATAAAGATAAGGCACCTACCAAACACAAACATTATTATCTTTACAATGTAGCTTGTGCTGTTATGTTTGTAGTAGTGAGTAGGTCAAATCCTTCATTCTTCATCACAATTTGGACTACCTGACTCTTTTCCCATACACCAGGGTTCAACCTCAGGCCCAGAACCAGATTTTAGTGATAGGCCAGTGACTAGACGAAAGTCCAATAGTCTTGTGGTTTTGCAATTGAATAATAAAATAATACCTCACTTTGTAATAAAACTGCATGATACAGAAACAAATGATCGGTTCAAATGTTGACTTTGAGTCTGCTAAAATATCTTTCAGTTTGATTGAATGAAGTAAACTTAATCAGATAAATCATGTCATACAATCTGTTACAAAAAGACTATTTTACATGCTGCATACATGTATGTCCGAAAGTTAAAAAAAATTCTCATTTTGGTTCTGGCTTTTAGGTCAGACCTGTATGCTTCGTGGAGCAAGGGCACCAAGGCAGTTTCTTTTTAGAAAAGGGCACCCTACAATTTACGTACATTGTTCAGTATGAGAAAATTGTAAATTTCTACTGGGGCTTTACTGTTTCAAGAGCACATAGGGCACAAGGCAATGGTGCTCTTGAAATGCCCCAGTAGAAATTTACAACTTTCTCGGTGAAATATCAGGCCTGCGTCTTGTAAAATACATTCTGGTACAGTAAACATTTTGAGCTGTAAGTCCTGTGGTCATAAAGATTTACCTGCAAAATGCGAGTCTAGTGCATGCATCATAACATCAGTCGAGACCATCTGGTAATCATTTATTTTTACGCAAACTGCAAAATATCAAGCTTGTCATTCCAAAGGCGCGGAAACTATTTTCAACACGTCTGTGGATAATACGGAGATCGCAGAGATAAATAAACTTGAAGTCACAAATTGGGTTGGAAATATGTTCACATGCTTATAACCAGTAACTGCAGAACATGAGGCATTCCGTGGCTCATAAACTATCCATTAAATGTCGCGTTATAATTATTTTATTTCTATGGTGACTGCTTCATGGTTACCATGACGTTACATTAAATTCTCGAGGGTAGTTGCAGAAACTAAAGCTATGAGCGTTCAGCAAATTTCAACAGCCTCTTTGTTTATTTATGTATTTTTTTATTAAACCAGGGTACATGTAGCCCCATCAGTTTTCATTGATTTGTTCGTTCGGGGCCCTGGGGCTTAAATGCCTACAGTGTACAATGTATGACGTACACTTGTAAAATAGACAGGACTAATTTTATTTGCATGTTTCTCGTGTTTGAACTCAGCAATTGCGGCCAGTGCAAGGGATACACTGTATACATATTGCAGGCTAGCGTACATGTACACGGTTTACTCTACAGGCGTCATTAAAAGCTACAGTAAATAATAAATAACTGTTAAACTTGGGAAGGGTTGAACCCAGAAAAACAAAGGGGCAGAGTTGTAAGATGAGGGGGTAGTTAGGATTGTGATTTAATTATTAAACAATTAGATTTTCACTGCAAAAAGCTAGTCGGCTTTAAGGCCCCTCGAGTTTTGATTTAACCTTGTTTCTAACTCCTCTTTTATTTTTGTCTGTCCTGTTTTCCTTCATCTCTATTCACAAAAACAGTTGATAAATACTTATCGATCTCCTAACTCTCTTTCATTTAATTTCCCTTCAGCCCGGTGGTTACTCGGTTTCAGTCAAAGCCCCGGACAAGATCAAGCACTTCAAGGTCCAGAGGGAAGACAAAAAATATTGCATCGGCACCAAGAAGTTTGACAGCCTAGACGACCTGATAGAACACTACAAGAAGGCGCCAATCTTCAGCAGTACCACCAGTAACTTTAAGCTGTACCTCAGCAAACCTTTCAGGGAGGTCTGCAATAACGGAGGCGCTCACTACCCACCTTAAGAGTCACATCACACCGAGCCGTTGCGAGACGGTCTCACCCTTGTACAAATCTTGCTGGTATTTTTTTCCGTTTTTTATTTATAGGACGCACAACTGACAGACAGTATAGTGGAAAAGTGAAATAGGTGTATACAATATTGGAACCACCTCCCCCTGAACTTTTTCCAATGGCATTGTTGGTTATACAACAAACATGTGCCAGAGAGTTTAATGAACTTTAATCACACGGCCATCTTTGTTTAGTGCCCTGTGTTAACAGTATGATAATGGTGCTGGTAAACATAGGTGGACCAGTCTATTTTTGGTTCACACAGCCTCCACAGTGTAATATAATATACCTTTATTGTGGGGCAGCCATCTTGATATTCTCCAATTCAAATCAATGTAATCAAACTGAGGCTGGAAGGAGAAATAGTCTGGCTCCTTTTTGTGTAATGGATATTATTGTTCATTGCTGGTATTGGATACATGTACAAGGGGCATGACCAAGCTGGTGGCATGAAAGGTCAATAGAATTAGAGGGAGTACTCATTATTACTCACACATAAAACCATTAGGCACGAATCCCTATGGATGAGTTACCTGCAGATGTCCACTTACAAAATATTGGTTGTGAACCAACTGGGCCTAACTTTATAGAGCTGCGTAAAGCAGAAGAAGAAGTTGCTAAGCGCAACAAAAGTTTGCTTACCAGGATAAGGTTACCAGCCAAGCTACCATGTCAAGTGTACAATTTGTGTCTGGAACATTCTAATTATACCAGCCATCTTTAAATAAAAGTTGTCAAATTGTGCGCACTTAGTGAATTTAATTCTTATCTGAGCGCATTTACTCCAATTGGCAACGTTGTGACATCATGCATGAAGTGACTGGCTTATAGCACTAGGAGTTCTGTAAGGGGTGTAGGTTTATAGAGAAATTGCAGCAATACTTTTCCATATCAAATGGGATAAAGAGGCCACTACCACTTTTATAACTTCTACCACAGGTCATTTATGCTGGCAAGCAGTTTGCAACATCTAATATTTTTATTTATTTAATTTTTTTATTATTACTTGAAATTGTGTTACTATTTCAAAATTCACATGATGATGGGTTTTTTATTTCCTTCCCGAAGACAAAAATCGTATCAACTAAAAATAGAAAAGTCTGGTATTTATGACGTTTTAAAATCGTTGCTTCAGTAAGTACGCTTGTAGATAGTAAATCGCTGATTTCATAGTCATATTGTTCTTTTCCTTGGTTCCGATTTGTTTATCTTGGTAATTACCCCCAAACTCAGAATACTTCACAATGCAATTCAAGTTCTTGTAGAAACTTGGCTAAATGGAACACAGTGCAACAGAGTATGGGATTTGTAGGCCTGTATGCTTCGTTTTTGAAAGGGCAAGGGCACCAAGGCCTTTTCTCCTTGGTGAAGAGCACCCTATGTGGAGCATTTCTATCAGGAAATTTTAAGTGGAGCATTTCAAGGGCACCAAGGCAATGACCTGGGGGGCACGGAGGCAATCGCCTTCATTGACTCCATTAAGTATCAAGCCTTGATTTAATTTATGCTGCTAAATGCATCAGAATACAACAACTTTTACCATTTTGTCGCATTTTTGTTGTATTTTGCAGGGAAAGCGTTAATGCATTTTCATTTTCTCCGTAAGTTTACAGGCTTGAAATTTTTCCTCTCTGAATGCAAAGCTCCTTTTCTTAAGGCTAAGGAACACTTTATCAGATATTGACCAGTCTACGAAACCCATTTCTCAAGGGGTGTTGGGGTTTCTGTTCAGTAACTGGGGCCGAAGGGACCAGTTAGCTTGTTTCAATAGTTCCCCAGGCTTTTCATTAGTCCATATTTCACATTAAAGGTATTATATAGAATTGGCGAGGAAGAAGACAATTTTTGAAAAAAATAATGTAAGCTTACTGATTATAAGGTTCTTAAAGCTTTCTTTTTTTCCGTCGACACATTTCACTTCTCAAACGAAGTCTTATTTGGAAAACCGAATCTGAAAACCTTTAAAAACTCAGCCAATGCCGGCTATTACAACCAGAACTAAGGACACTGTGTTTACTTGCTGAAAATTGTGTACAGTTTTTCACTATTTTCTCCTGACTCACATGACGAATTAAGCCGAAATTTTCACAGTTTTGTTATTTCATGTATTTGGTTGATCAAACCATAGAGCTAGGACCCATCATACAAAACATGAACACTGTCTGTGACTATTTGGTCAGCTCTACCACTCCTGTATAATACCTTTGAATGAGGATGTTCTAAAAGTCTTCAACACTGAACTAGCCAGCTTTACCAGTTGCAGAGAATCTCGACTGGTTCTCTTGGGTGCTTTTAACTAGCGTTTATCCGGCAGACTACAGTTAAAGGCAGTGGACACTATTGGTAATTACTCAAAATAATTATTAGCATAAAACCTTACTTGGTGACGAGTAATGGGGAGAGGTTGATGGTATAAAACATTGTGAGATGCGGGTCCTTCTGAAGTGACGTAGTTTTTGAGAAACAAGTATTTTTCCACGAATTTGATTACGAAACCTCAGATTTAGAATTTGAGGTCTCGAAATCAACGATCTAAACGCACACAACTTCGTGTGAAAGGGTGTTTTTTCTTTCATTATTATCTCGCAACTTCGACGACCGATTGCGCTCAAATTTTCACAGGTTTGTTATTTTATGCATATTTTGAGATACACTAAGTGAGAAGACTGGTCTTTGACAATTACCAATAGTATCCAGTGTCTTTAATGGTGAGTGCTGAATGCAAAGGATACAACCAAAGAATGGGATTCCCAAGTTTGTGTTTTTGTGTTGTGTAGTTCCCGAAGGTATTTTTGCATGAGGAAATAGACATAAGATTGCCTACGTGTTGATGGTTTTCTACTTATCTCAAGTCGATTGTGAGAAAAGGGTTTTACTGGTGAAGTTTCCGAAACTCCTTAATCTATCAACGGTGTATGCAAGTGTTTTAAGTGGCTAAGCTAATCGATTCCCATGACAAAATACTTATATTCCTGGGGACTTGATGTTAAAAATGTGTGTGAAATTTTTAAAGGATTAAATTGGAAAATATCAAGTTATTCATGAAGTTTTGTTGGACCTCAGGTTTTGTTCGGAAATCCCCAACTGCTAAGAAAAAAAACAAAAAACCACTTTCACTTTTAATACATGTACATCCCACCATTACTCATACTTATTATTACATGTACATGTGGAGGATAAACTAAACATGTCATGTACGAGTACCGTCATGGTCTATTTCAAATTGCAAGAGTGTGAAATTTAAAGGGTGGGTCATAGATGTGACATTGTTAATATACAGTAAAGCTAAATTATAGGGAAAATCATTATGCTCTTTTAGTTTTGGGGTATTTACCAATCTGTGACCCTACCTTTAAAGACACTGGACCCTTTTGGTAATTGTCAAAGACCAGTCTTCTCACTTGGTGTATCTCAACACATGCATAAAATAACAAACCTTGAGCTCAATTGGTTGTCGAAGTTGTGAGACAATAATGAAAGAAAAGACATCCTTGTCACACAAAGTTGTGGTTAAATTACTTCTATCTCGAAATCTACGTTACTTCAAAGGAAGCTGTATTAGTGTTTCTCACAATATTTTGCACTTACCAACAGCTCTCCATTGCTCCTTACCAAGTAAGGTTTTATGCTAATAATTATTTTGAGTAATTACCAATCGTGTACAGTACCTTTAAACTGTGTTCACTTATATCCGTCATAGAGTAAAACATAATTCCCTGCCCTGAAATCTACCTTTTATTAATAATTTTGTAAAGTTACCAATAATTTAGAAGAGTGTGTGAAATTTAAAGAGTCCCACCAAAGCATGAAGTAAAAAACAAAAGAAAACCGATTTCATGAAACATAAAGGTGCGCTAAAGCATGATGTGAAAGCTCACCGTGATCTAGATTTTTGTTTGTTTTTATAATGCGCTGTTAGTCTTGTTCCTGAGCTCCTTGAACTGTTTTTCCCTGTTTAATATGCGCAACTCTGACCATTTCCAGATTCATCAATGCAATGATAAAACTGTTCCTTAGGAAGGAAGGAAACAGGGGTTTCTTCTCGTATAGAAAGTGTTTTTTGTATGTAACACAAAAACCATTGGATAGAACAATGCAAGTAACGTTTGCACAGTAGGAAACAAAAAGAGCTTTAAAACTACATGTAAGCAGCATAGTTTACTGCTATCAGCCAAGATTCTGTGTAGTGAATAGTTATTCTTCCTAGTACCCTGTTGCATTGTGCTTAGCAGATTGTTGAAACTGCTTAGCAGATTGTTGAAACTGCTTAGCAGAGACAGTTTACTACTACAGCTAAGATGCTATGTAATTATGTAGTACTTCTAACTGGTTACCTGTTGCTTGGCACTTTAGCAAATTGTTGAAGGTGCTTAGTGGAGACAGTTAACTACTTACAGTTAATATGCTGTGTTATTAAAACTTGCAGTAATTCTAACTGGTACCCTGTTGCTTGGCACTTTAGCAAATTGTTGAAGGTGCTTAGTGGAGACAGTTCATTACTACAGCCAAGATGCTATGTCAGTAATACATGTAGTATTTATAACTGCTAGCCTGTTGCTTCGTGGTCAGCAGGTTTGTGAAACTGCTTAGCAGTTTTGTTAACATAACCAGATTAGGTGTGTAGACCCATGGTACACCCCACCCTTTCCAAAATAGTAAACAACTTGTAATGTTACAATAAAGATCATGTATTACAATGGCTTTTGTGTATCTACACATTATAATTAATTTGTGTTTTAAAAAGCTGTTGGACATTTGGTGTGCACACCAGGCGCAGTTTCTGTGTATATTGAGACTTGGTTATCATGTAACATATATTAAGATGGATCCCCTTTATTCGAAGGCAGGTATTAAGAAAACACTGATGTCCAGTTTCCACTTTGAAGTCTCCTTAAAGAAATGGTACAATATTGGAAGACACTTTTTTTTCTTCTAATGCTAGAAATTGGTTTTCAAGAAGTAACTGAGTGTAAAGTTGATGCAAGTATTTATCAGACTTTTTAGTGCATAGATGTATGAGAATTACGCAGGGTATGCCCTTTAACATTTCCAGTGACTAGTCAGCAGGACCAGTTTTTTATTTTGATCGTCTCTCACAAACGTTCTCTCTTATTGTGATGACACTTTCTCAGGTTACAGTAATATTCTTGAAGACTTAAAATTATGTATTTTCCTCCTGAAAACCAATGTTGTACCATCCCTTTATGAGTTTCTTGGCAATTAGAGTATCGGAATGATTTTATTTTCCCCAATCATCAGCGACGTACATTTCCCTTAGTGAAGGATCTTTTACAAATGTTTTAAGTGAGGTAAATATATACACATTAGATGCATGAAAAATAGAGTGGAGATTGTCTTTAAAATGTCAAAGATTTCCCCTCAAATACTGACATTTTGTTTTGTCCAATTATGAAAAAATGGTTTCCTGTTGTAACTAGATATGTTTCTTAAATGAATACATTTCATATTCATGCTAGTTTCACTTTGAACGTTGGAAGCACATTTTTCGTTTGTTTACAGACACCGAAACCCTGAATATTTGTAATAAACTTTGTTATAGACATGTGAGCTGTGACATCACATGTTGGCAAAATTGTTATCGGACAGCCTGAATAGTCCATTGTGTACACTATTATGTGCATGTAGGCAAACCCTGATACTTGCTTAGAAGTCGTACTTTTTTCCAAGGGCCAAGCATCATGTCTAGTGAATATAAAACTGATGCTTAAGTTCATGTTAATTTCTGCCACATGTTCTTAAAATGTGTGTGGTGTACATGTGATAAACTTAACAATTATTAATACAAAAATGACCTCGAATCTGAATGAAATATTTTAATTATGAGTGACTCATGTCATAGATTGAATTTGCATCGGGGATAAATAATATTAATTTTGGTTTAATCCATATACAAAGACATGGGTAAGCACTGTATACTCGGTACTTTCCCGAGTTCTGTGGGGAAAAAATAAGTCTTTATCTAGTTGGTAAGACACTGCTCTAGAATGGCAAAGGTCATGGGTTCGAATCCTATCCGAGAAATATGCCTGTGATTTGTTCACAGAACTGCTTGGGGTAAGTACTGAGTAAACAGTACCACACACAAAACTAATACTCATGTTATGTCACTGTGATATAACGTGTAGACATTTTGCTAGTAAACTCACATTTATTGAAACAAAAATCCATATTTTTACCAACCCAGGAAGACAAGACATTTGACGTGTATTATTGGACTTAAAAGTGGCCAGTGTGACCTTTATATATTGCCTGCATTAAATGTGTCCACCCCTTGTGAATTAGAGAACAAGTGAACGCCTAAGTGTATTTTGTTTTCTTTCTTTATTCACAATTATTGCTCATTATTTAAAATGTTAATATAATGAATAAGCTATAAATATTAGACATGCAATCAATGTTCAAATTTTAAAACTGCATTGTTTGTAAATGAATAAAACTATAAAAAAAAATCACACAATAAATTGATCATGTTGTTGTTCTTGGTCGCGAGCAACTTGTTTGTTTTACTTTCATTTTAGGGTTCTTGGATACTAGGAAATCAAAAGGGAATTCTGTGTTTGAGGAAATGCTTGTGATAAATACATCAATGTCGTGTGATTGTTCCTGAATTGCGAAAACAGGAATTCCCTATTTAAATGGTGATGTTCAAATCGAGGCTGGAAGATATCCAAATCGAGGCTTGAAGGGCATATTTCATTGTAGACTGCATCTTTCAGAAAGATATGGGCCCAATTTCATAAAGCCTGTAAGCACAAAACCTGCTTAGCACAGAATGTCATTGCTTAAGTAATACTTACCTGCCAAAATTACATTAAGTTTGCATTGTGGTGGCTGGTGGCCCACTCATCATTTGCTAAGCAAAGAAATTTGTCAAGCAGTATTTTCTGCTTAACAGCTTTATGAAATGTGGGCACAGATTGGGTAAGCAAATTATATATGCTTACTACAGCAGGGACAAATGTTTTCAAGCATAGTTAAAAAAAACGATCAAGTAATTTGACAGTGTTTTTGGGTCAAACAATGGAAAGTGTAAGCACACGGTGTCAGATGCAATTGTGTCCGCCATTCAACACTGTCCGCTCAGGACACTTTTGCATATATGCAATCGTGTCCGGGGCTGCACAAAAAACCGTCCGTGGACATGTACATGACTGTACGCATCATGCATGCACTGAACCTACGTATAATATGCAGCATGAATGTTCACGTATTTTATGATTGCAGCGAATAACCAACGGCCAAACATTTCCCATGTCATTCATGAAGTGCACTAAGCTTGTAAAAAATGGCAAACGTGTTCGGTCGACCAAGGACGTTTAATTTACTGTAAGGACGGTTTTGCACGGGCGGACACAATTGTATTATGTTAAAGCATCCGGGCGGACACGATTGCATTTGCAAAACAGTCCGGTGGACATGATTGCATATGCAATCATGTCCTCCGGATAGTATTGCATAGAGGACATAATTGCATGCGGCAACGGCGCACCACTCTCAGCCAATGATGGGTCTTCGTTGACTTCAGGAATTCCTTGGGGGCGCTGTTTTGCGTTGTGACATCATGCAAGATGCAAGGGATAAAAAACAAAGTCCCTTGAAGGTAAACGTTTCTCAAATTAATATATAATTGCTGAACAATATTAGTAGAAGTTGTTTAATTTCAAAACGTCGATGTTTGAAATAAAAGTTGTTTGACACAATCTGCTGTGAGGACATTATTGGTAAGGTTTTGGGGGTGTTTTGAAGAAATGCGGATGTGCTAAGCGAATGTGCCAACCCATTATTGGTCGGGGGAAACCCGCATTTTGTAATCTTTCAATTTTCTGAGAATGCATGACAAGTTTCAGCTTTTACCAGTTTAGCTAAGTGGATGTGCTGCTTGCTCCAGAGGTGAATATCATAATGAACGTTGACCTATATTCTACCCCGAACCCCCCCCCCCCCCCCCCACAAAAAAAATAGGTGTTTTCCGTATCTCAAAATGGCTAAGTAGGACCGCCACATAAGACAAAATGGTGTAATAAATTACAAGACACATTCATCATTGACTCAGCGATTTTTTTTTATCGGTGCAAATCTCTTTTGCGGTAGCACCATCGATGCAAATCTCTTTTGATGAGTTATAACCTACTAGTAGTATAGCCTATGTTGGTTTCGAAAAGAACCAGCGGTTGATATCTCAGCGAGTGTTAATATTGATATATAAATAAAATTGAGATAACTGCTTCATTAATTCATACTGTTGTTCATAAAAATAAATATACACGAACAAATGTTACCATTTTCGATAGGGACCAATGACACAAAAAAAGGAAAACAAAAGGACGATAGTGGAAATTTAAGTTAGTACAAATTCTCGGTGAAATTGTCAAGTGTGGGTATACAAAGGAAAGATTAAAAGTTTGCTCCACCAGGATGCGTTTTTGAGAATGTGGTTGTTGCTGAAGACATCGGGGTTTACCGACGAAGATGACACAAATACGATTGTTGCACATCACTCCAATCTATGCCACAACTTCTACAATGCCCAGCCCTTGTCGAGCAGTGCTGCCTTGAAGAAGACCCGATGGCAGCAAACGAGAGGGTAGTAAGATGTGTTTAATCCTGGGCACAAACTTTTGAAGAGTAGATGATGGACTCGAAAATATAAAATAACAAAAATAAACACGAATGTGCACGTCATCAAATCACTGAGCGTCATGATAGACATTTAGATGATCATCTTTCTCATGGTAAGATTTCTTTTTGATTTTCAATCGTCAAAAAATGTTGTGAATCACTTTCTAAAGCCCTGAGGGTAAACTATAAAGGAAAGACATATGCCAGTCACCCTCTTGATTACAATCCACTGACTTGGCGGAAAACACACATCGTTACAATGACACTGTTGCCATGGTGACATATTCTGTTGTCAAGGCCAGGAAACGTCCCCTTTGAATGAATCACTGGAGTACTGACAGCCGCGCTAACACACAGGAGAAAGTTTCGGGCACACGTGGTGACGTCATCGATTGGGGACACAAAGGGGGAATAAATTCAGCAAAACAACTGTGTTTGTTGTCCCTTGGGGAGGGGAGGGTGTGGAGGAAATCAAATGCACTGGACTGAGTGCAGACGAAACAAACAATGTTAGGCTCAGTGGACAATTTGATAAAAGCAACTTGCTTAAACAATTTGCTGCTAAGCGAAAAATGAGAAGGATACCAGTCACAAAATTGCACTTGGCATAGACCCAGTTTCATTAAGCCTGTAAGCACCAAAACTTTCTAAGCACAGAAAAGGTATAAACAGATTACCAGCCAAAATTAAATTAAGTTTACATTGCTATACATCTGGTGTCCCACTATTTGTTTTGCTTAGCAAAGAAATTTACTAAGCAGTATTTTGTGCTTAGCCGCTTTATGAAAATGGGCCATACCTTAGTCAATGGTAAGCATAATTTTATTTTACTTAGCTACTTTATATGCATATAAGCAGCTCTATGAATTTGGACCAGGGCATGACTCAATCATGAGGTCTGGGCGGGGTACTCTGGAGATACATTAATTAGTTCCTTTGTGTTTCCGGCAACTTCTGAAATCTTAAAAACATGTGGGGTTTCGCGTACCTGGTCTACTGTTGTGACCCCTGACCCCCTGATCTGCAAAAAGTATGTTTACACGCAGGTTTAAATACAGTACAATACAACGGCCTTTCTTCAACCACATGTTTTTATGTTTTCCCTCTTATCTCTGCTTTTTGGCACTGGGCCCCAAGGACATTCAACTTTTGAAGTAGCACAGGGAAAATGTTTCACTCTCAAAAGCTTTAAATCTGGGCATTTAAATGGACAACTAATAGAAACAAGATTAAATTTAAAGTAAGGCGTGGTTTTCTATACAGTATGTTTACTAATTTGTAAAGGCCTAGCCTATACGTACATCCCGCCCCCCCCCCCCCCCCCCCAATACAAATACTGGCTTGTGATAACCGAACAGCGCCATCATCCGGCAGGCAGCACACATCAGACTTCTGAAGTTACGCGTGCCGTCCACCGAGGCATAGACAAAATTAAAATCCATGCAGTACAAGGCGGAAAAAATTTCTGTCTAAACTTTTTTTTCTGCTTTTTAATAGTTTACATTTTTTTTATCACATTTACTTATCAGTAGGCCTGCTATTTTTCAACATTCAAATATCACTGAGCATTTTTGACGGCAGAGCTAGATATTTTGACAAAACAGAGTATGTGACTGTGGCTTATTAAAGGATTTGGGTACTTTTTCTAACACAAAACACAGTGTCCACAGATTTACATTAAACTTACACAGTTTGAATATAATGATAGTGGAAAGCTTCCCTTAAAATATTAGTTGCTGAGTGCTGTAGTTTTTGAGAAATGAGTAAAACAATGTCATAAAAACACGTTTTTACAAGCTAAAATAATTTCCGTCTCATGATCAGTGAGACGAAAATTATTTTCATGACATTATATTCCTTTGTGGGAGTTGCCGAGTTCCCTTGACGGGAAGATCATCTATACTTACAGTAACTACAAAAACAGCAACAATTAGCAACACTGACACCCCAACAGTGAACAAAAAAAATCAAAAACAACAACGGGAAAGTGACTTAATGAACCCTGTCCAGAACCCAAAAGAACACTTTGATTCTTTTTCATTCCTTATTCCCGCCATTTTATCCTCACCCTGGATTATTAGTTATAATTAAGCCGTCTGTGATTGACTCTTAAAGTCATTCTTCTGTACATTCCTGTGATTGGGGTTTACCGTGGAATGTTGCCTCGTTGCATCATCCTTTTTCTTCCAATGAAGGCGCTCGTTGTTATGCAAATAAGGAATTTTGCACCTGTTTCTGGAATACCAGTTCGTGACCAATAACGAGCCAATAACCAGCCTGCCTTTCATTCTGGACCTCGTCGTCGACTGGGATGGCAGCATGGCCGACCGCTCCGCTCCGCTCCCAACGTGGGATCTCGAAGTCGCGTTTTCGGATGAACTTTTTTTCTGATGAACTATATTAGTGGTATAATTTGCCAAAAATTGCCATTATTTTTATATAATGATGTGCATTCATAGACAATTCGATGGTTAACTGTTGAACTTTTAGAACCAAATATTTTGCCAACAATTTGAAGTTAGGCCTACAAAGTTGGAGTGTAAAACTTTACGACCAAAGCCGAAGACATCTCTTCAATGGCATAAGGTAAGACTTGGGAACAGTCATTTAAATATATAGATGTTAAATTTGCTTCAGGGATAAAAAATATTAATTTTGGTTTTTACCCATATACACCGATGTGTGTTAGCACTTTCCCGAGTCCTGCGGTGGAAACAAAATCACAGGCCTATTACTCTGGTGGGTTTCGAACCCACGACCTTTGCAATTCTACCGGCCGGTGTTCTCGTTGATGACACTGTTCTAGAATTGCAAATGCCTTGGGGTCGAATCCCACGCGAGATGCCAATGATTTTTTTCCCCTCAGACCTCGGGCAAGTACCGAGTAAACAGTGCCAAAACACACATCGGCGTGTGAGTAAAAACCGAAATAAATATACCTTGAAATTTTGTATCAAATAATAAACCACACGGGATAATTATTTAACCACACTTATTTATAGACGTTACCCTACCCATGTTGGGGACTCGATTCAACCCTGTCACGACCGGAGTTGGGCACAAAACTGCGCCCCTTTTACGATTTTATTATTATAAAATATCCGACCACAAATACAAAATTGTCTGACTTTCCCAAGACCATTTTAGCTGATCGTGAATAATTATTTTAAAATTAGTAGTTAGTATCTGGTGTCGGCTTTTAATGGTTACCCTTGATCAAATGATTTTAACGTTTAATAATAATATTAAAAAATGTCTTTTTCCAACCAAATCATACGCTAATTGTTTTCGGATTTTCTTCTCACAGTAATCATGTGTCACACGTGTTGGTGTTAAGTGCATTGTGGGAGTTCAAAATAACCGCCATACCCGCCGACCATCTTAGATTTTGTGTTTTCAGTCGCATTTATATGTTGAAACTTAATTCTTTATTTGTAATCATTTGATTATTTCCAATTTTTCATGCCATGAAATTTTATAGAATCATCGATCAAGCCTCATCATTACACACTGGGTCCATAAAATTAAAATGGGAACAGCAATAATTTCCGTGCCACAACGACAATCCCAGTTAAAAAATAATTGATTATTGATTATTTCTATAGTACTGTTTAAAAAAAAAACTAGAATTTTGTTGTTATCTGGGGTCAGCTGTGATTTTTTTCTTTTTTCTAATTAGGTTGAGAATTTTTTTCTTTCTAAAACAGAAATGGGAATCGGAAAGTAAAATTTACATTCATCAATGTCAGTTGAAAAACCCATGAACCATTTTGTATTAGTTTCTAGAAATTTCGAAAATGTTGCAAAAACATTCATTGGACTCAAAACTTTTGCATTTTTTTTGTGGCGGCGTAATTCTTTTCTTTTTTCTACAGTAAAACACACGCAAAGTTCAAAACAGATTAATTATTTCTACAAATGATTTAGCCTACCAGTACCTGAGCCAGATTTCATAAAGCTGTTTAACATAAATAACAGCTTAACCGTGTCCACTAACCAGAAATTGTATATTATACACTTTGACATGGTAGTTTAGTTAGTAAAAATTATTCTGGTAAGCGTATATTTTGATTTTTGGGGTTGAACAAAGAATTGACTCGAGTGGGATTCGAACCAACGACCTCCGGATTATTTTGTGATCTTTAGCTTTTTTGTGCTTTTAGAAGCTCAGTGAAAGTGGGCCCTGGCTTTTTGACGATGGCAATGCCATTGTTACCACCAATACCAGGGACCTCAATGCTTAATGGGTTCTATTATGGCGACAGTTATTTCCCCTTGCGTAATTGGACAAAAGAGAAAGTAGACCTTGGACAAAAACTTATTCTCCTCACCATGCAAAGCTTCAAACTCCATATTCAAAGGCAGATTGTACGATGGTATTGTCAGCTAAACTGTTGTTCAAATAACCATTTGCAAGTAAGATTTTGTGTGGAATCTGATACAATGACTTGTTTGGCACAAGTTACCGATTAAGAGTTGAACCCCTCATCTCAGACAATAGAGAGAGAGAGTTACTAGGGCAAATGGTTCGGGTCAAGCTTTTATATAGCAACCTCCAGATTGGCAATCCTTTGTACCATTGAGTCTTGGAAACATTCATTCAGAGTTGCGCATCATGCGTTTGTCACCTCTTACGTAACTACGCAAAATCTTGCCCAGAATCATGGGACAAAGCAACTGCTCTATGGTGAATTTAAAGGCAGCGTACACTAATGGTAATTACTCAAAATAATTATTAGCATAAAACTTAACTTGGTAACGAGTAATTGGAAGAGGTTGATAGTATCAAAACATTGTGAAAAACGGCTCCCTCTGAAGTGCCATAGTTTCGAGAACGAAGTAATTTTCCACGAATTTGATTTCGAGACCTCAGATTGAGAATTTGAGGTCTCGAAATCAACAATCTAAATGCACAGAACTTCGTGTGACAAGGGTGTTTTTCCTTTCATTGTTATCTCGCAACTCCGACGACCAATCGAGCTTAAATTTTCACAGGTTTGATATTTTATGCATATGTTGATATATACCAAGTTAGAAGACTATAGTCTTTGACAATTACCAATAGTGTCCACCGTCTTTACATTCAAGTGGTAACTTGTTATCAAGCAAGTGATTGTACCAAACAGTGCTCAAATCTAACTCGCGAATGGCTTATTGGTGGCAGAGTGGCCTGTTTTTATATATCCAAACTCACATCACCTTTAACAATGAGCGGCGTTGGTCATGGTTTACCTTTGTTCAATACAGAATTGATGTCATTCCAGGAACCTTTTGGTAATATACCTCGCTCTTGTGATAGTTGTTAATCGGGGGGGGGGGGGGGGGGGGTCAACACTTAATTGGTGACTTAAAAACAAAATTGTTAACAAAATGTTTACTTGTTGTTGGATTGTTTTCATTACTGGAAACGTGTCGGGGTTAAATTCCAAGAAGCTGGTGTCTTTCCAAGAAGCATTGATGTTACCTTCCTTCCTTCCTCCGTTGATGTTACCTTCCTCATCTATTTTGTATTAATCCGCGGGGGGGGGGGGGGGGTGCTATAACTAAATTCGTTTTTTTTTCAGGTAATTTTCAGTGGTTTTGTTTTGTCAACAAAATGTCACTTGTTTTGTGTTTTTGTTCAATGCTGTGAGACCATTACAGAGTTGGTGTTTTTAGCCCGTTTTCGGGGGTTTAAACATTATTATTATTATTATTATTTTTTAAACAGATTATTTTTAACATGCTAATTTTAATTTTCTAACTTTTCAGACCCGAACTTAAATTCGATCATCTATCAAGCCTCATCGTTGCATCATGGGATGGGAGTTGAAGATCTATGGATGTGGTTAGTGGACGGACATCATGATCTATGGATATGTGGTTTGTGGACGTAACATTGGAGTCTTCGCCGGAGTCCTCGCCGGAGTCATCGCCGGATTCAGGTAAGGAAAACTTGGCACCATCCGACCTCCACTTTAAAATGTCCCCCTCGCGATTCAATAGCTTTAATGTTTAACTTTGGTTCCCCATTCGAAGTCCCTTTGATCCACTTAGGCTAAAGTTTGAGTCCCGGCCTATTGTTTTACCTCCCACCCAAGTATTTACAAAGCAGGACAGTAGTTCTGTTCATAACTTAGAAGTCTCCTGGATTAGTTAAAAAGTAGGTTGTCTTTTTCAGAACTTAGTAGTCTACAAAATTAGTTAAAAAGCAGGACAGTTCTATTCAGAACTGAGTTTAAGATCACAGTTCATTTCAGAGCTAAGTAGTCTTCCGAATTAGTTTAAAAGCAGAACTGCAGTTCTTTTCAGAACTGAGTTTAAGAGCAACAGTTCTTTTCAGAGCTGAGTGTAGTCTACCGAATAAGTTTAAAAGCAAAACTGCAGTTCTTTTCAGAGCTGAGTAGTCTATCGAGTTAGATGTAAAGCAGAACTGCAGTTCTTTTCAGAACTGAGTTTAAGAGCAGAACGGTTTCAGAGCTGAGTAGTCTATCAAGTAAGATGTAAAGCAGAACTGCAGTTCTTTTCAGAACTGAGTTTAAGAGTAGAACGGTTCTTTTCAGAGCTTAGTAATCTATCGAGTTAGATGTAAAGCAGAACTGCAGTTCTTTTCAGAACTGAGTTTAAGAGCAGAACGGTTCTTTTCAGAGTAGTCTATCGAGTAAGATGTAAAGCAGAACTGCAGTTCTTTTCAGAACTGAGTTTAAGAGCAGAACACTTCTTTTCAGAGTTAAGTAGTCTCCCGAATTAGTTAAAAGGCAGAACTGCAGTTCTTTTCAGAACTGAGTTTAAGAGCAGAACAGTTCTTTTCAGAGCTGAGTGTAGACTACCGAATTAGTTTAAAAGGCAGAACTGCAGTTTTTTTCAGAACTGAGTTTAAGAGCAGAACGGTTCTTTTCAGAGCTGAGTAGTCTATCGAGTAAGATGTAAAGCAGAACTGCAGTTCTTTTCAGAACTGAGTTTAAGAGCAGAACGGTTCTTTTCAGAGCTGAGTAATATATCGAGTAAGATGTAAAGCAGAACTGCAGTTCTTTTCAGAACTGAGTTTAAGAGCAGAACAGTACTTTTCAGAGCTGAGTAGTCTATCGAGTAAGATGTAAAGCAGAACTGCAGTTCTTTTCAGAACTGAGTTTACGAGCAGAACGGTTTCAGAGCTGAGTAATCTATCGAGTTAGATGTAAAGCAGAACTGCAGTTCTTTTCAGAACTGAGTTTAAGAGCAGAACGGTTTCAGAGCTGAGTAATCTATCGAGTTAGATGTAAAGCAGAACTGCAGTTCTTTTCAGAACTGAGTTTAAGAGCAGAACGGTTCTTTTCAGAGCTGAGTAGTCTATCGAGTAAGATGTAAAGCAGAACTGCAGTTCTTTTCAGAACTGAGTTTACGAGCAGAACGGTTTCAGAGCTGAGTAATCTATCGAGTTAGATGTAAAGCAGAACTGCAGTTCTTTTCAGAACTGAGTTTAAGAGCAGAACGGTTTCAGAGCTGAGTAATCTATCGAGTTAGATGTAAAGCAGAACTGCAGTTCTTTTCAGAACTGAGTTTAAGAGCAGAACGGTTCTTTTCAGAGCTGAGTAGTCTATCGAGTAAGATGTTAAGCAGAACTGCAGTTCTTTTCAGAACTGAGTTTAAGAGCAGAACGGTTCTTTTCAGAGCTGAGTAATCTATCGAGTTAGATGTAAAGCAGAACTGCAGTTCTTTTCAGAACTGAGTTTAAGAGCAGAACGGTTCTTTTCAGAGCTGAGTAGTCTATTGAGTAAGATGTTAAGCAGAACTGCAGTTCTTTTCAGAACTGAGTTTAAGAGCAGAACGGTTCTTTTCAGAGCTGAGTAATCTATCGAGTTAGATGTAAAGCAGAACTGCAGTTCTTTTCAGAACTGAGTTTAAGAGCAGAACGGTTCTTTTCAGAGCTGAGTAATCTACCGAGTTAGATGTAAAGCAGAACTGCAGTTCTTTTCAGAACTGAGTTTACGAGCAGAACGGTTCTTTTCAGAGCTGAGTAGTCTATTGAGTAAAATGGTAAGCAGAACTGCAGTTCTTTTCAGAACTGAGTTTAAGAGCAGAACGGTTCTTTTCAGAGCTGAGTAATCTATCGAGTTAGATGTAAAGCAGAACTGCAGTTCTTTTTAGAACTGAGTTTAAGAGCAGAACGGTTCTTTTCAGAGCTGGGTAGTCTATCGAGTTAGATGTAAAGCAGAACTGCAGTTCTTTTCAGAACTGAGTATAAGAGCAGAACACTTCTTTTCAGAGTTAAGTAGTCTCCCGAATTAGTTAAAAGGCAGAACTGCAGTTCTTTTCAGAACTGAGTTTAAGAGCAGAAGAGTTCTTTTCAGAGCTGAGTAGTCTATCGAGTAAGATGTAAAGCAGAACTGCAGTTCTTTTCAGAACTAAGTTTAAGAGCAGAAGAGTTCATTTCAGAGCTGAGTAGTCTACCGAATTAGTTAAAAAGCAGAACTGCAGTTCTTTTCAGAACTGAGTTTAAGAGCAGAACAGTACTTTTCAGAGCTGAGTAGGTACCGACTAAGTTTAAAAGCAGAACTGTTAGATGTAAAGCAGAACTGCAGTTCTTTTCAGAACTGAGTTAAAAAGCAGTACAGTTCTTTTCAGAAATGAGTTTATAAGCAGAACGGTTCTTTTCAGAACTGATAAGTCCCTCGAATTATAGTTAAAAAGCAGAACAGTCCTTTTCAGAACTTGGTATTACCCCAAACCACACATTTATCCCTTGTTTCCCCTTTTGTCAAATCTTTCGACCGACCACTTAATACGTTAGTGCTCGCCTTTCAGGAAAAAGAATATGAAAATCGAACAAAAATTGATGAAGTGCAATATTTTGAAGATTAAACTTAAAGTTAGAAAACTCATTTGATGAGCGCAAATAGTGGAGGTCGGATAACGCAAGTTATCCTAAAATCAAGATGAAGATCAAGACAAGACGAAGACTTCGAAGAGTAAGAGGAAATCTAACCCGTTCTCTTGCAGAGTCCCACCCCTCGTACCGCCCCTTCCCCAATACGTTCTGCGATCTTGTTGATGTTGTCCTTGCTTGTGCAGCTTTCCAGGTGACGTCACCACTTTCTTGGTATTTCTTGAGTCGCATATTGGTCGAAGCCAGTGATGCTTTTAGTTAGAAGACTGGTTTTACTGGAAATTTCTGCCAGGGTCGATATTTCAAATCGTCATAGATGTCATGTTAATATTTTCTTGTCATGAGTTTATAATTTTCCTAATATTGTAATGTTTATTAATGAAGAGTATAAAATCAAACTTCACCGTAATCATTTCTAATGGGCCATATTCCTCTACGAATTTTATTTTGAGAAAAATTATTTAGCACCAAAATAGATTCAGCAATTATTTCTTTCGCTTTTAACTGATGGCACAAACCTATACGAAAATAAGTTTTTTAGAAGTAGTCATAGATGAGTCACGTGTCACAGAATGTCACTATTCATTTGATGATTAATGTTTGATTTAGGAGTATAGTAAAATAAATAATTTAGATCAACTAAATTAATTTTTACATATTCCGAATATCAGCATTACATCAATTCTGAATGGAGGTATGTTTAGATAAAACTGTAAAATTAAGGTTCCAGCTTAAACTTCAATAATTCCTTAACATGCGTAATTGTTTTAGGGCAAAATATTTTACAATTAAGGTTCAAACTTAAACTTCAATACTTCTTTAAAGATGTGTAGTTGTTTTGAGCAAAATTTAAAAAACTGTAACATAGATTCTTAATTGTTTACTTATAGGGCATTACTTCTACGCACAAAAGTGTTTTAAAGTAATGAGGGAAGAGTGTGCAGTCAAATTAAACTGAAGAGTAATTTTTATGATTAATGTTTGATTTAGGAGTTAGTAAATAGACAATTTAGATCTGCTAAATTAATATTTACAGATTCCTTATACCAGAATTCTATCTTGTGTAAATGTAAACATTTTCAATGTATTATTGTTTTTGTGTTTAAGCTTAGGACAATAAGAGTTTATTACCAAGCATCAAAGCTCTTTGAATGATTAATGTTTGATTTAGGAGTTGTAAATACATAATTTAGATAAACTAAATCAGTATTTACATATTCCGAAAATCAGCATTACATCAACTCCGAATGTATATGGGTATTACAAACTAAGGTTCAAACTTAAATTTCAATCATTCTTTATTGATGAGTAATTGTTTTTAACCCCCCCCCCCCCAAAAAAAAAAAAAAAAAAAAAAAAAAAAAAACCATAGATTCTGAATTGTTACTTAGGGCACAAAATCTGCAACAAGTGTTTAAAGGTAATGAAATGCAGTCACATAATACTGTGAAGAGTAATTTTAATATGATTAATGTTTGATTTAGGAGTTAGTAAATAGACAATTTAGATCTGCTAAATTAATATTTACATATTCCTAATATCAGCATTACATCTGCTGTAAATGTATACAAATGTATCTTCAAATAAATATTTAGTTGTGTTCAATCTTAAGACAAAAGGTTGTTAAATAATAATAAAACACAGCTCTATGTGTGATTAATGTTTGATTTAAGAGTTGTAAATAGATAATTTAGAGAAGCTAAATTAATATTTACATATTCCGAAAATCAGCATTACATCAACTCTGAAAGCATGTGGCATTTTCAACTGAGTATTGTTAAAAATAATGGCTAAAAATTTAAAATAAATGTGCTCGTTTAGATCAAACTAACATAAACAGAACAAAAATCTGAAACTTGTCACAAACACAGGTTTTAAAAGCTTTAGTCCCGACGAATACCAATCTACGATAAAAGCTAACGATAATCGGCTCCATTGCAAATAACTACCCCAAACCTCTTACTTATGAGCGCTGCGAAAACAAAATAAAAGAAAATAAAAAGAAGAAAGAAGAAAAAGAAGAAAAGGGAGAAGAAAGAAGGGCGGGGGGAGTGGCATCACCTTGGTAGAGAAACACCAGTGATGCATTGGTATGTATGGGTGTGGTAAAATAGTAAAGGCCTAGAGTATTATAGTGTTGGCCTAGAGATAAGACTAACCCCACTATTTTAGAAGACGATGGGTAAAGTATTAGGTGTGTCTGGTGTAGTTCTTATTAGTCTTGTTTCAAGACGCTCAATCTCTTGTCTTCTGCGATGACATAAAAATGTACGTTTTGAGGACGGTAAAACAAGTCCATAAACTTATTGAAGAGAATGTCTTGAAATAAAACTAAGAACTATGTCGTCATCAGAAAAACCAGAACTTGAATAGACGATGCATGTCCCCGTTTCCACAAGTTTCCACGCGATTTTCAGGATAAGCAAACAACAGCTAAATACCAGTAACAAGCAATGTCGGTTTTAAGGACCTCTCATGTGTACATTTTACCTTTTAATATAAATATTGCTATGCATAATATTTTAATCCATGCTAGATACATATTTTTATACCTGATATTCTTAATTAATATTTTTATCGTTTTTGTCTGTACTGTTAGATCAAGGCCAGATTTATTTTTTCCGAGTGTGGGATATTAAAGTTGTTATCTTATCTTATCTTATCTTATCTTATTTTATATTATCTTATCTATATGCAACAAATGGTATTTGGGTTGGTAATCCTGTTTTTATCAAGGAGTAAATTTCATGCTTAGAATTTGTTTGTGCTTAGCAGCTCTATGAAATTGAACCCAGGTGAAGTCTCAGAGGGTAAATGAGACAGACAAATAACCCCTTTTCCCCAAGGCCTAACTTAGCCTCTTAAGGTTAATTATTATATTTGTGTACCAAAAGAAGTTAATGAGGTCGAGCTTTTGCAGCAAAAGATCTCTATATTTCTCAACATTTCTCTTCATGTAACAAGTTTCTTTTTTGTGTTTGTTTTCCAGAGTCTGGTAATCTGCTCTTTATGAAAGGTTAAGTATTGGGTAAAGTCTGTAAGGGCAAGTCTGCCCTCCCGGGTTTTTGGAAAACATTTCTCTCCATGTAACAAGTTTCTTTTTTGTGTTTGTTTTCCAGAGTCTATGGTATATCTGCTCTTAATGAAAGGTTAAGTATTGGGTAAAGTATGTGAGGGCAAGTCTGCCTTCTCCGTTTTTTTGTTTTTTTTTTAAAAACATTTCTCTTCATGTAACAAGTTCCTTTTTGTGTTTGTTTTCCAGAGTCTGACTACCTGCTCCTATGAAAGGTGAAGTATTGGGTAAAGAATGTGACGGCAAAAGCATGTGAACGAAAACTTCCTTTTCCTGTCCCCAGTTTTTTTTGTAAAAACATTTCTCTCTATTTAACAGCCCTTTTTGTTTGCTTTCCAGAGTCTGGTAAACCTGCTCTTTATGAAGTGAGTAGCAGGTGAATGCAGACGGTGAATTATTGGGGAATGTACGAGTGTATCGTGGGTGCTGGCACCCAAGAGGGGTGTTTGTGATCGAACCGAGAGACCCTTTTTGGGCCCATAGTCCGGTGGATGGAGAGGAGTTAGTGGGCGCCTCCAATCCATTAGAGGGTTTCGACTACTGGGACAGGTGCTTCTCGATCGGGCTCGAAAAGTCTAATCAAAGTACAACAAAATTGTACTTGGATACTTTTTGTGTCTAAAAGAAAATTAACTTTTATCTTCACAAGCTAACCTTGTTTTTGTTTTTCCACAGAATTGTTCTATTTCAAACTGATGTTGTGTCAGGCGACTTTAATATCGATGGCAGCAGTGGGACACCGTAGATAACAACAGCGGTAAATTTGGGGTTATACCGGTATGGTGAACCTCACTGTGGCTAGACTTGATTCAAGTCCCGTTCTCGAGCGGGAGGTCCATAAGCATATCCGATAGCACGAGATTAGGACTTGAGTTAAATCTAGACTTTTGCTAATTGTTGTGACCCAAAATGCTAACCTTTCTAGATGATAGTTTTCTTCCAAAATGCAGATCCAGTTTGCGTCTTGAAGATGACGAAGTAGATTGTGTTCTGAAATCTTCACTGAGCTGAACCCAGCAGGGACAGTGGTTTGGAAAGATTTGGTAACGTATCGCCTGTATCGTAAGTTATGAGTTAGTGGTAAAGAAACTGTACAAAAAACTCAATCAATAAACTTGGAAGATCATCGTCTACTTATCAAAAATGCCTCTTATCCATATTGAAGAAAAAAATTCACCTGCATCGGATGTTGAGGTTTTCAAAAAAAAATGTTTTCTAAGAAATAAAGTCATTTGCAACAGCAGCCAAAATATTCTTTGAGATTCTACAACAGAAAGCATGAACAACCTGACATCCACCGAGGTAAAACAATTCAGAATCGGCGACCAGCCTAAAAAGAGGCTTGTACATTCATTACAAATTGCAGTTCTCCCTGGAAGCAATAGAACTTGGCTGTTCTTGCAATCTTTTGTAAAAAGAAATTGTATAAATTAGTTTTGACAAATTGTTTTGTTCCTTACTATTCTATTCCACAGTCTCTTGTGCTGTGGTGTGACTTCAACCGGACCTGCTGCGATGTGAATCAGTTGAGGATAAAGGATGATAAAGAACCAACAACAGACCGCTCGGTAAGTTTGACAAAAATCTTTCTGAGCCTTTGTCTTTGAAGAGAAGATTCATCCCACAAATTTAGCAAAGGAGGTCAGAACCAGCACTTTTGTAGGTTTCAAATCGTCGACAAGTTAAAGAACTCAATCTACTCCGCGGTAGTAGAATTTATAGCAAGACGGTTCTCTAAAGAACAACTCTACGTGGCAAGTAGATACACACATGGTGTTACCGCAAACCAAATAGTCTTTCAATCCTTGCGCTAACCACACCATGTAATACAACGAACTGGTGAAAAACCTCATTAAAAAAGCATGGTCAAGTTTTTCAGAAAAATATCTTTAAAAACCCACCAAAAAACATCAAACAAACAAACCTGGAATGATGTATCATGCTTTGTTTGTGTCTCTGTTCTATGGTTTTTTAACTGTGAAGTTCAAGGAGAGTTTTTCTTGCTCATTAGCATTCAAACTTTTCTCAGAACAAGTGATACTCGTATTAAAACAGCTTATTATGAACATCTTTTGAAAATTGTTTGCTACTTTTCTACCACAGATTGAGACGATGAAATCCTAACGCTTGGACTGTTTGCTACCAGCTGAAGGACTGTGTCAAGTCGAACCGGAGGACTCCTCACTACAGGACTGTGTGAAGTCTAGCCAGACAACTCTACAAGTTCAACGGTTTGAAGTGATGTAGGGATATGGAGCTACACCGGTAACTACAGCACTTATGTCTAAAGGCAGAGTACACGTTTGGTAGTTACTGCAAAATGACCATAACAACTCACTTGGTAAAGAAACATTGTTAGAAACATACCATTTGAGGTAAAGTAGTTTTCGAGAAAAGGGGTCAATGATTCACCAACATTTGAATATGAGAAAGACTTTAGGTATGAAGCTTTTCTCAGTCATCCAAAAGCACAACATTATTTGCAACGATGGGTTTTTCTTTAATCATTTTCTTGCACCTTTGATATCCAACTGAGCAAAACAAAATACTTTTTTTTGATGAAAACCAAGTTAAAAAAATGTTCTTTGACAACTACCAAGAGTCTGCTCTGCCTTTAAGATAGTGCCAAGTCTGCTAGACGATTCTCCTGGATGGTGTTAAAGTCAAAGCCGGATGACGACGACGCTGAAGACGCACGAGGAGAAGATGATCTTAATATCCCCCATCACATCGAACTCATTCTCACACATTCTGAAAAATGTAGTCTTGGTGCAAGCAGTTATATAGTATGCACAGACGCCGGCGAGGAGGGAGCGAGCGGAAGATCGCGTTAGTCAAGTGATAGTTTGAATAACAACGTCTTGCACCAAGACTATACCTTTCAGAACATAGTGAGAACGAGTTCGGTGTGATGTAGGATTAGGCCATGTCACACGAGGCAATTTAAAGGCACTCAGTTCCAGGCAATCTCCAAAACTAAAATCCATTCAAATTTCAGTGTTCTCATCTTTCTCGAGCATAGGCCTACTGCTTTGTGCGTTGCCGAAATGTTTCTTTTGTGTACAGTGCAATGGTTTCCTCCAGATTGCCGATGAAAATTGCCTTGTGTGACATGACCTTTTTTATGATGTTTCCGAATTTACGACTGTGACTTTGGTTTTAGCTGTTACTAAGGGGAATTCCCTTGGCCCTCATCATGCTTTAACGCATGTTCACGTGACGATGAGCAAAAGCCACAGCCGCAAGTTCGCAGACATGGCCTTAGTATAATGTTTTCTCTTTGAGCCTTATTGAGGTATGGTTGCCGCAAAATGACAAAAAAAAATAATATTTTTTAATAGGCTTTTCTTGAATCCATCAAACTCCAATACCATTATTGTACATAGCTCGGTACTCACTTTGAAACAAATTGGAAGGCTGGCCTCATGCCAAGCATTGTTGGTCTATCACTAAAAACAAATTCGTTATAAATTCAAGTACATAACTGTTTGGATTTTGATGGACTCGGAATACTTCTAGGAATACAAATTTAAAGATAGAAACTAGCATTCAAAATATCAGGTCACCCAAAACTCTTGGCCTAACAACAAGTTTTGCTTATCAACTTTCTGCTTAGCAAATATCATAAGCTGGAAGCCAGTCACAATGGTACATTTGAAAATTGTACTTAAGCTAAACCATATCTAGTGAGCATCATTTTGTGTGTGCTTCGGCAGCTCCATACAATGTTGCCCTTTTGTGCTAAGCGCAATTTATGAATCGTTTTTGGTGCCGACAAATGGCTTATAATGAGTGAAAATTTAAAGTGATTCAGAAGACTAAAGCTGTACCAACATGGAGTATAAAACTAAGTGTTTATTGTAAAAATCTGTGTTTAAAATTCCCTTCTTATCTTCGACAATATCTTTCTCAGAAATTACCGCAAGAAATTTTTTAACATTATCATTTCTTACAATAATTTTCAGTTATGAAAAAAGTTTGTTAAAAGACTTACTTGATTAAAGATAGACATAATGCCAAAATCTTCTCCGAACCTGTTGTGTTTTGACAGGCCCTTTACCTAAGTGATGTCTACAACTATCTTTTGGTTATTAAGTTTACTATTCTGCTTATGCAAACTTAACTTTATTTAACGACCCTTTAAAGTTCAAAGATGTTTGGAAAACTACAAGTGTACACTTTTGAGCGCAAATAGACAAAATGCATACCTTAATGAGATATTCGCCATGTTGCAATTTAAATGCAATGCCCGCGCCACAATCACAACACCAGGGCTCGGTTTCACAAAGACCTAAGATTTATCAAACAATCTTAATTGCTCATCAAAATTTGATGTCACAATACACATCACTTTGTTAATTTTGACAACTCATCTTTAGATGAATCTTAATGCTTTGTGAAATCGAGCCCATGCACTCCCACCCGTCGCACTCCATGCTAACTTAACCCTTGCACTAAACCTTAACAATATCACTCACAATCATAATTTAATTATATTAACATGCACCTCACCCTAGCCGTCTGCACACACTTTTCAAACCGCGCAAACTTAAAAAGAATTAAGCAAATTGTTTAAAAAAAAATTGCATTTTGTCTATTAGGGCTCAAAACGTGTTTAGTTACCATTATTATAACTACTCCTCCATAGTTTGTTTATTCTCTGCCTTGTGAAATAGCCTTGTTTATTGGTTACTTCTTTTAATAAATTATTATAATAGCTTTGTACTGTTTTCTTGAAGTATGGAAATAAATGTGAGTTTATAATCGAGTTGAATAGTTATAAATAATTGTAATTTGTGTATTACTTACTGTAGTATATCTGAAGTACTAACACTGTTGCAAAATACAAGTATGTATTAATTGTTTACTTTAATTGATGTCTTATTTTCTCAAGTGTCATTAGACTGTTATTATGAACACATCGTGTGCATAGCTTTTTTTAATGTAGTATTTATGTGTTCATTGTAGGGCCTACTTTGCACTATGCATGTTTATATTTCAATGCTAGTTTATTGTATTGTTCATTTTACTCTATGACTACATAATTGTAAAATAGTGTTAGTTGTTTAAACTTTGGCAAGTGGAAATCGACTGTCCATATATTAAAAAAAAAATAATAAAATAAAATGCTGCAATATTATCTACTTATTTTTCTAGAACGCATCTAAAAGTTACCGGTTACCAAGGGCGTAAGCAATTCATGTCCAAAAAAGTGCTTCAAGAAAACTTAGTGTGAAAGTTTGATTTAAGAAGTAAACATTTCTTTGGGTTAATCCTAGCATCAAAAACCTAACAGTAATAATGTATTTTTTTTGTCAGGTGCCATATTGCGTACGCCCTTTTGTTACTGGGAAAAACGTACCCTTTTTGCCCGGAAGAAGGGTGACTTTTATGTCATAACTAAAAAATAGTTCTGTTTGCACCTGCGCCCAACTTATTTTTATAGAGCTGCTTCAGCAAAAAAAAATTGCTTAAAATTTTCTGCTATGAAGAAATGAGCAGGAAACCAATCACAACCTATCGTACAAAAGACATTGTATATGGTTTGGCTGGTAATTCTAGTAAGCAAATTTTTGTTGCGCTTAGCTTTTTGTTCTGCTTAAGCAACTCTTTGAAATTGGGCCCCCTGTTGTAAAATATGCAGGTAGCAATTAGCACTTGATGAGACGATGGATAATAAAACGCAATAGTAAACTTTACATTATTATTATCATTAATTATTGTTGTATAGTTAAATTGACCTTTTTACACTTTACGATTTCACATGTTAGCCACAAGTAGTTAATAAAAATAGAAATGGTATATTATGGAACTTTGTAAAGTTTTATGGAGTTTTATAACGAGTTGCTGTAAGAAGTTTTTCTTCATCATCTCAATGCATTGGCAGCTAATTATAGAATTATTAAATTAACCTGAGTAACTTGTGTACCCAGTTGAAGATTGTCTATAAGATTATGAATTAAATAAATCTCCTCTTTATGCATCATGAATGAAGTGAACGGCCTACATTTTTTTTTGGGGGGGGGCAAGTACGTCTTGCCAGCGCCACAATAAGTATGTTTTTTTATGGGGCGGGCGGGGTGTGGGGGGGCACTTTTGTTTTTCGAGGGAGAAGGGACACTACTTCTGGCCAAGTTTACGTGTGCTTTTTGTCTCTCTAAAAGGGATTTTATACCTTTTCTTTCTATCTCTCACCCCCCCCCCCCCTATTTTAACGGCTAGCATTTTACTATTTATATGCCCTATCTGGCAGGTTTGTTAAAAAAATTGGCCTACATGGTCTGTGTTTATGGAAAAACCAAGTTTACAACATTGAAAACATTCATTTGCTCTGGAAATGTTGTTTTCCAAAATAAATGTCAAGTGTGTGTGTGTTTGTGTGTGGGGGGGGGGGGGGTAGCCGCAAAGGAGGGCACTTTTCCCACCCCTAGCTACGCCAACGCTAATAACTCATTTTTTCACCCCAATAATCTAATTGTGCCATCTAATTTGCTCAGTTATTCTAAAAATATACTAATTAGTAAAGACAATTTTATAAATTCGTTCAAAAGGTAAAGAAAGAGAGACAGAAAGTTCACTGCCTTTAACTGCATCGATTCTAGCTTCCTTGTATCACACAGCTAGCCGACCGGTCTTGAATCCACCGCTGGAAAACCGGCCCAATAAGCGGTTCAATCGATCAGCTGGTACCTAGACTCTTTACAATAGGAATCCTTAAAAATTTAATATGGGATCTGACTATTTGTTTACCAAGGGTTGTTTACTGTTCAATTTTGCCTGAAAACTACACACACGAACCGTAGAAAATCGTACAAAGGATCTGTTGTCTACAGTCAGTAAGAGCATGGAATTCTACCTACATCGTTAGAGGTAAGATTTGAGAAAATGTTCACACGCAAAAGTAATCTCCTTTGGCCTTTTCTCTCCAACTTACTGAATGAAAGTTTATTTTAATTTTATTCAATTATTGTTGTGTACTGATGTAAGCTACACTTTTTTACACTGGTTTAGTCAGGCTACACTACATGCAGACATGTACGTGTACATGCACTGGAAAACCATGGAATGCACCGTTCCACTGCTTAACGACGGTCGATGGTCGTCGACTCGTACTTGAGTAAAATTCTGTATGCCACTTTCCGCCCTAAATCTATGTCAAATAATATTCTTACCTGTCAAGAAAATTCGACAGAAAGTATCATTATCAGAACAGAGCAGAGGCACAGGAACTTTCAACTATTTTATGAAATTAATTAAAAAACAACAAAATACAAATTTATAGGCCTATTTCCTGGTCTACCATCAAATTCAAGAAGGGGTTTAATTCTGTCCCTGCCTTTTATCTCCTGTGGACCCCGATTCGATTCTCGGACCACAACACAATGCTCATCATGTAGGTTATTGGATTTCCGGTCCCTACCTGACTGCGTAGGTTTTCCTTTTTGGGCGTTATCCTCCCTCCCACAACAAACATTGCCACTCTATCTGTCTAGCTCTTGTCCTTTGAACACGAGTGTGTGAAAAATGTGCACTTGAACTTCCTTTTAATTAGAGTTCAAAATTGAGCGTCAGGGCTACCAATTTATCAAGGAGAACATAAAAAAGGGATATAATTATAAAGTTTGACTATCCAATACAAAAATCAAACAAATCCCCATGGAAGTGGCAGGCGTGTACAGAATAATTAAGACTGTTTATTTTGAAAGAATAAGCGAAAAAGTGGTTTTCAAATAAAAAAAATCCCTAGGAGTAATGCCATTTCAATTGTCTTTTTCTCACAATTTTTCTAGCACTGTAGCGGAAGCGGTAAGCAAGAGCACTTTATCCTCCAGAAGACGGTGTCTTGAATCCACAACAACAAGAAGAAGTTTCTCCAAAGCAAACTGCTAAGGCATTCAGATTCCAAAAATGGCTGGAAACTTTCCCAACAGACAATTTCTCAACGACAGCCCGGGAGGAAATATGAGCGGGATGGGGCCGATGAGAATGAACCAACTAAGTAAGTTGTGTATTGATCACCATGGCAGCCAGTGTTTGCCTGTAATTTAATGAAAGTGTGCGACTATAGCATTAACAATGAGTACTGTTTGAACAATTTGAAACTCCAAAGATCTCCAGAGCTGAGAGATGAGTTTTGGCAACTCAAATTTCTGTTGTGTGCATTTGTGAAGTCTGCGACCAGGGCCCAATTTCATAGAGCTGCTAAGCACAAAAATTTGGTTAGCATAAAATTTCTTCCTTGATAAAACAGGTTTACTAACAAAATTATGTGTTGATATTTTTTTGTTACTGGTATTCGGCTGTTATAGCTTATCCTGAAAATCACTTGGAAATTTGGTTGGTAATCCTGTTTTTATCAAGGAAGAAATTTTATGCTAAAAAAATATTGTGCTTAGCAGCTCTATGAAATTGGGCCCTGATTATAAGGTTGGGACCTGCTGTCATCTTTCTGTAAAACATGGATGAATTTTACATGTTTTCCCCCACAAAAAGTATCTACACTTCATTCAGCTGAAGCTATTGCAGGTGACTTTTATTGCATTCTTGAACTTGGGCTACAAATAAGCATATGTTTTGCTTTCTACTCTACCAGCCAGGTTTCTGATTGATGATACCCAAGCCTACATCCGTATGGACTGCAAAGGGGGTAACCCTGTTTCAGCCCTATGAGTAGGTGGCAACAGCCCCTGGAGAAAAAAAAATTGTAGCCAACACCTTGAAGCGGCCTTCAGGCCTTGTGTGTCTGGCGGCTTGCATAAAAAAAAAATGTCAAAAAAACTATGATCGTTTTCCTTTGGCAAGTTGAACTATTTACTTTTCAGCCTTGTTGTGAAATTACTTTATTCCTGATTTGACTAGTTAAGTGAAGATTACTAAAATAATTCCATAGTATGTCATCTTGTTGTTTCTTGTGCAGTGACTTTCATGGAGCCACCAGGGTTTAACGATCAGCCACTTGAGTTCTCTGGAGCAATGAGAAACGAACCAAGAATCATCGACGGTGAAAATATGGCTAGAAATGAAGATGATGGTGAGAAAGAAAACTTTTTAAAAGGAACAATTACAAAAATGTTTTGTTTTAACAACAAAGTTGCTGCCAGTGTAAGCACTTTATGTAATCCACCGTATACATAAACTGACAAACCTGTAGAAGTTTGAGATCAATCAGCCATCTGGGTCACGAGAAAATAGTAACAAGCCGGTTACACATCTTGCATGACATCGGGAAAAACAATCTTGCATAATCTGAAGGTTTTGCCTGAGTTCGGTGGATTCAATATTGTCAACTGGAAATAAAAAAATTAAAAAAATGTAACTTTTGCGTTTAAAATTTTCGAACAGTAGGTAACGGCATTCCACCAGATATGCTCAGAGTTCTGCAGGGTCAGCTGACAGGGAACCAGTGGGGAATGGAACCAGCTATGGGCAACTTTCCCATCGGATTAGACTTCATGCCAGGAGACCAGATGGGCCCAGGACAGTTCCCTACTGGACCTATGGATGGTGGATTTCCAGGGGGTAGAGAACCAACACAGAGGATACTCAGTGGCAATGGATTTACACTCACATCACCTCCCCATGGTAAATCAACAGCATTTGTGATGTGATCAAAACATAATAAGCTATTTGTCGACCCAGGGGTGGATTTCACAAAGAGTTACATTTTAGGAGATATTAAAACCTTAAGGCTAGTCCATGACTCGGCTAACTCGCCCTAGTCTTAACTCTTTAAGAAGCGCTTTGGGACGCCCTCCGAGTGAGAAAAGCGCTATATAAAAATGGGTTATTATTATTATTATTTTTTGTGCAGTTGAGAGGTGGTGTTGCAGCTTTTATTAGACTATGCTCGCCGGGCTAGTTTTAAAGGCGAGCCCTGGACCAGTGTAGTATCTTGCCTGCCAGAAAGGCTGTGGAATGTACAAGGTGAACAAAGATAACATGATGTACATAAAATGTTTAAAGAATTTTTTTTTTAAATAGTTTAATTATTTGTTCCAACAGGTAGACCACAGTTAGCGTCACGAGAGAAACCGATTGGTTGCTGCACCATCTTTGTGGGGGGTCTCCCTCCACTCTGCACCAATGAAATGGTGAAAGAAATATTTGAAAACTTTGGAGTTATCAAGAAGCTGTTGAGAGTTGTGAGACGGGCCTATTGCCACATCCAATACGCAGACGAGATCTCTGTCGATAAGGCCTTTGAAGTCTCAGGTATGTTGTTTATTCTACACATCATGATCTTTTTATTTCAATGTCGAGGGGGGGGGGGTTTCTCCCCAGGTTTTTTGTGAAGGACAAAAGAAAATTGCTAACAAAAGGACCAGGGGTGGATTTCACAAAGAGTTAAAACTAGTCTTATCTCGAGTTAGTGAAATCGACCCAAGGTACAACTGCCTCAAGTCACACACAGGTAAATTATTGTTGCTCAAGAATTAGTTGAAACAAGAGTTTGGATTTCTTAGATCAATGTAACATGAGTAAAGCGAAGTCATTTTTTCAAACAGAACTTTGACATCAGGCCTGTATGCTTCATTTTTGAAAGGGCAAGGGCACCAAGGCATTTTCTCCTTGATAAAGGGCACCCTATGAGGAAATTGTAAATTTCTACTGGAGCATTTCAAGGGCACATTAAGCACAAAATTAGCTGCTAAGCAGCTCTATGTAATTGGGCCCAGGGGCCAATTTCATAGAGCTGCTTAAGCAAAAAATTTGCTTAAGCACGAAAATAGCTTGCTTATTTTACACATGTTACTGGCCAAAATTTCATGCCATATACATTGCTTGTGACTGGTATTTAGCTGCTGTTTACATAGCATAACAATTGAGTTGAGTCTTGGCCGGTAATCTGATTATAATAAGCATGGATTTTTTTGCTTAAGCAAAATTTTGTGCTTAAGCAGCTCTATAAAAATTGGGCCCAGGAGGGCAAGGAGGCAATTGCCTAAATTGCCTCCATGAGGTATCAGGCCTGCTTGACTTTGTCAACTCAATCAATCTTCTAGGTTACAGAATGCGAGTTGAAGACAACAGCAGCCCAAGGTACTCGGGAGTTCTTCGCGTCGATTACTCAGAGTCGAGAGACGATGAGGAAGAATACTCAAGGAGGCAGGACCATGAGGAGAGATTGAGACGAGAGGAGGCGAGACTTGCACGGAGAGAAGAAGAGAAGAGTATGAAGCTATCGAGACACTCAGATCATGAGGCGCAGAAACTCACCGATAAACTCAAAGGTATTATTTATTTTATTTATTAATTTCTTCTTTACCCTGGGGAGACCTCTCAGTGAAACACCAGTTTGCAGAGGTGCCCAGCAACTACAAACATAAACATTTAACAAGTCTATAACTAAATGATTAAGAGCATTATTAAAAATAGAAAAAACAGCAAAATTTGTATGCTTTTTCATAAAACTGCTTTTGCATACAAAAAGAAACATTTGTTTTGTTAAAGTAAAACATAAATTTTTATTCAATTTTATACAAATTTTCTAGAAGGACCTTCTAATTGTTATGTATATGAAGTTGCCATTAAGGACCTTAAAGTTCTGGGCAGACGAGTTGTACTTTCTATCAGAAAATGAGTGCATCACAAGACTCAATTTGACCTCACAGCTACTCTTTAATTTCTCATTCTTAGGAGAGGAGACTTTCTCGGGTGCGTTATCCATCTTAATCAACTGGCTGGATCGAGGAGATTGTCGGAAGCAAACGGCCAACAGTTTCTTTACACTCATCAAAACGGCATTCAGGTAAATCTTCATTAATTAAAATATTGTGAATTAAGAGGTTTGTTTTTTTCAAAATCCAAAATCAATGTAGATGTTACTTGTTATTTTAGTTAGTTACGTTTCACTCCTTAGCTAAGAGCTTCGTCAGACTGGTGTTCATGTCCAATGCTGATGAACTGCCTTTTATACCCTTTCTTTGTGGACATAGAGGGCGTTGTAGGCGTGGTTTGGACTAGTTGGTCAGAAATATTCTGAAGCTTGTATGCTTCATCAATGTCTTTGAGTCACTCAGTTTTGGGGATTTTGTCCGAACCGTCCGACCAGCTGCTGATTGTACAAAGATATTGAAGAGAGTTGGACGGGTTTGTGTGACAAGGTCGTTTTTATTAGGCTAGCGGTTTCTTCTAATTTCCTATTGTGTGTTGCTTCGTCTTCAAAATCCTCTCGAGAAAAGTGAAGTAACAACTACATGTAAGAGTGGAGATGTTTTATGTTATTAAGAAAATGTTTCTTGATCGTCAGTTTAATCTTGTTTAGCAGCAAATATGGACAAACAATTTTCTGCTAAGCTGAGATTCCAGTCACAAATTGAACATGTGTCATGGTAGTAAGCAAAATTGTATTGTGCGTAGCTACTTTTTGTGCTCTATGAAATCGGTCCTGGGGTTTGGTTTCACATAGAGTTAGTAAGACTAGTCCTAGGAGAGATTAAAAACTTAAGGCGTGTCCTAAGCTAGGACAAGTAACTCGTCCTAACCTCGAGAGAAGACTAGTCTTAACTCTTTGTGAAATCTACCCTCGGACCCCAAATCAAGTCCATAAAAATCACAGTATTTATCTCCAATGATCTCCGATGGATGGACAGAGGCAAGTATAAAACTCAGGGAATGTTTTCTGAGTTCCTATGTTTGTATGTCAAAAATGTCTGCTCCTTTAACAGTCAGACTAGGCGTTTATCCACGGAGAAGCAACGACTTGACGACCAGATCAAAGCGATGACGGAAATGGCTAACAAACAAACCGGTGACATCTACTCTCAAGGTAAGTGGATTTACTCAGATCTTGGTCTCGTCTTAGAATCCGTCTTATTGAGTATTGACCGAGCCGTGTTGTCCAGAGCTGGTTTGGGTGGCCACAGGACGGTTCTTTGGTCAAGAGGATAAAACGGCAATATATTTTTTTCTGGACTTCAAAATAGTTTGAGAGTAAACCATACATGTAGAAATAGAACCCGGAGAGCACTGAGCTTGACCGCCCTCTGTGTTGTCCGTGGACGCAGGTTATCGCAACACGTAACATGAGTGTATGGCAAAAATGGCATTGCACATACCTCATTTCTACGTGTTTTCATTGTCATTGTCATGACGTACTGTCTGGCAAAAAAAATGTTGAGTACAGTGTCCTAAGCCATAGAGCTTCTTAAACATACAATTTTGCTTGACGGCTTTCTGCTTAGCAAAAGTAGGGTACCAATCACAGATGGTACATGTGATATGGTGTTTTGGTTGGTAACCTTAACCTAGTAAGCAAGATTTTATTGTATTTTGTGACTTTTTGTGCTGATCTTAGATTTGATTCTTGGTAATGTGAAACAGCTTTCCAATAGTTGCATAAGAAATTCAAACAATTTGTGCTAGGGAATCTCATGTGCAGTGTATGTATACATGTTTTCTTTTAGTATTAGGAGTAGCAAATAGCCTGTCCCTGCACCCAGTCAAAGAGTTTGTTCTATTTACTCATTAAAGCCAGTGGACACTATTGGTAATTGTCAAAGACCAGTCTTCTCACTTGTTGTATCTCAACATAATTTTTATGCATAAAATAACAAACCTGTGAAAATTTTAGCTCAATCGGTCATCGAACTTCCGAGATAATAATGAAAGAAAAAATACCCTTGGCACACGAAGTTGTGTGCGTTTAGATAGTTGATTTCGAGACCTCAAGTTCTAAACTTGAGGTTTCAAAATCAAATTCGTGGAAAATTACTTCTCTCTCGAAAACTATGGCACTTCAGAGGGTGCCGTTTCTCACAATGTTTTATACTATCAACCTCTCCCCATTACTGGTCACCAAGAAAGGTTTTATGCTAATAATTAACTTGAGTGATTACCAATAGTGTCCAATGCCTTTAAATAAAAACAAAGTTGTAATTAAAGCACTATATTTTTTTTCATTTTCGCTGTTGAAATCAGACATGGTGATCTGGGTTTTAAACACGATTTTTAAAAAGAAGTGCTTAGTCTTTCAGAATGTAAACTTGAGATTGTCTACAGATAGATTCACTGCAAGTACAGGTTGGTTGTTAAACGAAACAAAACAGGCGACAATTTTCCAAGATGTTTTCACCGAGCGAACACCAGCTGTAGATGACCACAGTAAGACGCCCGTGAGGTGACCAGGGCTCAATTTCATGGCTCAACTTACTCCGGTTACACGCAAGCGGCAAATTTCTGCGCTAGCCTTGTAAGCGCAGAATGCCTAGCAGCGTGGAGTACACTCACGCACCAGTCAAAATTCCAAGCTAACCCCTGAAATACGCTTGATGTAAGCACAGAATTCCTCGCTTCTAGAAGCGATGATTCTTTGCTTACGGTAAGCAGAGCCATGAAACTGAGCCCTGTCCAATTGGTCTCCACCTCCCACCCAAACTACTCAGTCTATTCTCTTGTTTTTTAACACCCTCGTCATCGTACCATGTAAAGTTTCGCTGATCAACCAAGTGTTTGTACGTGCGACCAAGCAACCGTCTCGAGATCATTTCAGCAAAGCCCAACGCAAGCATATTGACAGCTGGAAGAAAGCTGTACTGGTAAGTGGGTTTTGGGTTCACCTTGGGTCAACAGGGGTCAACAGGGGTCAACATGCATCACGAGGGGTCAGTATAGTCAAGAGGCATTATGTTGATACCTCATTGTTTACTGACATTCATTGTTGTCTCATTTGCTTTAATATGTAACAGACCCCTTGACTGATTTTGCACGCAGCAGCGTCTGCTCGTGGCGTTTCATTTTGGGAGGTTAATTTGTTTGTAGAGATAAATTGGGCTTCCTCCTATGCAAAGTTGCCACCTTAAAATTGCACTTTAAGTAATACAATAAATGCGTTGTGTCAGTGAAATGGTAAAACCATTGCATCTCACCTAAACAAATTATTTTTATGCGACATAAATTTTTGCAAAATCGATTTGCAATGATTTGGCACTGACGCGATTATTTTATTTACATAATAATAATATCAAAGTCTTATATAGCGCACGTATCTACCAAACAAGGTACTCGAGGCGCTGAGTATATACAAACTTTCAGAAAGATAGGTTATTGCAGTGATGAGTTCTGAGACCCAATTATTTAGCACCTTATAAGGATGCTACGGCGCATATAGCAGAGCAGCCACAGCCAGGAACACCCGGGCGAACCCCTGCTCTTTTCGATAAGTGCACTGGGTTCTTTTACATGCGTTACATAACACATGGGACCAACGACTTTACGTCCCATCCGAAGGACGAAGCAATGGTTAAGTGTCTTGCTTAAGGACACAAGTGTCACGGCTGGGGATTTGAACCCACACTCTGCTGATCAGAAACACCAGAGTTTGAATTCGGTGCTCTTAACCGCTCGGCCACGACACTTCCACATATTTTTTAGGTTTTGTTTTTTTGACATAGAGCTTCTGATTTTAGTTTCTGTCTTAGTTTGCTTAAAATAATTGCAAGATGCAGGTAAGTGGATTTTTTCCTTTCTAATATTTTCTTTGTGTATGATTTATCAAGTTCTTGTTGTGTCACTGCTTCAAGAAATTCTGGCTTTTCATTTTGATTTCTGAAAAGCAGTTATTTTGTGAAGTAACAATGTATGCAATATTCTGAGGCCAACATAAGGTAAATTTGCACTTTTTAGTAAATGTCACCGAAGAACCTAAATAATATTGTGTAAGGTTTAATTTTACTAACTCTGCAGAAGCAATCTACAAGATTTGTCTCCATGGTTACTGGTTATAGCAGCCACCGCGACTGCAAATTTGAAACGGAATGTAACAAAGTTTGTTTGTCTTTTACAAATTTTAATACTCTTGTTCAATTTCGGAACCAAACGGACTCGGGCAACTTTGAAAAAGCGGCTCTGAGGTCAAATTGAGTTTTGTGATTCACTTATTTTGCAACAGATAGAGTCCTCATGAAAAGATTATCAAAAACTAGCATTATTTACACCATTTTAACATAAGGTTAGAGACTCCATTTTAACATAAGGTTAGAGACTCCATTTACATCGGGACTATATCTATTGGCAAATGAGTGGAGCACAAAACTGAATTGGACTTTGGAGTGCCTCGTCCAAAGGAGTTGCAAAACATAGCTAATGGCCTGATGATTCGACCCTAGCAATGTCTTTCTCAAAGGCTAACAACAAAATTGCTTACGATGGATCTAAATACCTTTTAGGACTTTAAAAAATATATAACACAGATCCAAAGAGTTTTTTGTTTTTCTTCTTGTTTGTCTTTTTCTCCACAACCTTCAAAAAGGACTCTGCTAATAGGGTCAAAACATCAAGCCATTAACTATTTCTGTTGCGTTTATACCATAGGTCCTTTTGGTTGGTAAGCAGTTTGCGAAAACTAATTCTAATTTCTCATCTGCAGGAGTTATGTACAACGATCCAAGCCGAGTTGGGACTGACCGAGAAGGGAGAGGCAGACATGGATGTATCGGACGAAGAAGAAGAGGTTTCAATCATCAAAATAGATCAGACTAACGTCAATAAGACGCGGTCTCAAGAAGGAGAATCATGGAAGAGGATGAAGATTGAATTAGAACCAGCTCCTCCTCCGCCTCCTCCTGAGACAGTGGATGTTGATCTTGAAGACACTCCAGGTACGTTTTGCATTTGATTCCTACATTTCGTAATGTAATATCATGGGGTGAATTCATCTACACAGCACACAGTCAACCCTCCTACTGTTTGACCCAATCAACATGCAAGGAACTGTTCTGAAGCAAGATTCAAACCGGGGTCAGTCAACTCGTAAGTAGGAGGATAGTCTTGACTGGCCACGTTCGTTTTGTTAATATATGGTTGTCGATATCCTAATATGAAAAACATAAGCACGCAAAAACAAACAAACATGATGTTTGTCAGTTTCTGTAAATATTTGCTTTTGCTTTGTTGTTGTTGATGTTGTTGTTGTTGTTGTTGTCGTTGTTAGGGTTATTGTTTTTTTCCCTGAATCTTATCTTGTTTTCCGAGGGGTGGTGACGGTGGGGGGACCGCCGCAGTAATTATCCCTACCTCCCCCTCGAACTGCGTGCCGAAGATATATCTGCATCAAAGATTTGTAAACATGCTCAGTCACTCCGAGCTTCGAGACAGGCAATGGTGTACCCTCTATCGTTGGATAGTACAAAAACTTGTACCCAATGAAATCATTGGGCTTGTGAGACCAGTACATGTCTTTATCCTTGCTGATGAAGTCAGGGGACCAGTCTGAGTTGATGTTGGTTTTTCTGTACCGTTCACCATGTAATGGTGTCTTCTTGATCATTTTCTTCTCAGGTCCTTCTTCGGCTCCTTCAGCTCCTCCTTCGAAACCAGACAATGTGAGTAAAGAAGAGGCAGAGATTCTCCGATGTCAGCTGGAGGCGTACCGTAACGAGGTGGATCTCTTGAAGACAGAGAAGGTTCAATACGCTGACGAGAAAGAGACGCAAATCAAGGCGCTGCAGCATGCACTCCTAGGAATGCAACAGGTAAAGGCATGATAGTCTTTCTACCGTAATGAGTAACAGGGAGATGTTGCTGGTAGAAAACATTATGAGAAACGGCTCCCTCTGAAGTAACGTAGTTTTTCGAGAAAGAAGTAATTGATTTTTTTACTCGACTTCTTTTTTTGTTGATTTTCAGCAACTAATGGAAGCCAAGAATAAATTGAAGAAAGACGACGAAACCAAGAAATCAGAGGTGAGTTAAAAATTTGGTCACACCTAGAGATTTGCAGAATTTTTTTTATGCTAAAAAGTAATCGAAGAATCTTGACTTATTTCCAAGCGCATGTTTTCAAAATTAAAGGAATTCCAAGGAGTCAACGAAGTCCTGAGCAGAAAGTATAACTTTCTTTTAAATAACATATCGTCGTGTGAGTTCAAAGACGTATCTCAATTCTGCAACAAACGTTATATCTCGGATGAAAATGCTCCATGCAAACAATTTTGTTTCTTGTTTTGTGTGTGTACATCCAGGCTATTAGAAGAAAGATATGAAGCTCTGAAGCTACCTCATTACGTAAATGCTATTTTAATGGCCTGATGTTTCGACCCTAGCCTGTCTTCCTCTTGAAGGCTTTAAGGAAGGCTCTGCTAGGGTCGAAACTTCAGTCCGCTAACTCATTTTTTTGCATATATACCATAGTTCCTTTTTTGTTGGTGAACAATTTGCAGCATTTAGTTTCTCACATGTTATTTTAGACGATACAATGTTGTTACACTAACATGACGATATTACCCAGAAAGTTCTAGGTGTTGGAGATTTTGAAGTGAATTTTTTTTTTTTACATTAATGTAGAAGTCGGATTCGGAGACTAAAGAGGCAAGTAGTAGTAAGAGTGACATCACATCGACAGAAGTCCCTCAACTCATCGAGAAAGATGCTATGCTTGTTGGTAAGACTTAACACCTGGGCCCAATTTCATAGAGCTGTTTAAGCACAAAATGTTGCTTAAGCAAAAATATCAGATTACCTGCCAAGACTCTACTCAATTGTTATGCTAAGTAAACAACAGCTAAATACCAGTCACAAGCAATGCATATGGCATGTAATTTTTGCCAGTAACATGTGAAAAATAAGCGAGCTATTTTCGTGCTTAAGCAAATGTTTTGCTTAAGCAGCTCTATGAAATTGGCCCCTGGGGGTAATTGCATAGAGCTGCTTAAGCATAAAGGGTAGCCAATCACAACCAAATTATGCTTGCCAGAAAAAGGCTACCAGCCAATGAACAATTTGTGACTGGTATCCTTTTCATTTCTGCTGAGCAAAAACTTGTTCAGCAATATTTTGTGTTTACACAGCTCTATGAAAATGGGTCCAGTATGACTCTGAGTAAGGAACCATGGTCCAATAAGCCTTTTTGAGATTTGGCGGACACAATGTTACAACACCATAAGGTTTGGGTAAATTTGTGTGTACATGTATACACCCAAACCAAAAAATACACTCCGATCACATCCGCCATACCTCATGACGGACACAATGTTACAACACCATAAGGTTTGGGTAAATTTGTGTGTACATGTATACACCCAAACCAAAAAATTCACTCCGATCACGTCCGCCACACCTCAAAAAGTCTGATTAAGGGGTGCTTTTAATATTGTTGAGATGTTAAAGAGGGGCTTAAAAGGTCAATATCAGTTTTGTGATCCATTCAATTTCTAAAAGATAGAGCTCAAAGTGGAAAAAAATTATGTAAAATTCCACTACTCGTATGTCCTTCAAGTGGAATTTGTGTCAAGATAAAAAAAATAATCAATGATGTCACGATTGTAAAGTCACATTATTGTTTGGAGATTTTTCATTTGGTGGAAATAATGAAAGTACGTTTTCAAAAACCAATGCATTTTATTTTGTATCTATATTTGTAACGTCTTCTAGGTTGCATCAGTACATTCCTCCACGTACATCCATTCGGAGCTTCAGTGGAATATCTTTGGTCTTATCTTCAACGTCTCAGCTTCAGTGTCTCACCACAACAAATAGAAGGTAAATATTGAAGCTCTGCTTGTAAAAGGCACTGGACACTATTGGTAATTACTCAAAATAATTGTGAGCTTAAAAACTTACTTGGTAACAAGCAATGGAGAGCTGTTGATAGTATAAAGCATAGTGAGAAACAGCTCCCTCTGAAGTAATACAGATGTAGGTTTGGGTATCATCAATCAGAAGCCTGGCTGGTAGAGCAGAACGCACAACCTCCCCAACTTTATAAAGCAATCATGGTTAAGTGTCTCGCTTAAGGACACAAGTGTCACGACCGGGACTCGAACCAACACTCTCACACCAGAGCTTGAATCCGGTGCTCTTAACTGCTAGGCCACGACACGCCACATATATACAAATATAAAGTACATTTAACATTATGTTTAATTTTGTATTAACTTCCCTGCAGGTTTATTAAGCAAGTTTCCAAAGATGTTCAAGCAAGAGTTATTCGGCGTTGGGGCAACGCTTGAGAAACGATGGCAGTTTATTGGCTACACAACATGCATGGAACAATCACCAAGTGCCTGGAACTGATCTTGCTGGTTCAAATCTTTAAGACTAACGGAGGGCTATTTTTGCCGGCAATCAAGTTGCTGTTGAACTGAGGAACTTTACTTGTAAAGGATGAAGATGTGCCCTGGAGTGTTGCTGCGGAGAAATGTGTTAATATTTCTTCCTTCTGGAGAAGTGAAGTCTGTGTTGGGCATGAGTCCAAGTGAAAAACACATGAAGTGTCGGCAAGTGCAGAAATATGTACAAAAAAAGGGTTGGTGGTGATGTTTGAAACATGAAGAGCGAAGAGTATAAGGGGTCTAAAAAACAGGTTGAACTGCTCCTGATGGAGAAAACGCTACTGTCTTAAGGCTCGGTCACACAGGCCTCGATAATGAGAACCAAAACGATATTGTTAAAAAATGCATGCCCTCTATTGGTTGAATAAGCGTGGGCGTATTCTGCGTGGAGCCATTCAACCGATAGAATGTTTTCTCTTTGCATCGTTATCGATATCATTTTTGTTATCGCTGCAGTGTGACTTAGTCTTAATAATAAATACCTGCTGAGCTACTGGATTTCCTGTTGAACACACAAACATTAGCGCCTAACTACGGGAAAACCCGCAGATAAACAAAGATGTTTGTGTCTTCTTTTTATACTCTCTCAGAGGTCTAGTTGATGAATAACTTCTGAAGGATTCACAGATTGAACTGTTCCTGTTGGTGGACATGAAATTGTTGTAGTAAGCTACTCAAGTCATGATTGGTGTAAATGTATGTTACATCCACAAAAATCCAGCTTTTAAACCAAGAAGTAAAAATGTTCTTAGTTCTTTAAGATCGATGTTTTTTTGTTTTTTTTAATCATTCCACATAGTGTGGTGAACATTCAGTTATAAAGTTGTAAATAATCTACATTTCTGCTTTGTGGTTCTGAGTCTTTATTTTTTACTTTACCCATGATTTCAGCTAAATTTGTCAAAATTTTAACATCTGAAAAATTGGGTAAAAATAGAAAAAAATCATAGGAGGCAAGTCCAGTATCAAATTTTTGCCAAAATTTTAAATTGTTGCATTATGTTTGACTGAAGCCCTTTTACATAGTTTGACCAATGATTTCAGCTGATTTTGTTGGAATAGTGAAACATTAAAATTTGAAAATTAGGCCAAAAAGTAAAAAGAATCATAAGGGGTAAGTCCAGCATTTTTATCAATTTTTGGAAAACAAATTTGTGGCTGTTTTATTCTCTAAAATGATGCAGTAGGCACGACTGATGCCTTTTTATATAACTTGACCAATGATATCGGCTTATTTTGCAGAAATATTGAAATTTGAAAATTAGGCCAAAAATGAAAAAAATCATAAGGGACAAGTGCAGCATTTTTATCAAATTTGGGCAAAAAATTATGTTGCTGTTTTACTCCCTAAAATGATGCAGAAGGCACTACTGATGCCTTTTTATATAACTAGACCAATGATTTCAGTTAATTTTGCAGAAATATTGAAACTTGAAAATTAGGCCAAAAGTTAAAAAAATCACAAAGGGTAAGTTCAGCATTTTTATCAATTTTTGGCAAAAATTTATGTTGCTGTTTTATTCCCTAAAATGATGCAGTAGGCACTAGTGATGCCTTTTTTTATAACTTGACCAATAATTTCAGCTAATTTTGCAGAAATATTGAAACTGAGAAGTTTGAAAAGTTCACAACATTCAAATTTTGCTTAAAAAGTGTACAAGTCTATAGACTTGTGAACTTTTTAAATGTTGCCGAAAAAGTGTACAAGGCTATAAGCCTTGTGAACTTTTTAAATTTTGCTTAAAAAGTGTACAAAGCTATAACCTTGTGAACTTTTTAATTGTTGCCGAAAAAGTGTACATAACCTTGTGAACTTTTTAAATTTTGCTTAAAAAGTGAACAAGGCTATATAGCCTTGTGAACTATTTAAATGTTGCCGAAAAAGTAACAAGGCTATAGCCTTGTGAACTTTTTAAATGTTGCTGAAAAAGTGTACAAGGCTATAATCTTGTGAACATTTTAATGGTTGCCGAAAGGCTATAACCTTGTGAACTTTTCAAATGTTGCCGAAAACGTGTACAAGGCTATAGCCTTGTGAACTTTTCAAATTTTGCTTATAAAGTGTACAAGGCTATAGCCTTGTGAACTTTTTAAATGTTGCCGAAAAAAGTGTACAAGGCTTTAACCTTGTGAACTTTTTAAATGTTGCCGAAAAAGTGTACAAGGCTATAGCCTTGTGAACTATTTAAAGACTGCCGAAAAAGTGTACAAGGCTATATAGCCTTGTGAACATTTTAAAAGTTGCTGAAAAAGTGTACAAGGCTATAATCTTGTGAACATTTTAATGGTTGCCGAAAGGCTATAACCTTGTGAACTTTTCAAATTTTGCTTAAAAAGTGTACAAGGTATGTGAACTTTTTAAATGTTGCCGAAAAAGTGTACAAGGCTATGACCTTGTGAACTTTTTAAATGTTGCCGAAAAAGTGTACAAGGCTATAGCCTTGTGAACTTTTTAAATGTTGCTGAAAAAGTGTACAAGGCTATAACCTTGTGAACTTTTTTAATGTTGCCGAAAAAGTAACAAGGCTTATAGCCTTGTGAACTTTTTAAATGTTGCTGAAAAAGTGTACAAGGCTATAACCTTGTGAACTTTTTAAATGTTGCCGAAAAAGTGTACAAGGCTATAGCCTTGTGAACTTTTTAAATTTTGCCGAAAAAGTGTACAAGGCTATATAGCCTTGTGAACATTTTAAATGTTGCCGAAAAAGTAACAAGGCTATAGCCTTGTGAACTTTTTAAATGTTGCTGAAAAAGTGTACAAGGCTATAACCTTGTGAACTTTTTAAATGTTGCCGAAAAAGTAACAAGGCTTATAGCCTTGTGAACTTTTTAAATGTTGCTGAAAAAGTGTACAAGGCTATAACCTTGTGAACTTTTTAAATGTTGCCGAAAAAGTGTACAAGGCTATAGCCTTGTGAACTTTTTAAATTTTGCCGAAAAAGTGTACAAGGCTATAGCCTTGTGAACTTTTTAAATTTTGCTTAAAAAGTAGCCTTGTGAACTATTTAAATGTTGCCGAAAAAGTAACAAGGCTATAGCCTTGTGAACTTTTTAAATGTTGCTGAAAAAGTGTACAAGGCTATAATCTTGTGAACATTTTAATGGTTGCTGAAAGGAAATAACCTTGTGAACTTTTCAAATGTTGCCGAAAAAGTGTACAAGGCTATAACCTTGTGAACTTTTTAAATGTTGCCGAAAAAGTGTACAAGGCTATAGCCTTGTGAACTTTTTAAATTTTGCCGAAAAAGTGTACAAGGCTATAGCCTTGTGAACTTTTTAAATTTTGCTTTGTGAACTTTTCAAATTTTGCTTAAAAAGTGTACAAGGCTATAGCCTTGTGAACTTTTTAAATGTTGCCGAAAAAAGTGTACAAGGCTATAAACCTTGTGAACTTTTTAAATGTTGCCGAAAAAGTGTACAAGGCTATAGCCTTGTGAACTATTTAAAGACTGCCGAAAAAGTGTACAAGGCTATATAGCCTTGTGAACATTTTAAAAGTTGCCGAAAAAGTGTACAAGGCTATAACCTTGTGAACTTTTTAAATTTTGCTTAAAAAGTGTACAAGGCTATAGCCTTGTGAACTTTTTAAATGTTGCCGAAAAAGTAACAAGGCTATAGCCTTGTGAACTTTTCAAATTTTGCTTAAAAAGTGAACAAGGCTATAGCCTTGTGAACTATTTAAAGACTGCCGAAAAAGTGTACAAGGCTATATAGCCTTGTGAACATTTTAAAAGTTGCCGAAAAAGTGTACAAGGCTATAACCTTGTGAACTTTTTAAATGTTGCCGAAAAAGTAACAAGGCTATAGCCTTGTGAACTTTTCAAATTTTGCTTAAAAAGTGTACAAGGCTATAGCCTTGTGAACTTTTTAAATGTTGCCGAAAAAAGTAACAAGGCTTATAGCCTTGTGAACTTTTTAAATGTTGCTGAAAAAGTGTACAAGGCTATAACCTTGTGAACTTTTTAAATGTTGCCGAAAAAGTGTACAAGGCTATAGCCTTGTGAACTTTTTAAATTTTGCCGAAAAAGTGTACAAGGCTATATAGCCTTGTGAACATTTTAAATGTTGCCGAAAAAGTAACAAGGCTATAGCCTTGTGAACTTTTTAAATGTTGCTGAAAAAGTGTACAAGGCTATAACCTTGTGAACTTTTTAAATGTTGCCGAAAAAGTAACAAGGCTTATAGCCTTGTGAACTTTTTAAATGTTGCTGAAAAAGTGTACAAGGCTATAACCTTGTGAACTTTTTAAATGTTGCCGAAAAAGTGTACAAGGCTATAGCCTTGTGAACTTTTTAAATTTTGCCGAAAAAGTGTACAAGGCTATATAGCCTTGTGAACATTTTAAATGTTGCCGAAAAAGTAACAAGGCTATAGCCTTGTGAACTTTTTAAATGTTGCTGAAAAAGTGTACAAGGCTATAACCTTGTGAACTTTTTAAATGTTGCCGAAAAAGTAACAAGGCTTATAGCCTTGTGAACTTTTTAAATGTTGCTGAAAAAGTGTACAAGGCTATAACCTTGTGAACTTTTTAAATGTTGCCGAAAAAGTGTACAAGGCTATAGCCTTGTGAACTTTTTAAATTTTGCCGAAAAAGTGTACAAGGCTATAGCCTTGTGAACTTTTTAAATTTTGCTTAAAAAGTAGCCTTGTGAACTATTTAAATGTTGCCGAAAAAGTAACAAGGCTATAGCCTTGTGAACTTTTTAAATGTTGCTGAAAAAGTGTACAAGGCTATAATCTTGTGAACATTTTAATGGTTGCTGAAAGGCTATAACCTTGTGAACTTTTCAAATGTTGCCGAAAAAGTGTACAAGGCTATAACCTTGTGAACTTTTTAAATGTTGCCGAAAAAGTGTACAAGGCTATAGCCTTGTGAACTTTTTAAATTTTGCTTTGTGAACTTTTCAAATTTTGCTTAAAAAGTGTACAAGGCTATAGCCTTGTGAACTTTTTAAATGTTGCCGAAAAAAGTGTACAAGGCTATAAACCTTGTGAACTTTTTAAATGTTGCCGAAAAAGTGTACAAGGCTATAGCCTTGTGAACTATTTAAAGACTGCCGAAAAAGTGTACAAGGCTATATAGCCTTGTGAACATTTTAAAAGTTGCCGAAAAAGTGTACAAGGCTATAACCTTGTGAACTTTTTAAATTTTGCTTAAAAAGTGTACAAGGCTATAGCCTTGTGAACTTTTTAAATGTTGCCGAAAAAGTAACAAGGCTATAGCCTTGTGAACTTTTCAAATTTTGCTTAAAAAGTGAACAAGGCTATAGCCTTGTGAACTATTTAAAGACTGCCGAAAAAGTGTACAAGGCTATATAGCCTTGTGAACATTTTAAAAGTTGCCGAAAAAGTGTACAAGGCTATAACCTTGTGAACTTTTTAAATGTTGCCGAAAAAGTAACAAGGCTATAGCCTTGTGAACTTTTCAAATTTTGCTTAAAAAGTGTACAAGGCTATAGCCTTGTGAACTTTTTAAATGTTGCCGAAAAAAGTAACAAGGCTTATAGCCTTGTGAACTTTTTAAATGTTGCTGAAAAAGTGTACAAGGCTATAACCTTGTGAACTTTTTAAATGTTGCCGAAAAAGTGTACAAGGCTATAGCCTTGTGAACTTTTTAAATTTTGCCGAAAAAGTGTACAAGGCTATATAGCCTTGTGAACATTTTAAATGTTGCCGAAAAAGTAACAAGGCTATAGCCTTGTGAACTTTTTAAATGTTGCTGAAAAAGTGTACAAGGCTATAACCTTGTGAACTTTTTAAATGTTGCCGAAAAAGTAACAAGGCTTATAGCCTTGTGAACTTTTTAAATGTTGCTGAAAGTGTACAAGGCTATAACCTTGTGAACTTTTTAAATGTTGCCGAAAAAGTGTACAAGGCTATAGCCTTGTGAACTTTTTAAATTTTGCCGAAAAAGTGTACAAGGCTATAGCCTTGTGAACTTTTTAAATTTTGCTTTAAAAGTAGCCTTGTGAACTATTTAAATGTTGCCGAAAAAGTAACAAGGCTATAGCCTTGTGAACTTTTTAAATGATGCTGAAAAAGTGTACAAGGCTATAATCTTGTGAACATTTTAATGGTTGCTGAAAGGCTATAACCTTGTGAACTTTTCAAATGTTGCCGAAAAAGTGTACAAGGCTATAGCCTTGTGAACTATTTAAAGACTGCCGAAAAAGTGTACAAGGCTATAGCCTTGTGAACTTTTCAAATTTTGCTTAAAAAGTGTACAAGGCTATAGCCTTGTGAACTTTTTAAATGTTGCCGAAAAAAGTGTACAAGGCTATAACCTTGTGAACTTTTTAAATGTTGCCGAAAAAGTGTACAAGGCTATAGCCTTGTGAACTATTTAAAGACTGCCGAAAAAGTGTACAAGGCTATATAGCCTTGTGAACATTTTAAAAGTTGCCGAAAAAGTAACAAGGCTATAGCCTTGTGAACTTTTTAAATGTTGCTGAAAAAGTGTACAAGGCTATAACCTTGTGAACTTTTTAAATGTTGCCGAAAAAGTGTACAAGGCTATAGCCTTGTGAACTTTTTAAATTTTGCTTTAAAAGTAGCCTTGTGAACTATTTAAATGTTGCCGAAAAAGTAACAAGGCTATAGCCTTGTGAACTTTTTAAATGATGCTGAAAAAGTGTACAAGGCTATAATCTTGTGAACATTTTAATGGTTGCTGAAAGGCTATAACCTTGTGAACTTTTCAAATGTTGCCGAAAAAGTGTACAAGGCTATAGCCTTGTGAACTTTTTAAATGTTGCCGAAAAAAGTGTACAAGGCTAGAACCTTGTGAACTTTTTAAATGTTGCCGAAAAAGTGTACAAGGCTATAGCCTTGTGAACTATTTAAAGACTGCCGAAAAAGTGTACAAGGCTATAGCCTTGTGAACTTTTCAAATTTTGCTTAAAAAGTGTACAAGGCTATAGCCTTGTGAACTTTTTAAATGTTGCCGAAAAAAGTGTACAAGGCTATAACCTTGTGAACTTTTTAAATGTTGCCGAAAAAGTGTACAAGGCTATAGCCTTGTGAACTATTTAAAGACTGCCGAAAAAGTGTACAAGGCTATATAGCCTTGTGAACATTTTAAAAGTTGCCGAAAAAGTGTACAAGGCTATAACCTTGTGAACTTTTTAAATTTTGCTTAAAAAGTGTACAAGGCTATAGCCTTGTGAACTTTTTAAATGTTGCCGAAAAAGTAACAAGGCTATAGCCTTGTGAACTTTTTAAATTTTGCTTAAAAAGTGTACAAGGCTATAGCCTTGTGAACTTTTTAAATGTTGCCGAAAAAAGTGTACAAGGCTATAACCTTGTGAACTTTTTAAATTTTGCTTAAAAAGTGAACAAGGCTATAGCCTTGTGAACTTTTTAAATGTTGCTGAAAAAGTGTACAAGGCTATAATCTTGTGAACATTTTAATGGTTGCCGAAAGGCTATAACCTTGTGAACTTTTCAAATGTTGCCGAAAAAGTGTACAAGGCTATAGCCTTGTGAACTTTTCAAATTTTGCTTAAAAAGTGTACAAGGCTATAGCCTTGTGAACTTTTTAAATGTTGCCGAAAAAGTGTACAAGGCTATTATCTTGTGAACTTTTCAAATTTTGCTTAAAAAGTGTACACTTTTTAGATGTTGCCGAAAAAAGTGTACAAGGCCTTGTGAACTTTTTAAAAAAGGCTATAACCTTGTGAACTTTCAAATTTTCCTTAAAAAGTGTACAAGGCTATAGCCTTGTGAACTTTTTAAATGTTGCCGAAAAAGTGTACAAGGCTATAGCATTTTTATCAATTTTGAGCAAAAATTTATGTTGCTGTTTTATTCCCTAAAATGATGCAGTAGGCACTACAGATGCCTTTTTATATAACTTGACCAATGGTTTTGGCTAATTTTGCAGAAATATTGAAATTAGAGAATAATTAGGCAAAAAATAAGTGCTTAATATACATGTACATCGGTGCAAGGATAAGAAATTATCAAATCAAACTTGGAAATTAGGAAACAAAATAACAACATTTGAAGTGGTTGTATTTCTTCTTGTTTTTTAATGTACTGTTAAAAAAGATGGGTGGAAGTTTGTACAGAATGCAGGAAGGGAAATCTGTTGAAAGTTTCGCCAAGTTTCAGTGACAGAAAAATCCAGCCAACTAAGCCAACAAATAAATAAACATCTTTAAATGGTGATACAATTTGTCAAATGTGAAAATTATTCTGGATCCAGAACCTTCAATATTATTACAATTCAGGAGGTTTATTCTGTGCATCTTACAAAATACACAAAATAAAAGGTTTGGACACAATGTGGATTATTTCTTTCTTCCTTTAGGTGATGGCTTCACTTCTTTTGAGAAAATTTGAAGACTCAAGCAGTTTTGAGAAAATCCTGCATTCATGAAAAGTCCTTAGAGTTCACATGCCTGCTCTGAAGTTGTTGCACTTACTTGCTATAAAACTGACAATTTTATGTACATATTTATTAGTGAGAAGGTTAACAAACAAAGCATCTTCCTTTAACTTGAAAAGCCTGTTCCAATAGATATATTATTTTTATATTATTAACCTTAAAGACACTGGACACCTTTGGTAATTGTCAAGACCAGTCTCCTCACTTGGTGTATCTAAAATAACAAACCTGTGCAAATTTGAGCTCAATTGGTTGTCGAAGTTGCATGTACTTATGGAAGAAAAAACACCCTTGTCACACAAAGTTGTGTGCTTTCAGATGCTTGAATTTGAGACCTCAAAATAAAATTCTGAGGTCTTGAAATCAAATATTTTAGTGAACAAATACTTCTTTCTCGAGAACGATAATACTTCAGAGGGAACCCTCTCTCACAATGTTTTAATTATTAACATCTCTCCATTAATCGCTAACAACTATTTTGAGCATTTACCAAGAGTATCCAGTGCCTTTAAACTTGAAAAGCGTTAGATGTGTTATTTATATTGCTAACCTTGAATAAGGTTAAAACTTTGCCCGTTGGAAAAATTAATAAGGTGAGGTTTTTTGGTTACTGATCGAAAAATCCAGTTGTCAACCACTGGTTCTTCTCAGAACCCACACTTCTCAAAAGATATTTACACATAAGATTTGTCGCGATTCAGAACCGCAATGTGTTGTGGGAAAGAGTATGGGGCAGTTTTCCATGCGATGTATGTTGTCATGCACGACTCGCGCATGCATTGCCTGTATCTTTGTGTGGGTTCAACAGCGCCCTCTCTTGATACTTTGATATGGCGATAAACCTTATGGTGCTACTGCAAAAACCTTGGTGCTCAAGCAGCTTTATAATAAAATAAAGCTGTTTGTGCACAAAAAAAGCTCAGCATGACAAAACTAAGCTTACCAGCTCATTTCTGCTAAGCGAGAAACTGTTATTTAAGCAATGTTTACTGCCGAAGCAGCTCTATGAAGTTGGGCCCTAGTTTGCTCACACTGGGCGAGAACTCTAAACATGATGAATGTCTGATCATGAGTTGGCTTTAATTTGACCTCATTTCCTTGTTGGTCTGTTATTCTCTGGCCGATGGGTCTTTCTGGTCAACAGGTCCTTCCGGTCAATTCGTCCAATCAAATCCATGGGTCCTCCGGATTAGTTGGTCCTACGTTTATTTACTAGATGGTTTCTGTGGGGTTGGATGGATCAGATTCCGTTTGATTAACGTATTGATGAAAGAGATGATTCCATCGTTTATCTGACCTTATTTCCTTGTCCGTGCATTCTCTGGCCGGTTGTTCCTTTGGGTCGATGGGTCTTCCAAATCGGTTGGTGCCACTTTCATTTACTAGATTGTTTCTGTGGTGTCGGATGGATCACATTCCGTTTGATGAATGTATTGATGAAAGAGACGATTCCGTCGAGGCGTTCTCTCTTCAGGAAATCCAGGTAGGTGTCTCGCTCTGATGATCTGATCAAGCTCGGATGAACCTTCTTGCCTTTTGGCTGCGTCTGAATAAATAAGTAAACATGACGGAAAATTAAAATTATACAATAAAGCACATGGGATATCTGAAATAAAAAGTCGCACCCCCTGCCTCTTCCAAGGTTGTATCACAAACTTTGGTGGGATCCCTGGCTACATGGTAGTGAATGGCTGTAAGGCTTTTGAATGGCACCTTGAACAAAGATATTTGTAAAATAGGGACACCGCCAGCAGAGGGCCCAGTTGCTAGAAAGGCAGCACATTAATCTCATGGTTTCACTCATTTCTCAAAATATTCAGCAACACAGCAAGTAGTACTCTCAAGGAAGCTTTATACCATCATTATCTTGAAACCGTGTAAGTTTAATGTTAATATGTGGACATAGTATTTTTTGGTGTACAAAAAGCATCAAACCCTTTAACCGTTTGGCCTCGCTGGCCTCTCCAACTGACCTGTTTGAGGAAACTGCAGGCAAACGGCAGCATGGCCATATGTAGATGTATTGAGAATGCTTCGTTGATGTGTTTAACCCCAGTCGTCTGTAACGTCGTCACTGGGATATCAAAGACTACCGTCTTGTTGGAGTGAAGGAAAGCTTTGTTTCTCCACAAAGCGTTGCTCATATCTAAGATGTATTGGTTAAGGAGCTGGATGCCATCCCTCATGATATTCTGAAATAACGAAAGGTGAAAAGATTGTGTTAGCACTGTATACTCGGTACTTATCCGAGTTCTGTGAAAGAAATAGATGGAAAGTTGTTTATTATTTCAATATTTAATTGTTTCTTTGCATCAAGTTTTCAAGATACCAAATATTACACTGTGAGTTTTTACATGTCATACATGCATCTGGTATAAAAAATACTCCCAAAGACAACTAGAGAACCCTAGTCGAAACATTGAGCTTTTGTTTTTAACAGCTCTTTTTTGAACCAATAAGTTCACTAAAAGCTTGCCCAAAGTTGTGTGACATTTCAGCCAGTCTTCATTTTCGGGATTCAGCAATTAGTGTTTGTGACCAATGAAGTCATGGTACCAGACATTGGCATGTCGTTGCCGAGAGTTTTAGTGCATTAGACTCAAGTTATGGTGGCTTAGTCATCAGGATGTGGGTTCGAATCCCGATCATAACTTAACTACAATTGCTTCTCTTCACCCAGGGGTAAATGGGTACCTGTGAGGGCAGAGATGGTTCTTGTGATTGATTTTGCATAGTGTGCTACATACATAGAAGAACAGATATTTGCCCAAGGAAGCTGAAATGGTGTAAGGAATGAAATAAATGGCCCAGTGACTAGGGTTACCAATGTTTAAATTGCAATAATTTCTTAGGAATTGCACGATAGATATAAATAATAATCTTACCGTGAAGAGAAGGTCAGACTCCTCATTGGAAACCATCTTCTTCAGGGCTTGAAATGCATCTTTGTAACTATTACAGGGGGGAAAAATAATAATGAAAATTATAAAAAATAAATCCAAATACTTCCTAAAGCTATCAAACAAATTTATGACGATGGTTTGAACAAATCTTTCATGATAGATAACAAATATGGTTCAATTTGATGACAGAAAAATCAAACAAAAGGTGACAGGTGGGGTGTCGTGGTCGAGCGGATAAGAGCATCAAATTCAAGCTCTGGTGATTCTGTTCAGCAGAGTGTGGGTTCGAATCCCAGTCGTGACACTTGTGTCCCTGAGCAAGACACTTCATTATAATTGCTTCTCTCCACCCAGGGGTAAATGGGTACCTGTGAGGGCAGAGATGGTGTGGTGATTGATTTAGCCGAGTAGCGCATATAGTGCGCACAGGCTGTATACTCCCCAGGGAACCGAGATTGTTTAAGGAATGATTTAAGGCCCATTGACCAGGGGTAATAGTGTTGAAGTGCCATGAGCGTCACTGCGTGACAGACCTGAGCGGTATATAAGAAGCCATTACTATTCTGACGAAACAGGGAGGAGGAGTCTTTTTCACTCTAAACTAAGCTGACTTTATATTAGTGCTGGTACTTATTATTAAAAACAAACTTTTCATTATAAAAAAAAAGAAAAAAAGATTAAACTTATAATTCTAAGAAGATTCTTTGATTCTAGATCTCAAGAAAATACAAACTTTACTTTAAGAGCAAAAGACAACATTGGTTATACTGCGATTTGAAAATTCTCCCTTACTGACAGATTTCTGATAAGCAATACATAATCAACTGCTCAAAAGCTTAAGAAACACATACTTGCAGATGATTTTACAGAGCCGAGAACAGGACATGGCGTTACTGGCAAACAGAGCCCTGTAGAAAGTACCAGACGACGGGACGTACGCAAATGGAACTCCGTATCGTAGATGAAGACATGATATCTGTCCAGAATAATAATAATGTTTATAATAATACAAATAATAATGGCATCATATGTAGCTGCAATATGCAGCCAATCAAACCAGGAATACAGGCACGAACCCCTTCTCTTTGCTGCTGACAACACCAGAGCTTGGGTCCAGTGTTTCAGACCGCTCAGCCACGACAAGCCACAAAAATGAGTTTAATTGACAGAACAAAACGTTGATGTCAAAACCATCTTACCAATTCGAAGAACTCTAGCACATAATGCATGAGTAACACATTGTCTTTTTCAATAATGAGTCCGAGACCACTGATTCTGTCGACGTACGTTGTTAACTCTTGAATGGTATGCAGAGCCTGGAAATTGTCTACACGTACCTCGAAGACGGACACTCTGAAAGAGTCGAACCAAGAAATGAAATAGCAACGATTATGAATTTATAAATAGCGTAACTCTCTGCATATAAGAAGTGTCTTATGGTAAGTACTCTTAAATCATTACAATGACCCCATCACAATGACCCCATCACAATGACCCCATCACAATGACCCCATTATATGTTAATCTACCAGCAGTGAATAGCACCTGGACCCATATGAAAGTCATGTTGCATCTTAAAGGAACCTTACAGAATTGGTAAGAAAAAAACTTGTCTAAGATCACAGATTTAGAGTTTATTGCTCAGTGAGCGTTTTATTCATTTTTTTTTTGTGCATCAATGTCACGCAAAATGTGTTGTCGGTTTTTCACTATTTTCTTGTGACCCAGATGGTTGATCGATCTCCTACAGGTTTGTCAGTTTATGTATATGGTGGATTACATAAAGTGCTTACACTGCTAGCAACTGTTTTGTTAGCATAACTTAGTTCTGTAATGTTCCTTTAAATTATTATTTTTGTTGAGGGGAGGGTCTTACTGAGTCTGTGCAGGAAGAGAGTCCCCTATGTGTTGGATCTCTGAGGCATCTTTAACAGCTTGGGTGCAGATTGTATCGGTATGGCGAGGGAGCTCGATGGACACGTAGTTACGAAGAAGCTCCGTCAGCGTGTAGATGATCTGACACTTGAAGAAGACGGACGAGCAGAAGAATAAAGACCGGAGCGGCTCGAGGATCAGGTCGTTCAACTCTGGGAAGTTATGAATGATAACAATGATGTTAAAATTGCATCGGGATGAAGAATTTTAATTTTGGTTTCACCACACACACCGATGTGTGTTAGCACTGTATACTCAGTACTCTACCAAGTTCTATGAACAAAATAAAATCACAGACATATAACTTGGGTTGGATTTGAACTAACGACACATGCAATTCAAGAGCAGTGTCTTACCACCTAGACAACCGAGATTGCTTAGATTTAAAGCCAGTGGACACTATTGGTAATTGTCAAAGACCAGTCTTCTCACTTGGTGTATCTCAACATATGCACAAAATAACCAGCCTGTGAAAATTTGAACTCAGTTGGTCGTTGAAGTTGTGAGATAATAATGGACGAAAAATCACCCTTGTCACACAAAGTTGTGTGCTTTCAGATGCTTGATTTCGGGACCTCAAAATATCTAAATCTGACTTCTCGAAATCAAATTCAAATATTTTAGTGGAAAACGTTACTTCAGAGGGAGCCGTTTTCTCACAATGTTTTATACTATCAACAGCTCTCCATTGCTTGTTACCAAGTAATTTTTCATGCTTACAATTATTTTGAGTAATTACAAATAGTGTCCAGTGCCTTTAAATCAAAAAACGTAAACTTACTCTGGAACGGGTAGATTCTGAATCTGGTGATGAGCCTCAGGATGTACGGCCGATAATCTGAACCGTTCCATGTGTGGAGATACTTGACTAAGAAGTTTTCACACACTGGAACGTCTTCCTGTACATGAAACAGCGGTATGGTAAAACGGAATCAGTTAGAAATTGAAAATTTAGCAAACTTTCGAAAATTTCGAATTTCTTTTCAATAATCCGTATTTGAATCCAATTTCTTGACTTCTGATTGAAATAGACCAGTTGGACCGGTACTTTATTGAAACACCTAAAAAGGGAACCAGGGAACAAAATATCCATATTCATCTGAATACGGAAAGATTGGTTTGTTTTCAGGGAACTTTCTGCAGATTTAGGAAAAGTTGGAAGATCTGAGTACAACTTTCGGCAAGGAAAGTGGTCTGTAAAATGACGTTGAAAATGTTGAAATATTTGGGCAGTCTCTTACGTGCAAGAAGTCGGTAAAGTTGATCAGAGTCTGAAGCAATCTCTCTGCTCTTGAGTTGGGACCGTCAGATGAGTTATCCAGTAATTCTAGAAGAAAAAAAGAAAAACAAACAGGTATGGGGATTCTAATACTGCAGCTATCCGACCAGGTAACTGAAAAAACATAACACTGCTCAGAAGGGATTAGAACCCACCCTTGTGTTAAGAGATGCCCTTACCTTGATGTAAGAATTGATAAAGCCAGAAGCTTAATCTCTGTACAGTGTGTTGTTCTGAATGGCAACAGATAGCATGCTGGAGGTATGGGGATTCTAATACTGCCGCTATCTGACCAGGTAGCTGAAACAAATCATAAAAAGCACATTGAATTTAAAGGCAATGTATACTATTTGTTTTTATCCTGCGTAAATGTAGATATGTACAATAAAACTAATCTGCGAATATTTAATTTCAAAATGTGGTCAAGTTTTTGAGGTATGGAGTGTTTTTGTCCGCGCAGAAAGAATAATGCGTAATGTGAGACTTTGGTGGCGCTAGGTGGCAGCAGACTTACCAGGTAAATTTCCATTGTTTACCTAGTTCTAAGCATGCGCACATTACCGAGAACAATCAATTTTACCTGGTTGTCTGCTGCCACCAAGCGTCCTGAAAGTCTCCCATTGAAATACAAAATCTTAGAGATGTTATTGTCAGCATAGCTCCATGCTGTCAGTAACGCTTGTCAGAATAAAATATTATAAACTGATTACTTTTTCCAATACCACAGAACTTCACAGTGAAATGGTTTTCAAAACCCCGTATACTATCAAAAATGTTTGTACTTTTTATTGCCATTAGTTTAAAGGCAGTGGACACTATTGGTAATTACTCAAAATAATTATTAGCATAAAACCTTACCTGGTAACAAGTAATGGGGGAGGTTGATAGTATAAAACATTGTGCGAGACGGCTCCCTCTGAAGTGGCGTAGTTTTCGAGAAAGAAGTAATTTTCCCTGAATTTGATTTCAAGACCTCAGATTTAGAATTTGAAGTCTTGAAATCAACCATCTAAAAGCACACAACTTAGTGTGACAAGGGTGTTTTTTCTTTCATTATTATCTCGCAATTTTAAGCTCAAATTTTCACAGGTCTGTTATTTGATGCATTTCTTGAGATACACCAAGTGAGAAGACTGATCTTTGACAATTACCAATAGTGTCCAGAGTCTTTAAAGAGTGATTCCCAAACATATACCTTCCCATTCAAAAAAACTACTCAAATCTATCTTTTCATTTACCTCCAATCTATTCATATTTTTTAGTAAGTCCTCAAACGTCTTGATGTGTTGCAGCGGTACTTTGCCCTGACGGGAACCAGGTAGTTGGTAACCAGCATCCCCTGATCCATCTTGTGACATCAGCGAGGAACTGACCTTTGGGATAACCTCTAACTTCTTCTTCTTGGATTTCTGAGAAGCGGAAAAAAAGAAAAGAAATAAAAATTGTTGATCAAATCCTTTTCCACCTTACCTCATATGATTTTTAATTTTTGTAAAATATTTTTTTTAGGAGTGGTTGCAACAGACGGTCTCTTCGAGGCCCGCAGGGCTCCACTAACCTGGCCCAATTTCATGGCTCTGCTTACCGAAGCAGGGAATTCTGCACTTATGTCAAGAGTATTTCCGGTTTAGCAGGGAGATTTTGCATGTGCGCAAGCGTACTCTTACACAGCCAGCGCAGAGCCACAAAATTAGGCGCTGATTTTGGCTATTGACCCTAATCAACTGCCACCAGGGCTCGTTGCCACACACTCCTTGGGCTGAAACAGGGTTACCCCCTTCACGGTCTGTAGGGATGTAGGCATGGGTATCATCCACTAGAACCCTGGTTGGTAGATGGAAGAGAGAATGTTCAATTCAACTCGAGCACATTCCATATTTTAACTCATAATATTCTTAAAATTGCACTCATAAACATTAATTATTTGTATAGTATTGCATGGGGAATAAAGATTATAACTACGTACCTGTGTTGACTCTTGCGCAGGACCGTGCAACCTCTCCAGAGCAGCAGCCTCTGAGCCTTCTTCCCGATTCCGTAGCCGCTCTTTGACCTTGTCGACCTCCGCTGACCACGCCTTAACAGTCAGACGAAAGTACACCCTCTGAGTGGGCGGAGCCACCAGGGAGACAAGATGGGGGCGGTACATCTTGTAGACTGAGAGTAAACCTGTGATGTGAGGTTGGACTCCCTGAATAATTATAAGAGAAAATTCTCGGTTTTGATCATGCAAACATCATCTTGTCGAACGATATTCTTTTTTCAAATTTTTGGTCATGACGAAACAATTTTTTTTATTTCAACAGGTTGATCTTACCACTCTCTTCTGAAGACTAAGAAGGCGGTGAACTCTAAAAGCAAGAACGTCTTCTTTCCTCGTGAGAAGGTACAGCAGATGACAGACTTGAGGACACTGGGGGGCGACAGACAAAGTAGACTGTGTTAAATAGTTTTTCGAAGTTTGTTGATTAATATTTGGCGAGTCGCGGCCTAGTGGTCAAGCGCATCAGACCAGGTATTGTATATAAAATAATAATAAACAAGTTTTTATATACCGCTTTTCACACCTGGGGAGTATAAAGCCTGTGCAACAAATATGCTCTACTAAGCTAAATCAATAAAAAGAACCATCTCTGCCCTCACAGGTATCAATTTATCCCTGGGTGGAGAGAAGCAATTATAGTTAAGTTTCTTGCTCAGGGACACAAGTGTCACGACTGGGATCTGAACCCTTGGCCTTATATGCATGTAAATTTCTCGAACACTAATTGTTGAGGGAAGGAGTTTGCCCCCAACGTGGAAACAAGTCTCAGCACGCAGCTTACCAGAACGTCATTCTCCACAAAATGGAAGAGGATCCCATACAAGGCATGGAGGTCGTCACTTCCATCCAAAAGGTCGTAGGTCAATATCATCCATTTCAGCAACAAACCCTGAAGGTTTAAAGAAGGGTAAATCGGAAGATAGTGACAAACTTGTCAATATTTCTTTTTCAATAACCACATTACTTCAAAGTGCAATGTTTCTAAACTTATTGAAAGCTACTGTAGGCTTCTTACCAAAAGTTTGTATTGCCAATCATTTTAAGAGTGATAACCAAACACATACATTCCCTTTAAGGGCACTTGACATTATTGATAATTGAGAGCCGTTAAAGGGAAAGTATACTATTGGTAATTGTCAAAGACCAGTGCTCTCACTTGGTGTATCTCAACATATGCACAAAATAACAAACCTGTGAAAATTTGAGCTCAATTGGTCATCAGAGTTGTGAGAAAATGATGAAAGAAAAAACACCCTTGTTTGACAAATTTGTGTGCTTTCAGATGGGAATAAAAGACTTCTTTTTCAAAAACTACAATACTTCAGGGGGAGCCGTTTCCCACAATGTTTTATGCTATCAACAGCTCTCCAAAGCTAGTTACCAAGTCAGTTTGTTTCGAGTAATTACCAAGCGTGTACCTAGTTACCAAGTCAGTTTGTTTCGAGTAATTACCAAACCTGTACCTTCCCTTTAATAGTATAAAACATTGTGAGAAACGGCTCCTCCTGAAGTAACGTAATTATTGAGAAAGAGGTAATTTCTCACCCAAATACTAAGGACTTCAGACCTGAAGCCTTTTATTAGGCATCTGAACAGTTCTGAAAGTGCACACTTTTGTGCATCAAGGGTGTTTTTTCTTTCATCATTCTCTTGCAACTCGATCAATTGAGCCAAAATATTCATAGTTTTGTTATTTTATGCGTATGTTGGGATACACCAAGTCAGAATACTGGTCTTTGACAATTACCAAAGGTGTCCAGTGCCATTAAAAGAACATGTAGCTACCTGTATTTCATTTGAAGGTTTATTGGTGCACATCCATGACACTGCTTTAACCACAGCTTCTTGAGGAATCTTATCCGATGGGAGGAGACTTTTGATGAGGCGGGAACTGATGGAGTCCGCTAAATCATCCAAAAGAGAAAATAGAGTAAGCCGTACTAAACTGATTACCAACCGAAAGGATTTTGGTACTGACAGGCACAATATTTGGTCCTTAGAAAACAGTAGGACAATTTTATTGAGTACAAGGCTGACTTAAAGGGTCAGAGTACTTTTTGTAGGACACAAAACACAATGTCCACAGATTTACATTAAACTCACACAGTTTGAAGATAATCATGGTGGAAAGCTTCCCTTAAAATATTACTTGCTGAGGTGCTGTAATTTTTGAGAAATGAGTGAAACAAGTCACAAAAATAATTTGCTCGTCTTATGAGACAACAATTATTTTAGCATGTAAACTGTGTTTTCATGACACTGTTGTACTCATTTCTCAAAAACTACAGCACCTGAGCAAGTAATATTTTAAGGGAAGCTTTCTACTATCATTATCTTCAAACTGTGTAAGTTTGATGTAAATCTATGGACATTGTGAATTGTGTTAGAAAAAGTACCCGAATCATTTAAAGCCATTATACACTTTCGGTAAACAGTATTGTCCAAGTCCCACACTTCGTGTATCACAACTTATATATAAAATAACAATCCTGTGGAAATTTAGGCTCAATCGGACATCGGAGTCGGGAGAAAATAACGGGAAAACCCACTCCTGTTTTCGCGCGTTTCGCCGTGTTATGACATGTGTTTATAACAAATCCGTAATTCTCGTTAACGAGAATTTATATTGTTTTACCGTTTTCTCAAAAAGTAAAGCATTTCATGGACTAATATTTCAAGAGAAGTCTTTCACCATTACTTTCTGTAAAGCCTGTAAATTATTTGTAAATCTGTGGACTTTTTTTTTTTTTCTGTACCGAAAGGGTCCAATGGCTTTAATAGACTTTTCACGTACAGTTTAGGACTTTAGTTTTTCTTATTCCTGGATGCATTATAAACTCACAGAACTTTGAAGACGCAGCCACGTCAAGAAGTTGAGAGATGTCCTTAGCTGTCAAGCCTTCCCTCTTAGCAGTTAGCTCAACTTGTTGAATGGCTAGAATTAAAGCTGCATTCCCTCGGACCTTCCTGTTGGAAAAATCTTTGAAAGAGAAAATCCAGAGATATTAATTATCCTATATAACGGGCGATGGGGGACGCAAAAAAAGGTATAAGAATGAAACAGGTCAACTCATACTCCAACCAACTCGCGCTCCAATTTTTGTCAAAATGTATCATTTATTTAAAAACAAATACATGATTAGATTATAATTTTAATTTATAGGGAACAAGTATCTTTCCAATTAAACAGTAATTTCACTTTAAGAACCTCTTTACTCAGAATGAATTAAAGTAAGTGCATTTTTGGGGTGGTTGGAGTACAGCGATTGAGTTGTTTGGGGTACGAGCTGGTTGACTAAAATATTTAAACTGTGGATAAGGCACCTTCAGACCTTTCAACAACATGGGTCTGAACATCCAATAAGGAAATGACTAATAACACTTTTCTCCTTTTCCCTGCAGAAAGCCTGCCTCATTCAGCCTGCCTCATTCACTAATTAATTACTTGTTCTACCTCTGGACACCCTAGATTTTGTCCTTTGTGTTTCCATCTTCTTGTGGTCAAACCTGCCTCTTCCATCCAACTGCCTCCCCCTTTATCTCCCTATTCATTGTTTACCCATTGCCTATTGTGTTTTTTGTTTATTCTTTTCTCTCTCTATAGTATTTCCACTTCACTGCTTATGTTACACAAAGAAACCTGTTCATGCTTTTTGTGTTGTCATTTTGAGAAAGAAGACTCTTCTAGGGTTGAATTCTCAGGCCATTAACTATTTTTTCGCAATAAAATTAAATATTGAGGTCTATTTTGATTCGGGAAGAGCTGCGTACAGCAATGGAGGACCAACGTGTTTGGAGGGCCATCATCCGATGCTCTGCATCGACTGAATAAAACGAATGAATGAATTCACTCACCATTTTTGAAAAACTTGATAGCCATACTGACGGTGTATGAACTCCCTTGGTCGGTTGCAGAACTTTTACTACTTGTGTTTAGACTGTTTGGTGATTTACGCTTCTCTGCTGTCGGGGTTGCCATTGTTAGGGTTGGCAACTCTGCAATCTGTTGTTTGTAAATTTAAAATAAATAAAATACATATCTGATCAATAACTGTATCTGACTTATGCTGGCAAAAATGTCAAAAAAATAAGCAGATAAATAAATTACGCGTTTTCATCAGGGTTTTAATTGTGGGGGAACATCCCAAAGACTCGCAGAGCTTTTTTGTAGCTCCAATTTTGTAGACCAGATTTTATTAAACAAGACCCACCAGAACCAAAAGTAGTTGAGCATCTCATTTGTCTGATTTATATTCCTGATGCTAAAATCAGAAAAGTTTCCGTATACGGTATAGCGCCACCACTTTTTCATTCAATGTGACACAAGTCCACGCTGGTCCAGATCGCAACGTTAAGTTTATATTTTTATTTTTAACTAAGAGTAAGATGGGGCAATTAACTAGATTAACTAAGAGTATCGTGGAGCAATTAACTAGACTAGTTTTATTGCTCCATGTTTATGATCATGTTATTATCCAAATCCAGACCAGGGTTCTTGAGCCCATCTTTTGAATTTTAAAAGTAGCTGCACTATAATATTTTACTTTTCATGAACGTTCTACTATTAAGTAATAATAGTATAACTAGGCAGTAGTACTACTACCAGTACTACTATAGTACTAGTAGTACTATAGTAGGAAACTAGGAAAAGTTTCCGTATGGCGCCACCACTTTTTCATTCGATATGATATAATATAGTATCTAATTTACCTCAATGAGATATCCCTTTTTGTAAAAATGAGTGAAAAAGTGGTGGCGCCATACGGAAAGTTATCCGGAAACTAGAATTGATGCTTAACAATTAATTAATTTAGTTAGGCCTAACTAAACTTTATTTTTGGAATTTAAGTTGTAAAAATTGCAGTTGGAAAAGGATTTTTAGCCATAACGGTTTATGATGGTATGATGATAACGTTACAAAAAATGTACAAGGGAAGTTTTGAACACAAACGGCGGGTGTGGTTTTTAAAATACCATACCATTTGAAACTTACCTCACAAATTAGTGTCGGAAATGGACGGCCAACCGCTTACCTAGTTATCAGTTCATTCAACAATAACAATCGCTCACCAAACCGAACTCTAACTCAGTCAAGATACATCATGAATTCCATACAAATACAACTTCTCAGCGTTTCCCAAAAATTATATCATGTATTCTGTCAACTTTCTATGGAGGTGGTATTGGAAATATCAGAACATAACTTTGTTTTGAAATACCGTTAGCGTTACGATGTTGAACTCTATTTATTTTCCGCACTTTTTGAGAATCGAAACAAATCAACAGTTACACAGCGCCCTCTTTTGACACAAACCAAAATAGGGGCGTATAAACATGCGAGAGAAGAAGGGGCTGGGCGGATGTATCCTCCTCTTACCAGTTTTCACGGTATTATGCCCTTTTCTTTGAATTGGGAATAATGATGCGATATATCAACCGATGCCCTAATTATCATCATTTGTTTATATTAAGTATGCAAACATAAATTAAAACTTGATGGACATTGAAATGTTCACACTCCACACCGATCTTTAATGACTTCAACTTGTCCCATTTGTTTTGAGTTTTTCCTGTTTTCAAGGCAAACGAGAAAGACTGGTGAAGCCATACGTGGAAGAAATATCTGCAGTGACTGCAAGTGTTCCGTGAGACTCTGTGTATGACTCTATAGCCATCAGTTGTCTTCATTTTATTCACAATATTTTTTATGACATTAAAAAAACTACCATGGTAATTTGCCAAAAAAAAGTGTGAATAATTAATGGCTTTTAAACCTGATTTACATTTATTTTTAATACAATTTTCCCCCTTAATATTTATAATAAAGCGTAAAAATAAAAAGTGATAATAAAATCACCAAGCTGATGTTTAAATTTTAATATTAAATAATAATTATAATAATCTTGATACGAGGGTTAAAAAATTAAATATTAGAAATTAATATAAAGGCACATGGCTTCTTTAAGCCGATGTATTTTTTTTCCAGAATGCTCAGCAGAATGTTCAGTCACACATGATTTGATCACCGTGAATTGTGAATTGAAATAGTGTTTGATGAAACTTATTCAGTGGGCAATTTTTTTGTATATGGCCTCAACATTTTGTACCTTGTAGAAATGTCTGAAAAACCAAACTTTTTGCATTTACAAGTGCAAATAACCACAAGGCAGTGGACACTATTGGTAATTACTCAAAAAAATCATTAGCATAAAATCTTTCTTGGTGACGAGTAATGGGGAGAGGTTGATGATATAAAACATTGTGAGAAACGGCTCCCTCTGCTGAAGTGCCATAGTTTTCGAGAAAAAGGTAATTTTCCACGAATTTGATTTCGAGACCTCATATTTAGAACTTGAGGTCTCGAAATCAACCATCTAAACGCACACAACTTCGTGTGGCAAGGGTAATCTTTCTTTCACTTTTACCTCGCAACTTCGATGACCGATTGAGCTCAAATTTTCACAGGTTTGTTATTTTATGTATATGTTGAGATATACCAACTGTGAAGGCTAGTCTTTGACAATTACCAATAGTGTCCACTGCCTGAAACTTTGAATCATGGTTTATACAATACAATACAAACATTTTTAGCACAGGGCCACCAAAAATTGCACCTCGATGGCGGCCATCTTGGATTTCAAAATGACCGCCATTTTGGATTATTAAGCCACCCTCTGTAACATCCACTCCACCAGTTCCTTCGTCCTCAGCTTCCGAGGCGTCTTGAATTGATTGACGGAGGCCGTGGTGCGAGACACGGTATAGTCTCGTAGCTCCTTAAAGGTACCTGGCCGGACAACGTGCGCTCGGGCCGGGGAGATGAAATGCGATTTACGGCGGTTCTTGTACAAGTCGTGACCTTTCTGTAAATTTGCATCAAACTAAAAAACAAAACGGGGGCAGGGCAAAGAAAATCTGATTATTGCTGTTTCAAGGTTCCAAAGGTCAGGGTGAGATTCATTGCCAACCAAAAAGTCTGAAACTGTGAATATTTCTTAGGTAGTTGAATGATATCAACGTTTGTAACCCCAGAGTTATAGATTCGAATGAGCTTTTGAGAACAGTATCCTGGCGCATTAGAAAAGTAGACCAAAGAGCAGGATTTTATATAATGTGGGAAAAACTGTCTGATTTTCTTCACCAGGCCGACAAAAAGTCTGAATTCAGATAAAAAATGTCTGATAATATCATCCCTGAAAGGTATCAAAATGATTGGTGTATGAAAGTCGCAGACAGTGTTCATGTTTTCATCAAATTCAAAGGAACAATCAGAGTCAACTTTCAGAGACTAAATTTTAAACACTGATTTAAAAAAAAAAAACTTACCAACCCAGTAAATCTTCAAATATATAGGATCGGAATAACAATCATCAGAATGACAACATTTTGCAAACATTTAGTTGGGAATGTTACACCTTTCTCAATGAGTAAAAAAAAAAAAACATTTGATGCTTGTGAAAATGTACTCATGAATGTCATCTGTTGTGCTCTCGTGTGAACGTACCTGTAATCGTTGCTCATCAGTGATTTTCATATCTCCAGGGTCAACTTCCACAAACACGACGTGGAACAGATCTATTTATATAGAATATACAAATATGAGTTGTGTGCCTTTGATAATAAGGTTAACGTCAATCATTATTACTGACGAATAAACACATAATAGGCCTCCCTGCGGCCTTGATTGGGGTCGATAGGGCAATACAATTTCATTAGGATTGTTTACTGGGGGAATAAAAGAGCGGCCACGAGTTGGTCTTAAACTGTCGTTCAAAACCGGAAGGGTCAGGCTCCGTCCTCTCGTCTGAAGCCCTGAGCGCGTACGCAAAGCAGGTGCAATGTTGTCAAAACAACTGCGCGGGGCCAAGCTAGCCTGTGCCAATTCTGGAGCCGAAGCCGGTATTCCGCAAAGGGCCCGCGTCTTTATCCGTCTAGTTTAAACACCCCCATGTGACATGCTCTCCACTTATATGAATAGCGAGACTGTCTTGGGATATGAGTAAAAATGAACTTTTTCTCAAAAACTTCGTTTCTTCAGAGGGAGCCGTTTCTCACATTGTTTTAAACTATCAACGGCTACATCATTGCCTTTTGGGTGCTTTGGGTCATAGGTAAAAACGTTTTATATGAAATAAATATGACTGAAAAGATGTTTTACAATAAAACAAATTAAAGGCAGTGCAATATTGGTAATTACTCAAAATAATTATCAGCATAAAACCTCATCTGGTATTGGGGAGAGGTTGATAGTATACAACATTGTGAGAAACGGCTCCCTCTGAAGTGACGTAGTTTTTGACAAAGAAGTAATTTTCCACGAATTTGATTTCGAGACCTCAGATTTAGAACTTGAGGTCTCGACATCAAGCATAAGAAAGCGCACAACTTCGTGTGACTAGGATGTTTTTTTCTTTCATAGTTATCTCGCAACTCCGACGACCAATCAAACTCAAATTTTCACAGGTTTGTTATTTTACGTATAATTATGTTGAGATATACACCAAGTGAGAAGACTGGTCTTTGGCAATATTACCAAACGTGTCCATTGTCTTTTTTATAATGAGTCATACAATATTCCTCTAGTGGTCTCCCTTAATACTTCGTGATCTAACACGGTCTGTAAATTTGTGGATGCGTATTTTTCACGAAATGTAAAAACGAATTGTTACTGACCTGAGGTTGTGGGGTCATACAGAGAGCTCTCTGCGCATGTCCAATCAATCAGCTGACATCCAGCCCAACCTTCGACTGTCTCAGTGACTGCCGTTGCGACAATAGAACTATTTAACATCTCGCCTACAAGGTTCAGAAGCTCCCCAATCCTAACAGATTAGGAGAAGAAATAATTATTTCATAAATATTTCATAAATATTTTAGAAATAGTTACAGGCAAGACTGAGGCCCTTTTCGAAACCAAGGCTTTGGCTTTGGATTCGGCCTCAGGCTCCGTCCTCTCGTCTGAAGTCCTGGGCACGTAAGCAAAATACGCGCAATTATGTCAAAACAATCGCGGGGCCAAACTAGCCTGAGCCTGAATGTGGAGCCGAAGCCGTGGTTTCGAAAAGGGCCTAAGAGTTTACAAATCAGGGACTTTTGGGGCGCTAGGTGGCAGCAGACTTACCTAGGAAAATCCATTGTTCTCTGTAATTAGAGCATTCCGAGTAGGCCTATTAAACATACACAATGGCAGTTTACCTGGTGGCCACCTATAGCTTTCCAAAGTCTCCAATTAAAAAGTAAGGGTAATTATATTTCATGGAGAACTCGTATAACTACGGAGTTCTAAAAGTGACAACATTTTGAATTTCATTATTTCGTCAGCATGAGATGAAATAATCAGGAAGACGGCATTATATTTTTAAGATATCGCCATCTCGAATTTTCCCAGGATCATCATCTTGTGTTCATGACGTCATCCTTCAGTAAATTATTTCAGGATCTCAACATGTCTCATGGAGTTTTCAGGGCTCCATACTTACCTGTACTTCATCTTGAACACCGGACAGTTCTCATGGAAACCAGTTACCTCTATGACGTCACCGTTTCTATAGCGATACAGTCCGGTCCTTGTCGTCATCACGAGTTCATAATTCTTACCTTTCTCCACCTCGTCTAACAAAAGAGTCTTCGGATTTTCTTCTGAACTGTTGGTAAAAAATGAATACCCCAAAATGCAGGTTTTTAAAGCGAAAGTATACCTCTGGTTTTTTGGAACCGTGTAGAAATACAATAAAATTAACCTGGTATAATTTTTGACATATCGCCGAAAATCCTGAGCCATTATGTCCACGCTGGAAGAATAGTCCGTAGTTGGAACACACAACCTGACAAGAACGCTTCGCAGATTCAAATTTGGTGGATAAAAACTGAGCATGTTTTACATTAAAGGAACACGTTGCCTTAGATTGGACGAGTTGGTCTATAAAAAGCATTTGTAACCGTTTGTTATACAAATCAGTATGGTTGGAAAGATGTTTTAAAAGTAGAATACAATGATTCACACAAATGTGCCTCGAAATTGCGCGCTTTTCCTTTCCGAACTAACACGGTCGGCCATTTATGGGATTCCAAAATTTGACTCCCATAAAAGGCCGACCGTGTTAGTCGCCGAGGTAAAAGGAAAACTCGGCAATTTCAAGGCGTGTTTGTGTGGATCATTTTATTCTACATTTACAACATCTTTCTACCCATATGCATTTTATAACAAACGAAACGCTTTTCAAAGCCCAACTCGACCGATCCAAGGCAACGTGTTCCTTTAAATCCGTATTACTTCAAAGTGAAACGATTCTAAAAAATACTTTATACTTTTGAAAGCTGCAGTAGCCATACTAACCAAAAGTTTTATAAGCATCAAACGTATCATAATCTTCCCTTTAAGCACTTTGTCCCGTATTAAGCACTGGACACCTTTGGTAATGTCAAAGACCAGGGCCTAATTTCATAATTTTGATTTAAAATTCAATAGGTATTTTGATGGGGGTCGAGAAAGTTACAAGCTTTCATTTGAGCCATTGCTCGAAAAAGTCCGCCAATTATTGGTAGCAGTGAAATAAAGTGCTCAAAATTAGTTTTTGTCGGGATCCCGACAGTATATCACGTGACCAATTTTTATCCGTTTTTTAAGAAACGTTTTAAATTGTTGTCATGGTTCCTGACCATTAAAAGTAAAAATAAAAAAAAAATCGTTAGAGCGGGTGATACTCTTTGAAATACCATTCACTCAAAAAAATATAATTTTTAATGTTTGGGGCCAAAAATCTGACATAGCATCTTTAATATGCAACAAATGGAAATTTGGTTGGTGTCTGTTTTTATCAAGGAACAAATTTCATGCTAAGCAAATTTTTGTGCTTACAGGCTTTATGAAATTAGGCCCAGTGTTCTCACTGCTTGCTGTATTATAAACAAAAATGCAAACCATTTAAAAATCGGTGACAATTTTTACTGAATTTGTTATCGAAGTTGCAAGAAGAGAATAACGATAGAAAAGAAAACACCCTCATTGCACTGTGTGCTTTCAGATGTCAAAAAAGGCTTCAGGCCTGAAGTCTTTTAAAAAATATCTGAGAGAGAAATTACCTCTTTATCAAAAACTATGTAACATCAGAGGGCGCCGTTTCTATCAACAGCTCTCCATTGCTCGTTACCAAGTTTTTATACCAAAATTATTTTGAGTAATGGTGTCCAGTGAGTGCCTTTAAAGCCACAATTGAACTTTCAGAACTATACCTTTGGTCTTCTGGGATGAATTCAAAGATGCTGTTTAACGGTAGAAACGCATAGCGTGGAACCTCTTCTTTCATCCAGACGTTAATTGCGATAATTCCAGCTTCAGTACCTCCAAATCTTAAACTGCCAACCACAAAACCTACCAAAATAATCAAGATAATTATACCATCATAGGGATGATATTAAAAGAACACGTTGCCTTGGATCATCGGTCGAGTTGGTCTTTAAAAAGCGTTTGTAACCGTTTGCTATAACATGCTTATGGTTATAGAAAGATGATTTAAAGGAGAATACAATGATCCACACAAGTTTCACTCGAAATTGCGTGGTTTTCCTTTAACCTCGTCGACTAACACGGTCGGCCATTTATGGTAGTCAAATTGTAGACTCCCATAAATGGCCGACCGTGTTAGTTCGCAAAGTAAAAGGAAAACCACTCAATTCCGAGGCAAATTTGTGTGGATCATTGTATTCTACTTTTAAACCATCTTTCTAACCATATGCATTTTATGGCAAACGGTTACAAAAACGCTTTTTAAAGACCAACTTGACCGATCCAAGGCAACGTGTTCCTTTAATAAATGACATGTTTTTAACAGCGAGGTTTAGCTGCACGTTACGCGAGCAAATACATGAGCGTGAACGTCAACAAATGTGTTGTGTCTGGGTGACGTCGCCACTTTGAGCTTACTGCATTCTCACGTATGACGTATGGGCGCACATACGAACCTGACGTGAAAAATGGTAACTTCACGTATGCTAAATACGTGAGATTTTAACACACAATTTTCTGACGTTCACGCTCACGTCCAAGCGCAACGTGCAGCTAAACCTCCTTATACGTGCGTCTCAAGGCGCATATAAATATTCATTTCCGGACAGGTTTTTGAACATGGGAGCAATATTTATGTCGACCATATATGTTTCCATTGTTGGTAGTTCTGAGCATGCGTAAATTACCAAGAACAGTGGATTTACCACGGGACTTACTGGAAAGTCTGCTGCCACCTAGAGTTCCAAATGTCCCCCATTTTGCACCAACCTTTTCCGTAGGTTTCTTCAATCCTCTTTTTATATCCCAAGTGTTCAACCGCGTCCATTCCTCCAAGATGAGGCCAGATCCTCTTGACGATACCCTCGAAGCCTTTCTCGAATTCCTTCCGTAGCTCAGCGACTCGACCCACGTCTATCCTCATGTAGCTTTGAATTGAGCAACGCAATTCAGGCTCTAGGGGTATCTTGGCGCTTATCTTCCCCGTCGATAAATCAGAGAGCATCATCTCCCAGTTGGTCTCCACGCATTTCAGAGCTCGGTACAGTTGTGGCGAAAACATTGCCCTAAGTTGGCCCAGATTCCGGTCAGCTATTGCGAAGAGCATGTGGACGTATGCAGAGGCTGGTTCGTCAGAGATGAGGAAAGCCGGTCTGGGTGAGCTATGCTCAGCAAAAAGGAATTTATCACCGTCTGCAAAGAGCACGTATGGACACACAATAATACCACTTTTTGTGTAGGCAGCTTTGGGATGGATGTAAAGATAGCATCTCTTCTGTACTGGACTTGGTCGACGGCTGCCCTGATAACCAGTCAGACGGTAGAACTTCTTGCCCACAGCGTCTCCGGAATAAAAGAGACCGACGTAAGGTATCTTCTTCCCTACTCCCGTTGTTCCGGATGTCACCCCGAATCTCACGGGCTTCTCACCAACAATGACTCCTTCCTCACCATCAGCCAGCCTCTCGATGTACTTCTGGTAGTGATCGTAGGAGGTCAGGGGATGCTTCTTAACGAGGTCCTCCAAGGAGTGAATCTCTCCAAGACGGTGATGCCTTCCGTACTCCGTCTTCGCATCTCGTCTGGTCAGCTTCTGGAGTAATTCCTCCTGGGCTTTGCGTGGATTACTCCACATCTGCTTCATCTTAGCCATCAGGAAGGGCGTTGCTACTTTCTCTCCCTGGTGCCATCTGTAAGACAGGAGTAGAGTACGTAGGGTGTGGCTCTCTGAACATCGCAGGGACGAGATGTGGAAGGCGATCAAAGATGTAATGCCGATTAGAGCTGCCAAACTCCCTGGTATAAAACAAGAGATGGGTGAATATTTCACAACACATGCACACACAAAATCTTGCTTAAGTTCTTGCCACGCAGCCTTTTAGCGAAGTTTCAAAACATCGTTCTAGCTATTGAGTTGCAACCTGCCAGTTGTAGGTTTATTGTTACCATTTTTTGTTTTGTTTTTGCCCAGCAACTCCAAAGATAAATGACAAAACATAAAAACCCAGATATATTCAGAGTGATTTCTTTTTCTTAAAAAGTACGATTACATCACAAGTACAATGAGATATTCTTCGCCTTCGTGAAAACGATTCTAAAGTTCTCCGTTCTTTTAATTTTATGTAGACATGGTTGATGAAAAAAAAAAATCATGAACGCTGTGTGTGACTGTCAACTCTACCAATGATGCCCTCAAACATTTCAGGAGATTCAATTGGGGCCGATGCTAGCTTCCAAAATAAACAATTTATTTACCACTTGTACGTTTTTGGCACTGTCTATTGCCTCTATACCTACTGCACAATAAGTCACAGTCGATTTACAAATAAAAGTTTCACAAAATGGCAACAGCAAGTTTGTTTTACCTGTTATGATTTTTCCAACGAGTTCAGTCTCATTGGACAGACAGAGTGAACTTAAAACGGCAACAACCATAGACGAAACAACCCCATAAGCCACACAGCGAAACCCCCATGTCACCGCCATTTTGAAACGTCAGTGCAATGGACAATAACTATTTTGTACAATATTGTTATGTGATTTCACCCAAAAAGATCTGCGCTTATACACGGGGTTAATAGGTTGCTTGACAGAGCAAGGTCAAAACAAGTGTTCAAAAGGTGTGTGTATCTGGGGTGCAGATGGCATAACAGTTCTGAAATTATGTTTCCTTTAATCTTTGAAATCTTTACAATATGAACACTGTCTGCAAGTTTGTCTTACCTGTTATGATTTTGCCAACGAGTTCAGCCTCAGTGGACACACAGAGTGAACTTAAAACCGCAACAACCATAGACGAAACAACCCCATAAGCCACACAGAGAAACCCCCATGTCACCGCCATTTTAGGGAGGACTACCAGTACATCTTCAAACGCAATTGTTATAGGATTAAGGGATTATGGGGTTACTGTTATAAACCTCAGATAGCCTTTTGTTAGATTGTCACATATTAGCAGGGGTTAAGGTCATAATTATAGATTGGTCCCTTTGTGCCTCTTTCTCTTGGCTGGTGAGTTTGTGTTAGCAGGGGCGGATCCAAGATTTTCCAAACGGGGGGGGGGGGGGTGTTTTTTGTTTTTTTCAGAATGAAAGACCATAACGGTCTGGGAAAGCAATAACGGCTTGTGTTGGTGACGTAGGACCACAATGTTGGCTCTGGGTTAGCAACATCACCATTGTTTCACGTTTGCGATCAGTGTTGAGAGAATGTTGGTATCATTAAAGCTTATTTATTGGACCAACGATGGTTTTTAGTCCATTACATTTGCCTCGGCAACGATTGCAATTGACCAACAATGTTGAGGTCAGTATTGGCCAGTATTGGCCCAGAAAAAGTTTTCTATACCATTTTGTCAAAATGGCGTGGCGCTCAAAAAACAAAACAGTTTTAAAAATTATTAGGCTTTAATACATGCATCTGTTACATATGTTTTTATTACAATTAAGTCACTCATGTAGGCCTACCCAAATTTCCAGCATTTTTTAAACGCATCAAACAGCAACCCATTGTTGTGAAACTTTATGTGTTCCATTTAACTCATGCACCATTAGTACTACAGTCCATAGTCATTCGCCACACACAGAACGTATACACGCAAAAGTTGAAACATTTTCAAAAAGAAAGTAAACACATTACTGATTCTTTTCATATACATTGTATAGGTTTTGCCAGTTAAACCTACAAAAGAGTACATGAAATCACCGTTTAAGAATAGTATGCTTTCATAGTTACGAACTTTGTGAAACATCAACTGCTGTTTTGAAGCTGTAAACGAACATTCCATTCAAAGTTCTGAAGCAACAAAATTGTTAGATCGCAGTTTGGTCAGGACTCGGGATTTTGCCAAATCCTTTTTGTATTAAGCAATCGGCCGTCGGGTTTTGTTATCGAAAGAGCCCTCATGTGCAGCTGAATCGGTACTTTTTACGAATTTCTCCATACAAAGTTAACCAAACTGGCCTACAAACCCTTAAAACAGCAAGCCAAATGTTTTCTGAAAGTGAATTAAGTGAGAGGATGTAGGAGTAGCTGGCATACAAACCCTCAAAATAACTAGGCAAATGTTTTCTGAAAGTGATTTAAGTGAGAGAATGTATGGAGTAGTTATTAAACACCAATAAAATTACCGTTTCTATTATTTTAGTTTGTATAGGGTTCCACAGATATGATAACATATAAAATTGGATGTTTTATCAGGGGACTTCGTCACGCGGGGCGCGCGCCCCGGTGGATGTTGACCAGAAAGTTTACATGAGAATTAATTGATATGACAATAAATTAAAAATTAATGAGGCCGACGCTCTGTTACTCCCAAACGCGGTGGTAAAAAACAGTAGATTAGATGTTGCACAACATGTTCCGAAAACTCGCTTTATTTGGTGCTCAGACAACTTTGTATGCGTCGTTGGACGTACGCTCAATACATCACGATGAATGGGGCCTTAGATTCTAAAATCGTGTCCACGTCATTGGAAACAAAGCAAAAATCATTCAACAGTTATAGCAACCGATCATTAAATATATTTGTTTTCAATACAATTTTGCAGAAATTGACTTTGTCGTTAAAGTCCATACCAACTGGCGCGTTTTTTATTTTATCTGCTGTATACCAGAACTTCTTCGAAGCTTCCTTGTCAGTCAGATAAACTCCGCGGCTATTAGTGGTTGTGATTATGAGTTTGTTTTAAAAGAGGGTATCACTTTCATACAAGCCTTTTTAGTCGGATTTCTCCTTTGCTATTAGCAGCGGTGATAATTGTTGAGGGGGAGACCAGACTTAGACCACTCAAATCCGTGGCTATCGGTGACTATGGATTTGTTGCTAAGGGAACCAAATACCACTGCTGATTCCAAATTCAGCGTGTTATACATTGTCCGATTGGCCCATCTCCATATAAATTAACCAAACTGGACGTACAGACCCTCAAAATAACAAGGCAAATGTTTCACAAAGTTCGTAACTATAATGAAAGCAGTTTTGGCGGGACTCAGGATGTACATTTTGCCAAGTTTAACTGAATAATACCAAATGTGCTCAACACAATAAAATAAGTGTGTCATTGGAGCAGTGTACGTGCTATATTTTTAGTCGACTAAGCATTATTACCCTTACAGTCATCTTAGCTGGGAAATACTCAGTGCAGTGGATAAAATTGACACAATGACAAAAGCCGATTGAATTAAAACTATGCGTAAAAGAGGCGAAACATAATCCACATTACGGATAATGCAATGGCCCGCTCGATCAACACTAAAATATTACGAAAAACCCTACATATCATGCCAAGTACCATCATTGCCAAGTATACCCATCCCCAATATTAAAGCTCAATTCCATAAACAAACACCAATTCCTTTAGTTGGAGAACGCAAGAGGTGAGGAGGAGAGGCGACGCGTCGCGACGTTTCACAACTAAGTTGTGCACGCTCAACAGTTAATTTTTATCAAAATACAACATTAATGACAAATTTCCATACCGATTATAAATACAATTTCTAATCTAATCCTACGAAATGATTATTACCTGTAAGAATACCTCCCTCGCCCCACATTACCTTTTACAACATTTGTATACTAGAATCCTCCTCATCTAGCGGGGTGCCGCGCGAAGCGCGGCATCCCGCTAGTTATTATTTTTACATGTACTTTCGGCAATATTATTGGCTTTCATAACATTATTGTCACACGAAATTAAAGTTCAAAACAGTTGCATTGGTGCATGGAATTCGACCTACTTTTTTGTACTACTTTACTTGAAGCGCGGCATCCCGCTAGTTATTATTTTTACATGTACTTTCGGCAATATTATTGGCTTTCATAACATTATTGTCACACGAAATTAAAGTTCAAAACAGTTGCATTGGTGCATGGAATTCGACCTACTTTTTTGTACTACTTTACTTGAACATTGTACCGAGTACAATTTACACTGTTCCTTTGTGAATTATTTTGGTGTGTTTTTGGTGTATGAGCAACAAAAATGGCGTTGATGACGTGGCCATATCGCTGTGCGTCTTATGGCGTTGTTTCTTCAATGATTGTGGCCGCTTTGGTTTCACTCTGTATGTCCACTGAGAATGAGATTGTGAAGAAAATATTCATTGGTAAGAATTAAACAGAAATGACGTGTGATTCCAAGGTGGTGTGTACCATGTATATGTTTTTTTTTAGAGTTAATTTTTCTATTTAACTTTTACAGAAATATTGTATATACAGAAATATTGTATATAAATAAACAGGTCTTTTTCCACGCATCTGGAACTCTCTACCACTTAATCTTCGATCTTGTGTTTGTACCGCAAAATTCAAGTCTCTTCTAAAAACTAATCTTATGTCACAGGTTTTCAATGACTAATTTTGTTGTGTCTGTTTTTCTTTGTGTTGTGTTTTGTTTTTGTTTTGTTTTTGGTTTTACTGCGCCTTGAACACCCAGTAGGGTGGATATGTGCGCATTAAAAGTCTTGTTATTATTATTATTATTATTATTATTATTGTTGTTGTTGTTGTTGTTGTTGTTGTTGTTGTTGTTGTTGTTGTTGTTGTTGTGGTTGTGGTTGTGGTTGTGGTTGTGGTTGTGGTTGTGGTTGTGGTTGTGGTTGTGGTTGTGGTTGTGGTTGTGGTTGTGGTTGTGGTTATTATTTTATTACTCGTCGTTTTTTACTTTTTTATGCAAGTCGTCAGACACGCAAGGCCCGATAAGGCGGCGGCCACTTCAAGGTGTGGGCTACTACACAAACAATGAATTATGAGTGCAATGGTGCATATATTTTCATGAGTTGAAAGATGGAATGTTAGCAAAGCGGAGCCGAGTTGAATGGAACATTCCATCTTTCAACGAATGAAAATATTCTCACTATTGCACGAATGAAAAACATTCATTATTTGTTTTATATAACATCCGAGTAGATTGTTGTCATTTTTATTGGAGGATACAGCTTTCAAAACAAATTAAGCGTAGGCCTACAATTTTTTAATAATGACCATCTATATAAGTTCCTTTTATATTGTCTCTTCTTAGGCATCAGGAGATTAACTCGATAGTAATTTAGTTTACTTTTTAAAAATCCTTCAGGGGTGCTACTTTTTTTTCTTCCTCTTTTTCTATTCTCTCTCCTAATCGTGTGTACATGTTTTTGTTTGCCGTTCTTATTGTATTTACTTGCATTTGTACCCGTGAAATTAATAAATAAATGAATGAATGAATGAAATCATCAATCAGTGAGAAGCCAATGTTTTACAACCAGATGTGGGGAGGCAGGTCTAAACCACAGTACTTTGCTTCCCCCTCCTACCCTAGAAGTATTCGTGTATTGTCTTGTATCTTTGATTTGTCTTGTAACCTTTGAAACCTCACTCAAAGGCTGTGGCAAGAGAAGATTTAGTTTATGCATTGTGAGGTGAAATGTTCATTCATCTGTTGTTTTTAACCAGGGAGTTTGGCAGCTCTAATCGGCATTACATCTTTGATCGCCTTCCACATCTCGTCCCTGCGATGTTCAGAGAGCCACACCCTACGTACTCTACTCCTGTCTTACAGATGGCATCAGGGAGAGAAAATAGCCACGCCCTTCCTGATGGCTAAGATGGAGCAGATGTGGAGGCATCCACGCAAAGCCCAGGAGGAATTACTTCAGAAGCTGGTAAGACGAGATGCGAAGACGGAGTACGGAAGGCATCACCGTCTTGGAGAGATTCACTCCTTGGAGGACCTCGTTAAGAAGCATCCCCTGACTTCCTTCGATCACTACCAGAAGTACATCGAGAGGCTAGCTGATGGTGAGGAAGGAGTCATTGTTGGTGAGAAGCCCGTGAGATTTGGGGTGACATCCGGAACAACGGGAGTAGGGAAGAGGATGCCTTATGTTGATTTGTTTTACAAAATGGACGCTTTGTTCAGAAAGGTCAACCGTTTAGCGGTGTATCAAGGTAGCAGCAGACCGAGCCCGGTTCAGAAACGCTGCTTCTTGTACACCCACCCCCGTCCCATTCACACCAACTCCGGTCACATTCTCGCTCCGTACGCTTTCATCAAAGACAGAAATTCTCCACTTCTTGTAGAGCAAAGTTCCCCACCACCCGCTTTCCTCATTTGTGATGAGCCTGTCTCTCGATACGTCCACATTCTCTTCGCACTAGCCGACCGGAATCTGGGCCATCTGAGTGCTATGTTTGCCCCTCAGCTGTACCGATCACTGCACGCTGTGGAGACCAACTGGGAGATGATGCTCTTGGATTTATCGACGGGGCAGATAAGCGCCAAGATACCCTTAGCGCCTGAGTTGCGTCGGTCGATTGAAAGCTACATGAGGAGAGACATGGACCGAGTCGCTGAGCTGAGAAAGGAATTTGAGAAAGGCTTCGAGGGGATCATCAAGAGGATCTGGCCGCATCTTGTATCTCTCGAAGCGATTGATAATTTGGGATACAATAAGGTTCTTCGAGAAACTTACGCAAAAGGTAAAGCAATACGTTTTTTTATACAGTTTTAGTTGCCTTGATTCCAAGGCCGGATTGCCACTTCAGGTGAGGGTTACACTATCTGATTTGGGCTGACAACCCAAAACAACTGTCAACGGAACATGCTCCCATCTACTTCACAGGCTGTAAGGATGTAGGCATGGGTATCATCCACTAGATGCCTGCTGTGAATAAAGCATGATGCACTACCTTCCCAACTTAGAATCAATTATAGTAATTACATTGCGATCATATTAAGCTAAAGTAGTAGTTCCAGCCTATTTTCTATACCATCCGCCGGGTAATAATTAAAAGCAGGACAGTTCTTTTCAGAACTGAGAAGTCTCCCGAACACCCGAACAATCTACTCCGCGGTAGTAGAATAAAGCAAGACAGTTCTCTAAGAACAAACTCTACCTGGCAAGTAGATACACACATGGTGTTGCCGCAAACCAAATATATAATTATAGTCAAGCGCCTGACGCAAGGTTGCACAATATTGTCATGACCGGGATTCGAACCCACACTCGTCTACGACACACCACAAAACAATGCTGACAAATTGTACACGAATTTTAACTATTTACAATATTTTTCTAAGAAATCGTTGGATGGAGTCCGTTTTGCTTCCCTGGGTTGACCCCGGTCTGCCCCCGGTACGTTCGAATAGCTTTGACGTCATTCACCCGGGTCAGCCTCCAGTACCCTGCTTGTGGAGTGGGTCACTCGGGGTGACCCGAGGTGCATGCCGTCACCACGAGAGGGCGAGTGTGATCGTTCGATTAGCTCTTGTCGGGGGGCTCACCGGGAGTGAGCACCGCGGGATCGACCCAAGGAAGCTAATCGAACGCACCCGTTGTACTTTCACATTTCAGTTAGTATTCTATACAAATGCATCAACTTGGTGAGATTCAGTTGCTTCAAAAATTGCGTTATTTTTTTAATGTCAGGTTTGACAGTCAATGGGATCAAGTTTGGTTGCACGGAGGCTGGATGTATAGGGATTAATCTATGGATTAAGGAGGATAGTCCCCGTTATGTTTTAGCGCCGCGGATGTGTATCTATGAGTTCATCCCAGAGGAAATGTGGTATGAATATTAATTATTTTCATTTTTAAAATTCATTTTGGATGACGGACGTTCCCATTAACATTGAGATGTTTATTTTCATTTGGGTGAAGTTTTAGTCTTTAAAACACTCGGTAACTGTGGTGCGGTCTTTACCCGACATGGTTGAGAACTTATTCCTAAAAAATAACATGCATCTTGGTCTTAAAGACACCGGACACTATGGCAATTACTCAAAATAATTGTTAGCATTAAAAGTTACTTGGTAACGAGCAATGGGGAGCTGTTGGTGTAAAACACTGTGAGAAACGGCTCCATCTGAAGTAAACGTAGATTTGGAGAAAGGGGTATTTTGCTCACTCAAATAATAAAAGCTGAAACCTTTTAATTATTAGTCAGATGAAAGCACACAAGTTTGTAGTCTTGGCCCAAGACTATGGTGCTTGATTCTGGATAGTGTACTACGCGCGGTTGAATCGCCAAAGCGCGCCCGCCATGGTATGATTTAGTTAGCTGGACGGCTTGAAATCTAGACTACACTCTGAAGCCGTCCAGCTAACTAAATCATACCGTGGCGGGCGCGCTTTGGCGATTCAACCGCGCGTAGTACACTATCCAGAATCAAGCACCATAGTCTTGGGCCAAGACTAACAAGTTTGTAGAACAAGGGTGTTTTTCCTGTCATTATTCTCTTGCAACTTTCTTGACCAAATGAGTCCAAATTGTCATAGAGCTGTTATTTTATGCATAATATGTCGGGATACACCCAGTGAGAATACTGGTCTTTGACAATTACCAAAGCGATCCAGGGGTGGGTTTCACAAAGAGTTAGGACTAGTCTTATCTCGAGTTAGGACCAGTTACTCGTCCTAACTTAGGACTATCCATGCAATTTGTATATCTCCTAGGACTAGTCCTAAGTTAGGACTAGTCCTAACACTTTGTGAAATCGACCCCAGTGCCTATTAAGGACATTCACAGGATCTTACAAATCCACAGCCCTTTTTTTAGCTGATTTGTTTATGTGTTTTTCTTCTTCGTTTTCAAACAGCCTTGAAGACAATCCGAAGACGCTTCTGATTGACGAGATTGAGGCGGATAAGAACTATGAACTGGTGCTCACTACCACTACGGGACTATACCGCTATCGCTATGGTGACGTCATCCGTATTGAGGGTTTTCATGATAAGTGCCCGGTCTACCGAATGAAGTACAGGTACATGTCCATGTAAAGTTATTAAAACTAAAAGTGAGGGGGGAGACCACCAGGAATTGAACAAATGCAAGAAGTTGTTAGCTTTTTGGAGTGAGCAAATCTTTTTTTTTTTTTTTGGGGGGGGAGGGGGGTGGTTGTTTGAAGCCATTTTGTTCACGAACTAGTGTAATGAACTAAGGTGGCGCACTTTGTTGTCAATCCCGTGTATGCTGATTAAGAGAAAACAGAGCGTCGGCCTTTTTGTTTTTCGCTTTAATAGCGACAATAATGTCAACAAATTACAGTCGTTTTTAGACCTTTATGAGTAAACAATCAATGTGTGTATGTGTGTGTGTTTGCTAAGCGAAGATGAGTGGGAAAAACTGTAAGAATGTGCCGAGAATAATGATGCTTTCTGCTGACCCTGCAGGCCGGGTCGGTCACCGATCAATGTCTTGCACATTTTTACAATATTTTGATATTAGTTTGTCGTTCTACCTAAAGGATTGGAGAGCTGTTGAACGTATCAACCGAAAAGGTGAACAGCTATGTTGTGACTGCTGTAGTCACCGACACAGTCAAGGGATGGACTGGGTGTCAGCCGATTGACTGGACATGCGCAGAGTGCACCCTGTATGACCCTACAACAGCTGGTTAGTCAGGGGCTTTGTCAGAAACGGCTACGGCTAGGCCGCTCATTCTTCAACACAGCCGATCTAGCCGTTGCTGTATAGCCGAAGTCGCCGTTTCGGCCACGGCCTCATTCATGGTTTTGTTGTCTCGCTCTATTGGTGCGTTCGTTTATCTTCACTGGGTCTACCCGTTTATCTTCCCTGGGTCTACCCGTTTATCTTCCCTGGGTCTACCCGTTTATCTTCCCTGGGTCTACCCGTTTATCTTCCCTGGGTCTACCCGTTTATCTTCCCTGGGTCTACCCGTTTATCTTCCCTGGGTCTACCCGTTTATCTTCCTTGGGTCTACCCGTTTATCTTCCCTGGGTCTATCCCGCGGTGCTCCACTCGGGTGAGCCCCTGACGAGCTAAACGAACGATCACTCACCGTTCTCGTGCTGACGTCATGCACCTGGGGCCTCCAAGTGACCCACTCCATAAGCAGGGCACTGGGGCTGACCCGGTGAGCCCATGTAATGACGTCAAAGCTATTCGAACGCACCGGGGGAAGACCGGGGTCGACCCAGGGAAGCTAAAGGAACGCACCCTATGATAGCCTAATCATCTGACGTCACACTTCGAGGCTCGCTACATACGCCAGAGAGTGGCCTCTAACCTAGGTCAATGCCTGTCCATAATCACCTTTCACTACCTACATTCATAATTATGCAGACGACCGAAAGTGCAGCTGCCAAACGTTTCGACCCTATAAAGTCTTTCTCAAAGGCTACAATCCCTAATATATCCATATCACTATAAATTCATAACGCACTTCTGTATCTTTCGTTTACTGCAACAAACTCCCCAAGGAATCAAAAAAATTGATATTATAAGTTGCAGGTGTTTCCTACCAGAAAACAAAAGTTTATTGGAAGAACACTTAATATTTTTCGTTCAAGACGTTATTTTGTATATATTTTGTTTATATTGGAAACTAAAGTCTAGTGTTCATGACCTCCCATAGATCTGTACTACGTCCTGTTTGTTGAACTTGACGTTGAAGATGGAGATATGTCACTCACTGAAGAGCAACGACTACAGGTGCGAAATTAGTTTTTAATATTTTATGGGACTCTTGTGACGCTAGGTGGCAGCAGACTTACCAGGTAAGTTCATTGTTCCTTGAATTTGAGTGCGTGCTCGGAAGTATACAATGGAAATTTACTTGGTAAGTCTGCTGCCACCTAGCGTTCCAAAGTCTCTCTTCTTCCGTTTAACCTCTTTGTATGAGTTACATAAAGGTACCACTGTGCACTGGTTCTCCCATAAGCAAGATCATCAATTGTTAGAAGGAGGTGTCTTGGAACCTCGGAATCCAGAACAAGCTGTCAGAAAGACACTTGGGAACATGCTTCAAGTGTTATTAACTCCACTTGAACAGAAGGTTCAGATCTGGGTATTTAGTTCTGATATCTGTATTATGCACGAAGTATATGACTTAAACTATTGTCAGACCCTCAATACAACTTTTTTGGACCAGATCCCCTCTTAGATACGTTGAATAGTCCAGTCTAGGATATCAAGGACTTTGACTATCCAGAACGCTGCGCTTCTGATGAAACAGTGAAAATAGTGTAAAATGTGCCATGATCATGCGCTCACTGGCCTAATTAATGGTTTTATAACAACCGCTTTAATAATAACTTCGCTGTTCTCTTCCAATTTCTGGTTTTCTATTTTTGTCTTCTCCGTTCATTCCAGTTTGATGAAAATCTCCAGAAATGTCACGACCTTTACAAGGGGTACCGCGTAGCGCGTACGATCTCCCCAGCCAGAGTGCACGTGGTCCGGCCAGGTACCTTCAATGAGCTACGAGACTATACCGTGTCTCGCACCACGGCCTCCGTCAATCAATTCAAGACGCCTCGGAAGCTGAAGACAAAGGAACAGATGGAGTGGATGATGGAGAGGGTGACTGAAGTTGAGTAGGTAGCAGCAAAGCCAGCTTAAAGCATCTTAAAGACACCGGGCACTATTGGTAATTGTCAAAGACCAGTCTTCTCACTTCTTGTATCTCAACATAATAATATATGCATAAAATAACAAACCTGTGAAAATTTGAGCTCAAATGATCGTCGAAGTTGCGAGGTAATAGTGAAAGAAAAAACACCCTCTTGTCAGTTGTTTGCTTTCAGATGTTTGATTTCGAGACCTCAAAATCTAATTCTGAGGTCTAGAAATCAAATTCGTGGAAAATTACTTCTTTCTCGAAAACTACGTTACTTCAGAGGGAGCCGTTTTTCACAATGTTTTATACTATCAACAGCTCTCCATTACGCGTTACCAGGTAAGTTTTATGCTAACAATTATTTTGAGAAAATACCAATAGTGTCCAGTGCCTTGAAGGAAGTGTCTTTGTTTTTGTTAACAAATGCTCTGGATAAGTTTGATTTAGTCAAAAATGCAAATCGTTTATGACAACAGGTTTTTCGCAATCACATATGCATACATAACGGAGTTGGTGTTTTACTAAGTTTCATTGGCATTAATAATGTTGGGTAGTTTTACGTTTATACATTAAGCTTATAAATCCATATGAAAAAAAACAATAACACTTGGAAGTTACTTTGAGTATAATAGTACCCGGATGACACGACGTTTTGTTTTGCTTGTTTGTACCCGGATGACACGACGTTTGGTTTTGCTTGTTTGTACCCGGATGACACGACGTTTGGTTTTGCTTGTTGTACCCGGATGACACGACGTTTTGTTTTGCTTGTTTGTACCCGGATGACACGACGTTTGGTTTTGCTTGTTTGTACCCGGATGACACGACGTTTGGTTTTGCTTGTTTGTACCCGGATGACACGACGTTTTGTTTTGCTTGTTTGTACCCAGATGACACGACGTTTGGTTTTGCTTGTTTGTACCCGGATGACACGACGTTTGGTTTTGCTTGTTTGTACCCGGATGACACGACGTTTGGTTTTGCTTGTTTGTACCCGGATGACACGACGTTTGGTTTTGCTTGTTGTACCCGGATGGCACGACGTTTGGTTTTGCTTGTTTGTACCCGGATGACACGACGTTTGGTTTTGCTTGTTTGTACCCGGATGACACGACGTTTGGTTTTGCTTGTTTGTACCCGGATGACACGACGTTTTGTTTTGCTTGTTTGTACCCGGATGACACGACGTTTGGTTTTGCTTGTTTGTACCCGGATGACACGACGTTTGGTTTTGCTTGTTTGTACCCGGATGACACGACGTTTGGTTTTGCTTGTTGTACCCGGATGACACGACGTTTGGTTTTGCTTGTTTGCTCTCATTGGCGGAATGACATACGTTTGCTTTTACGTTTAGTTTAATTCACTTGGCGGAATTTTTACGTTAGTTTGTTTGGTTTTAAGTAAGTTTGTTAACGTGTAAGTAGTTTCATTGGCGGAATGCAATATGCTTATACGGATATTTAGATTACTTGGATTGGTGCGCTAAGGCCTAACATGCAGTTAACTCGAACACCAAGCAATATATAATAATTGCTTGATGCTTGCTTATATACTTGTGTCGTTTATTTTATTTTGCTATCATGACGTTTGCTGCTATATAATCTCAGTCTTATCGGCACGAATGAAGACTACGTTTATGCTGCTATTTGAGTTTAATATACTTACCTTCACTGATTTTGTATTAGCTATCAATTATTTTTACTTTAACATTGTGCATGCATTAATTTGCCTGTTTTTAAACAGGTGTAAAAAATACACAAAGTTTCATTATGAGTATGCCTAATTACCAAAAGTGTCCATCCGTCGATTTCACAAAACTCTTCCTAACTTAAGACTAATCTTATGACTTAGGACGAGTCCCAATCCTGCACTGTAGCATGCAGACCTTAAGATTAATCCTAAGTTAAGACGAGTTACTCGTCCTAACTCGAGATAAGACGAGTCCTAACTCTTTGTGAAATCCACCGATGTGCCTTCAATCACAGCACTCGAACAAGTCAAAGGGATCCACATTGGACTGTATCTTACGTTCTCAACGTGGCATTTTGTGATACCTTTATAGAATTAAGAGGCACATCTCGGTTTGAAAAAAGAAAAAAAACTTGTTATTCGTCTCCACGATACAATTGGATCAATTTTCATAATGGCACTCTGCGACAGGATGGCACTATTATTTTTCTTCGTACTATTATAATTACACACATATTATGCCATAATTGGTTAAACTTGAAGTTGGCTTAAGTCCGTAAAATTTAATAATAAGAGGCTTCTTTTTCTAAGTTTGTTAACAAACATTCATGAACGTCATTGATAAAAAAGAAATACAACTGGGGTAAGCAAAAACTTGCTTTTGACAAACATTTTAATTAAAATGTGTGTATACTTTGCTTTCGGTGGCAAAATATATTAACATTTTAAGTGATATGGGTAATTGGAATTTTTGTTGTTGGATAAGGTATGTTTTGCAGTGAAGGGCATTGGTTGGTTGGCAATATTTGAAGCTATGACGTCGCAAAAGAAGGATCTATTGATGTGGTCAAATAGCGCCCTCTCTGGACGGTGCGTATAGATGGAAGGGATGATTATAGTTTCGCTTAGTGAAAAAAAACACTTTTATTTTGCAATTAATGACGTTATTTCTGAAACAGTTGTTACTCCTTTTAGAGGGTGTGTGTGACTTTTGTAGGACAAAAAACACTATGTCCACAGATATACACTAAACTTACACAGTTTGAAGATAATGATAGTAGAAAGCTTCCCTGAAAATATTACGTGCTGAGGTGCTGTAGTATTTGGGAAATGAGTAAAGCAATGTCATGAAAATAATGTTCGTCTCATGAGACGAAAATTATTTCAAGCATTTACTAACGTATTTTCATGACATTGTTTTATACTCATTTCTCAACAACTACAGCACCTCAGTAAGTAATATTTGAAGGGAAGCTTTCCACTATCATTATTTTCAAACCTTGTAAGTTTAATGTAAATCTATGGACATTTTTAAAAAGTACCCACATCCCTTAACGATATTAAAATTGTCAATATTTAACCCTCTTTTTGAACATCAGTTACAAATAAAACCTACTGGTAATACAACTTTATTTTTTACGTAGTTCTCGTCTTTCATTCATCATAAACCGGCGCAAATGTTCCCTCGTCAACTGACGCTTGTCTCGAGACGACTCCCTGTTCCCAACCCTCTTCTTGTCCTCTTCAATCACCACCCTACTCGCCCCACCCTCCGACCAAGACAAGGTCACTCTCTTACGCCAGTGTTTGTTCGCAGTCTTCGGTTTGGGTTTTGAAGAGGATAAAGATGGAAGATGGACGGTAGATGTCTTCAGAGTTGGGGTTGAGTCACTGTTTGAAATACCCTGTGGTGGTTTTAAGTAGTCCGTAGTGTCTTGAGTGATCTTAATTTGAGGAAGTTTAAGGCGTGGATTCTTGAGCTCCGTCTTAGACTCGTCCTGTGCCGTCTGCTGGTGATTTTTCTCGGGTGTCGATGGAGGAGCGAGTGGTGGGTTCATTCCTTTAGATAGCACGGTGCCGAGGCTCGGCAGACGAATACTGCCCTCACTGCCTCTCTCCGTGGTACTAGTCTTTTTCCCTGTCGTTGCAAGGACCACATGGTGGTCCTTGACACTAGTCTTTATCCCATTCGTTGGAATGGCGACATGGTTGTCCGTGGCACTAGTCTTTTCCCCGTTTGTTGCAAGAGCTGCATGGTTATCCCCGTTTGCTAGTTGACTACTGCGTTCTCCATAGGATTTACCAAGACCCTGCGGGTGGTGCTTTTTCGATTGACTCTTGTTCGTCTTTGGTTGATCAGCTTTTTCTGGTGATTGGCTTTTCTGGCTAGGCACTGTGCCATATTCACCGTACCACGACATACCTATGCCCGGTGGCCCTCTATCGCTTCAAAAGAGACCAACTTCAAGATAATATGTAAACGTTTGGGATGAGTGGCGTGCAAATTATTCCTTGGAAAGTTGGTCTGTCCTCAAGGCTGTGTTTGGCAACTTGATTATGAACGGAGCCCTCGAGCTATCGTAAAGTCTGTCCAGACGATATTTTCATTTCATGTTGACTTAAAGTGGCACTCGATCAAATTCAAACTCTGTTTACTTTACCCCAAAACAAAGTGCATGCGTTGATGACGTCATGAGGTGATGACGACATGATCGGCAGGTCGAGTTGACGATATCGTGTCCGTTTGTAATGAGGTCTGTTTGAGGATCAATAGAAAACATGAAAGCGGTCAGTCTGATGAATGATATCAATAATAAGTGATTATTGTTGCAAAAGAAAACACGACTCTGGCACGTCCGACACTGTCTCAATCAAAGTGTGTGTGTTTTGGGTGAATTGGCCATTGGTTAAGGGACACATTACATTGGATCGGCGAGTTGGTCTATGAAAAGTGTTTGGAACCGTTGGCTTTGAAACGCATTTGATCAGGAACATGTTTTAAAAGTAGAACACAAATATCCACACAAATATGCCTTGAAATTGCACGGTTTGACTTTTACTCTACTAACTTACACGGTCGGCCATTTTGTGAAGTCAAACTTGACTCAACAACATTTTTACAGTCTTATACAGACAACATTCTAAAATCATAATTTTTGTGAACATTTTGCTCACTATTAAAATTTTCTAAATGCAAGTTCGTACAAAAGCCACTCTTGGTATAAGGGGCAACGTGAAGAAGATATTTAAGATGGTAATAACTGAGGGGAGCTGAAGGTAGGAACTGCTATTCCTCTGAATACAGTCTAGATTGTAGGATGGAGGAAAACATGCACCAGGCAAGGAATTTCAAAGAGATGCAGTACATGTAATAAAGCTGTTGGAATGGCTCCTTGTTATACCTGTCAGGAAATCAAGATTGTATGGGTGAGAAGAAGCAGAAAGCCTGGTTTCACGCTCAAGATCAAACATCCTCTAATAGGGGGAACTAGGGCAGACACATTGGTGGCACAGCACGTACTATATAGCAGCATCGTGAATTGAGCGTGCCTTTTTCTATCCGGGTTTGAATAACAACAAACAAGGAATAATAAGACAACTTAAGTGTCGACAAGTTACTCAAACGAAAATCAAACAGACAAACAAACACAAAATGGCAAATAAAATATGGAAATCCCTACCTTGAGTTGTCCGTGTTTTTAAATAGTTTTTTTTCTTCAGGATGAGGACGAATGCGATAATGTCGTTGGTATAGGCCTACTACTAGCGAAGCACTAGCTCATCTACTGACTTAGCACCTAGACATTGTTGTATATGTACTACTGGCGAATAACACCGATGAAGATAAGTCCTGAAGAAAAAACAGGTTGTAGGTACTATACTGTCGGAGCCCCTATTGCCAATGTTGAATATACTATGGCAAAACACATAGCCAATGTTTTAGGTGCTACTGGCAAAGCACCTATGCAATGTTCCAGGTGCTACTGGCGAAACATAACCAACGTTTTAGGTGCTACTGGCAAAGCACCTATGCAATGTTCCAGGTGCTACTGGCGAAACACATAACCAACGTTTCAGATGCTATAAGGCAAAGCACCAACCAGTATTAATTGGTGCTACTGGCGAAGCATCTAGCCAATGGTTCAGGTGCTAACTGACCAAGGCGCCTATCGCCACTGCTTAAGGTGGCGTAGCACCTAGCCAATGTCAGGTGCTAACGATTTAGATGAAAGGATCACAGATTCCAGTGATGAAACACCTAGCCAGTCTCGTAGGTTGGAGGTTTAAATCTCAGAGCTCGAGATCATTTGTGCTCGCAAAATAGCACCAAGTTATAAACACACCCTAAAACGAACCCTCAATCACGACATCTGATCAAACACCAAGTATGATAACTGGCTTGATCTAAAATATTTGACGTATTTTTTATCGGCTTAAGCCTTTCAAATCAACATATACATGACTAAGTAAATAACAAACATGTAGCTTATTCGAATCACACCAAGGTTGCGCTTGATAAGCCTAAAGTTGTACAACATTTTAAACAATACTTTGTAATCCCTTGCTAAATTTACTGCACCGATAAAAACATAATTCGCGGGTATAATTATATTTCGAGAGGCTGTTATCATCACTCCGGATTATTTGTTTCTTTTCAATCGACGATTATTGAAGTGACAGTGGCGTTTATTATTTTTTGCTGAGTGGTTTCTACTTCAAACCTCTTGGACTTCGTACCTCGTTCAATCGACAATCCCTTGTGTATCTTAACAACGAATGCAACGGTGGATTGTCGCAGTGTGACGCCACAATAAAGGTTTGGCCGCACTGTTTAAACATTTGAGGATACCAAGTGCCGTATTTATGATTGGGGTTAAAGGCACTGGGGTGGATTTCACAAAGAGTTATGACTAGTCTTATTTCGAGTTAGGACAAGTTACTCGTCCTAACTTAGGACTATCCATGCAATATGTATATCTCCTAGGACTGGTCCTAAGTTAGGACCAGTCCTAACTCTTTGTGAAATCGACCCCTGGACACTTTTGGTTATGGTCAAATACCAGTATTCTCACTTGGTATAGCCCAACGCATGAAATACCAAATCTGTAAAAGTTTGGACACATTGGTAATCGAAGTTGCAAGAGAATAGTGAAAGAAGAAAACACCCTTGTTGCACAAATTGTTGTGCTTTCAGATGCCTAAAAAGGGCTTTAGGACTGAATTATTCTAACATTTGAATGGGAAACTTACCCCTTCTTCAAAAAATACAAGGGAGCCGTTTCTCACAATGTTTTATCCCACCAGCAACTCTCCATTGCTCGCTACCAAGTAAGTTTTCTTGCTAACAATTATAGTAATAGTAATATTATCAATAATGTCCAGTGCCTTTAAGGTGTCCGCCATGTTCAAATACTGGAAGATTACAAACCGTATTATATGATTGGGGTTAAAGGTCATCGATTTTTAAGACTAAACAATCAATATAGCAGGGATTGGTTATTTAATTGATTTAGTGCTGATTGATATCAGAGCAAAATGCTCATATACGTCATCGAAAAAGTGTTTCCCAAATTAGGAAACTTTTACCTTCTTTGGTATGGAGGGCTTCATGCGGCTATCTTTATAATCCCAAGGCGGGTAGTTTAGCATGGTTTTAGGAACAAATAAGCAAAAGAGAGACGTAATTAATCATAAGCACACTAGACTTTAATTAAGGGTGGAGCTTCGAGTCTCTCTCAAGAAAATAACACCATCTAAAAGCATCCTATAGAGCACAAACAGAGCACGAATAGATTTAAGAGGGTCCATCCACAGCAAGATGCAAGTTAGGTAATATATAATATTTATATCTTCATCCAGAGAAAGGGCTATCCTGATCAAGGTATTTATGTATCCCCATTTGGGATAAGAGTGTACGAATCGGGATACAATAAACTCCGATCGGGCCAGTTTAACCTATGAAAATTTGCAACCCCTCTCCCCTGGAAAACATGCCAGCAATGCTTCAAGGAGAGTACAATATTCTTCATCATGAAAAGCGGGTAGATACCCTGATTAAGGTAGTTAAATGTATCCTCATTGGGAGAAGAGGATTCTAATCAGGGTATACTATACTCCAATTTGATGTGGCCGTTGCTCAATATTGAACTCTACGTCGAGTCAATTAGAGTTAAAGGTAACGTCATAGAGTGGTTTGTGTCAAAGTAATGCTGATGTAGTGGCACAATTATACAGAAATTGCAGGAAAAATATTGAGCGCTTTGATACGCCCCTATAAGAGCCTGGTATTATTATTTATTTAAAGACAGTGGACACTATTGGTAATTGCTAAAAACCAGTCTTCTCACTTGGTGTATCTCAACCAGTGCACAAAATAACAAACCTGTGAAAATTTGAACTCATGGTCGTCGAAGTTGCGAAATAATAGGGACTTTTCGTTTTCGACGACGGATGGTTCTGCGACGGTAAAGATGACATTTGGCGTCATCTGCGCATGCGTCGGCTTTGAGGACGGTCGTCCCTCAATTTCTACGACAGTACTTGGGATGAATCTTCGTTGTGCTGAAAACGACAACGTTTAGCTGAACAACCGTCGCAGAACCATCCGTCGTCGAAAACGAAAAGTCCCTAATAATAAAAGATAAAACACCCTTTCATACGAAGTTGTGTGCTTTCAGATGCTTTCAAATTCTAAATCTGAGGTCTCGAAATCAAATTCGTGGAAAATTACTTCTTTCTCGAAAACTACATCACTTCAGAGGGAGCCGTTTCTCACAAGATTATATACTACCATCTCTCCCTATTACTCGTTACCAAAAAAGGTTTTATGCCAAATAGTTATTTTGGGAAATACCAATAGTGTCCACTGCCTTTAATTGATTGGAAAAGGGGGGCGGGGATCTGTCAGTGTCACGGTACACAAAGATGCCGAATCCATCCAGGTTTAGCGAGGTGACAGCGGGTATTAAAAACAACCAACATCTCTGGCCTCAGCATTCGCGAACAGACACCAACCCCCAGAAATCTGAGAAATGATTCACGCTCGAATAACTGTTTTCTCAAATTCAAAGCTTATGGGTGAACAATTATCCAAACCATATTACTTTGAAGGGAATCCTTTTTCGCAAACGGTTTATTCTCTCAAAAGTTTTTATGGCCGTCAGCTTATGGAGTATTTACCTATCTAGTCACCTTACCTTTAACAGTGCAAATATAGTATGAAGCCCAATATTGAATTTGGGTGAAGTCAATTAGTTGAACTAACCGCAGTTTGAAATGTGAAACCTTGATGCAAACTCAAATTTATATTAAAAGTATTTGACTTGTTTCAAATTGATGATAAATTCAGTAAAACAAATTGCCGGTTTGAATATAAAGAAGACGTATATACGTTTGGTAATTAGAACCCACTAAATTGCTAGAGTGTTGCTAGAGTGTCTGTGTACACAGACACTCTAGCAATTCTTTTGTCTGCACATTAGAATTGCCGTGATCAAAATTTTTCCCGATGTTCTTTTTAAGGATTCCCTTTTAATAATCGATTGAAAAAACATTTCCCCACTGAAAAGAACTTGACGACAGTGGCAATTCTGATGTGCAGAAATTTGATTTTTACATGAGTGTCGATGAGTTGCGTGCATAAATGCATCTCATCAATTTCCACGTCATAATGTACGGTTTTTTCCCCCAGAGATTCTTTCCTGCAACAATGTACTTCTCCCGCCAAAGTATAAAAAAAAATCAGGAAATAACCTGTATGGAATGAATTATTGTTTGAAGCTTAACATGGTGTGGATAAATAGGAAGAAACTACAAATAATAGTAAACCTTGCAGGTACAACCGTGTGTAAATCTCTTTTATGAGAGTGTTAGTTCTGAAAAGAGCCGTATGGAACTATTCTAGACTTTTATGTTAGTATGTCTCTGATTTTAGTTAGTCAATCGAAAAATAATCAAATAAATAAATGAACATTTATTTCATTACATCGTCGTAGATCAATGTTTATTTTGCACGTTAAACCTGACATGATATAACATAACACTAACATTAAAATATTAAACAAGTATGACTTATGACAATATAACATATGAGGCCTAGGTCAAAGGTGAAGCTAGGTGTACCCAAACATTGGTTGAACAAAGAAATGATTATTAAAGCGGGACTTGAACCTCTGACCTCTGGATTAACGTGCCAGTGTATCATACCAACTTTAGCTATAGCTCGCCCTGTGGCCTTTCTATTTCTGTCAACATCTTTGTTCGAGGTGCCAGTCATAAGCCATTCAACCAACCTGTAACTGGCGTATAGCCAGGGATCACACCCAAGTTTATGGTACTAATGAAAATGCTTAATGGCGCATAACACGTTTCAGTATGCACATATTATTAACCAAAACAGTGCCCGGTTGCGTCATTTTGTATTTCATTTTAACTTGGGCCTAAATTCGGTCACCGGTGACGGATATAATCACTAGGGGGAAAAAATGGCCGCATGTTTCCAAAACCTCGAAGGGCGTAAAAAAAATGGTATAAATGTAGCCATATAAAGCTTTAAAGTGGTGTATAATGTTAACCGTTTTATGAGAAGTAAATCAATCGTTTTATAATAAACAACTTGGGTGTTTGATGCAAAATTTCAGATAAAGGGTCGAGTTTAGAGGTTTTAAGGCGACGCTAACGCGGATAGTCCGCCATTTTGAGAGTAAAATTATTTCACTGAAAAATGGTGGGGGCAGACAGTGAGCTGGCTGTGCGTAAGTACAAGGCGTCAAATGGGCCTGTCCTTCCCCGAAATAACGCCTTATTAGAACATTTTCCTCACAAGATAGTTTCTGTATAAATAATTTCAAAATATAGGTCTACTTTTTCAAAAGCAAGTTCAGTATTTTCACCGTTTAGGTTTAATGGAACTCATATGACGTCATCCATATTCTGTTCACCTTCTTCCCCGATCAGCTGCCATCTTCTGACGGCCTCGATCTCAGAGAAGTCTCCATCTTGGGTCGACGATGGATGCAAGTGTTGACTGATGAGACTGGTATCCGCCTCCTCCTTGTTCTCATTGCTTAAACTTATACTGTTCCGCTTCAACTGTCGTAGATGTTTTCGTTGGTACTCTTTTCTTTTAAGACGTTTTCGGTCTTCAGCTGGGATGGCCGGAAGTGACGTATTCTCAGCTGGAGTTGGGGTCACGGAGGGGTCACTGTTTTTAAGGAGGATCTGTTCGTTTGAAAGATCATTGTGTTCATCGATGAATCCAGTGTCGAGATTAGGTAAACTACACTGACTGCAAGTCATCACTTCCCCGGTCTTCAGCTCCTCGGTGATGCTCACTGGACTCGTCGTGGGGGGAATGTAACAATCAGACGGTACAACTTGGTCCGGAGAAGCCTGGTGATACCCGTGGGCGTTGCGAGCCTTGGCCCTGGTAGAGGCATCCGGGTCGGAACTGGTAGAGGGATAGTTACGTGAAGTGGATCTGGAGTTTTTAACTTTGGTTGTGTTAACGGTTACCGAGGGAAGAGATGTCACCATGGTGATATGAGTTGGGTCAAGAGGCGGTAGTTTAATTGACATGGACGTTGTGTCTTGGTACCCTCTGGGCTCATCACGTGATGTCTTTGTCATGTGACTTCTTCGTAGACTTACCCCAGTCATATCATCACTCGATACAAGTGTATTGCTAGATTGTTGATAATCCACAAGCGGTACATCAGAACACTGTTTGTTGTCGTGATGACTTTCTGTTGCTAAGGTAACGGTCGACGGAGGCATCTTGGGCGTGGTCTTCTTACGTCTGGCATCCCGCCTCTTTTCAGCCTCCGCCCTGACAACCAACTCCTCAAAGCAGAAAGTCGGGTACTGAGGAGAGGGCGTCTTCCTCTTCCTCCTCCTCCTCCTTGGTTGGATGACGTCATAGCACCTTCCTCTCCCATCGTCTGATATAGAGTGTCCTTGCTGGGGATTTAACGAGGGTAGTCTAGTGGGCAGCGATTTGGTCGTCAAAGGGTGCGATTTAGTGGGTTGGTTCCTCGGTAGGTTCTCCCCAACCAGCGGCCGTACCGTGTGCTTCCCGGCTAGAACAAAATCCCTGACACGGTTGGAGGCTTGGTCGAGGTACCTCTGCTCCTCCGAGATGAGTCGATGCCGTAGATCCTGCACTCTCTCCCGGCACCTTAATTGGTTGTTGAAGGCCAGCAGGTACCTCGCGTACCATGACGGGTACATGTTCAGACTGTGTTGTTGTTGGGCGGACATGATGTTGTACGTTGCCGCTACCTGATGTTGTTCTACACCTCGCAATGCCATTCTTGTTCATATTATACACTAGGAGTTCTCACGTTTCAAGTGCTATTAAAACCGGGGTGTTGACGACAATCGGTGCCTTTTGTTCGCTCCACACGGTGTGTAATGTTTAACATTGTCTTAATGGGGTCGTGTTGCTTGAAGTGGTAAACGTACGCTGTGTTGAGGGCTGCCATGGTTATACCGCGTACATACCCGAATACCACTTTATTTTGGCATGGGGTCAAATCGTAGACGTTACCACCAGTCGTTAGAAGATTATCACCACAACACTGAGTGCGTAACACAGGTTAAAGAACTCTCGAAAAGAGAGGGTTCGCCCCGGTGTTCTTGTTGATCGGCTGCATATTGCGGCACAGCCCCCTTTTTAAAACCATTTGGTGCTATATGTAAAATGTACGTCTCATATATTTCAACCACACGCCTTGCGGAAAATACTGAACGTTAAAGCGCCTTGATGAGTGCTATAAGAAGCCACTATTATGATTATTATCTCACCAAAGTTACACATTGAATAAAATTCAACGGCTGGTAGTTGAGACTATACTTCGATATTCAAATTGTACGAGTACGAGCAAGCATGATTTGGGGCATGTCGGGTCCAAAGTTCGCTGTAAGTCGCATGTAACATAAACCATTCCAGAGAAAGGTTATCAGTTAATGAAACAATGTGTGTTCATTGTCCCTATTAGATACAGTGTCATGCGATTCTTTATAGTTGCCGGGGGGATGTATAATGGTGAATTATTTACACAGTTTCATCGGAGCTGTGGGCATGATCCAGTTTCAACCTCGTTCACCAAAAACGCAGCTACGGGAAGAGAACTTTATCTGCGACACCTTTCAGAAATTTATGTATTAATTTGAAAGTATTATAGAAGTCATGAAAAGTAAAGCTGACAACAAAATGTTCGTGTTTTGTGCGATCAACCATACATCAAATAACAAACCTGTGAAAATTTGGGCTTAATCCTTTTTTATAAGTCGGGAGAAAATAGAAGAAAAGTTTTAATGTAGGTTTTCAGATACAGTTTTGTTTTAATATGACTTCATAAGAAAAATGGTTCTAGTGTAAACTTCAAAATCAATACCCATTTTAGACAAAAAGAAATATTTTTTTTTATCAAAACCACAATATCAGTACCATATAATTAAAAAACGCTTAATATTTTATTCAAGTTCCAGCCAAGTTTTTGAGAAAAAAAGTAAAAATCACAGAGCAATGTTTTCATCAGAGAGTCGCGCAAAAAAAACCAAAAAAACGTTAGGCCTGTAAATGCTATTCATTATTTTCGTGACATGGTTTTACTCATTTCTCAAAAACTACAGTGCCTCAGCAAGTAATATTTTAAGAGAAGCTTTCTACCATCATATTCTTCAAAAAATTGATTGAAAATCTGCTGACACTGTGTTTTGTGTCGAACAAAAACTACCCAGCTTATTTGAGTAGCATTTTATCTATCATCCCAAAATATATTGAACCTTAAGCTATACAGATAATACTATATATTTGCTGCATTGTAAAGTAGCACTTTCCCTTTTTGTTACTATGGTGACGCAGTTGTTGAAACTCCATTATCATCAGATGATCAACAAAGTAATTAACTCGGCAGTGAGGTAGCCTGGGGCGCGGTACAATTGCGCAAACAGATTATAAACATCACATATTGAGAGTTGTTTGCGTCATTGCACGTTTATCCAACGAAATCATTGTATTCAATGACATCATTGAGCAAGATCAGTAGTAGTTTCGCTTGGGGGGGGGGGGAAGTATGTCCGAGTATGCCGAAATGATTCGTCAGAACTTGTGCCCAAAGCTCGTTCCCAAAGTTGGGGGTCGCCTCTTATGCCATTATGGCCCCTCACCACCGTGACCCTGGTTCGATTATAGGGTCATTTTGTGATAAGAGTTTTCCGTTGTTTTTCTTCTACACCATGAGTTTTGTTTCTCCGTGCTGTTCGGTTTGCTTCCATCCAGGAACAAACATTCAAAGCTCAGGGCCCAATTTCATAGCGCTGCTTAGCGGCCGATTTTGTGCTTACTGTGCGATTTCTATTTCATAGCACTGCTAACCGTAAGCACACAAAAAGGCATGCTAACCTTCCGGTGCTTACCGCACGAAAATAAATGACGTCACAATGCAAATCCGCGGTAAACACGCAATATGGCCGCCCATTTTTTCTGCTAACCTGTGAAATACGCTAAGGCTTAAGCATATTTTTTTGCTACAGTAAGCACGCAAATTTGCTTACCGTTAAGCAGCGCTATGAAATTGGGCCCTGGTTGTGCTTCGTGGTCAAGCACGGGTCGCTGTTGCTAAGGCCCAATTTCATAAAGCCTGTAAGCACAAAAACTCGCTAGACAGAGAATAGCATTGCTTAGCAAAAAACCAGGTTACCAGTTAATATTACTTTAAGTTTACATTATTGTGACTGATACTCACTCATTTTTTGCTTAGCAAAGACATTTTTCAAGCAGAATGTTCTGCTTAACAGCTTTATGAAAGCCATAGCTGCCAAGACCTGTGCATATCTACGGCTCGAACACGTCGTAGCCGCTTCTATTGTAATATGCAGCTTAACAGCTTCACAGAGGCTGATAAGCCCCCTAAATTAATTATATGCCATCTCATGGCAAACATTAAGAACTGAAGGACGGCCGTATACTGGCCTAATTACGTAGTGAATCTCGCCATGTCACGCCTGATCTCGGCGATTCATAATATTAACACTAACAGTGACAGTTATAAACAGTAGCCAACATTAATAATAAGTCGGAAGGGCAAAACTTTTTTTGAAGTGCTGCGAGTTTTGTATTACTGAATACTAATAGTTTAAATAAAACATGAGCTAAAGCAAGGTGGTTATGCAATACTACTGTACGTACTTGTACATAAACTTACCTAATTTTAAATAATAAAGATCATGTGTTAACAGTCTAAACATGGATGCGATATTTTGAGGAGGAGGCCTCGATCTTGGTTGTTCATAACGCGGGTCCGCGGCGATCACACGATGCACATTATTTTTGCGATTTTATTACGCAGTTGCGTTTTTGTTCCCAACAACCATCGTTTAGAAAACAAGTTGTTATTTTATGATTTTGTGTTTTTGTGTCACATCATTTTTTTTTTTTTTTACATTTTCGGTAAGATTGTTCAGACACACAAGACTAACAAATTTCGAAGGTTCCTTCCACACATTGTATTTCAGTGTTTGAAAAGTTCACTAAATGTCAATTTCAGTTAACCAATTACCGCCCTCGAACGAATTATTATAACAACACCATTCACACCGGGAGCGGGAAATACAGTACAAAGACTCTGCTAGCAACAACAATCAAAACGTGACTGTAAAACGTACAGGCCAGGTAAAAGAAAATACATGTTTATGGCTCCTACCTGTTTCCTTTTGGGGCCGCAGGGATTTTTATTTTTTTTTATTTTTCCGTAATTCAAAATAGGATTTAAAAATACATAGGGCCAAATGTCAAATGACCAGAAAATGATAAACTTGCAAGTAAGAACATGTGCCGGGTATTTTATGTGAAACAAATGGTTTAGTTACACATTTTAGACTTATTCTTGTGAAAATGAGGTGCCATACAGCAGGCTTTTAAGACTGACAAAACAATTTAATAAAACCCCAGTAAATATGTTCAATGTCTTGTCTATATACATGTTCCTTTCATTATTGTGTGTTTAACCGTGGAAAACCCATTCGTAGTTTGAAGTTCTAAAAAGATTGGCGGACATCTTGAATAAGAAAAAAAAGTCGCTCCCGCGCGCTGTCTTTTTTTCAGCTCGGCCTTAGCTGTGTAGTCGATACAAACTCACGAACAGATGCATAAATAACAATTTTAGCAAAAATGATTCATGTCTACTGGCAATTATCATAACTTTATTCATCAATCATAAACAGGGAAAAATAGTTTATGAAATTTCAATTCACTATAGTTGTTTTAATACCTTTTGTTTTGGACATGATATGAATCGCTACTCACAGTGAATGAATATGTGTGTATTATAACTTACAGAGAACAGCTTTAAAGGGAGTGGGCACTATTGGTAATTGCTCAAAATAATTAATAGCATAAAACCTCACTTGGTAACGAGTAATGGGGAGAGGTAGTATAAAACATTGTGAAAAACGGCTCCTTCTGTAGTGACGTAGTTTCCGAAAAAGAAGTATTTTTCCGCGAATTTGATTTCGAGACCTCTTTAGAATTTAAGGTCTCGAAATCAAGCATCTGAAAAGCAATCAACTTCGTGTGACAAGGGTGTTTTTTCTTTCATTCTTATCTCGCAACTTCGACGACCGATTGAGCTCAAATTTTCCCAGGTTTGTTATTTTATGCACATGTTGAGATACAGCAAGTGAGAAGACTGGTCTTTGACAATTACCAATAGTGTCCAGTGTCTTTAAGCGTTACGTTTTACGAGAAAAAAAAAGTGAAAAGCACAGAGCAATGTTGTAAGGAGAGTTGCGCAAGTACTTGTATTACGTTATGCTAAAATAATTTTCGTCTCCTGAGGGGAAATGATTAATTAAGTATGTACACCGGATTAACGCGACTTCTCTGAATGCATTGCTCTTTAGTGTTCACCCCTTTTCTCCCTGAAACTTAGGCCTAATCACATACATCTTCATTTGAGTAGGGATTCATATGATGGCAAAAAACTCGACCTTCAAAAGGTATCAAAAGAGTGATTACCAGACGTATATCTTCCTTTTAAAGACATGCTGTGTTTGATTTTGTAATAGCTTCTGACACGACACAATGACAAGACGATTTGTGCAAGTAGGAGGTGGCGCTATAAATACACAACCTTGATCCCAAGGATGCACTCCGTGGTTGGACAAGATGCACCCACCTGCCACATCCGGGGCAGGAGCTTCTTATAGCGGGGCTAAATATGGTGCTGCATCTCTCATTTCAATCAAAACTCGGACATTTATTTCTTTAAAGGCAATGAACACTACTAGTAACTACTCAAAATCATTTTTTTTTTGCATAAAAACTTACTTGGTAACGAGCAATGGAGAGCTGCTGATAGTATAAAACATTGTGAGAAACGGCTTCCTCTGAAGTAACCATATATTTTTTGTATAAAGAGGTGTTTTCTCACTCAAATATTGAAAGACTTCAGCTGAAGCCTCTTGTATAATTTGCAAGGGATCTGAAAGCACACAAATTTGGTTGTTTTTCCTTTCATTATTCTCTTGCAACTTCGATGACAATTTGGTAAAAATTTTCACATAGTGGTATGCATAATGTTGGGAAACACCAAGTAAGAATACTGGTCTTTGGCAATTATTAAAGGTGTTCAGTGCCTTTAAACAGCAGACTCTGTACGATCGTGTGTGCGGTTGTATGAACAACCTCCATTTACGCGTGACTTGCGCATAGAGAAACGACCAACATAACACAGTCAGACACAGAAGATGTGAGGACGAACTACGTGTGATATATCATAGAGAATTGAAGGAGATATCATGGTTTCCACAAACAGCAATCTGCTAATGAGCGTGGGTCATGTCTACTTGTAGCCCTTGCTCTTCGTTGTAGGTGAGTGTTATTTGATATTTAATTAATTATTTAGGTGGTGTTTTGGGATGTTACTTTGATTTCATCGTTTGAATCTCTTCTCTCCAAAGTATGGATTTCTGAGAGATGTTGCTCGTTTCACAAAGACCTGTTGTTATGAGTAGGCTACCTCTCATTAAGAAACATCCAGACTTATGTATAATATGGATTATTTTTACGAAGAGTTTTGTAAAATTTTTACTTTTTACTCTATTGCCCTTTATTTTGTTATTGTTTATAGCTTTACATGTACTTATACTTATAGCACTGTTAAGTGAACCTTTCAGCTACTGCTGCTGGTCATTTTGTGTTTAAACATATCAATAAGAAATATAAAAATAAATTATACATATTATTTTATCGGTTTGAAAAAGCAGCTTAAATTACACGACTGGTCTGTATAAACCATTCTACTAAAAGCAAAACTGCTCTATTGTGTTTTATCATGGAGGTAGTTTTATGCGCAGCAGTTTTGTTTTGTTATGCAACAATTTTTTAAAATTCAACCAGATGTTGTGTTAAGGATTCTACAAATTGTATGCATAATTTACTCAAAATATGGCCATGTGAACAAACATTGAGAAGACCGTGCTTGAAAACGCGATCGGTGAAAAATTCAGAGTGAATTAAAAAATAGTTATCGGTGCTAAATCCAGCCGTTAAATTCGTTAAAAAATCGCATGTTTACAGTATTAACAATGTTTTTTTCCCACAATTTTCTACTGACTTACACAACAGAATAAGCCAACATTAAATGTCTGCAAATTTTGCAGACATACTACAGGTTTGTTATTCAATTTGCTGCTTAAAGGCACTGGACACTTTGGTAATTGTCAAAGATAAGAACCCTCAGTTGGTTATCCCAACATATGCATAAATAAACAAACCTGTGAAAATTTGAACTCGATTGGTCATTAAAGTTGCAAAAAACAACCTTGCTGTACAAAATAGTGTGCTTTCAGACAGGATTAAAAGGCTTATGACCAGAAGTCTTTTATTATTTTAGTGAGACGTTACCTCTTTCTCAAAAAACTATACGTTACTTCAGAGGGAGCCGTTTCTCAAAATGTTTCAATCAACAGCTCTCCGTTGCTCATTACCAAGTAAGGTTTTATGCTATTATATATTTGGAGTAATATTATACAAACATGTACAGTGCCTGTAACAATGTCTGGTTGATCACCTAACCAGCCCTGCTCTACCATCTCTGTAAACATAATTTATTTGATATTTTGAATATTACAAGCATATTACAAAAATCAGAGTGGTTTGTTGTTATGACAGAGGAATACTGCCCGCAGACGTAAATTGTTATTATTTTGATTATGAAGATTGATTGGTCGATTGATTGATTGATTGATTCGGCTCAATCTTGCTCTTTTCATTCGATGCTTTTAACTGCTCGTCTTTAGAGATCCTGGATTACATTAGAGCGTACAACCACTATCCATCATGATCAGGATACGACAATGGAGTACGTGCGGGCAGAGACTGCTAGCCAAAGCCAATGGCTTAATTAACGGCTATGGATACAGCTCGGTGTCATTGAGCTCACAATTACCATGGCGTAACACCAACCATCGATCAACGCAACGTGCTTTAGCTGATAGATGTTAAATTTGCACCGGGGATAAAGAATATTAATTTTGGTTTTACCCTTACACCGATGTGTATACTCAGTACTTTCCTGAGTCATGTGAAAACAAAAAACCACACGGATATAACTCGGGTGGGATTCGAACCCACATCTGGGAATCAGCACAAAATGTTTATCGGATGGAGTTTTCTCTAAGTGTGTGCCAGTTCAAGGTAGAGTTTTTTTGTCAACGTAGTGCTGATTTATTTGCAACAAACAAAGTTTCAGCGAGAAAACAACAGGGTTATGCACACGAAGGACATTCATCTGCGCTTTGTGACAGCTGGAGTCGACCGCATCTGTGACCGCCTTTATAAATCTGAGAAAGGTCTCAGATTCAAATGTTTTGGGGTGAAACGTAAACAAAAACACTATTCTTTCGAAAGGATTTATTTCTTCTTCAAAATAGTTTACATTATAACACCCCTTGCAAGTATTCTGCCTGCTCATTAGTTTAGAGCGCGTCACATGACATGTCTTAGTTTTGCTAGACGACGGCCGTGTGATAGTGCGTCGGTTTGCCATGCGCTAGTCCGAAGACTAGCACACGGCGCCGTGCACTAGTCCGACAGACTAGCACACGGCGTGCAGTACCCAGACGTCCGTTGCGTGTACGAGGATGATAAATTAATAGTCTGTAACCATTTCGGATTGCACGACACTACATGCAACACAGTAAGTAAAAGTGTTTGCAATCTGTATTCGCGTCGTCCGTGGATTGTAGCATTCAGGTCTGTAACTTAATAATAAAAGTACAGTATTTAGAAATGTTTGGGGTGTTATAAAACAAATATTGACTGCTTTTACTCGTGCAATGGTTAAAAACTATGACTCCCTCGGTGATCCCCGGAGCGTTCTATTTTCCCTCGGCTTCGCCTCGGGAAAATAGAACGCTCCGGGGATCACCTCGGGATTCATAGTTTTAACCATAGCACTCGAAGCAGTCAATATTTGTATACTATCAACAGCTGCAGTGCTATTACCACTAGTTTTTATGGGCATTCGTTTTTGGAATACTTGCCAATGTAAGAAGCTACTTTTAAAGACCATGTGTGTTTTCTTATAGTACATTCTTCAATATGCACAGAGCCTCGTTCATAACTTGGGGTCCTCAAAAAAGTCTACAAATTACAGATTTTAGGGTAAATATTTTTGTAACTCGTGGTCTAGTGGTCAGACTCAAGGACTTGCAATCACAAGCTTGTGGGTTCGAATCCTACCAAGCTAACTGTGGTCCAGTGGTTAGACTGCAGTGACTTGCAATCACAAGGTTGTGTGTTCGAATCCTAACAAACCACGTGCTGATTGATACAAACAGCCGAATGTTATTTAACCATCCAATTAGTTGCCATCTGTGGAAAGCCAGTATCAATGACGATTTTGCTGACATGACATTTGCAGAGTCTGATAGATTATGAACAATCTAGCCGGATATTGGATTCTGCACTCATGTTGCCCTTGTAAAAAGCGCGGGCTAAATCATTAAGCGAACATCAGATGTAGCCGCAATTTGAGCCGACTCGTGTATAACGTTTCAATAAGCTCAGACACTTTCCCAGATGCTATCGGCTTCGGTGACTTGACTTTCATCTTCTTCTTCGAGTGGTGTCAGTTCAATGGTGACGACAGAATGGTCTCCAGATCTCCCAGTCCCTCTTGCATTTGGATATTTCTCCCGGGCTCGATTTCACAAAGCCTTTATATTTACTGTATATAAGATGAGTTGTCATTAGTATTACCATAGTGATTTGTACATCAGACTTTTAAGCATTGCAGTTCCGATCAATCTGTGGGCTCTTTGTAAAATCAGCCACTGCTGCCACAAGCTTAATATAGTGTCCCTTCTTGTAGTATGTCTAGGTTGGGTGACTTTTCTTTGGTTAATCTTGACTCATCTTTGACTTGGTTTGGTTATGGGCTCGAAGGCCTCTAGGTACCGGGCAACCTTGGTAGTCTAGTTGGTAAGACACATACTCTAGAATTACAAGGGTCGTGGGTTCGAATCCCACCCGAGTAACATGCCTGTGATATTGTTTTCACAAGACTCGGGAAAGTACTGAGTATACAGTGCTAACACACATCGGTTTATGGGTAGAAACCAAAATTAATAAGGCTCGAACGTGTTGGACAATTTCATTTTATCATCTCATAACTCTGACTGTGAAACTATAGGATTCTAAACTTATTATAGATAAGAACCCCACGGAGAGAAGACAAAAAGGAAGTTTCAGTTAGGATGTGGGAGGAAAACCCTACAGAACTATTCCAGGGAAAACCCACGCCTTCAGGTACGTAGGGACTGACAACCCACATAGTGCCCCCACCCTAGCGGGATTCGAACCGGGCCCGAGTGGATGGCAAGGAGAAAGATACCACTTCTTCTATTTCGAGTGGTGTCCTCGGTCAATGATGTTACGGCTGAGGTTTCTCCAGGTCTTCCTGTCCCACATGCATGTGGACACTACCCCAGCTGTCACAAATCCAGTGTCCTTTTTCAGCAGATCGACATAGGTCAGATGGCCTCGACCTCTTTGGGCTTGACCTTGCTTGGGCTCCCAGAGCACAAGCTTGCTGGCTGGAAGCTCAGGGTGGCGTTAGCAGTGCCCTGCAAACCCCACTCTTCTAGCGCAGATTTCCTCCCACTTCTAAATTTCTTCATTGTCTTCTCATCTTGTCTAGAATTATCATAGATGTAGTTGTAGATCACTTAAATCTGATATTTTATATCAGTCGGCAAAACATCCCATATGAGAGGAAATTTAACTTTAACCACGCAACCTTATCGGTTTGTGGGGTACTGCTTGTTATTTCTTAACAATTACCTTTTGGGGTCGATTGCTCCATTATATAAAAGACTCAACAAGGGCACTACAATATGCGCACACAATATTGCTCCCTTGTAGTGGCAACTAGTTCAGCACCCCAGGATTATGAAAAATGGCTAAAAAATATTCATGCGATGGCCTGAATCGCTGTATAATCCTGTTTCTTCGACTCGACCAAATTACACCCCCACAATCAGTGTGTTGGCTCTGCGTCCTAGCCTGGAATCACTTTAGTTTCATTGCGTCTATTGAGCACTAGCATTGAAACACCCTCATTACCCAGGCTAGACAATCACATCCCTTTTTCGAAAGCAAATATTACTTTATCATTGCAATAAATTAGTCAGTTGTGTTTTGCATGTGGCAAAGAGTGTTTGCATAATTGTGTTTGTTGTGATATATCCATCTCTTTTAATTGGTGATCACCTTAGCAACGGGTGCACGCTGTGGATCTTTTCCCCACTTTGGTGGAATAATGAGGCATCTCAGTCTATTATTAGCTCTTTAAGCCCTTCACAACCCCCCTCAAGAGTATTCCCATATTTATAGTCCCATGGAGAATCTAGCTATAAATAAACACAACAAATTTCTGATCGTTTATGCACTCAGTGTTATACTTTGTTTGATCAGGTAGGCTGTCATTGTTTGTTTGTGTTTTTTTGTTGGTTGCTTAAACTTGCTCGTGTTTTGAATAATAACACTCTAATCATTCCCGGGCAGAATTGACTCGGAACTGACCAATTTGTGGGTTAAATTGACCCACAAATTGCTTAACAGAGATTCTGCGTCAATATGGCTTATTTCTGGGTAATTTTGACATTAATTCCAGGTCGTACTGAGTCAGGCCCCACGGGGCACGGGATAAGGAGTCGTGTTGAATTGAAGAACTTTTTCTAAAACATTGTGAAATATTGTTTCCTCAATATTCTGTCCTATCTTGCAGCAGCTTCTTGAAGCAGTTCAAAACCTTTAAGAACTCTTTATAGCTTGATGTAAGAACCATGGGCTATGGATCAAGCAGGACTCGAACCCACACTTTATGCTGATCAGAAACACCAGGACTTGAGTCCGGTTTCGAACAACTCCAGTCAAAACTCTTTCATGTAGTATTTTAGAGGAAAACAACCAAGAACCAGGAACGCTTTCTAACATTTTGTGGTATATTTTCTCCTTTTTCGATAGTCTTTTGCAGCTTCTTGAGGCAGTTCACAACCTTCAAGAACTCTGTCTAGCTTGATGTAAGAGCCATGGGTTGCGGATCCAGCAGAGTCGATAACTCCAGGTTCTGCCAGACGTACGGGGAACCGAGTGAATTCGACACGTGCTCTTCGGTATTGTCGACGGCACGGGACAATAGAGGTGAACCAGACGGCAGGGAAGTCGTCAACTCGCCCGGTCAGTTGTTACTTTCAATTAGTTCGGTCCAGTGGCGTGACCAGTCATTTTAATTTGGGGGAGTGGGCAAAGACATCAAATGGAGAGGGGGTTTTAAATAAAACCAAGTTCATCTTAAAACATTTTTTTCCCAATCTTATTAGTAATTGGGGTGAGGGTATGGGCAAGGGTTGTTGGCGGGGGGGGGGGGGGGGAGGGGGCTCCATACCCCCTCTGGTTATGCCACTGGCTCCTTCAAATGTAACAATTTATTTAACCCATCTCTGCCATCACAGGTACCCATTTACCACTGGATCAAGAGAACCATTTAAAGACAAGTGTATCGCTCAAGAACACAAGTGTCAAGAACAGGATTTGAACCCACACCGACTCAGCCACGTGTCCTAAACCATTCGGCAACAACACGGACTGAAACACGGACTAATAAGTTTGGACTAAAAAATGCCTAAGTAAACTAACAATTTCTTGTGTTGTTTCCTCTACAGTTCCAAAGGAAGTTCTAAACGACTACAGTAATCGCATCTCAAACTTTGCTCCCAAGGATAGGTCGGGTTCCTTCTCAAGTCGTAGATCAGCTCCTCGAACCGCAGGCTCAACGCTTAAAATGTTAAAGCCAAACTCACGAGTCAAATCGGACTTTAACGAACTCACCGAGCCCGTGCAAGATGAAGACGCCGGGTCCAACGTGAGATCACGCGGCCCGGGGAGTCGCACGGGACGCGCTGAATCGCCTGTTGGCGAGACGGGGGATTTTCTGACTGCAAGATAGCTATGTGTGGAACCAAGCGGAAGCGACCTCTCAAGAAAAGCCTGGCTCAACCTTAACCGTATCAGAACTAGAGTTGGCCGTACACAATATTTCCTGCATAAAATTTGAGTTGATCTATCGCCAAACTGTGCCTGTGTAAAGATCCAAGCTATGGGTCCTATCATCGATGCTTGCCCTACCTACAAATCCACTCCCGTTGCTTCAGGACATGTTGAGGTCAATGATGAGACAATCAGTTTGATTAACGAGGATCTTCCTGTTTACACATGTAGATGATGTAGGCGTGCTCCTTAATATTCTTTATACGAACGAACGGGCCGTATTTTTCTCATTTTTAGGGACTAAAAATTGTCCAGTGACGGAAAACTGAGCTACCTGCTTTATGAATAGCAGAGAACAATCTCAGCCGTATTTATAAGAAACAATGTAAATAAACAATATTTCACTTAAAGGAAGCCGCACCACCAATGTTGGAGTATTTAATCGTAAATGTTTATCATTTTTAAGAAAGATCTTACCCTCAAGTTGTCGTCCCGAGATAAATCATCTCAGAATGTCGTCATATTTACTCCTATGACGTCGTCATCATGGAGTAAATTATCTCAGGATCTCAAGTTTTTTTTAAATTTTTTTTTTTAACAAAATTGTTAAATTTGTTAAATTATTTTATTGCCTAGGTTTTATTGCGAGTTGCTTTTGTATTTCACATAAGGTGCAATATAAATGCATGTTATTATTGTTATATTATTAATATTATTTACCAAAGGTTAAACCCACCGATTTGTTGGTACAGGGAAACATTTTTAAACACGAGGAGAAAAACAGTTACATGTATAATACTTGGAAACACAAAATGTCTCCATTGGGGAATTCTACAGACTTGGGTGCCCCACAAGGAACTTTGTATATACAAAGTCTATGGGAAGTTCTTAACTACAGGGACAAAGGGAAGAACTTAAAGCCATTGGACACTTTCGGTAAACAGTATTATCCAAGGCCCACACTTAGTGTAACACAACTTATATATAAAATAACAAACCTGTGAAAGTTTAGGCTCAATCGGTCATCGGAGTCGGGAGAAAATAACGGGGAAACCCACTCTTGTTTCCGCACGTTTCGCCGTGTCATGACATGTGTTTAAAACAAATCCGTAATTCTCGCTATCGAGAATTGATATTGTTTTAATGTTTTCTCAAAAAGTAAAGCATTTCATGGAATAATATTTCAAGAGAAGTCTTTCACCATTACCTTCTGTAAACCCTGTACATTTTTTGTAAATCTGTGAATTTTTTTTTACTGTACCGAAAGTTTTTAATGGCTTTAACGAAATAATGTCTCCATATGCTTTTTTCTTCGTGGCTTTTTTATTTAGAGAAAACTACCAGGCCCTTTTTGTTGTTAAATCGACGAGTGCCTAAAAAAAAACACTTTGGTAGAGTTCCGCCCTTTTTGTGGCAAATGTAAACAAAATAAATAGTATTTTGTTCATGTTGTTTGTTCACGAAAAAAAATGTAACAATTTGTAAACGTGCTATGTCTGTATTAAAGTATATTTTTATTGTTTATCTACCAGTTTGAAATCACATTACTGAGGATATTTTAAATTTAAAAAAATATAATTTTAGTTCTTTGTGAAAGAGTATTTTTTGTTAAAAGGAAATTGATACTATAGAGAATTTGGAATCCAGTGAGTTTGCTTTACACCCAACTAATATTTTTATTTTTTTATTTCGTGGGTCAAAGGTATCATACATTAGGAATGGTAAGGATACAAAACATCATTGTTAATTTGAGTCTGAAAGCTTACTGATAATGAAGTTCATACTAGAACCAATTTTGACTGTGAAATATTTCCCTCGGAATTGAAGTTGCTTTCAAGAACGCTGCAGCTGAACACCTAATACAGATGCAACAACTGATTTCGGTCAGGGTAGAGAAAAAAAGAAAACATATAAGACAAAAACAACTCAGGTATTGCTCTAAAATGTATTGTACAGGATAAGAACCAACTCATATATAAGTGACAATTCCAGCAAAACAGAAGCTAAATTCTTATTCTTATTATTATTTTTTATTTTTTATATATAAAATTTAAAAACAATTGAGTGTTTTAAAGGCAGTGGACACTATTGGTAATTACTAAAAATAATTATCAGCATAAAACCTTTCTTGGTGACGAGGAATGGGGAGAAGTTGATAGTATAAAACATTGTGAGAAACGGCTCCCTCTGAAGTGGCGTAGTTTTCAAGAAGTAATTTTCCACGAATTTGATTTTGAGACCTCAGATTTAGAATTTGAGGTCTCGAAATCAAGCATCTGAAAGCGCACAACTCCGTGTGACAAGGGTGTTTTTTTCTTTCATTACTATCTCGCAACGTCGACGACCAGTTAAGCTCAAATTTTCACAGGTTTGTTATTTTATGCATTTGTTGAGAAAGTGAGAAGACTGGTCTTTGACAATTACCAATAGTGTCCAGTGTCTTTAAGTGAAGCTATACTGACAGGTAGATTTCCTAATGAGTGTTTATCATGCCTTATGACTAGTAACTGCCTCAGGATATTCCCTTGGTAATGGGCCTCAGAAAAAAAGTGGTTGCCATGTGAATAAAGATGCATTTCTTGAATATGACTTCATTTCAGAGGGAAACATTTCACAGAAAAAAATGCTTCTAGTATTAAAGGGAATGTACACGTTTGGTAGTTACTCAAAACAAATATTAACTTAAAAACTGACTTGGTAACAAGCAATGGAGAGCTGTTGGTAGTATAAAACATTGTGTGAAACAACTCCCTCTGAAGCAACATGTTTTTGAGAAAGAGTTAATTTCTCACTAAAATAATAAAAGACTTCTAGCTAGAAGTCTTTTATTCTTATCTGAAACACACGATTTGTCTAACAAGGGTGTTTTTTCTTTCATCATTTTCTCGCATCTTCGATGACCGATTGAGCCCAAATTTTCACAGGCTTGTTATTTTATGCTTATGATGGGATACACCAAGTGAGAAGACTGGTCTTTGACAATTACCAAACGTGTACCTTCCCTTTAACTTCATTACTAGAAAGCTTTTAAGCTAATATTAATAAAACAATGTTTTATATTTTTATCAATCCTGTATAATACCTTCAATCAAAGAAACTTTTATTACACAATGAGTAGACACTCAAGCTTTCATTTAGCATGTCTTTAAAATCTGAAGCTAGTTAATTATAAACGATAGTTTCCTTTATTATCTTTCATCATCACCATGGCAACAGAGTACCCCGCGATGATGGAAATACAATCTGTTCTTCTAATTAAACTCATCCATCGTTGGTTATTTCCAAATTAATTCGTTTTTTTTTACACAATGCAGTTCATGAAACCTGATGGAAACTGATTGTTCGATATCACATCGCAGGCTGGTGTAGTTTATCTATACTTCAAAATTAGTGAACAATATTATTAGTAGTTTTTATTCGGCAGATTAACAGTCAGACAATAGGAGGGTTGGCCGGCCGTTTGTAGATGCATTCACCGCATGCAGGCTGGCACAGTTTAATACTATATTTTAAGAGGACTGGATGATATTGAATGGTCAGACAGTGGGAGGGTTGACTGTGTACTGTATAGATGTATTTACCACATGATATCATATCTACAGGCTGGAACAGTTGATCTATCATTAAAACACAGCGGATTGTATTGGAAGGTCAGACAGTGGTAGGATTGACTGTGTTCTGTGTGGCGCATCTACCACATGACTTACTGCAAGCTGGTGTAGTTAATCAGTGGATATTGTTAAACGGTCAGAGAGTAGGAGGGTTGACTGTGTACTGTGTAGATGCATTCACCATATGATATCATATTGCAGGCTTGCATAGTTTATCTATCATTCAAAACCATAGTGGATAACAGTGAAGTCAGACAGTATGAGGGTAAAGCTTACAGTTCCAGGGAACATTATTCAACTAGATGATGTCATGATGATGTCATCAGTCGTTATCTTCCATCTCAACCTCAATGTCGAGACTTGAGGAGGTGTCATCCTTTGTCATCATCATCTCTTCTTTAGGAGCAGTTGGTGTGACCAGTTCAGACATGTCAATACTGCCTCCTGCAAGAGAAACAAAGCGTCTTGTTTCAAGATGTGATGCATGCATCTTGGATTAGGGAAGGGTGCATTTATTTCAACCCACTAAGGGACCTTGTCAGAACGGTAGGAACAATCTTAGGGACCTTGTCAAAATTAGTCCAGGATGCCCAGCAGGACAAGGTTTTTACCAGCCATAAATTAACCTTGTTTAAAAGTGGGTGTTGGAGAATACATGGCCTACAAACCGCAGAGACTACTGGAAAACAGGAGTCTTCACATGACACTCAAGAAACCACTACACATACTTACCATCACTTGGTGATGTTTCTAAGATGTATTGTTCAATAGCTCTGGCCAGCATTGTTTCTGAGAAGACGTACCGTCTACCGACGCCCAAAGCCTGCACAGAAACAAAGTGATTTAGAAATTCGAAAAGAGGGTCAGAATTTTAAAATGAATAATTTTGCTTTACATATTTTGAAGTATTATTGTTTTTGGTCTCTGAGACATCTGCACTGAGATGGTTTAAAAACAAGAAAACAAATGATTTGTTTGTTTGTTTGTTTGTTTGTTTCAGTGATCTTCCCATCAAGGGAACTCGGCAAACTCCCTCACAGGGATATAAACACCAAGCTGGCAACAGCCAATCTCTCTCACACTAACATTGGTTTAACGTCTATGAATATTAATTGCACAAATCAAGAAATTGTGATTGTTGGTGTTGTAAACACACATGTTTGTGATGTCTCTGCGAAAAAAGCCTTGTGACGTCAAAATTAGCTTCGATTCGCTTTTTCAGCAGAAAGTATAAACTGAGCTTTACTGTTCTTATTTAGGGTTCATTAATCTGTCCTTACCTTGTGGAAGTAATCAATGGCCGTACTAAAGTCTCCCATTAGAGTATGAACATAACCAATAGCAGAGAATGAAGATGGACTGTGTGGACAGAGAACCAAAGCCTGCCGATGGTAATCCAACGATTGATCGTACTTTCTGTCATCACATCAAATCAAATTCAATCAAATATAATCAATAAGAAACTAATAAAATCAAGTGTATTGAAATAAATGATCTACAAAACTAGACTAATCATAACAAAGTAGCTCTAAATATAATTTAATTTAATTTAAATTAATCAAATCCCAGTAAAATTTATAAAAGAAATAATTTTTTTAAATGTAATCCCTCCAAGAATCAGAATTAGGTACTTCAGTTATATTAAATACTTCAGGAAGATCATGAGTTCCCATAGTCTGACAATGCTCAAAGCTTTCATGAAATACTCAAAAGTTTCAAATCCTACTAAACTCAGACAGATTGAACTTACTTGAGTTTCCTGCTGACGTGTCCGAGGTTATTGAGTAAAGGTTCCCACTTCTCAGGAAGATCATGAGTTCCCATAGTCTGAACGATACTCAAAGCTTTCATGAAGTACTTCTCCGCTTCATCCCAACTGCAAATGAAAAACAAAATAATAATCCTTAGGTTAACAGAACTTTCAAATTCCTTTTAAAGGATTTGGGTACACAAAACGCAATGTCCACAGATTTACATTAAACTTTGAAGATAACGATAGAAGAAAGTGTACCTTAAAATATTAGTTGCTGAGGAGCTGTAGCTTTTGAGAAATGAGTAAAACGGTGTCAAGAAAATAAGTTTTTACATGCTAAAATAATTTTCGTCTCATGATAACTGAGACGAAAATTATTTTCATGACATTGTTTTATACATTTCTCAAAAACTACAGCACCTCAGCAAGTAATATTTTCAGGGAAGCTTTCGACTATCATTATCTTCAAACTGTGTAAGTTTAGTGTAAATCTGTGAACATTGTGGTTTTTTTTTTAACCTAGACCCTTTAAATGTTTTCCCACTGCACAAGGCACTCACATACAATGGTCAACCTACACAATAACTCTGGCCCTCTAAACACAGTTCTATTTTCAGAGGAACCAGTCAGAGCAGTGCTAACTCTACACTGAAACCTTTAAATCCTTATCAAATAGACCCAGCATCTCAAACACTCTTCAGTCTCCTGATTCTTGATGATGACTAGAGCAAGCTAGTCGAAACATTTAGAGCAACAAAGAACTCGCTCTGCAGCAGTACAGTGAATAATGAGAAGACCCCTCGATCCAATAAAGCAAAAGTAGTAGTCCCAGCTATCTTCCACTTTAACAGACTTTCCCTAGGAAAACTTGAAAACCTACGTCTTATGAAGATTGTTTCGTTATAATTGATGAACTTACTCTCCGTTGTGGAATTCAACAACCCCCATCTCATGAAGGACAAACGGATCGCTTGGAGCAATCGCCAACGCCTGATCAAAAAACTTCTCCGCCAGTTTGAAGTTTTTGGTCAGTCCGTACTCCAGTCCCACAAACAGGAGCGGAAGATGACATCTGAATTTCATGAACAGGAAAAACAAAATCAATGATAAGAAGCAAACATGAAGTTTTAGAAAGCTTGAATGTAGAAGAAACAACCACAAGACCACAGCACCACAAACCTGTCTAATCCCCAGGGAGCTGAGAAAGATTAAAGAATCGTTATTGGCCCAATGACCAGGATAATTAAAGCGCATTGAAACGTTATTGTGAATGCCGTATATAAGAACCAGCTACTATTATTAAAATTAGGAGATTTATTGCGAAACGAACTTACCCTTTCATGAGCTGTGATGCAGTGAAGTAAGCCGCCATAGCCTGGTCATGTTCTCCCTCTGCAGCAAATGAGTGACCAAAGGCTAGCCAGGCTGGGCCATACAACCTGTCTAGTGTTGTTGCTTTACTACAGAGAAATACACACAGTTAAGTTTAACAAAATGTAGTTGTAAACTTTGAGACGTAAACGTTCCAAGTTATTTCTGAATACACAGGTCTGAAGAACCAGAGGTAGAAAAAGGAAGTAAAAATAAACAAGCTTGGGTCAGGTGAACTAGGCTGCTTGGCCTCGATTCGCCACACCATGAGGAAAAAACAAGTTTAAACAAAATAGTTCATGCCAAGAAAATGACTTCCAAACAATAAAATAACAGTAGAACATAAAATATTTAAAAAATAAACAATATCAATAAAAGGTAACTACATATTAAAGCCATTGGACCCTTTCGGTTCAGAAAAAAAAAAAAAAGTTCACAGATTTACAAATAACTTACAGGGTTTACAGAAGGCAATGGTGAAAGACTTCTCTTGAAATATTATTCCATGAAATGCTTTACTTTTTAAGAAAACAGCAAAACAACATAAATTCTCGTTAACGAGAATTACAGATTTATTTTAAACACATGTCATGACTTGGCGAAGCGCGCGGAAACAAGGGTGGGTTTTTCCGTTGTTTTCTCCCGACTCCGATGACCGATTGAGCCTAAGTTTTTACAGGTTTGTTACTTGATATAGAAGTTGTGGTACACAAAGTGTGGGCCTTGGACAACACTGCTTACCGAAAGGGTCCAATGGCTTTAAAGAATAATAATGGTTACCTGAAGAATCTTCGTGCTGAGTCATTCTTGCCGACTAAGTAATAATAACAGCCGACGGCAAACCATGAGATTGGCTTACTGGGGTATAAATCAACCAACTTGTGGGCCAGATAAAATAAATCTATCAAGAAAAGGGAGACATAAAGGGGGAAAATGTTTACAAAAATCCACAGAGCATATGGTTTACGAACAATCTTACTAGTTGCTTCTTATATAGCGCTTAAATCAGTCACTCAAACACACTCATTGCGCTTTTCCCTCGGCCCCAGCGCCCAGTCTATCCAGGACCGCTGGGATGGGCTAATCAGCTTGCACAGATTCTTGTTCAGGAAGTACGTCATGCGTGCAGTGCATAGAAATATGGTGCAGTGTGAGTGTGATGTATTATGGGACTGCGCATTATTAAACCAATGAGCGTGCATGATGCGTTTGCCCATCCCATTGCTTTGGTTAAAGCAAGGCGCTGGGGGCGAGCAAGGCGCTGGGGGCGAGCGAAATTGCGCTTCAGCATTCAGTTTTATCCGACAAGATATGCCGTCCTATGTTTTGAAGTATGAGACCTAATCCTTTACAAAGTGCTGTTGCACAATTTGCAGCCAATTAAACTAGGAACACTGGGGTGAACCCTTTCTCTTAACAATAAGTGCACTGTTTTTTTTAATGTGCATTAAACAACATACGGGTAAACGGCTTTATCTCCCATTATGAGGAACGCAGCAATAGTAGTTAAGTGTCATGACTGGGACTCGAACCCACACTCTGCTGATCAGAAACCCTACAACTTGAGTCCAGTGCTCTTATCCGCATGGCCACCGATCGGACTGTTCAGTTGGACCGCCCGTATAGGCGTAAGTTCCATTGGAACTTTCAAAGTACTAAATACTTAATGCACGAGCCACCCGTGCTAACTTACCGTTAGATTTCCGGAGCTCTACTAGTGTAGCGATGTGCAGGGGTAGACACGATCCATGATAGGGGTCTTTACTTAAAACTCTGCAAGAAAGAAAACAAACAATATCGTTACGAGAATGCTCCATTTAAGAAAGAAGCTAAAATTACACATCCTTTTCGTCTAACAACTAACACCTGTTATCTTCATGTAATTCCTTTTCCAAACAGTGGACTTAACAGGATCATACACAAACCAGTAGGTTTCCCAAGGCTTGTGAGCTACCGTTATGAACCGATCCGGCCTGTCAATCAAACTGTGCGCGTTCACCCATTTGACCAATAACAGCAATGATTGTGGTTAGACAAACTCGGTCATGCGTTCGCGTATATTTGGCACGCGCGGCAGAATCGTGCAGAATGTCATTGGGAGTGCTCGTACACGTGTCTTGCTCACGTGCGTGGTGGGCGGAGCTTAGTAGAAAGCCGGAACGGTCCATTAAAGACACTGGACACCTTTGGTATTTGTCAAAGACCAGTCTTCTCACTTGGTGCACCTCAACATATGCACAAAATTTGAACCTGTGAAAATTTGAGCTCAATTGGTCCTCGAAATTGCGAGATAATAATGGAAGAAAAAACACCCTTGTCACACAAGTTGTGTGCTTTCAGATGCTTGATTTCGAGACATCAAAATCAAATTCTGAGGTCTCGAAATCAAATTCAAATATATTAGTGGAAAATTACTTCTTTCTTGAAAACTACGTTACTTCAGAGGGAGCCACTTCTCACAATGTTTAATACTATCAACAGCTCTCCATTGATCGTTAACAAGTTAGTTTTTATGCTAACAGTGATTACCAATAGTGTCCAGTGCCTTTAAGTTCACTAATGAGGCATCCGTGGTTCCATTACCAATTATATGTAATAGTTAATAAAAGATAGATAGCTAGCACTCATTGCAGTTAAAGTAGGCACCACTGAAAACCTTTTAAGATAAATAAGCAACATTTTGAAAACTAACTGAACTCTTACTCTGATGTGATCTTGTGTGACGTCCTAAAGTCACAATTGTAGTAATGCCTCTCTGCTAGCGCTGTAACTACCTCCATGTTGTCCTTTAAAGGCTCAAGGCAAACGGGTAACGTGGATTCTGATGGCTTGTCATACTGAGTAGAAAAAAACCAAGTTGACATAGATGAAGAGTAGAAGCTATTATTATTATTATAAATGGTTGATCACACAAAACATGAACTCTGTCTGTGACTATTTTGTCAGCTCTACCTAGCCGTGTAATACATATATAACTCCACAAACCTTTTTTAGGATAGTCTCATATACACTTTTCACCACCTCCATTTCCGCAAGTCGACAATTCTTAGTCAGAGGAAGTGAATCTAACAAAGACCTCTCTGCAATGACAAAAAGAAAAAAATTATTAATTTGCAGCCAATCTTGAACTAAATGATTCCCTTCGATAAAAATACCTGCTAACCTTCGCTCCAAAAGGCCCATTTGCCTACAGATGATCTCAATGAAACAATCTCCTCCTCTTTTATAATAATAATATATAATAATAAGCGATATTTTCAAAGCACTTTATCACAGCCCGAAGATTCCTCAAAAGGCTTCCAACATTACTACCCCTGGTCACTGGGCCTTAATTCATTCCTTAAACTATCTCAGCTCCCTGGGGAGTATACAGCCGGTGCTGCGAGTTACCGCGCTCCAAGCTGATAAATCACACAAACCATCTCTGCCCTCGAAGGTACCCATTTTACCCCTAGGTGGAGAGAAGCAATGGTCAAGTGTCTTTCTCCAAGACATAAATGTCACAACTGGGATTCAAAACCACATCTTGATGAACCACCAAAACTTGAGTCCGATGCTTTATCCGCTCGGCCAAGACACCATGCCTCAAAATAACCCACGGCACCCCAAGCAAATGCAATTGAAATTGTTCGGCCAGGACATGCCCAGTCTCTGAAAGGCCCCTTGAGGCATAGAAAAGATTAGTCTTGGTTTCAAGACACTCCGGTGATGTAGTCATGAAAACCTAACCGCTATCTAAACCACTTGTCACTAGAGGGCGCTATCATGCCTGTAATTGCTATCATGCCTCGAAACGCTAACCCAAGACGTTCCTATGCTGATAGCGGATACAGGAATGATAGCTCCCTGTAGTGGCAAGTGGCTCATTGGGTGATAGTGGTTTAGATAACGGGTAGGTTCTCGAGACGACATCACTGGAGCGTCTTTGAAACAAGAAAAGATATTTGCACTGACCTTCACTAGCCGTCAACATCTGATGTTTGACCAACAACTCAAACGCTTCGAAGCAGTACGGGTCTTTCTGTAACGCCCTACGGTAGTTTTCAGCAGCCAGGACTCTGTTCTCCATGGCTTCGTAAATCTGACCTCGTAGTAAACATATTGAGCTCTCGACCTAGCGTAGGAACACAATGATTGGAGACCAACAAAAAATGTTAACTTCGCAACCAACTTGTCTGGACATAAACAACCGCTGTTGACTGCATTGTTTGATCACCCAAGTTTGAAGCACACATTCTTACACAACAGGAAGTTTTCATTCAAAGGCCAATTTTACCAACTAGCATATCGGGACGCTATGAAAGAATTGCATGCTGATAACGTGTCAATTTCAGCCAATAAAACAAACTTCTTCTTTTTTTCTTTTTTTAGAATTTCACAAAAATCATCGAGAGAAAACCATACTTTGAAGCTGTATTACATTTTGGAGTGGGATTCCTTCCGTGTCGCTGCTATCTGTGAATATGTCCTCATCTTTGTTTTTCCCCGGCGTCTTGACTGAGCTGTCCGACATCTCCAAGATGTTCAAAGCATCTTCCCATTCCTTGACGGCTGCCTACGAAGATAAAAGAAACAACCTCTTGAATCTTTCCCTTTCCTGATGTCTCTGACATAGCAATAAGTGTTTGGGTGTCTTTTTTTTATCAAAAAATATATTCATGCACCACCCAGGCAGCTCAGATCATCTGACACCAAACTTCTTAAGAATACACGAACACACCACTCATGGGGAACCCTGTCCTTCTTACACTCTGGCCATCACTATGGAATGAACTTCCTCCCAATCTCCGACAAGTCACTATATACCAGCTTCAAAACTCTTTTGAAAACATATTTTGGTGCATGAAATTTTCATCTATGTAACTTATTGCACTGTAGGCTCACTCACTATTGCAGGTGCCTGCACCAACAGTGTCCTTTAGACGACACGGTGCATTAAAAATGGACATTATTGTTATTATTGAATCACTAAAAAACTGCAATTTAAACTTACATGACATTTTGCCGTCAGGAACTGACACGCCTTGCTGGCCTGCAAAATATTAAGAACAAAATTGCAAACACTTTGTTATTAAGTCAGCTATAAAGTGAACAATCTCTTAGAAATATTTGCCTGATCAAAGTACCAAAGAGCTCACAAGGAAACCAGGGGCCGATTTCACAAAGATCTAAGATTGGTTCTAACTGCAAATCAATCAGAGTTGCTAAGTTAAACGTGATACATTACAATACAAATCACTATGGTAATTGCCATTGTTGCACCTGGTCATTGCCTTGGTGCCCCTAGAACTATTCCAATAGAAACGTTACAATTTCCTCACAGATGTAAGTTTTACTTAGGAGACAGTGCATTGGTACCCTTTCCCTTTCAAGCCCTAAGCATCAGGCCTGGGCCCAATTTCATAGAGCTGCTTAAGCACAAAATTTTGCTTAAGCAAAAAAATCCTTGCTTAGTAAAATCAGATTACCGGCCAAGACTCCATTCAATTGTTATGCTAAGTAAACAACAGCTAAATACCAGTCACAAGCAATGTAATGGCATGAAATTTTGGCCAGTAATATGTGTAAAACAAGCCAGCTATTTTCGTGCTTAAGCAATTTTTTTGCTTAAGCAGCTCTATGAAATTGGCCCCTGGGGTCTTGGTCTTGGTCTCAACCAGTAAATTTGTATACTAAACGTTTTTTAACCTTTTTCTCTAAATAAAAACAACTTTCCTTAGAAGGGAAGCATTTCTCAAATTGTTTTACACTGTCAACAGCTGCAGTGCCTCTTACACTGTAAGTTTTATAGTCATGAGTTTTTGTAGTGATTACCAAAGGTATACACTCCCTTTAAGTTCAGTATCAAGACCAGGGCCCAATTTCATAGAGCTGCTAAGCACAAAAATTTGCTTAGCATGAAATTTCTTCCTTGACAAAAATAGGATTTCCAACCAAATTTCCATTTGTTGGATATTGCTTGTTACTGGTATTCAGCTGTTGTTTGCTTATCCTGTAAATCATGTGGAAATTTAGTTGGTAATCCTGTTGTTATCAAGGCAAAAATTGCATGCTAAGCAAATTTTTGTGCTTAGCAGCTCTATGAAATTGGGCCCCGAGCTTGAGTCGAGTGCACTTGAACGCTCAGCCATGACACCCCAATGAATTACTTTTCTTCATTACTTGTATTGCCAAAGATTGATTCAGAAGCTGCTTTAATCTCAATTCTTCAAAAATCTACCGAACAAGATTTCACTAACCTTGTCTAGTTTCTTACTCTGAAGTAGATGAGCTGCCCGATGATATTGTCCCGTCAGATAAAGAGTCTGCGCTAACCAATAAACATCAACTACGTCCTCTACGAGTCCATGAGTGGAAATAGAAATTCATACAATTGTATTGGGTTGAAACAAACAAAAAACATGCTATCAACAGCCACTTTTTCACTTAAAGCCATTGGATCCTTTCGGTTCAGAAAGAAAAAAAAAATTCACAGATTTACAAATAACTTACAGGGTTTACAGAAGGCAATGGTGAAAGACTTCTCTTAAAATATTATTCCATGAAATGCTTTACTTTTTGAGAAAACAGCAAAACAATATAAATTCTCGTTAACGAGAATTACGGATTTATTTTAAACACATGTCATGACACTGCGAAACGCGCGGAAACAAGGGTGGGTTTTTCCGTTGTTTTCTCCCGACTCCGATGAACGATTGAGCCTAAATTTTCACAGGTTTATTATTTGATATAGAAGTTGTGGTACACAAAGTGTGGGCCTTGGACAACACTGTTGACCAAAAGGGTCCAATGGCTTTAAATATAAAAAATAAGATAATTATTTGAGTAATTTTTTTTAATATAAAAAACCGAGCCTGTTGTCTAAATTTTAGCAGTTCAAATCCGAAGTAAAAAAAATTGTTATTGTCCTGACGCTTTGAAGTTAGCCATTTTTCCTTGGTACCAAGGCAAGGGCATGGGGCAATGTATGTAGACAATTGTTTCTATTGACTCAGACTTTGTTGGAACATAAAGTCTCTGTCCTTACTCTATGGTTGGAAAAAGAAATTTTTTACTTTTAACTTTTAAATATGAAACAAACACCTACCGTCTGATAATGACACAAGTTTGTCCGCCCAGAAATGTGCACTTTCATATTGATGCTGAAGAAAGGGATTTTAAAAATGACAAATATATTCAGTTTAATTATTTCATTTACTTTATCTTTTTTGGTTGTTTTATTGAATTTCATTTTTTTTTTTTTAAGTAAAAAATAATTATTATTGAAAAAAAATCATAATGGAAATAAATTGAAAAATACACATTGCTCGAAAAACAACTGATCAAATGTTAAATTAGTCAAAAAGATTTTCAGAGTGTCACAACTATTTTTTTTTTTTGTCTTATAAAAATACACCTTGCCCCCCCCCCCCCCCCTTCCAATGTAAAAGAATTGTTGCATTTTGGGGAAAAAATAGACTGGTGCCACCAAGTGGGTTTATTTATTAACTGCACTGCCGTGCACGAAAGTGGGAACCATACTTTACAGAAAACTGCGATCAAAAAAAAAAGTAACTCACGATCGACTTTGGTGTTAGATTATTCAACTATTCAAGCAATTTTATGAACCAATATTCTCCAGATATTATCAGTATATTCTTAATAATAATTTATACTTACTTTATCGATGTAGGATTTCACTAAAGTTCGTAACTTGCAAACATCAAGTCCTTCCGTACCTTTTCTGTCATTCATTTTGATTATTCTTGCCCGCCATTACAATATGAACTATGACCTTTATAACAGCCAATCAGAATACACGTATTATATATGTGGGTAGGGTAGTTTGTTACAAGTATTTTCAGTGGCTATTCATCTAGAGGCCAATATTTTTCTGACATGCGCAAAGTTGTCAACAGCAACCATCAACAATATTCAATGCATGCAGTGCGAGCGAGATGAAATTTTGACGGGTAAGTTTTCTTTGTTAATTTTCTTGATAGAATTAAATCTGAAATATGCTTTATATGGTATCGATGATAAGAGCTCTACTAACTAATGATATAACAATTTAACGAATCATAAATGAGAAAAACAAGGGATTAAAAACACGAGCATGACAAAAGCCTTGTGTCTTGTGAATGTGAGGCCGGACTGTCAGCTGAATGACTGTTGTTGATGTGATGAGCCGTGAGGACGTGGAGGAGGACTCATTGTTGACTCAATGTTCTCATTGTTGAATAACTCAGAATGTACTGTCATTTCGGTCATGCTTTTATTAAATGTCTTTATGTTCAGTGCTTTGCCTTAATTTTTTTAATGTTTAATAAAGTTGAGGATTTAGTCGCTAGCACCTGCATTTACACTAATTTTAGTGCAATTGCAGATGCTAGCGTGCCATGTGTATAAGTACCAAAACCTTATTATAATTATAAATTTTATAAAAACATGCAAAGTCAGCTCTACTCTATACACTACAGTCATGACACTGACACTGACAGTCAGACAGAACAACAAAGTAAAATTACTTTCTCAAAAAATTATGTTTCTTCGGAGGGAGTCGTTCCTCACAATGTTTTGTATTATCAGCTCTCCACCAAGTTTGTAATATGCGAACACAATTATTTTGAGTAATAATATTAATACCAATAGTGTCCAGTGCCTTTAATTAAATGTGAATTCTAATGTTAATTTTGTTTTTGGGGGGTTGACAGTGACCAGAGTCCAGACAGCAGAGGCAACATGTCGGGCGTTGAAGAATTAGAACAACAAGCTCATCATCTTGTTGACCGTGTCATCGACAACTCCATCAAGAGAGTTATATCAGAGCTACACAGCGGGGATGAGTCAGACTTAGGACGTCCAGTGTCTGCTGTTAGAGACTACGATAGTTTATTATTTAGAGAGACAGAGGATCATGATATTCAAGACATTCATTGGATGACGATTGATCAATTCACGATCGAGAAAGGAGAGGCTAAGATTAATGAGTTTGTCAAGGTGAGTTGAATAGAGTTTGTTTGTTATTATTAGAATAAATAATGTGTAATTTTAGAAGATTTGTAATAATTACCATGACTTTTTACCTCCAGCAAAGTAAAACTAAATAGGTTACCAACCAGAATACCATAGTTACCATTGCTACGTCTGGTACCCGGTCATTTCTTGCATAGGCAAGAAAATTGCTAAGCAAAATTGTCTGCTAAACAGCTTTATGAAATTGGCCCTTGTATTAAACCTACACTCCGCTGCTGGTTAACTAGACTGCTGTGCCATGACATGCCACAAGTTTTACTGATATACTATCATCCAGGCCTAAAGCCCCATTCATACTTCCTGCGAATGCGAATGTGAAGCGAATTTGACGTGAATTTGATGTCACAACCCTCCTTTCACAGCGATATTTGCTGAGAATTTGTGACGTCAACATTCGCTTCGCATTCGCAGGAAGTATGAACCGGGCTTTATACTATACGGAGGCAACTTTGTCTCGTTGCCCTTGAAATGCTCGAATAGAAATTTACAATTTCCTCAGGAGAAAATGCTTTGGTGCCCTTGCTCTTTCAAATAGAAGCATAAAGACCTCATCATCTGATAACTTTTTCTTTCTTCCAACAGACGTGGGAATACCAAAACAGCTGGCTTTACTGCATCGATTTCCTAAGAGAAGAAGACGATAAATACAGCAAGAAGTATCGATATCAAGTGCGATGGAGTTTACCAACTAGAAGGAAACCCATCCCTAGAGCTGCTGCCTGTGTCTATTTCACCATTGAGGTCTCCAAGATTAAACCGGGGGTGAGAGAAATCATTTTAATAGCCACGATATTTTTCCTACCTTAGTCTGATTTCTGATTTATCTGGAAAAATTGTGAATATATAGCCTGAAACATAAGGTTGTGTCCGAAACGACGACTTCGGCAACAGCTAGATCAGCATGTCTACCAATGTTAAAACTAAAGCTGAAGTTTCCTGGAGGCAGAGGTCGCCCTCAGCTGTGCTGGATAGACAATGTCACAAAGTGGATTGGTAGGATAGTTGAGAAGAGCAGCAATTGAAAGAGAATAGGGCCCAATTTCATGGCTCTGCTTACCGTAAGCACAGAATTGGCGCTTACGGAAGCAGGGAATTTGTGTTTACGGCAAGCGTTTTTCACGAGTTAGCGCAAATTTTTACTTCTGGGCGTGCGTACTCCATGTTACTAGGCATTCTACGCTTACAAGCCTAGCGCAGAAATTCGGCGCTTGCACGCAATTGGGGAATCGTGATCGTAAGCGCAGAATTTGGCGGTAAGCAGAGCCATGTAATTGGGCCCAGGTGATTGCAGTGACTGCAGGAGTGCGCTCCAATACAATCAGGATGAGGCGGCCACGGATGCGTGTCTTTGCGAATGATGATGGTATCCAGTCCAACTTAACATAATGAAATGTTTTATTTTGTTTACCTTTTAGCACTATCCAATCGAAGTTTACTACGTGTTTGAGACCAATCAGTTGGTCCACAAGCCAGGTCTGTCTCGCTTCAGAGAGCGTTGGCTCAAAGATGTCATCGAGAGCAAGATCATGATGATGGAAACTGTGGACTTCTGAGATGTTTAGAAAATGAGACAGATAGACCCTTTGTATACGCCGCTGATTCTGCAGAAAGTTCCCTAATGATCCAGTCTTTCCAAGTTCTGATAAACAGTTTGAAAAATCTCCATTTGGTCGATTTCACAAAGATAGTCTTAACTTAGGACTAGTCCTAAGACTTATTAAAAACTTAAGGCTTGTCCTAACTCAAGATAAGGCTAGTCTTAAATCTTTGTGAAATCCACCCCTCGATTAGTAATTTGTATCATGACGTCACACTTTGCTTAGCATCTAAGAGCGATTTGCAGTTAAGATCAACCTTAGCTCTTGCAAAATGGAGCCCCAATTATGGAAACTTTATCCCTATTTTGTTGAATGTTTCTTAACTCTAAATGTATGAATCTATACCAACATTCAGAAGCATTTGTCTTTTTAAAGTTATGGTCGGTAATAACTCCAAACATTTATGACCATAAAAACTCCAAGCTATTTTCCTTCATCCCGCCCAGGTAGTACTAAATAAGCAGGCCGCTGCTTTTCAAAACTAAGTAGTCTACCGGATTCTGAAAAATTATTCTGCAGCAGTAGAATAAGTAGAAAGACCTTTTCTCAAAGACCAAATCTACACAGCAAAGAAGGTATATTCATGCAAAGTAGATAGTTTTCAGTGACTTCATGTGTATCAGATACACACGAATCACTAAAAACTAAATACATCGATGTCTCACCATGCAATGCCTCAAATCCCACAATACATATAAAAGTGTACTCTGTTAAAAGGCACAGTCGTTTTCTCAGCAAGTAGACACTGTGCAGCTGAAAATGCATTATGTTGACAACAAATCTTTGAGCCTACATTTAATGCCATTTGTTGAAAATAATGACAAACAGTAACACTACTATTCTCTGTTTGTCTGTTATTAAATTAACCTCTGGCGGCTCCAATAGACTTTAAATTCATTTTTACTAGATTTATGGTAGACTTTTAGACAATAAATCTTTTTGAAGAAATTTTGTATAATTTATTGAATACAAAGTTGTTAGAATTGTACATTTGTAAATATTACAATGCAATATTGGATTTTATCAATAAAAAAGGTTGCAAGAAAAAATGATTTAAATTTGTCCAATAATTGACTTGACTCGGGAGGGTGTTTTTGTGATTAAAATAGAAGAACTGACAATAAAACAGTTTTTGATCAAAGTAATGTTATCACATAATATTATCCCAAAATACAATTTGAACTATATTGAAGATTTAAAGTGAAAGATGTCAATGAGAGACACAATTATTTTAATGATGAAGGGAAGAACTCTGTTTAAAAATTACTAATGCAATTAAAACATTGCATTGATTCGCAACTATTGATTAGTTATATTATTTTATTGAATAAATTGGCAGTGATAGATTAATAAGTACAAAATAGTTATAAAAATTCTTTAAAAACGCTTCTTTGGCATTGTTATCAATCCACTTTAACAAAGAATATGGCCTTTGGTTAAAGTATTGAATTCCCGCTTACACTTTTGTTTCACACGTCAAAAAAATAAACCACAAAGGAAACTGACTGGGTAAATGTTTAAATAGTTTTGGGTTCAACAAAGACAAATTTACCAATGCAGGACTTGAACCTGGTACCTCCGGATTAAGCGCTCTACCAATTGAGCTATTATAGAAGTCTGTTGGCGGTCTTCCTGTTTTGTCAATATCTTTAAAGCCATTGGACACTTTCGGTAAACAGTATTGTTCAAGGCCCACACTTCGTGTATCACAACTTATATATAAAATAACAAACCTGTGAAAATTTTGGCTCAATTGGTCATCGGAGTCAGGAGAAAATAACGGGAAAACCCACCCTTGTTTCCGCATGTTTCGCCGTGTCATGACATGTGTGTAATTCTCGATGACGAGAATTGATATTGTTTTAATGTTTTCTCAAAAAGTAAAGCATTTCATGGAATCATATTTCAAGAGAAGTCTTTCACCATTACCTTCTGTAAACCCAGTAAGTTATTTGTAAATCTGTGAACTTTAAAAAAAATTCTGTTCCGAAAGTGTCCAATGGCTTTAAGGGCCATTGGTGCAGTTTGGCTTTCAGCATAGCCACACGGCCCTTCCATAAAAAACAGCCTGGTTAACTAAAAAAATTACACCTTTAAAAATCAGGTACAGAAATATGCCGTTTTGGTATAATTGGGACGAAAGTGTAAAAAAGAGGCAGAGACAGAACATGTTAAATTAAAAAGCATACATAGTATGCCTTTGAAACTTATAAAGTGCCCTCAACTTATCCTGAAATTATCTAATACAAAAATTGTTCAAGTGCGCTGTTTCTGGCCCATATGAACCAAGTAGTTTGTTAAAACCACACAGACAACTTATTCGCGTATCTCTTTCCATACTTTGCATTAGATTATTTATACAAGTTTTATCTTGAAGTATTCTTTAATATTCATAAGAATTATTTTAAGATGTTCAATGTTAAGATTAATTTCTTTCTTACAAATCCAAGTCATACTCTGGGTAAAATAGTCCAAGTTAGTTTTAAAAAGCATGTTAGACATGGCTATATTTGTAGAATATTAATAAGTTAATAAATATATATTTTCTTGGGTATTCAGTTACAAATATTGCAAAATTACAATATAAAAGTTAGAATTTTCTATACTAAAAAAGGTTAAAATGTCCATGCTAAGGTTTCTGTGAAAATATTTTACAAGTTTTTTTAAAAGTGTCTTAAACACCCCAGTCTCACTTAATTCTGATCAAGACATATTTAAGACTTGTGCACAAGCCGTTAAATTTTTGCCGCAGTAATGACTCCAAAATGACTGCTCTTGTAAGACTGCTGGCTCCCGACTACTCCCCCATTTATATTTACAGGGGTACGTAGTCGCTAGAGCAGAAGTCTTGCTGAAAACAGTAGTCTCACAACAGAATAATCCCACAAGAGATGGTAGGCCATCACCTTGACATACATTTAACGACTTCTCAACACGTCTATTCATATCTAGAAATTAACAGGAATCAAATTCATCAAAATATATTGTTTCCTTATTATTTTTTTTCCAGTTAAAGAACAGTTTAGGTATTGTCAGATAAGTTAGAAATGTTTGAATAACAGTTTTACAATAAAGATATATCTCTGTCCTATACCATGTTTATTTATAAAATGTGGAAGATTCCGTGCATTTTCCAAGCTTCACCCAGAAACATATCGCCAAATTGGTATTTCATGGTTTTTGCATAAACACTGGGTACTCAAAAACAGGTGTGATATTTGGTCCTTAGAAAACAAAATTACTTTTTTCTTTCCCCCTTTTTTTTAAGGGGTGACCTAAATGTTATTCTATACTTTTCCGGCTGTTTAATCACAGTTTTTCAGATTTTTCAAAGGTCCAAAATAAACTAAAAATCAGCCCTAGGTAGGAAGAATATCATGCCTGTGAAAATCTTTTCACAGCACAACCCTATTTAGGTCCAGTTTGTGTTTGTGTCTTGCTTTGCCTCGTCATAGTTTGTTGTAATTTCTTGAGGTTTTCTTTAGCATTGTGAGACTTTGGATCCAGCTCTAAGGCTGCTTGATAATGCTGCTGTGCTTTGCTGTATTTCCCCCATCTATGATACAACACTCCTAGGTTGCCATGGTAATTCGCCAGTCTAGGATTCAGATGAATGGCCTTCAGAAACATGGCCTCCGCTTCCTGAATTTGAAAAAAAAAAAAAAAAAATTTACTTTAAACTTTACACACAGAAACAAAACAACTGCCAAAATTAAAAACTAAAAAAAATGAACCACCATTATAGGGTTCGATAGTAAAGTTGATAAATCTTAATTTTCTTTTTTTGTTCAACCCCAATTTAATGAAAATTTACATCGTCAGTTTCCCTTGTGTTTTAATACTAGATGTTTTCTTTGTTCAACCCAATATCATATGTTCAAATCTTCTTAACCAAAGAAATTCTGACTTTCCCAAATAATTTACATATCCTCGAAAAATAAACCCTTTTGTATTTTATTTAAACTTTAACTATAAAGTAAACATACATTGCAAAATATTTTCTTAAATAAAACTGTCCGTCTTATTCACTGGTTAATTACTTTTTCATTATAGTTTGGACTCCAAATTAGACTTCTAATTATATTTTCTAAAAAAATAATCAACCAAAATAACCTCATAGCGTCCTTCCTTGCCGAGTACATTTCCCAATCCGTAATAGATTGATGGTTCGTCAGGTACATGTTTCATTGCCTCCTTAGCAACCAAGATGGCGGTCTCATGCTGGCCTACATACGACGACATCAAAACAAAACATTTATACACAATGAACCAACTGCAGACACAAATTCACTACAACTTCAAAGGCTATAATTCTATGACATCCAAAACAACCAAAAAACCACCATAATGAAAAGATTGTTAAGTACAGGGTCATAGATTGGTTATAGCCACAATTTGGCAATAAAAATACAGTTTAAAGGCACTGGGGTCACTTTCACAAAGAGTTAGGACTAGTCCTACCTAGGAGATAATAAAAACGTATGGCTAGTCCCAAGTTAGGACAAGTAACTCTTCCTAACGCGAGATAAGACTAGTCTTAACTCTTTGTGAAATCCACCCCAGGACATCTTTGGTAATTGTGAAAGGCCAGTATTCTCACTTGGTGTATCCCAACACTTGCATAAAATATAAAACCTGTGAAAATTACTCGGAGCAATTATTTTGAGTAACTACCAATAGTGTCCAACTTGCCTTTCATATTTCTGGTTTGATTCTTCACGAACAAAACTGAGCTCAAGATTGGTGGGGAGGAAGTGTGATTATTTAACCCAGGAACCTTTTTAAGATGAATGGAATAAAGGGTAGGTAACCATGATTGCTCGTTTGTTAGCGAGTGACTCTGACAGCGGGGATAAAATTTCAATAAATTGGAAAAGTAACTTTTCAAAACTTCAAACTGCAAAACAAAACCACCAGTCACAAAGTGGTTTTAAAAGAAAAATGTGTGGTTAAAAGAGTTGCAACAGTGAGTGCAGAAGGAAATAGCTTTGTGGTGAAAGGGAGCTTTGGAATATGAAACTTTTCACAGGATAATTGCCTTTTTCACCGGAGATTTTTAATATAGTCAGGTTCACAGTGTTAAGATTTAATATTTTGTTTTCAGAATCTGTATAAAATCACAAAATCAATATTTCCATTCTCCCGAGGTTTGCATGGCAGCCACTTTGATTTTTTCAAAATAGCCACCAAAATTTAAATATTTGGAAATATCATTGCATACAGATGACAAAAGGATCCTGATTTCAATCACAAAATCTACATTTTCTGCGGGCAATTAAAAACCTTCTTGTAACAGTAAAAATTACCCAAATAATGGCCATCTTGGATTTTTCCAAAATGTAAATAGACTTCATTGAACCCAGTGGTAAAAGTCACAACTGTCCAAACATACACTATTCAAACAAACTTCACTTCAAAGGAGTTTGGGACTTAAAGCTGATTACTTTTCGTCAGAAACTTGCTCTTTAGTGTTATTGCAGTCAGGACATTTGATAGAGAAAGAAGCACCATGGTAACATTTTATTATAGACCATCATCACAGAGCAGCCATCTTGTCTGACCTCCACCCAGGGCCTATTTTCATTTTAGCAGAAAAATCCTACAAGTGATCTGGCGTCCCTCTCGAAACGAAGGAGTGGGTTTCGCACAGAGCACCCGGGTGCCGGCCACAATAACAAAGTTCTTCACTTGGCAAAAAACTGAGTAAAGCACCAGTCACAGAAACTTATACTTTATGGCATTTTGACTGGAAACAATTGTCTGCTTAGTATGATTTTACTTTGCTTAGCAAGTTTTTGAGCATACAAGCTTTACTATGAAAGTGAGCTCAGGTCAGAGTAGCCAAACCGAGACTCGAGGAAGAATCAGTCGGGCACCTATGGGATATTATAACTGTAATTGCCATCATGGACACAGGGAACCAAACAAAGGTGGCTGCAGTATGATGAAAGGTCTAGGGCTGTGTCTGAATTCAAGGCTTTGGCTGTGGCTAATGGCTGAATCACTAAGGAGGCCTTTGTGCTGCAACAATTGTCAAGTTCGCACAAGGACTGTTGTTGACAATGGTTCGAGTAAGTTTGCCCGAACTCTGTCTAGTCGACTATAGTTGTTCTACGCTAGTCGACTATTTGGAACCAACCTACTGGGCATAGTTGTATTGGTGGTTATCAATAGGCGCTTTCATAGCACAGTGCAGAGTGGACCATCAGAAAATGATAGAGTACATTGAGCCATCAGTCCCATTGACAAGACATGACTAGAGTTTGCACTATAACTTCTGAGCACATGCCCAACATACATCAATAAACAACCACTATAGTTTATAACCATTGGACCTTCCGCAAACTTAGCGATAGCCGCTGCTGCCAACAGCTATATAGCCAGAACCAAAGTCGCTTGTTTATTGAGGCCCTGTCCGAAACGACGACTTTGGCTACAGCTATGGCTAGATCGCGCGCATCTGCCTATTCTTCAACACTGGCAGACGGGCTCTAGCCATTAGCTGTAGCCGAAATTGCCATTTTGGATACACGGCCTTAGGTTAGTTCTTACCAGCGCGGTCATGTAAAGTGGCAATGTTTGCCCAGGAGCTGGTGTGATCTGGCTGCAGTGAAGTGGCGTTATACCAAGCCAAGAGGGCGTCATCGTGGCGACCCAATTCAACATACTGCACAGCAAGCACAAAGTATGCGTTTGTTTGCAAGGTTGTGTGCAATGGTGGCCAAATAAAGTGAATATTGTTAGAGTTATCACACGGTTAATAAACGGTGTTGTTATCAAGGTTAGTTAGGAGAAAAATCACCATTTCAAGAACAAAACAAAACTGTAAATGTACGAGGTACAAGTTAAAGAGATTTTAGTCAATATGCAGGTGTAGTTTTTTAGTAAAACAGTTTAGTAAGAGATGATTTTATAATGGAAGAATGAAAAATGTCTTATAACAGAGTCTACTACATGTAAGTTGTAGTTTGCCTTTTTAGTTTTTGTTGTTAGATGATTTGGGAAGATTTGTAATCAGTACAAAATATATTATGCACAGCACTCCATGAAACACACTCATTTTAGGATCTTTCTTTTTTGACAGGGACAAGTAGAAACTGATGTCATGAAGATATGAAACCATATTGCTATGGAAACTCTGTATGGATGATTTGAACTAAATGAGACAATCTCAAATGTCAAACAGCACCATTGCTGTTCAAAAGGCAGTACACCATGGCTCAAAGTTGTATGATGTCAAAAACTTCTTTTGTTACACGGCTCGAGACAATTCGTAAATGCTTTTACTTTATTAGGTTATAAAGCAAATTAAAATATTCTATGCTATAATTTCATGCACAGTTGCTTTGCTATCTAATCTATTCTGATTTGATTTGATTGGAAGATCTAAAACATAGACATGCCAATTAGTCTACTTATCTAAATAAAAATGGACTCCTTGGGCTTTTTCCAAACCTTAGCTGAGACTTCGTCTCCAGGCTCCGAAAATTAATGATGGATCCCAAGCCAGAGCCAAACAGGCCCAGAAATAGAGATTTTTATATATGACATTTGAGATTTGGTTTTGCATTAACCAGACATTGGGATTCTAATAGAATGTTTGGCTGTGGACAACCAGTTTTCATATTTTTTTAAAATATTTTTTTGGTAACCTTAATTTGAATGTTTCCTATGAAAATGTATATAAAAAATGCTGCAGTGCAGTACTATGAGAAATAACGCAGGTCTTGAATTTCATCTTTGAGAGGGTAAGGTCTATTTTATTTTGCAAAGGGCACTTCCATTAAAAGTTCTTCAAGTGTATGGGTAGCTTTTGAAGGGGCACCAAGGTCATGCCTAGAGCAACAGAGTCTATGACCTCCGTGGCATCTTTGGTCTCTGTGTAATTCTGGGAATGAAAAAAAGCTTAAACAAAAAGCAGAGGGCATGTCATTCATTAATTTAAGTTGTTCTGAATCTCGAGTTGGATTGACTTTCAATCTATGGCATGACCTATTCACAGTTTGACCTTCGATCTTTGACATGACCTATCCCCAATGAGTGTGTTTTTTAACTTTCCAACACACCAAAGTCTCACCCAATGATTCTAAGTGGACCACGGCGTTACTCCAAGCCCTAGCATGGTCACTTTGGAATGATGTTGCATTCAGCCATGCCCTTAAAGCCTCGCTATCACGCTGGAGATCCAAGTACTACGAGGGCGCCATCATGCGTACGGCGAAGAGGAAGGAATATGAGAGAAAAATGAATGCGACAGACAAGGACCAAAACACAGACGATGAAACCTTGGCCACTCTGTTATCAATGATGCTGTACTTATTCCCCCAATTCCTGTGTCGAGTGTCACATAAGGCCCAGTAAAAAAAGAAACATGTTTAGCGTCCAGGTTTCTCAAAAAAAGGAAGGAGGAGGGGCTTTTTATTTTTTATTTCAAGATGGCCGCCATTCTTCTAAAAATGTCAAATATCCATTGTCTTTTCTACTGCTCAAACACACATACATAAATGAAACACTTTGGTCAAGACATTTAGACAAGACATTCAGATTGTTTTAGCTGAGATCGTTTAAAATAACCCTTTTTTCATAAAAAATATTTTAAAATCATTTTAAAAAAAAATCTAAAAAAATGTGCATACAAAAAATAAAATAAAAATAACAAAATGAGGCGGCCTGTAAAAAGGAAGCGGGCAGGGACGCTAAACATGTTTCAGTTTTTACTTGGCCTAATAAAGATCATTCAATTCACTGTGGTTTTGAATGAGAGATGCACTGTGGGGCATGCAAACATGTAGTGATTGCATCTACTCTATACACTGACAACCCTCCTACTGTTTGGCCATTCAATATTATCCACTGTGGTTTTGAATAACGGGTAAACTATGCCAGTCTGCAATAGATCTTAAGAATGCACCTATACACAACAGTACACAATGTTAGTTCTGCACACAGGCTGCACCATACAAAACCCTTGCAGTTGAATGGTTGCGTTGGTAACCTCACTGGAAAGTTAACCAAAAGAGTAGGACAGCTAAACCATAGTCAAACAGAGTTCCCAAATGTCCATGTACACAAAACAAGCAGGCACTCACGCAAACAAAACAAACAAACAAACAAACAACAACAAAATCAGTCAACAAAATGGAACAAACCTAACATCTTATTTCATGCACTTCATTTCAATTGATCTCAAACAAAAGTTTTTTGTTTCATCTGGAATTTCATCTTTGAGAAGGCATGGCCATTTGAAAATCTCAAAAGTGTATGGGAAGCTTTTTGAAGGGGCACCAAGGCAAAGACCAGGGCAACCATCGCCTCTGTGTAATTCTAGAGCTGCCCAAACAAATATCTCATGAAAGAAAAATTGTAATAATCATACTTTAAAGCAGGATTGTCAAATCAATTTTCTTTGGCTTAAAATTTCAAGGAATTGGGCAAAAGACTGTTTTATGTTCTGCCTCCTAAAAGTCTCCCTTAAGCTCAAATTGAATCATAGGATTTTTTCCCCAAATGTGTTTATATCTAAAATTTCGGGGGAAAAAAACATCAACTGAGGGTAAGAAATGAAACCAAGTGCTACAAGTGAAGTATTTGAAGCATGCTAGCAAAACTAAAAACTATCTCATGCAAACTGTATCATGCTACACTATAGTATGGCCATGCTGCTTTATCTTTATACTAAGAGGGAATTTGATTGGATGTGTGTGCATTATGACATCAGTTTTAAAGAATTTCAACCAATAACAAGACTTGTAATGTAATGGTGAAAATGATGAGTGGAACACAGAAGGTGAAGTCTCTTAAAAACAAAATGATGGGAAAAGAAGATTAGAATGAAAACATAAATTATCAATTCAAAATGTGTCAACAAGTGTTAACCAATTCACGTTGGATTTCTGAGAAATTGTTTGTGCCCAAAAACAATTTCATTTTTTTTGGAGCTTCTTTAAAAATTGTTTTCCTTTCAGAATATCATTGCCATAATGAACACTGACTTGACAACAAAGTTCTAAAATTTAGCTCTCAAGTCGTGACAAACCGTCTGCTGTAATTAGTCAGTCCAGAACAATTTAGCTCTTATACACGTCATCCAACATGAAGTGGTTAAGAAACGTTGATATTTACTGGTTCAACATTGAGTTGAAACAAATAGGAAAATTAAGCTTGGTCTGATCGTTTTGTTTTTTCAGTCACTGAAGTGGTTAAGAACCATTGAGATTAACTGGTTCCACATTGAGTTGAAACAAATAGGAAAATTAAACTTAGAATGATAATTTTTCAGTCACTGAAGTGGTTAAAAATCGTTAAGATTTACTTGTTTAACATTGAGTTAAAATTAAACTTGAAAGATGGGTCCAACCATCTTTTCAAAACGGATAGTTTTCCCCGAGAACCGTTTTAATAAAAATAGTAAATCAACTAAAGACAATATTCTGCCAATGCATCTTTCGATGTTCTCAAATACAACTGTGGAGCCTCCCCTTTTCTTTTATACTAGGCCACTCCCACATTAATTGTCCCTCAATCCATGATTTCTCATTAACCCGGAGGTCATTGGTTCAAATCCCGCTCTTGTCAATTTGTCTTTGTTCAACCCTAAATAAATTATATTTCAATCAACTCCTTTCTGCATTTGTCCTGTCGGTTCGTATTTTCACTGTCATCAAATGGACACCACTGAGTTTCCCTCTCTACAATTATTCAAACAGAACTCATATTTGGGCCACTTACCATGTTACCCAGATTAAAGTAACAATCTGCGTATCTATGACGATGGTATAACGCCGTCTGATAACTCTGCTCAGCTTGAGAGAACTTCTTGGTGGCCGCTTGAACGATGCCAAGATTCATCCACGCCGCAGCAAACTGGGGCCTGGTTGAGAAATCAGTAGAAACGCTAAACAACCCTCTTCTGTCTGAACATTGAATATCATCTACTGTGGTTTTGAATGATTGATAAATAAACTGAACTATAAGCCTGCAATATAATAATAACAATAATAATATCGAAGTCTTATATAGCGCACGTATCTACCAAACAAGGTACTCAAGGCGCTGAGTATATACAAACTTTCAGAATGATAGGTGATGAATTTTGAGACCCAATTAATTAGCATCTTATAAGGGTTTACAAGGTGCTACGGCGCATACAGCAGCCACAGCAAGGAACACTGGGACGAACCCCTTCTCTTTTCGAAAAGTGCACTGGGTTCTTTTACATGCGTTACACAACACATGGGACCAACGGCTTTACGTCCCATCCGAAGGACGATATATGATATCAAGTGGTGAATAAGTCTACGCAGTACAGTCAACCCTAACCAAATAATATCATCCTCAGTGGGGAGTTAAAACTAGCATTGAAATAAAATGTGTTTCTGACCTGATTCTCACAGCATGTTGGAGCAATTCCTCCGCCTCCTCGAGATGTCCTTGATCCTTCAGTAAATTGGCAAGATTATTCATGGATTGGTCGTACACTGGATTCAAGCTGGATTCAAAACACAAGTTCGGACAAATTTACTCACAGCTACTGAACTAACGAAGGCCTGGGGTTTCATCTTTGAAAGGACAAGGCCATTTTCACTTTGTAAAGGGCACTTCCATTGGAAAATCTTAAAGAAAATGGGAAACTTTTGAAGGGGCACCAAGGCAAAGACCAGGGCAACGGAGGCTATGGTCTGTGTGTAATTCCAGGCCTGCAAAGGATTGTTGCACAGTTTTGTTTGTTTAATTTTTGGGTTAGTTTTTGTTTACTGTAAGATAACCCCGAACAAGGCTTAAAGACACTCTTGGCACAGGGTTACAAGAAAAAAATTATTGATATGGAAGATGAAAATAACTCAGGGGAGCCTATCATTGAGTGTTGAGTGTTGTTCCTAGCAAGGAGCTGATCGATCATTATATCAAGATATTAAAACCATCCAGATTGTAGGATGGAGGGAAACATGCACCAGGCAAGGAGTTTCAAAGAGATGCAGTACGTGGAATAAAGCTATTGGAATGCCTCCTTGTTCTACATCTCAGCAAACCAAGTGATATAAATTAACACATTCTGATAGAGAAATAAGAAATTCAAAGTTGTTTTGTCCAAAAGGGTTTTCGATTTTGCTAGAAACTAAGAGAGTAGGACCTACCTTAGGGCTTGTCTGTAGTATGTTATTGCCTCGTCTATGCTGCCTCTGTCTGCTGCGTTCTTTCCAATGTTATAATGGACCTGAGAAGAATGACAAATCACACACACATGTTTATTATATTGGACCTACAGTTTGACATATCTTACACACTTGTGTGGAATGTTTGGTTCAAAAGTTAGGACCTTTTGAAATTAGATTTTGTCATAATCTGAAAAATAACCCAAACTGGGGAAACAGCCTGTTTAATAAAAACAGCAACTATTGATGACTAAGGGATGAACAAATAGAACATGTTTTATTCAACTTTACTTAAGAAAATGTGAAAATAAAGACCCTAAAGAAACATAAAACCACATAAACAAAAAATTTATAATCTTTTTTTTTTCACCCTCCCATCACTCAACAGCCCTGTACTGGAAAGTGGGTTGTGCGACAAGCGCCTCATTTTTTGTTGAGCCCGTCACGTATTACAACAGACCTGAACATACTGACCAGTCTATTAATGAGTTTAATTACCAACCTACCTTAGCATTTAGTGGGCAGACGTCTAACCCAGCCTTGTAGAGTCTTTCCTCTGTACTCCAGTCTTTGTTACGGCCGATACACCGACTCACATAGTACACCAGAACACCAACCACGACACACTTCATAACCTTGCAGATGAAGTAAAAACAAAAACAGGGTAACTGGAGAGAAAACTTTCAGGCTGAACAAGACATCATCTTCAGATAACAAAATAATTTAATGCTCACAAAGTTTATGTTTTCGGGTGAAAATGTGTGTCAAACTTCCTAAAAGTGTCCCGCTAAGTACCCCGAAAAATGGCTGCCAACTAGAAGGTTTTTGCGTTTTGACATCATGCATCCAGGTCAGACCCAAGTCAAGCAGGTCACTTGAGTTTGACCCGGGTGAGCCATGGCATCAAAGCTTCTCAAATGCACTAGCGGCAGACCTGAGTCAACCCGCAGAAGCTAATTGAACACATTGTCCGGAGTTGGCGAAATACAGAACTCTAAAAGTCTTCTGCAGGCGACAACAAAAAACATGCAAACATATTTACCGTTCTACCACCAGGCAGATGAGATGATAGTCTGTTGACCATTAGCGTCAGTAACATACAGAAGCCTAGACTAGGTAGGTACAAGACTCGTTCAGCGATGACAAAACCAACTCTAAAGAAGAGATTAGAGGCTGGCAAGAAAGGAATTATCAGCAGAGCCATCGCCATTGTCAAAACCCTGGAGAATGAGAGAGGGAAAAACAGAGGATGTCAAACAAATTTTTTGAAGATTTAGAGGGAACCAGACACAAGCAACTGACCTTACATTGCACCATGTACTAGGATTGGTAGTGCACCTTAAACACAGAACACCGATCATGAAAGAGTTGTTGTTAACCCCAGTGTTTCTGGTTCACATAGCAGTACCCTTGTTATCAGGTTTCCTCCAGGCTCGCGAGCTACAGTGATTAACCTCACTTATGAGGCATCCTTGGTTTCATTACAAGAAGTAATAACAACAGTAAACTAGAGTGTCTGACTAAAAACTAACTTTTTTGCAAAGCAATTGCAAGCAAAATAATGTCAGAAATTGAAAATATTAGTTGTCTTTGCTGTGTGGGATTTTTGGAGGTGCTTGACTGCAAATTGATTTTTTTAAAAATTAAGTATGGTCATGCTCAGAATTATATAAAATTATAATATTGTCTGACAAAGGGCATGATGCCTAAGATTTACTGTTTTAAGGTAATGTGCCACAGAGTCAAATTGTCAGTAAGAAAACATACCTTCTCCTCTGGCTTGGCGGATCCATAAAGCACTTGAAGATCAGACAACCCAAGAATACCCACAATGCAATAGGGACCAATACTCTCACATCATTGGCGGATTCTATCAATGACACACAGCCCATTGACCAATCAAAACAGAGCCAGTGAGGCACCATCAGGAGCCAGACATTGATGGAATAAATGAAGTTGTAGTTCACTATCTGTGATTAAGAATACACAAAATGTAGGAAACTAAATTAAATAAATGACAATAAACACAAGAATGTTTTCAATCAACAATTTTTGGTTACAGATTAGTTCATTCCTTCCAATCATTAAGTTTCCAAGAATCAGTTACTATTAGAAATATTGATAAAATATTTAGAACTAATTTGTGCAAAGAATCAATCTTCTTTATTAAAATCTCTTTTTGTTTGCAATGTAAAAACTTTAAAATGCAAAAAGTAATAGTAAATTGGCAGGTACAACCATGTGTAAAATCTCCTTGTATGTGGGACTGTGGCACTGAAAAGAGCTGGATTGGTTTTAACAATTAAAAGAGTATACAATTAACTCACCCTTGTTATAGCTCCTTCTGCAAACGAAGCCGGGTTGTCAAAATGCTGAAATGGTGGAGGACCACCCCCCATAATAAACAACCTTCCGATAAGAAGCCCAACTCCACAAAACCCCATTATACACAGTCTGGTTGCTAAGGAATGCAGCCATCTTGGATCTAGAGAATCGTCTTCTTTGGTCTGGTTTCTATGACGACTAAGATAATACTGGAAGATTTGAAGGACGTCTAATTTACAGTTGATGATGACATCGTAAATTATACAGACACCCTTTACAAGAAGACAGGAAACATAAAACCCGAAAAGATTATTAGACGTAAATAGACGTACATGTATTAGATGTAAATTAATTATGTGATTTTAATACATCTTAAATATTATTATTTTAAATAAGTATACCATATTGCAGCCTGGTAATTCAAAACCACAGTGGCATGTCATGGCCGAGCATGTCATGGTCTAAAGGATCCAGCAGCAGAGTGTGTTGTCAGCACCAGAGTGTAGGTTCGAATCCCAGTCATGACTTGTGCCCCCCCTCCCTTTAACAAGGCTCTAGTAATTGCTTCGTAAAAAGTTGGGAAGGTAGTGCATTCTGCTCTACCAGCCAGGCTCCTAGTGGAAGATACCCTTGCTTACATCCTGATGAAATAAGAAGGAGGTAACCCTTGTTGGCACTAGCCCCTAATGTAACATTTATTGTATCTTTCTTGATAATTTTGCCTATAAATCAGCAATTTGTTGACAAAAACTATCTTCGACCCTACCTTAATTGGTTAAACAATTTATTAGTAACAGCTAATTCCATTGTTACTTACAATAACAGTTATTCCTTGTTCTTTACAAAGCATTGAGGCCATACAGCACAGTAAACAATAAAACAATCTCAGCAGAGAATGGCCACATCCTCCTGAAATCGAAATCACAAAAGGGACGTCAGCGGATACATTCAGCAATTGTCAAAACATAATATAATAATAACAATAATTTATTGATTTCTATTGCGCCTTTTCCATTCAATTTTCAAGCGCAAAGCAATAAGGATTGCTACAAACATTGGTAAATTAAAAATTAATCTGTGAAAAACTTGGAAGCTAAACAATAAATGATTGCTTTATTCCATGTACTGTATCTCTTTGGAACTCGTTGCCCGGTGCTCGTTTCCCCTCATCTTACAATCTAGACGAAAGAGGAATATCCATTCTCAAGCTCTTATCTTAAGTGTTTTCTTCTAAGACCTTTACCAAGACTGGCTTTTAGCCTCATCTTGGGCTAACTTGCATAACTTTTTTTCATAATTAAAAACGACAAAAACAGTCAGATAACAATAAGAAAACAAATTAATCGGTAAAAGGCATTGTAAAAAGCATCCCTCACAGTTAAACCCGGTTCATAATTTCAGCGAATGTGAATATGAAGCAAATTTTTGACGACACAGGGCTGTTTCACAATGAATGTTTTGCAGAAGAAGCGGACAATTCATTGCGAATTTGTGGCGCCAAAATTTGTATCGCATTCGCAGGAAGTATGAACTGGGCTTCAGATTTCTAAATGGTATATCCAGAGAATACTTTATTGAACTTACCTTTTGTCAAAGCAGAAACGTAAAAATAAAAAGACTGAAAAAAAAATAATGCACATAACAGATCAGCTCTTCCAACAACACCTGCCACCTATTAAGAAATAAATGAAAAACACAATTGTCATTATTGTATCTCTCTTAAAATGAAAACCAGGACCCTTAAAAGCGTCTAGCGCTGTGACCCGTAGGCCTGAAGATACCTGTGGTGAGGATGATGAAAAATCGTTCAGTTTTTCAATGTGGGAGGAAAACCACAACTAGCATGACTAGGAGAAAACCCACGCAGACAGGTAGGGACTGAAAACCCAATCCACCATGTCCTAAAGCAAGGCTTCGGTCCAGTTCACAACCGTAGTCCATAAAGGAAAGGCTGCAATTTTTCTTATCAGTGAAATCAAGTTCATGTTCAACCTTAAATTCCATGGCAGACCTAATACTTCAAGGAGGCAATGAAGGCAATTGATTTCATGCTCCTGTTCATTGCCTTGGTGCCCTTGAAATGATCCAGTGGAAATCCTCCTAGGGTGCCCTTTGCCAAGGAGAAAATGCCTTGGTGCCCTGAAGTGCCCTTTCAAAAACAAAGTATACATATGCCTGTCATGGCCTGCATTTTGTAGGTTCCATTTTGTAAGTTCTTAGACAAATAGTTTTGAATTCCAACTACCTGCTTCAAAATACTTCGTTCTTAGGAAGGCAAATCAGTTAAAACCGGCGCCTTCGAATAAGTATACAAAGAAAGTGCACCTTACAAATGCTGTGTTTTATTATTATTATTAAAGGTCACTTACACTCTCAGTGTGAATAGGATGAGCTGTGAAGAACAAAGCACACAGGAGACTAGCTCTCGGAGAGGAGAACCCAAGCTGCCATCGGACATCATCCTCATCGTCGATGTCATCTTGAGACGGCTGATCGGCAAAGAGGATGGAGAAGATGACTAAGGATAAGACACTGATGACGGAGTGTAGGATGATGTTTGTCAGATGGAAACCCAACGGATGAAAACCACAACTGAGAAAATAGTTCAACCTGCATCAGAGAGAAGGAGTTACTCTTTTATCCTCAATTTTATTTTGGGGGATACTTTTACAAGAGAAATAGCCTATCAAGTAATGAACCACAAGGGAAACCGATTGGGTGAATTTGAACATGGTGTCCAAAAGGCAGATGGAAAGTATTTATGTAGGACAACCAGGGCCCGATTTCATGGCTCTGCTTACTGCAGAATTCTGCGCTTACGATCACCATTCTCTGCTTGCATGGAAAGTGCCAAATTTCTGCGCTAGCTGTGTAAGTCGCATCCCCTTAAGGTGATCCCTTTGCTGCCGCTTCCAAGGTTGTATCGGAAACTTAAGTGTGATCTCTTGCTATACGACAGTCACAGTTTGAATGGCCATGCAGAAAGGATAATCCATAATTGGAATACAAAAAAAATAAACATTTCCAAGAAGGAAATTGTTTTTCAAAATGTTGTACATTATCAATAGCTGTACAGTGCTTCTTAACAAGTAAGTTTTAGGCCATTAATTTTTGGAGTAACTACCATAGGTATTTCCTCCCTTTAAACATCGGAAATCATTTGACAAAGGTTAACAGAATTACCTAAATGTGAGAACAGTGAGCGGTCTGTAAGATTTATGACTATGATTCTTAGTAAGTCTCTCTCCCCAGAAATCATCATAAAACAGTTCCGCTATCGGCGTTTCCGGTTTCACGTCTTTGTTGCTAAGCACCGCTTCCATATCATCAAAGACAAAGTCACCATAGAGACTGTTGCCATAGCAAAGTAGAGACAAGATGGCTACCACACACGCCGCTTGTCTCAGCGATAGTTTAGGAACAGGAATATTCAGGTCCCAGTCATCTAAACTTGCTTCTTGAGACTTCTTCAAGATGTTATTCTGAGAGTCCACTCTTTCCGGAGGGTTGTGCCGGTGGACGCCATTTTTCCGAGATCTCAACCCTTGGGGACTCGGCTTTGACCGGTTGTGGTTCGTGGGTCTTTGATGAGAAGTGGCTGGGTTTGGCATGGCTCCGGGGATGCTCCGTGACTTCAGCCGTGGAGTTTGGTCAGGGTGCCGGCATAAACGCATCATCCTTAATGATTACACCATTGCTGTGTGTCATCCTGTAGGAAAAAAAAACACATTTATGAATCTTGTGAATTTACGGAACTAAACAACATATTTAAAAAAACAAAAGATTCTTAGTCTCTGGTTATGAAACCTGTGATGCCTCATAAGTGACAGGTTTCGTACAATGCAAGTAGCTCCCAGCCTTAGGAAATGTGTAAATAAGGATGCTTTGCTAATGCTATGTGAACCAGAAACACCGGGGTTAACTCCTAATTTTCCATGATGAGTGATCAGGGCCCAATTTCATAGCGCTGCTTAACAGTAAGCAATTTGCGTGCTTACTGTAGCAGAACAAATTTGCTTAAGCCTTAGCTTATTTCACAGGTTAGCAGAAAAATTGGGCGGCCATATTGCGTGTTTACTGTGGATTTGCATTGTGACGTCATTTTTTTGTGTGCGGTAAGCACCGGAAGGTTAGCATGCCTTTTCGTGTGCTTACAGTTAGCAGCGCTATGAAATAGAAATCGCACAGTAAGCAAAAAATCGGCTGCTAAGCAGTGCTTTGAATTGGGCCCAGGACTCAAAGCCAGACTATGCTGATCAAAAACACCAAAGCCTGAGTGCGATGCTCTTAACCGCTCTGCAACGACACACCAACTCAAAACTTCCAACTCTACAAAATCCATTTAGATCTTTCACCAAAATTGTCTTGCAAGGTTTAAAAAGAATTTACAACATTTTAGGAAGTTCTATTTACATACCAAAGTGTCCTTCACCACAAAACAGATTATCATCAGCCAACCACAAATTCTTATCAGATAGTTTTTTTAGACAGTAGCCAAGATCAATCCACAAGCACCTATCTCTGCCAAGTTCTTTGTAATCAACAGTCAACAGCAAAATGATCTCGGACTCTCGATTGGTGCAAGCTTAAGTACCGCTTACCTGCCCACTGCTTCAAGGTTGTACGAACAATAGGACAGCCACCATTTAAAGAACTACTGGTAAAGAAAACAACTTGAAATGCCCGTCTGCTTTGCTTAGGTAAACATAGACAGTGTCAGGGCGAATATTTTCTCCTCCGACAGCTATCACACACAATTCCTTGTCTTTGTGGTTAACCACACATCCAAAACGAGGTCCTCAAAAAAACTAGAAAATGGGTCTAAAGGTGGTGGTAAACAACATCAAAGTGTTTGACACGTAGAAATACTCACGTACAACTGGTTTACATAGGGGGGGGGGTTGTCAATTAGCCTCAGCATAACGGGGGTTCTTTGCTTTAGTGTTGAGCACGATTTTGAAAGACATAATAATAGCTGTTTGTTAGAGTGTACTTTGTGTAGCCTTGGACAGTGTTAAACAGATCTGCTGACTTATACAAAGGGATGAATGCAGCTCACTGCGGGGTCTGGTTATAAACATCTCTCAGTAGACTCTCCTTTCATTCAAGATTAAAGGGGTGGTATTACTCTGACCGAAACCTGAGATTCTATTCTTAGTATGAAGCTTTCAGAAGCTATAGTCAAGATTCCTTCAAAGTTCTACATCTAATCAAACCATGGGGATTAACTCCATGATCCAACTGCTAGTGTCAGAGTAATGGGTTCGTAGGGGAAGGGCCAGTACTCAGAGCACACAATAAAATTGCTCATCATACATGTCACAGGAGGGTCAGGCATATATAAATATTCCAAGTCCAAACAATTTGGTAGTAGTGATTTAGGAGATGATGGAATTGTAGGGTTAAGGCCACACTCGACCCAAACTGTCAAGTTTGTTAGGATTTACATAAAATACCCTGAGAATTAAGTTTCAATTCATTGACTGATATAGACCTAACCATGATTTTAATCGATAGTATAACATTTTTTAAAAACGTTTAAACTGGTATTAAATGTTGTTTTGGGTTTGATTGAACAAAGAAAAGTTTACTAAAGCAGCATTTGAACCAACCACTTCCAAATAAACAGCAATTCAAATTTGTCAACATCCATTTCTTGATTCCATCTTCAGAAGAAATCATTTAAAAGGATGCTTATTACTACCATTACCTTTTCTGTTAACAGATAGACTTTCTGAATTTTTTTACAGAAATTATTTTTGGGGTCATTTCCAAAGTACCTTTAAGGGACTCCTTAAACAACCTGACAGTTTAAGCACATGCTGTGATCAACAAAGACCTTTAACCACAGGAACTCCGCAAATAATAATACACAATACATAATATTTGTGGTGCTTTTTCTGTGGTTGTTATTGTGGCGGCGTTTGTTTATTCTTCGGCACTCTAACATTGGATTTCTAATTGAATGGCTATTGAATAATTTTTTAAGACCAATTGAATGGTTATTTTCCTAACAGCTGCAGGCCCAATTTCATAGCTACTTAAGCACAAAATACAGCTAAGCACAACAAAATTATGCTTACCGGAAAAAGGTTACCAGCCAAAATACCATGTCACTTTACTAAATGTAACTGGTATCCTGCTGACTTATTCTAGCAGTTTTAACGCACATGAAAAAAAAAAGTAGCTTTGTCGGACCCAGTGTTCTAAACAACATCATCGGCCATTTTCTGGAGTAAAACATTCGATTTAAGGCAGTTGACACTATTGGTAAAGACTAGCCTTCACAGTTGGTGTATCTCAACATATGCATAAAATAACAAACCTGTGAAAGTTTGAGCTCAATCGGTCTTCGAAACTTGCGAGATAATAATGAAAGAAAAAACACCATTGTCACACAAAGTTGTGTGCACTTATAGATGGTTGATTTTGAGACCTCAAATTCTAAATCTGAGGTCTCGAAATCAAATTCGTAGAAAAATCTTTCTCGCAACTATGTCACTTCAGAGGGAGTCGTTTCTCACAATGTTTTATACCACCAACCTCTCCCCATTACTCGTCACCAAGTAAGGTTTTATTATAATAATTATTTTGAGTAATTACCAATAGTATCCGCTGCCTTTAATAAAATGAAAACCATGCAATTTCGAGGCATTGAAAGAAACATCTTTCTAACCAATATATGTTTATGAATTTTATAATAAACGGTTTGAATAACTCTCCATATGGTGCCACCAACTTCATCAGTTCATAACCTTGTCACTAATTTTTACAAAAAGGGATATCTCATTGAGGTAAACAGGGGTCGAAATTAAGTGTATTTCCATGGTAGTCAGCAGGGCTAGTGACCAATAATTTTTAGTAGCCCTGATAAGATTTTGGTAGCCCGAAAGACACATTATGTCTCGCGTCACGGCTCAAACTTTACAATACACCAATAACATAGTTCTTTATTGTTTGTGATGATGATTTTTGCATTATTTTTCCACTAACCTGTCGGGCAATCAAACTGGAAAAATCAGTAGCCCGGCTGTAAATGTGGTAGTCCCGGGCTAGCGGGCTAGTGGCAATTTCGACCCCTGGGTAAATAAGATACTATACCCCCCTGTGCCAACCCCTTCCCCTGTCTGTAACCAAAATGGCCCACCATTCTTTGTCTAGCTAGCTTGCACTGGAAACTCAGCTCACTCTGCTGTGCACAATTCTTACCTCATTTTCCACCAAACACTTCAAAAAACACCAAACAAATGTCTCCCTTTCACTTTCAGCATTGGTTTTTTCCGCCAGATATCCACGTCTGAAACGTACCTTGACGAAAGGTTATCAAGTACCAAGGTCGGTGGAGCGATGAACAGATCGAGAAATACCAAAAGCAAGAGATTGTTCAGGCTCACTAATTGCACATGAGCAAACAAAAAGCTGCTTTCAAAATGAATGCTTTTGATGTAGCGCTGCTGCAAAGCACATGGAGCCTTTTCTGTGTGTGTTTGTGTAATACATTGTTTACATTCCGATTGCTGTGCGCACCGCGATATCAGTGTGTATGGTGGCCATGAAATGACATTTAGAAATTCATAATGTCTGCGCTCGAAATACCAATACGGAAGGCACTAAATACTTAGCTCCACAGCCGTTCGGCCCATCGGAGAATACCCGAGCGAGAATGACCTTATGACGTCATTTTGCATATGCTTGCATCTTTTAGACATGAAAATATTAACAACCAGGTCCTAGTGGTTAGTCCACTCTTATGTAACAACTCCCCAAACCTGCTGCTACAAATGTACTTGAATAAAGAGGTCTGAAGCAGTGCTTGCATCTTTTAAACATGAAAATATAAAGAACCAGGTCCCAGTTGTTAGTCCACTCTTATGTAACAACTCCCCAAACCTGCTGCTACAAATGTACTTGAATAAAGAGGTCGAAGCTGTACTTGCATCTTTTAGACATGAAATCATTAACAACCAGGTCCTAGTGGTTAGTACACTCTTATGTAACAACTCCCCAAACCTGCTGCGTGGGGGATCGTCGCGAACCGTGCCGGAATGTTCCGAGAGCACACGAAAAGTTCCGAACCGCTGCAGAGGTTAGTTTTTAGTGCCTTCCTCGAAATACATGGGCCTGCATGGTGCGCATGTACACGGACGGGTAGCCAACTTCGCTGCACTGCTACTCGCTGCAAAAAATAGCACAGCGGGACGGGAAGGGGAGGGGCAGAATGACTTAGCTTATTTAGTGGGGAGGTAAGAAAATTAAAAAAATAAAGAAATAAACAATCAGTGAAGCGGGCAAACATAAACAAGAGTAAAATATTGTGAAATGATCCACCTAATATACCATCAATTCAATTCAATCAACATTTATTTTCATATTTGGGAAAAGAGAGAATAGTCAACAAATGAAGTACAATTATATAAATTAAAAACAGTCAAGAGCTGGTCAAGAAAAAAAAAAAATTAATGGAAATGAAATAAAAATAATAACTATATTTGGATACGGAGAAACCAACAATGGGGGCTTTATGAGAGGCTTGTTCATCAGTGACAACACAAATTAATTTACAGCAAAAACAGAAGCAACAAACAAACAAAACATTTAAAATTTAACTCAAACTATCAATTATACTCACATTTAAAATCAATAAAATTTGAACTTTGGTCAGCGAAGTTGCAATAGAAAAATGAAAGAAAACCACCCTTGTTGCACTTTGTGTGCTTTCAGATGCCTAATAAAAAGGCTTCAGGCCTGAAGTCTTTTATTATTTGAGTGAGAAACGACTTCTCTGTCAAAAACTATACGTTACTTCAAAGGGAGTTGTTTCTCATGAATGTTTGTTTTACTATCCAACAGCCTCCATTGCTCGATAACATGCCAACAATGGGAGACTTTTGAACGCTAGGTGGCAGCAGACTTAACCGGTAAATTTCCAGTGTTAACGCACATGACAGAGAACAATGGATTTTACCCGGTAAGTCTGCTGCCACCAAGCGTCCCAAAAAGTCTCCCATTATTTTAAGTAATTAGTGCCAGTCTAGCTATTATACTACTTACTCTACTCATGGAGGTTCTACCTCTATGCTCCACTACTATACTAGACATCATCCATAAGGTTTCAAAAAAAATTATGACAGTAACACCTCATTGTGTAATATTTTTGTGGAAAATTTTGACAATGAATTATGATATATTTTAAAGAATTATGTTGAGTATCGTAAAGTAACATGACTTAATAATAGATTAGACCTTCCCCGGTGTGCTTGTTCAACTCATTTTTACTGTGGTCTTGTGACGAAGAAACACGTTGCCATGGATCGGTCGAGTTGGTCTTTGAAAAGCGTTTGCAATGGGTAGAAAGACGTTGTAAAATAGAATACAGTGATCCACAAAAACAAAAAAACGCCTCGAAATTGCACGGTTTTCTATTTACCTCTCTTCGACTAACACGGTCGGCCATTTATGGAAGTCAAATTTTTGACTCCCATAAAATGGCCGACCGTGTTAGTTCGCAAAGTAAAAGGAAATCACGCAATTTCGAGGCAAATTTGTGTGGATCATATTGTATTCTACTTTTAAAACATCCCAACAATTGCAAACATTCCAACAATTGCATTTTATAACAAGCGGTTATAAACGCTTTTTATAGACCAACTCATCGGATCCAAGGCAACGTGTTCCTTTAGAGAACTTCAACATAGCCATAGGTATGGTGGCCCTGAAGGGACATCGCACATCGCAAATATCTTTAGGCCAATACATACATTTTGAGCCTAAATGCACTTATATGTGACTGTGTCTATGATATCAAATTTGAACATTGAAAAGGTCTAGCTACGGGCTTTTACTCTACTAGACTAAGATAATTTCTACATCTTCCTCTTGGTTTTAAAGTGACTTGATCTAAGATGCCATATCCCTGTCCAGGTACAAGGTCAAAGGTGAACTTGTGGAGCAGTCTAGCGAGCAGTACACGAGCCTCAATCTATAAAAAGTAATAAATTAAAAAAAAATATAAAAAAACACATTTAATTTTCATTATTATAAGATGTGTAGTTGAACCCATTATGTGTTTTTGAACACAAAGGACACAATAATGTGTGGGTATCCTAGCCTAGCAATTAAGACCAACAGACTAAAACTATGATGTTTCTGTAGAGAGTGGGTCAGAGTCCCAGACGTGACACATGTGTCCTTAAATACACTTAACTATGATGCTGCGTCCTTCGGATAGGACGTAAAGCCGTTGGTCCCGTGTGTTGTTTAACGCACGTAAATGACCCATACATTGCACTTGTTATAAAGAGAAGGGGTTTGCCCGGTGTTCCTGGTTTGATTGACAGCATATTGTGCCCCAGTTGTAAACCACTACATGGTGCTAGAGGTAGGTCTCATAATTGAAACGCAAGTCCCACGTTGCATGAAAATACTTACTATTGTTCCAAGAGCGTCACTGAGTGGCGGATATGAGCGCTTTATTTTGAAGCCACTATTATTAATATTATTACATACTATTGTAAATTATGACCATATAGTTTATAGAATCAGTTTCTCACCAATGCAAACTGTTTACCGATACAGGAACGCGTTCCAGACGAAAAAGGAAAATACGTGTACTCCATTCTGAAAACAAAAAGATAAATTACATCACATATCGGCCTGCTCTTTTAAAATTTTGGCTCAATTAGTCAACAATGTTGCCAGAAGATAATGAAACAAAAAAAACACCCTTGCTGCACAACTTTCCGTACTTTCAGATGCATAATAAATGGCTTTAGGCCCACAGTTAATTAATATTTCCCCTTTCTCAAAAACTACGTTCTTCGGCGGGAGCCGTTATACTCGCAATGTTTTATACTTGATCAACAGCCCGTTGCTTGTTACACAAAGCAAGTTCCCCATTGCTCATTACCAAGTGTCTTTATTTAAAACAGGTAATTTAAACAAAACATACTCCTCTTACATGTTTGCACCAGCCATGAAGCGATCAGGATCAAACTTCATCGGGTCAGGAAAATACTCTTCCATTTTCGCCATATGCGAGGTCACCTTTAAGACCAAAGACAAAAACCAGCAGCTTTAGTAAATCAAATACTGTGCCCTCTTCCAAAAGGTGCCGCCCTCCTCCCAAAGGTGCCTTCTTCCCGAGTTGCCCTGTTCCCGATGTGTCCTATTCCTGATGTGCCCTCATCCTGAGGTGCCCTGTTCCCAGGGCATGCCCTCTTGCCAATGCGCCCTCTTCCCAGGGTATGCCCAATTCCCAAAGGAGCCATCTTTCAAAAGGTGCCCTCTTCCCAAGATGCCCTCTTCCTGAGGTGCCCTGTTCATGAAGTGGCCTATTTCCGATGTGCCCTCTCCCGGAAATGCCCTCTTATGTCCTCTCTTCCTAAAAAGTAACCCTTATCCCGGTCTGAATAGTATTAAATAGACCAAAATAAAATTCAGAAATGGTTTACTTTCGGTCTCTTTAAAGATGCCACCAATTATTAATTACCCCTACTACAGCTCCTTTTGGTATCTTGTAACCTTTGACCTCTATATCATGAGCGAGCTCACGTAAGGTGCCGCTGACTGGAGACCACAACCTCAGAGTTTCTTTCAAAACCTAAAAATATAAACAACAATCTCTATAAATATTTGAACGTCATGATACTTTAAAGGCAGTGAACACTATTGGTAATTGTCAAAGACCAGTCTTCTCACTTGCTGTATCTCAACATATGCCCAAAATTAGCGACCTGTGAAAATTTGAGCACAATCGGTCATCGAAATTGCGAGATAATAACAAAAAAAAAAACATCCTTGTCACACAAAGTTGTGTGCTTTCAGATGCTAGATTTCGAGACCTCAAATTCTAAAAATCTGAGGTCTCGAAATCAAATTCGTGGCAAATTACTTCTTTCTCGAAAACTACGTTAGTTCAGAGGGAGCCGTTTCTCACAATGTTTTATACTACCAACCTCTCTCCATTACTCGTTACCAAGTAAGGTTTTATGCCAATAATTATTTTGGGTAATTACCAATAGTGTCCACTGCCTTTAATCAAAGCCATTGGATGACCCAGAAGAACTGGTAGTTGGGGGCAAATCTTTTTAACAAGAAGTCCCCTCGACCCACTAAAGCTATTAAAGTCCCGGCCGATGTTTTGCCTTCCCTGCCAAGTAATTAAAAGCAGGACTTTTGAGAACATTGAAGTCTCCCGAGGTCCGAAAATCTACTCCACGGTGAATCACAAGATGCCGACAGGAAGACAAGTTCTCAAAAGAACATAATCTACCTGCATCAGATACACATAAATGCATGGTGTTACCGCAAACCAATATCATAAATCCCTTATTACTGTAAAAAAATTCTCAAGTTGAACTAACCTGCATCATGTACCCGAGTTTGCTAACATCAGAAGACTTAAGCTGGTCATTATCTCCCATTATGGCATCTACTTCAGTTCTCACTCTGAGGGATTAAACGTAATCATAAAACCAAGAGACTGTTTCTTTGAGTAAGGAGAAACTGTGGATAAGGCGACTTCAGATCAGGGCAAAATTTCATAGAGCTGCTGAGCACAAAAACTTGCTAACATGAAATTTCTTCCTTGATTTGTGGAAATCACAAAATCATGTCTCGCCCCTCTTTTAATGAAACCCATTCCTGAATAATATTGCTTAATACCTGTGCATAACTTCCGGATGGTTACCAAGTTCAAGCAAGCAGAAGCTAAGGAGATTGGCGGTAGTTTCCTGACCTAAAGCATTAAATACAAAAATATCATATTCCTAAATCATTCAATCTATCCATTAAACAAATCAATAAATCAATCAACAACAAAATCAATTCCAATATTGACCATAACTCATTTAATACATCAATTGGGGACTTTAAGACGCTTGGTGGCAGCATACTTACCAAGTAAAATCCATTGTTCTCGTTAAGGTTTGCATGCTCATAAAACTAGGGCCATTTCGAAACCATTGCTTCGGCTTGCGGCTCCGTCCTCTTGCCTGAAGCTCTGAGCGCGTACGCAAAGCACGCGCATTGTCTGAAGTCCCCCCCCCCATTGATCAACATAACGAAGACTCACCGGCAAAGAACAAAGTGACAAACTCATCCACAAGGTCCTCCATTTCGATTTCTTCTGCTCCATTTTGATAAGTTTCTCTCAAGATGTGAGTGAAGATATCATCATGTAACTCCTCATTGTTTCGTAGTTTCTGTAGTTTACCTTCGATGCACCTCCTCCCCGTCTCCCTGAGGAAGTTGATGGCATCTCGAATCTCTTGATGACTCTTACGAGCAGCTGGTAACATATTGTACTTGGTGAGGTAAACAAAAACAACATAAATGTAAATGCATAACTATACACAAAACAATTCCCAATTTTTATATTTTTTAAGCAAGTCGCCGGACACACACGGCCTGAAGGCCACTCTTGTCTAGGGGCCGTTGTCACCTACCCCGAGGGCTGAAACAGGGTTACCCTTTAACCCCTTTAAAATAATTTGTATAAGTAACATCTACGTTGTTTAGGGATTTGGGAAACGAACCTCTTAATTCATAATTATCAACAATCCAGATGAACTTATAAATGTTTTTTTTCTAGTCAGACTTTATGGAAACTCATATATTGCCCACCTTCTCTAGCGGTGAGTACAAATTTTCGGACACACCGTCCAAACTCCGTCCTACTGCTTTGTTGAACGGTGCATTCTCGTCTAAAGTCGAGTTCAGATCCATCCCAAAAGCCACCTGTTGGCAAATGTTGAAATAAATACTATAATCATGTTAAGTCATAAGCTTTATGAGTTTAGCCTTTAGAGGTACGAGCTCACACCCTTTGTGAAGAAAGTTTAAATATCATATTTACAAAAGCTTACAACAAAATTACGATACAATCGAACAATGCAATGACTCAGATACACAAGTAAATAACATCATGGCCTAATTAAAACATTTTGAGTCTATTTTTGAACAGCTGAAGTGTGTAAGCTTCCTGGATGCTGGAAAGAAAATTCCAGAGCCGAGGATCAGCGGCTTAAAAGGCACGATTTCCGGTACGCGACTTAGTTTGGGGGTGTGTGGACTAGTTGTGTCAAATGATTAGCGGGTGAGAAAGACATGTTGAAAGAAATTAAATCTTGGAGATAATGAAGGGGCCATAGAGTTGATGCAAAGGTAGACACTGACAAGATGTTTGAAATTTACGTTGGCTCCAAATGGTAGCCAATGAAGGCGACGTATCAACGGTGCGCTCGGACGGTCACGAGCAACAAGACAAGTTTGTCTTGCAGGCGAATTAGGTCGCCTCCATTGACACAACAAACACTGCATTTTCAACTATTATAATGTAAAACTAGTTAACAAAGCCTCCTTAAGTTAACACCGTCGTTTTTTACTTAAAAATATATGCGATTCTTATTTTGAGTGTATTACAAAATCTTACTTTGCCAATTACGTCGAGTGTTGTTCGGTCTAGTTCATCCAACATGGCGACCTCTGTCTTCCCATCAGCTTTATGGCTGAGTTTCTCAATAAGAAGATCTGCACTGGCATTAAACTGATCAACCAAAGTCACCAAATATCTGCAATTATTGTAATTTGATTCTCGTTATAGTCTACTGTAAGCTCATTAGATCTTCAAGCTCATTAGATCTTCGTCAAAAATGGTGCCATTCTAGGTGACATCGCCACTTTTGTATGAGGGGCCGTTAATGACTAAATGAGCAAACCCATATATATAAGAGCAAAACTATATGTATAAGAGCAAACCCATATATATATAAGAGCAAAACCATAAATATAGGAGCAAAACTATATATAAAGGAGCAAAACCATATATAAAGGAGCAAAACCATATATAAAGGAGCAAACCAATATATAAAGGAGCAAACCAATATATAAAGGAGCAAACCCTTATATAAAGGAGCAAACCCGTATATATAGGAGCAAACCCATATATATAGGAGCAAACCCATACATATAGGAGCAAACCCATATATATAGGAGCAAACCCATATATAAGAGCAAACCAATATATTTAAGAGCAAAATAATAAATATATAATGATCAAAACAAATATATAGAAGACCACCGAAAATATATAAAGGATCAACGGCAAATATATATAAAGGACCAAAAACCTGGTGACAAGTCTATACTTACTTTTGTTTGAACATTGGTGTGAACAATAGGTCTTCTATTCGGCATATGGGAAGGGACTGGTGGCAAGTCTATACTTACTTTTGTTTGAACATTGGCGTGAACATAGCTCTTCTCTTCCCATGTTTAATTGGATCTCTTTGTGATATTAAACCACCACCAAGAAATCGAGCCCCGAATACTTCCTTGAATGCACTGTAAGTCCTTGAAGGTTTCCTATGTGGGCTGTCGAAAGAGAGAAGCTCCTATGTGAAAACAAAGGAACAAGAAGCCCCTTGCATACGCCTCTCTTAATACTTATGCATGACGTCATAATTCTTACTCACAATGAGGCTATGGGCGCACGTTCCCCATCACTTGCCGTGGTTGCGCCCATCGCCTCGTTTTGAGTTTAGCATTGTGACGTACCTCATGCATAAATATTAAGAGAGGCGTATTGGCCACCATCTTTGATGAAACTTGCACGCGTGAAAGGCTGTCATTGGCTGAGAGTTGTTCGCAGTGCGTTCACGCGTGTAATTTTCCATTGTTTTACATCAAAGATGGTGGTCGATGACGTAAAAAGTAATACCATGTACTCTTGGCAGGAGCGTGTTTAGGCGACCATGACCAGAAACAAGCTTCTGACGTCAAATTCACTGACCGAAACAATTTCAGAGAGCTTCGCGAAAACGGGTCGGTAACCAGAAACAGTTCATGACGTAAGTACATCTCTTGAAAATGTATGTATAGCCGTCATTTTATTATCAAGGAATGGAACTTAGTCTTTGTAATTTTATCAACATTATTTAATTGTTATGCTTTTAAGTATTTCAATTTAAAAGAATTTCAGTACGTTTTCCGTTTAGAGCCCGCCATCTTAAAACCAAGCCTAACCGAGCCAACAAGTCGGTTACGGTTTGGTCGGAACAGCGGTTCAACCGAACACGGGAAAACGCTCGACCAATGACCAAAGCTCAAACATGTCTCTGGTTAGGGTCGCCAAAACGCGCTCCTGGTGTCGTTTATCATTGTCATTGTCATTGTCTTCGTCGTCATCGCTAACGCCGTCGTTGGTACCATGTCGCAACTTGGGCTAGTTCCGATTTACACCCTTTTCAGACAGGCGCTCTCGAGTCGCGCCGAACTAAATTCTGACCTATTAACATGAAAAGATCGACGTCTAAAACAGAAGGAGCTAAGCAGGGCCCAAATTCATAGAGCTGCTAAGCACAAAAATTTGTTTAGCATGAAATGTCTTCCTTGATAAAAACAAGATTACAAACCAAACTTTCACGTGATTTTCAGGATAAGCAAACAACAGCTGAATACCAGTAACAAGAAATATGCAACAAATGGAAATTTTGTTGGTAATCCTGTTTTTATCAAGGAATAAATTTCATGCTAAGCAAATTTTTGTGCTTAGCAGCTCTATGAAATTGGGCCCTGAATCCCAACCTAAGAGTTTGGGTTTCGGTTTACATGTTTTTATTTAGTACTAAGATTTTTTAGGGTTGATGTTTTACCTTGACTCCATCAGGATGAAGTACCGTCACACTATGCAACCAAAAGATGAACATCACGAACACCGGCCCGCATTCATTCGCCCTAAAAATTAAATGATTTCAATTGTTGTTTATTAAAGTCCCATAATATCTCCCACCACTCTTCAGTCTCCTGAAGATCACTAGAGCAAGCTAGTCGAAACGTTGAGACCAATTAAGAGCTCACTCCGCGGTAGGAAAGTTTGTAGCGAGAAGTCACCCTCGATCAAATAAAGCTAAAAGTAGTCCCGGCCGATTTTCTACCTTCCGCCAAGTTTCAGAACTGAGAGGTCTCCCAAATTCCGAAAATCTACTCTGCGGTAGTAGAATATAGCGCAAAACAAGTTCCCTACCTGGCAAGTAGGTATCCACACATGGTGTTAGTGCAACCCAAATTGATACCTTGCCATGCAATGCCTCAAATTCTACAATCCCATAATGATAAACTACAGATATATCAGAGTTGTAAATACAATATTGATTATTATTTTATTATACTCACATGTCAAGAAGCACTTCCACAATGGGTTGATCACGTTTCTTGTATTCTTGGAATCTTACCGCATGTCCAACAAAAAAACTGAACCAAAAGAATCCAGTATTAAAAAAATATTCGTACAAAGTGTACATAAATGTGTACTTGTTTATGCCTCTGAAGAAGCTCCGGTTTGGATCGAAAGCTAAAGGCCATCAATTTACATAAATAGTTGCTATCGGTTGAACAATTATTACTGTGCCGAAACGGTTACATAAGGCACTGGACACTATTGGTTATGGGATGTATTTAAAGGAGCACGTTGACTTGGATCGGTCGAGTTGGTCTTTGGAAAGTGTTTGTAACTGTTCGTTATAAAATGCTGCGGTTAGAAAGTTTATTTAAAAGTAGAATACGAAATTGTGTGGTTTTCCTTTTACTTTGCGAACTAACACGGTTGGCCATTTATGGGAGTCAAAAATTTGACTCTCGTACATGGTTAACTGTGTTAGTCGACGAGGTAAAGGAAAACCACGCAATTTCGAGTGATACTTGTGTGGATCATTGTATTTCATTTTTAAATCATCTTTCTAATCATATGCATTTTCTAACAAACAGTTACAAACACTTTTCAAAGACCAACTCGACCTATCCAAGACAACGTGTTCCTTTAACGGACATTGTGTGTCTCGTGTCAGTCTCAATGCAGATTGCTCTGACTTTTCCGTACCGATGGAAATGCATGTACATAATTATTTATTATTGATAAATATTGAGCTAAAATCAGATGAACATTGATGAACAGATTGTAATGTTTCTGTTACTTACCCGTCCATCTTTGGTGATGGAATATGAGCAAATCTACGATGCTGATAATGAATATACATCACCGCCACAAGAAATAAACATCCAAGAAGTGAGACCAGTAACAGACAACTGTAAACCAGCAAACATGCAACAGGTGTATTGCAAAGCTCGGTCGCCATTTTGCTTTAACAGGGCCCAAGTGGTCGCAACAGCAATGTTTTAGTTCTGCGAACTGTTCTTATATATATGCTCATGAATTGCACACATGATTCAATGCATACAATGATTAGATAATAGTCAGGTCTGCGAACGTCAGCTTCTACATGTATATGTTGGGCGCGATTTGTCAATCTGCGCGATCGGCGACCAATTGATCTTAATTTGATCGTTCAATAGCGCAGCGCGATCGGTTGATCGCGCAGATTGACCGATCGCGCCCAACATATATATTGGCAATAATTGAACACGTGGAGACTCGTTCGTTGCACAAAATGACAAAACTGTTTTCCAGTGTTTACCTGTGACGGGTTGGTCACGGGTTTAACCCGTCATTCTAGTTTATGTTGTCTGGTATTCAAGGCCAACACCGTGAAACCCCAACGTAGTGGTGTAGTGTGTTTTAATGTGCCATGTTCCCCTGCAGAGCCCAGACTATCGCCCTTAGTAACATGAGCTTTATTTGACCATGGAGCAAGCTAGTTTATTGCTCCATGATTTGACCATCCCACATAACTAACGGGGGTGGGAGGTAGTTCCGAGACATGTCTACTGGACATCTTTGGTAACTGTCAAAGATCTAACTTGGTGTATCAAAATATTATGAGTGCATAAAATAACAAATCGGTGAAAGTTTTGACTCAATTGGTAATCGAAGCTGCACGAAAAGAATGAAAGAAAAACACAATATTCAAATGTCTTCAAGGTTTCAGGCCTACGGGTATTTTATTAATCGAGCCAGAAATTACCTCTTTCACAAGAGCTACTTCAGAGTGAGCCTAACTATATATCGGATCAAACTCAACTAGCCTAATATTTTTTAAATTGGTGCTATAAAGCGTTTACTTCGGACAGAAAATGAAACCGAAAATTGAAATTGAAATCGAAAATGAAACTTTTCGTGAGAAGACGCCCTCCATAAAAATACACAAATTAAATCCTCAGAGCTTTGACTTCATTTTTTGTAGGTTGGGCCTTCCGAGAAGCTATAATTAATTTCTGCATGGCCTTTTTGGATCTTTAGACCTTGGTATAAATTCGATTCAGGTATGAGCTTCGTATTATATATTTTATTTTATGCAACAAGCAAAAAACATCATTTCTGACTTCATTTCAAAAGATAATAGAATGAGCGGAAGTTTCAAACTGCTGCCAAACCAACACTATAGACCTCATCGCAAATACCAATGCGCAAGCGCAGACTGTTGAATGAGGTGCATTGTGGGATATATATGAATCAAATTTGTAATCAGCTAGACCACAATGCACCTAATTCCAAGCTTTACGCGCGCGCCCCAGTATTTGCGAAAAGGTCTATGTAGTATGCAACTGTATACTGTAAACATTGTTACTGGCTCAAAGTTTTGACCCTATAGCTACGTGAGAAGAACTTTACTATGGTCTAGTTCCATACTTGGGATAATAAATCAGGCTTTCAGTTCATAAGGATGACAGTTTGTGCCGTCGCCACAACCATGGAGTTCTTCCTCCATACCCTTATATTCAGCGAACCATGAATGCACAATAACCTATTCAAAAGAAAATCTATGCTTTGTGGAAGGTATCAGACAGTTCAAAAATTGAACCAATTTCAGTTTTTTTTTATGTAACAGGCAAACTTTATTCATTTCTGACATCATCTATAAAAAGATGTAAGAAAACTATGTTTTGTGGAAGGTTATTAGAAAGCATAAATGGAACCAAGTTCATTTTTTTGGTAACAGGCAAACTTTATTCATTTCTGACTTCCACTACGAAGACGAAAGAAAACCTTTCTAGAATTAAGGTATCAGACTTCATGGAACCATTTTTATTTTATTTTTTTATTTTTTATGTACTAAGCAAACGAGGCCATTTCTGACTTCATTTAAAAAGATGATAGAAAATCTATGTTTGGAGTGTTGAGACAGCACAACAATGGAAACAAGTTTAGTGCCAATACCACAATTAAACAATTTCACCACACTTGTATTACTGTCTAGACTACGAATTATTTGTATGGAGTGTACTTAGTGTAATGAACCATTGCAAGTATTTATGCCTCACCGCAACATGGCCTTTTTTATTTCCTGAAACAGAATGTTTGTTTATATGATACAATATTTATGGAATAAAAGCTGTCCACGTGTATGTCTTAAAACGAAAACCCCGAAGAGAGTTCATAATCATCGGCACAGCGGCCGATATCACCAAACTCTACCAAACTTGAGATTAATCTTATGACTTCGGGGTGAATTTCAAGTCTGTGCAAGTCTCGCGCGCACCGGAGCGAGAAAACACGACAACTGAAGAACTTTATTTTTTTTATGAATAAAATCTTTGCTTTAATTTATTCTAAATGCCGAATCTAAACAACAAAAATACCCTTTAGAGCTTGTTTAAATTAGTTTTAGCTGCTGAAACAAATACACAATTATCGGCTAAAGTCTATGTATAGACAAAAGTAAAACTCTGGGACAAGGATGTTTGTTTGATCTTAAATTTTTTGAAAGTGCGCACTAACGTTTTGGTTGGCAAAATGAGGGAACATCGCGCTGTTTTGTACACGGCTAATGGGTGCGTGACGCAGACGCGATTGCGCGTCTGCTTAAGTGCACAACTCTATGGCGTTTGCCAACCAACAGGGTCTGTACGCATGCGTGAATGTAATTAGCATATTTCATGGGAAGGGTCCATTGTCAGAGACCTTCCCACAACATAATGCATAATACGAAAGCTGTGAACATTTTTTTCAATTGGTGATCGAAGTTGCAAGAGAATAATAATAATAATAAACACCCTTGTTGCAAATATTGTTGTGCTTTCAGATGCCTAAGTAAAAGGGCTTCAGGCCTGATGTCTTTATTATTTGACTGAGAAATTACCTCTTTCTCAAAATCCACATTCTTTCAGAGGGAGCCGTTTCTCACAATGTTTTGATGCTATCAACAGCTCTCCATTGATCGTTACCAAGTTAGCTTTCATGCTAACAATTATTTTGAGTAATTACCAATGAGTGTTCAGTGACCGTTAAGCAAAAGTGTAAAAGGTAAACAGACAACATCAAATGGTGGAAACTTCTGTTTCTTTAATGAACCAGATTTCGTTTCGTCTCCCAAAAAGAGTGACGGGACTGTCGTATCCACAATAATAACAAAATTTTTCTTTGTATTTGCAGTTTTCTTTCTCCAGAGCAGACCGAAGCTTGGCGATCTCCGCGAGAGCATCTTCTTCGTTAGAAAAACCACCATATTTGCTGGGGGAAAAAGTATCAAAACAGATTTATTTGGTTGTAATTTGTTCAGGGAGAAAGGCAATGTGAATATCATTTTGAGTAAGCGCCTATGAGTTGCCGAAAGTTCGTTAACGTTATTCATACATTTACTGTTTTGTATACGAGCATTTGGGTGGAAATAATGATGCAAGACTCTTAGGTAAGCAAGTATATTCAAACAATAATAATTTTCCCGCCAACAATCTCAAGTTTTGGTTAAGGGCCGACTGAAAACTTGCTAACAAAAATCGTCCAATGATATTGGGTAAAACTAGCGGAATCAACTTCCAAAGTGGTTATTGATTAATAGCAAATAACAATAAACCAATTTCGTTGGCTTTATGACTTACATGAAGTAAACATGGCCAACGACAATCAACCAATCACGTTGGCTTTAGAATGATGACGCATATGACGTAAACATTGCCAACAACAATAAGCCAACCACAAGGGCTTATAAGACTGACGTACCTGACGTAAACACGGCTCTTATGTGTATTCCTCATGGTTATAGTTTCGTCCGTGGGCGTGGGGACTTTTTCTCTGACCTCTTCTGGGATCATGAAACCCATTTTGATATCTTTCTTGAGTGATGTCCAGTTTCCCTCCTCGTCGCCAGGTTCATGAAATACCATCACAGGAGCAGTCATGGCTACTGTTACACCTTTAGGAATAAAATGACAACATCAAAGAGGAGATTTTACTTTACAGTTTCAAAGCCTGTCATCCTTGTGACGTAAGCGAACTGTAGCCTAGCCTTTTTTCACGGCCTTCGTGGCTTGGGGAGCCGGGATCCCCACAACTGGAACGGGAGACCACGCCACTCGATTGAAACTCTAACTCGTGCGCGTGGTCTCCCATTTTACAGTCGCTTGGCTGGCGGGTAACCTGTTTCTGTTGATCAATACTTTTAACAGTGTTTAGCAAAGTTATTGTTCAATACTGGCTTAAGTAAATTGAGCCCTGGAGAGTTGGAGACACGGGTCAAGTCTCCGACTCATAGGCCCTTTACGAAACCACGGTTTGGGTTTGGATTTGACTGCAGGCTCCGTCCTCTCGTCTGACGCCCTGAGCGCGTACGAAAAGCACGCGCAATATTATCAAAACAACTGCGGGGCCAACCTAGCCTGAGCCGAATCCGGAGCCGAGGCCGTAGATTCGAAAAGGGTCATAGGATTTGATACCTTCTTTATTTGCTCCTGTGATGTACTTGAAGAGCTTCCGGAAGCCCACTGAGGTAGCTGCCTTGATTGTTTCCCCAGTAGCCTCAGTCACTGCCCAGAGTGACTCATCATATTCTCGCTCCTCAAACCCCTAATAAAAAAAATTATAAAAAAACAAGCATAAATTGATGTGTTGTAAGTCAGCTGAATTGGACATCGCCATCACAATTTGTTTTTGTTAACCATTATTTGATGCGTAACGCAGTAGTCAGATCATGTGACCGAGTTTCAAAATGTTCAGATGGGGATACCACTATTAGGGCTGATAGCTCAGTTGGTAGAGCGCCGCGCACGTTAATCGTGAGGTTGCTGTAGATAATTATGAAGCCGTTTCTCACACTGTTTTACACTATCAACAGCTCCCCATTGCTCACAAGGAAGTTTTTATGCTAACAATTATTTTGGGTAATAATAACCAATAGTGTACAAGTGCCTTTAAGATGAGTAAGTGCTTTTTGAAGTTGTCACATTTAGTATCAATAGTCAGGTTTTTACACTTACCTCTTTGGTTTCAATAACCGTGTACTTCGGCGCTGGTGGGGTTGTGAATAACAGACTTGCAAATGTTTTAAACATCTTGCCGCTATGTCGTCTGTGGGTATATACGTCTGTTATCTGTTGGTAAACAAATCAAAGGTTTGTATTGCTGTTCGTTCTGGATCTTGTGTAAACTCGTTGTGGAACATGAAGTGAATTGGAACATGAAGGTAGAAATATTGGAACAACAAATTTGAAACCCATCAATATTTGTCGTGTTCCGTGCTGTCAATTTGGTTTGCGGAACACCATGTATGTATCTACATGCCATGTAGATTTTGTTCTTAGGAGAACTGTCTTGCTATATACTACCGCTCGGTCAAGTACTGAAACGATACACACATGGTCATACCGTATATTAATACCTCACCATGCAATGCCTCAAATCCCTTACGATAGTCACTGATACTTGTAAAAAACATAAATCAGATTATTGCTTCCATTCTCAGTTGTGGCACACTAGTTTGCACAGTCCGTTGTTTGCTAATTAACTTATTTTTTTTTTTCAGTAAGTTTTTTTTCACTCTAAATTTGTATAGCTGATGCAGAAAAGAAACGCACACACAATCGTAGCATATCTCACAGTAGACTAATGCACAAAATACATACAGGCCTTACTTGCTAAAATGTTTGTTCATGGCTTCATGCGATAATATTTGGACCCCGATAGTAATGCACTGGTCTTTAAAAACGACCACTTTATAGACGCCATTGTTTCCATGCAATTTGCCTAACTCAAATGAAAGTATGTGAACTTCTACATACCTATTTTATTTAGCTAAATTCGGACCACTGAGCATCCGAACTGTGAATAAAAGGTATTTGTTCGTAAATGCAAAAGTGGAAATTCAACAACCAACGAGTTACTCTTATGCCACACAAAACGTTAAACCGAAAAAAAATGTTTTACCTCAGAAACAATTTGCCCAGCTCACTTTTGGACAAACATCCGTTCTTTGTATTTGTTATTTCTCTGCAAAGCACATTATTTTAGTTCTATATTTAAAAGCAATGGACACCTTTGGTAATATTGTTAAAGACCAGTCTTTTCACGTGGTGTACCTCAGAATAAAAACAACATAACAAATCTGTAAAAATTTGAACTCAATTGGTCATCGACGTTGAGAGAGAACAATGAAAGAAAAAACACCCTTGTCGCACAAGTTGTGTGCTTTCAGATGCCTTGAATTCTCAATTAAAATATTTTTAGTGAGAAATTCTTTCTCGAAAACTACGTTACTTCAGAGGGAATCGTTTCAACCGTTGTTTTACACTATCAACAGCTCTCAATGGATTGTTACCAAGAAAGTTTTTTATGCTAACAATTATTTTGAGTAAGAACCAACAGTGTCCATTGCCTTTTAGTTGTTATGAATTGAAAACCAGATATTGGGTTTTTTATTACTTGTACTAAACAGCCGGAGTTTTTTTTCGTCTCAGCAAAACAAGTGCATAAATCTAATCTAATCTAATCTAATCTTATCTAGACTAATGTATTTCATAAACTCACATCACATTATTGCATGCTTACCTTCTGCTTGTGAGACTCACCACCAGCTCGGACTGCCTGTTAATGATGTAACGCCAAGTTTTGGGTACAGATAACATTTTGCAATTCCAGTTACGCAAATCGCGAACTTCAGACGACTTTTTGTCACGTGACTCGGTCATAATCCATCGAGATAAGCCCCAGTCGTGTATCATCGGATGATAAGAATGGTGACTTTAATCTGTACATTGTTAAAGCAGGGCACAGTTGTGTAGTGCTACAAAAAAGTAGGAGTCTATACAGCAATATTATGTATAGGATTTGAGGCATTGTAAAAGATATTGGTTTGCGGTAACACCGTGTAGATTATGTTCACTTTTGAGAGCTTCTTGCTTGCATAGAACTACAACACACAAAGTAGGACAGCAAATAATTTGGGATTTGAGGATGGAGAGCTTGTTTGCGGAAATTAACACCATCTCGTGTGTATCCAGGCATGTATATGCTTCGTTTTTGAAAGGGCTAGGGCACCAAGGCATGTTCTCCTTTGTAACGGGCATCCTATAAAAACAATTGTCAAGTTGTACTGCTTCAAGGTCATGACCCTGGGTCATGGAGGCAATCGCCTTCGTTGCCTAAGCCTCCGTGAAGTTTCAGGCCTGTATCTCTTGCCCGGTTCTTTTGACTGCGCTTGTATTCTACTACCTCGGAGTAGTTTTCGGCATTCGGGAGACTTCCTCATCAGTTCTGAAAAGCTGCTTATATTACTTACTACCTGAGCGGAAGGTAGACAATCGACGGGACTCAAGCTCGAGACTTCAGTTGAGGCAAATTAAGAACTCCTCCCACAAGCTGATTAATTCAGTTTTGCTATACTAGAACTCAGACCTACCAAGTCTCACGCATTAGGCGTGAGACTCACGCATTTGGGCTCTGACTCACGCTCACACGCACAGCAACCATTTTCTCACGCATTGGGGCCAGACCGGGAAAAAAATAAAAATTATTGTCATGCATTGCCAAATCGCGCTCGTGTGTACAAAAAACGCAATCTACAATGTTTGCACAATCTTCAGATTCCTTGCAGTTTATCAGAGTCATCATTTTTTTTGTACAAACTTTGTACAAACAGAGCACAAATATGCAGATTGCGCACGCTTTTGCTCTTCCAGCAGGTTCAACTAAAATTCGGCAGAGCGCAAAACAGGCTTATTGCGCACAAGTTTTTCCCGATTCGTTCTAGCAAAGTCGTTAAATGCGCTCCACTAGCGAAGACACAACAGGCAGAGGAAGTGAGCGGAGGATTTTGGACATCTTTTTTAGTCAATTTTTTTTTAGTTTGAAAGGAAATAATCGTAAAACAATCGTACCTCCACATTAACCATCAACATATTCTGTGTACCTCATGTTAGTTTTGATTATTCTGAAGAGGTTTTTGATGCATTTTGGAACACTTTTTTGTCCACGATTAAATTTCTGATTTTTTTTTTTTTTTTTTATAAAAAATAAAATAAAAAGTTGGGCGGCGATTTCGAAAAGCCTTCTAAAAGTGGCAAATTTTTTCGGGGAGGGGGAGGGGTTGAGCTCTGAAAAATCTCACGCATAGCTGGCCTCTGGACTTGGCATCTCTGGAATTGAGTATGGTTGTGTAGTTTCCCATTGACTTATGTATGGTTGTATAGTTTCCCATTGACTAGTGTATGGTTGTGTAGTTTCCCATTGACATGTGTATGGTTGTGTAGTTTCCCATCGACTTGTGTATGGTTGTGTAGTTTCCCATTGACTTGTGTATGGTTGTGTAGTTTCCCATAGACTTGTGTATGGTTGTGTAGTTTCCCATTGACTTGTGTATGGTTGTGTAGTTTCCCATTGACTTGTGTATAGTTGTGTAGTTTCCCATTGAGTTGTGTATGGTTGTGTAGTTTCCCATTGACTTGTGTATGGTTGTGTAGTTTACCAATGACTTGTGTATAGTTGTGTAGTTTCCCATTGACTTGTGTATGGTTGTGTAGTTTCCCATTGACTTGTGTATGGTTGTGTAGTTTCCCATTGACTTGTGTATGGTTGTGTAGTTTCCCATTGACTTGTGTATGGTTGTGTAGTTTCCCATTGACTTGTGTATGGTTGTGTAGTTTACCATTGACTTGTGTATGGTTGTATAGTTTCCCATTGACTTGTGTATGGTTGTGTAGTTTACCATTGACATGTGTATGGTTGTGTAGTTTCCCATTGACTTATGTATAGACTTGTGTATGGTTGTGTAATTTCCCATTGACTGGTGTATGGTTGTGTAGTTTCCCATTGACTTGTGTATGGTGTGTAGTTTCCCGTTGACTTGTGTATGGTTGGTAGTTTCCCATTGACTTGTGTATGGGTGTGTAGTTTCCCATTGACTTGTGTATGGTTGTGAAGTTTCCCATTGACATGTGTATGGTTGTGTAGTTTCCAAATGACTTGTGTATGGTTGTGTAGTCATTAACCATCAACATATTCTGTGTAACTCACGTTAGTTTTAATTACTCTGAAGAGTTTTTCGATGCATTTTGGCACACTTATTTGTCCACAATTAAATTTCAGATTTTTTTTTGTTATGAAAAGAAAAAAGGAAAAAAAAGTTGGGCGGCGATTTCGAAAGGCCTTCTAAACCTGGCAATTTTTTCGGGGGGGGGGGGGGGGGGTGAGCTTTGAAAATGTCACGCATAGCTGGCCTCTGGACTTGGCATCTCTGAGAACTGAGGGCCCACCAAAATACATAATGGGCATGTGTCATTATTACCTTTTGCAATTTAGTTTCCTGCTACTTTTGTTAGCAGAATTTAAACGCTACAGACCTTTTTCTCGCTGCCACCATCTTGTCCTGTTCCCCGAGTCCGTTAAGCAATTGTTCTGCACACACTAAAATTATCACTGTCGATTATGCTTTTCAATGGGAATACGTTTTCTTTTTTTCTAAATCGATTCAAAAAGGAGAATCCTTAAAAACAAACATCAGGACATTATTAGAGGATGGAAACTTTGATGTACAGAAAAAAACATATGGATGCTAGTATTCATTGTACAAAATTGAACCAGTCTATTTTTCCTTCCAGCCTCGGTTTGATTACATTTTAGTGCAGTGGGAGAAACTGTACAAGCATCAAACGATTTATTTTCAAGAGAGGGCGCACTGTACATAATGCGACAAGGCTCAGTGGATGAGGGTCATTGACACAAACGGTTATCAATAGAGCGCTCTAGTGATTGACACACGACGTGACCGCTTGACATCAACACTTTACCGACCACTGCTGCTCTGAGAAAATGCAGTTCAGAACATCACACAATTGTCTATACTATGTTTCAGTGTCATAGAGGGAAAATGATAATTTAGTAACTGTCCAGGAAGTAGTGTGTCTGTTGTGTACGTTCGCTTCGAGTCACAATTTGGCCTTCCTTGCCAATGGCGGTATAAACATCGTGGTAGTGGACTTCGTTCAAATGAATGACGCACTAACGGTCAAAAGGGCAAGGTTACATAGAGAATGGCAATGCCATCACATCGTACACGTTTAATGGACATTGGTAACATCTGACCGTAGCTAGCTGTTGTCGTTGGCTCGCCGGTGAAACTGAGAGTTTCGTCGGGTAACTGTTGCTGCTGCTGTTAAATATCAAAGATGAAAAGCGAAAGGTAAGGTTAGGTAGCCAACTGGGAAATTGACTCTCTTTCGACATGTTCGACAATCGACACGTGTTCAATACTGGAAAGAGAGCCATGTTGGCCTAATCTGGGGGGAGGGGCTAAAGGTGGGGTGTAAGACAATGGAGCTTTAATTAGACTAAGTATTGACTTGTGTTTGAGTGTTGTCATATCTCTCTAATTTTAATGAGAATTTCTTTGCATAAGTGTTTCACCGTCCATGCCTGTATCGTAGAATTGAAAACAAAGGTTGTGCTGAGATTATTTAGCCCTAATATTGCCATTTCTCTGAACTCCCGCTGAACTGTACTTAATGACTCGTCCTCAAACACTCGGGCCTTGAATTACTCCAAGGTCATGGCTGCTTCATCCTCTATTGCCCCTGATCTTGGCCTTTCGGGCCCTTTAGTTTCTCATAGATTTTCCAATGGAAGGTGCCCAAAGTCAAAATGAAAATGGCCAATTGCCCCTTTGAAAGATGAGATTCCAAGCCTATTTAGAGTATATTTATTAAGGCTGTTTAAATAAAAGTTGCCTTTTTTTTCTTCTTTCATTTTATAGCGAGGAAAGTCACAGGAAGTTAATGGGGATGGAGTTGGCTCCTCTTCACATTCCGTTCCATCGTCGTCTGGAGACCTTAGCCGTCATACAATGGTGGTTCTGCTTCATCTTAATGGGAGTCTTGGTTGTCTTCTTATCCATCTACTTCCTCTTCTCCAAGTACTACCCCTTAGTCCTCTTGGCATATCTCTGGGTCTACTACGACCGTGAGACACCTAGGAGAGGAGGGCGTCGAGTTCCGTGGATGAGACGCTGGAAGATTTGGACTCACATGAGGAACTTCTTCCCCGTGCATCTCATCAAGACGGCAGACTTGGACCCGGCGAAGAACCATCTTCTTGGGTTTCATCCGCATGGTATAATGAGCATGGGAGCTTTCGTTAATTTCGCGACGGAAGCAACCGGATTCAGTTTGAAGTATCCGGGGATTACTCCATACATCTTGACGCTGGCGGGCTGGTTCAAACTGCCGCTTGCACGAGACTACATTATGATGGGAGGTAACTAAAAACCAAAGATGTACTTTGCCATTAATAAGTTATTGTAACAGGTTCCTTAGTCTGCAAAGCATTTATATTGAAGAAGGTACCTCTATGCTTTGATGTCAGGGCCCAATTGCATGGCTCTGCTTACCACAGAGTTCTACGCTTAAGACATCCTATAATGGTGATTCTACAGCCGTAAGCACAGATTTCAGCGGTAAGCTGAACCATGAAATTGGGCCCAGTTCTGTGAAGTTTTGCATTGCTCTTGTATACTTAAAAAATATATTTTCCAAAATTCCTATTAAAAAGGAAATCCTAATAATGAATCAACATTTTTTTATCACTACTGCCCATCCAAACCACTCCCCCCATTTTTCATACAGGTGCATGTGATGTGAGCAAGGAGAGTGTTGATTGGTTGCTAGGGAAATCCGGTCCTGGCAACGCCGTTGTCATAGTAATCGGCGGGGCAACGGAATCTCTCGAGGCCCAGCCTCATGAGTATGTCGTTTATTTAAGCAAGAGGAAAGGATTTGTGAGAAAAGCTCTGCAGCATGGGTAGGTATTGCCTTTAGCCTAACTATTCAGAAATTTTGGTTTGAGACCATCCCTGCAATAAACTCAAGGTTGTTTCTATTTGGTTATTAACTGCTTTATATTAACAGTGTTTAGAATGTTAACCCAAGTCTAAGCGAGAGCTTTGTACCCTTTTTCTCACATGTATAACCTAAATTACATTTAGATTCTTGTGAGTGTGTGAATGCCACAAACCATTTGAGCTGGTGTTAAAGTGATAAACATGCTTATCATTGACAAGCTCGGCCAAGACACCCACCACAAGGCTTGGTGTCTTGGCTGAGCAGTCTAGCGCGGTTGACTTTATTAAAGGAACACATTGCCTTGGATCGGCCGAGTTGGTCTTTGAAAAGCGTTTGTAACCGTTTTTTATAAAATGCATATGGGTAGAAAGATGTTGTAAAAGTAGAATACAATGATCCACACAAACATGCCTCAAAATTGCACGGTTTTCTTTTTACCTCGTCGACTAAGACGGTCGGCCATTTATGGGAGTCAAAATTTTGACTCCCATAAATGGCCGACCGTGTTAGTTCGCACAGTAACAGGAAAATCACGCAATTTCGAGGCAAACATGTGTGCATCATTATATTCTACTTTTAAAACATCTTTCCAACCATATGCAATTTATAAAAAACGGTTACAAACGCTTTTTATTGACCAACTCGTTCGATCCAAGGCAACGTGTTCCTTTAAAAGCTTTGTAATTTACAGAATGTGGGTTTGAATCCTGGCCTGGTCAGTCGCGACACTTGTGCTCTTGAGCAAGGCACTTTATCATAATTGCTTCTCTTCAACGAGGAGTACAATGACCCAGGGAAAATACTGAATATACAGTGCTAACACACACCCATGTAAGGGTAAACTCAAGCTCTGTAATATACAGAATGTGGGTTCGAATCCTGGCCTGGTGATTCACAATACTTATGTCCATGAGTAAGGCACTTTATCTTAATTGCTTCTCTCCACCGAGGAGTACAATGACACAGTTAACACACACCAATGTAAGGGTAAACCAAACATTAATGTTCAGAAATATCTAACAATAATGTCCATATTTCCTTCTACTCATTTCAGAGCAAGTCTCGTTCCAGTTTACTCCTTTGGTGAGACGGATGTCTATGAGCAAGTTCCGAATCCTGACGGGTCCTCCCTAAGACGTCTTCAGAACTGGCTGACTAAGATGATTGGCTTTGCTCCTCCCGTTTTCCACGGGCGAGGCATCTTTAATTACTCAGTTGGATTGTTACCTTACAGGAAACCAATATACACAGTTGGTGAGTTTGAATAAAAAGTTGCATCCTCTTAAAGGCACTGCACACTGTTGGTAATTACTCAAAATAATTGTGAGCATATAAAACTTACTTGGTAACGAATAATGGAGAGCTGTTGATAGTATAAAACATTGTGAGAAACGGCTCCCTCTGAATTTGAGAAAGAGGTAATTTCTCACTCAAATAAGAAAAGACCTAGGCCTAAAGCCCTTTTTAGGCATCTGAAAGCACACAAGTTTGTGCAACAAGTGGTGCTTTTTCTTTAATTACTCTCTCGTAACTTCGATGACCAATCGTAATTTGTATAAAGTCTCAGGTTTATCACCTTACCACAATGTGTTTATATCCTACGACCTTCCCCTTTGTACTATCTGTCAATAATTTATCAGCTGCACTTGTTAAAATCTGAGACAACACGCACACAAATCTGACTGTTGATCTTTGAATTCTAAAAGCAAGTTCATGGGCCTTAGATCCATGGAACATATAAAGTAAACATATAGAGATACTGCCTGTCTGCGAATGACTGATAAGCCAGAGTTTGTACATACCACAAGTTCAAATTTGTCTACATACAGTGGCTTTTGAACTTGTGTTTGCTTTTGAACGCATTTGTTTTTGGAAATGTCTTTGCTTTTGAACTTGTGTTTGCTTTTGAAATTTTTTTTGCTTTAGGTATACAAGAAAGCTTACTGATTATGAAGTTCATACTTTAACAAAAACATATCTGTGAAATTTGTTTTTAAGGCCGTTTCTCCTACTAGTCTGATCATGGAGTCTGATATATAAGCTACAATATATACAATATTGTATTTGAATTTTACTTTAACTTCTCTTGCCTTGTCTGAAAACTTGTGTTTCTTTCTTCTCATAATTCCAGTTGGGAAACCAATTCCTCTGGACAAGACGACAAATCCGACCCAAGAAGAGATTGACGAAGCCCACAAGACTTACATCGCATCCTTGGTGGCACTGTTCGACGAACACAAAGCAAAGTATGGGATCGAAGACAATGAGACGCTAAAGGTCATATAAAGAGGGAGTGTTGTATAAGGTCGGTTCGGAGTTTCCTACGGCTACAGCTGTTTCTAAGTGTGTTGTTAAGGACGTCCTATACCTCAACGCATGATGATGCAGAAATCTAGCTGTAGCCGTGAATTTAACCGTTATGTGCGGGAGTAACCCACGAAATTACAAAAATGGAGAAGTCACCGACAGGAACCCAGTAAGCCAAGAATTTTGATTGGCAGGCCTAGCACAGTCTGTAAGCAAGACTCATGGAAGCATATGGCTCCACTATACATAAATAGACCTTTATCAAAGTGTAGCTATCTTGATCTGGTTTCGTGTATAGCACAGTACAATTGACCGCACCTTTTTCTGTGATGAGAAGGTACCAGACTATTGCCGTCTCAGCCTCGTTTTGGTTACATTGGGTTGGGTGTTAAGGCCTTGTCACACGAGGCAACTTTTACAGTCAACTTTAGAGGCAACCAACTGCACTGCATGCTATAAGACTTTGGTTCCCAACGAGTAATTTTTTAACAGTGTCGTGCGATCCACAAGAAAAAAATGGGTGAAAATTGAAAGGTTTTTTTCTTGGAGATTGCCTTGAACTAGTTGCTTGTAAATTGCCTCGTGTTACACGAGACAACTTTTGCAGGTAACTTAGTGGCAACCAACTTCTGTTTCATGCTACCGAACCACTATGGCAACACATGGGTAATTTTTCAAACAGCTTTTTTGAAAATCCCCAAGAAAATAGTTGAACAGTGAAAGGTGAACGTATGGCTTTTCTTCTTTGAGATATCCTGGAACCGGAAGCCTATAAAATGACTTGTGTGACATGGCCCTTTAGAATGCCTAGATCGGTATAATTTTATATGAAAAATCATATAGCATACAAAGAAATCAAGCACATTTAAAGAGAAAATCATTCCTGTTGTAGATTTCATAAAATTTGTCATTCAAGACAATATTTTTTTGTAGTAAAATCATCTATTAATCATCGAAATACTTCATTATAGAGAACAATTATTAATATTAGAAACAGAATCATGAAATATATATTTTGTATCTGTAAATTGCAATAAAAAAGTCAATATTCTTTTTGTTATAAATGAAGAAAAGTCTACTGAGAAATTTATGAAGAAACAGATATTATTTGTTAAAGTCCACATTGTATTTAGAACTTGTTTTGCTTTGAACTGACTGTAACTCCAGTGTTTGTAAATAATTGTTTTCTATTATTTTTTAATCAAACATTTATTTTGAAAAAACAGCCTAGCCTGTTGTTCTATGTGAGTATTTTTTTAAAGTGTGGAGTAAAAAAAAAATCTTTCAATGCAAAGTTTTGTTTATATCTTAAATATTGCAAACCACCTGGTTACAGGTAGATATTTTGGGTTGCAAAAGAGAATTTAAAATAATTATAAAATAATTATTAATATTGAGAATAATATACATAATTTGTGATTATGTTAGGTTAGTTTGAAAAGTTTATTTTTGCTAGTATGTTGTGCCTGAGAAATGTGTCTAGTTTCTTTGTTAATTTTCAGAAATTAATGCTAATTTAAATTTTTATATTTTGTAATTAACCAGTGATATTTATGTGAAGTTTAAACAAATAGTACAATCCGTGATCATGTTTTACAAACTAGTCAAATATGTATTTTGTTTGCGGTGCTACTATAGATTAATTTGTAAGATTTAATAAACTTCGTTGTACAAAAGTTTTGCATAATGGGAGCATAATTGCGGTAGCAGCATGTAGAAATCTCTTTTGAGAAGTATTGATTCTGAAAAGAGTGGTTAGACTAAGTGGTTAGACTGCAGGACTTGCAATCACAGTGTTGTGGGTTCGAATCCCCCAGCTATAACCAGTGACTTCACAATAAATAGATTAAATATTTTCGTCTATTTACTGAATCACAATTTTTTGATTTTGTCAGCTTGGTGTACTGGCCCTTGTGGGAGGTTACCGAGTTCCCTTGATGGGGAGATTTACACATCATTCACCGGATGTTCTAAGATACTACTCGTTAAATCCTGTCTCTTCGTGTATGTCTGTCATTTTGTTCGTTCGTCCTTTAAAGGAACACGTTGCCTTGGATCGGACGAGTTGGTCTATAAAAAGCGTTTGAAACCGTTTGTTATGAAATGTATATGATTAGAAAGATGTTTTAAAAGTAGAATATAATGATCCACACAAGTATCTCTCAAAATTGCACGGTTTTCTTTTTACGTCGCGAACTATCACGGTCGGCCATTTATGGGGGTCAAAATTTTGACTCCCATAAATGGCCGACCGTGTTATTGGACGAGGTAAAAAGAAAACCACGCAATTTCGAGGCATATTTGTGTAGATCATTGTATTCTACTTTTACATCATCTTTCTAACCATATGCATTTTATAATAAACGGTCACAAAACGCTTTTCAAAGACCAACTCGACCGATCCAAGGCAACGTGTTCCTTTAAGCTGGGGAACAAAAGCTGTTGCTTCACCCCTGACTAAGATATTGCCAAATGGTTTCAAGTTCGGGTATTAACCGTAGAGATTTTACCAACTCAACAAGAACTTCTTGTACTAAGACTAGTGCGTGACCTAAACTGCTCGGGTCAGTGGTTGACCTTATACTAACAATAGATAAACACGCACGATGAACAACATTATCAGCTGATGTACTGTGGTCTATTACTCTGTTCCTAGTAGTAGACCTGTTCATTCGAGTACATACTGAATGTCCTGCCCGCTATGCAGAGGTAACGGCCAGGGAAGTCGCCCCAGTATTTTCAATTTTCTTTACACAACTGTTGAAAGCCGTCTAAGATTTGTTGTCTGCATCGCCTAGTCGTTCACCGAGCTCACATTCTGAGGGAACAATTTGAGCTTGTCTGCGCCAATCCATGCACTTGCCAGGTATGTTAACAACCTCTCGCTGCACGTACACACACCCACCCGCACACACTCAGTCTATGGTATAGTAGTAAATTATCAAGGCCTGTAAATGCATGTATTATGAAATGATCATCACGCTGTCATACATACTTATGCGCATCACTTACATCATGAAAGTATACATAGACCTGCTGAATTTCATTCAAAATTAAGCAGCTTTAAATGGCAGAGACTCGTTTAAAAAAAATAAACAAACATTATTTGCTGATTTGTTAGGATCCCGTTTCCATGTTTTTATTTCCAATTATATGTAAATTATCATCATCTGCAAATTGGCCATTTGTGTAGGCCTTTTTATTATTGGCTTTCATAAATTCATTGTTTTTGTTGATGTTGTTTCTAATCTCACTGCAAGACCTAATAATCTTAGTATCAGGCTGTCGCTTTCTTTCCCTGTCTTTCACCTCTGTGTACCCCAGTTCGAATCCCACCTCAGACTCCTCAAGCTAAAGGTCTTTGCATGATGATTGGGTTTTCAGTCCAAACCTTAATTGGGTTCCCCCGGTTGGGGTTTTACTCCCACATCTTCAAACCTACTTCTCATTTCCTGTTCATCCTTTTATTGGCACTGATTGTGTTGTTGGATGTGTAATTAAATAAATTACAGGTAAACATTGATGTAGGACGTCGAAAAGCATACCAGAGGCCTTTATTAAGATCATTTTATCGTTTTCAATTCTAGATTATCATAATGCAAATTAAGATTGGCCTTTGCTTTATTCATTATTCTGCTGTGTTTTTATTCACTGTTATCTTGTGGGAAAACGTATACCAGGCCGCCCTATGGGCAATATATAGAACAATGTCATCCAGAGTGACCTCTCCAGACTGGGCAAGGAGGAGGCAGAAGTGGCAGCTCATCGGTATATATCTACCCCCAAAAATATAACAACATTGAAAAAACTCCAGCTGATTTCGGCTGCTACAATACATAAAGGCAACAAAAACCAAGGACATTGTGTGTACAGTGCTTAAAACTGCAAAAATGGAAGGTTTTGAAGATTTTCACTATTTTCTCCTAACAAAAAGTATACAGCAGCCTTTAATTGTGCTTAATTTTTCACAGGTTGGAAATCTCAGTTATGTTGATCACACAAAACAGTATGCGACTGTTATTTCAGCTCTACCAATCCGGTATCGAAAATCTACTTCAAATTGACCTTTTATCAATTTGTAACCATACTGTTTACATTTGCAGTTGACATTGTCATTACCCTAAAAGTGCGGTCGGGGTTAAAACATTTAGTTTGGCTCCTTTTCTGTTTGAAATGCAAATGAGCGCAGTTAGTGTAACATGGGACAGGGATTAAGATATCGACGTGATGTTTACAAGAATAATATTTATCATCACCAGCTAGATAGCGTCATGCATTTCTGCACCAGGTGCTTCATGGATGATTGATTGCCGCAATTTCATAAAGGTGTTACTAAATACTGCTTGACTAAGTGTCTTTTTGTTAAGCAAACTTGGGTGGGGCATCAGTCACAACAATGTAAACTTAGTTTTGGAAGGTAACCTGTTTCTTATACTGATATACGAATAACTGGTCCTAGCTCGAGATAAGACTAGTCTTAATCTTTGTGAAATCCACCCCCATGCCTTGGAATGTTTTGTAAATTTCTGTCTAGCCATAAGTTGTCCACAATGGCTAGAATATCGATCTCGCATTGTATTGACTTCATGACGAATACACGGCAGGTTTTGTACACGCGTACAACAAGTGATCAACACGTGTTGTCAGCGAACAATTCAAACAATGTTTCTTGAAGACGAGCAGAGTATACTGTTCGAAACGTCGAGACCAAACCGGCTCTTCTCAGAGCCAACACTCACCCTAAGAGATGTAATTGACTGGAAAGTCTGTGAAAAGCCGCTGCAAACTTGAACACTTTTCAATTGAATTCTTTAATGTTATCCTTTTAAATTTGTGTGCTGACGAAGAGGAACAGTTGCCATCAACACACATCAATTATTTCTATTTCGCGCGAAATATAACACGTTACAATAAATTGCCGCGCCTATTTTGGTACCATTTTTTGCAACGAAAAAAGCAAGAACTTGAAAACTATTTTGTCACTAAAGTACCTTCGTCTTCTTTAGCCTATCTAGCCATCCACCATGAAGCTAGCACCTCTCCGAGTGCCCCTTCACAGGCGTCTTGAGACCCTTGCCGTCATGCAATGGTGGTTCACCTTTCTCTTCATCGGTCTCTCCTCCACCCTCATCTTCACCTATATCTTCTTCTTCACATCTTACTACTGGATCTCCCTCCTTATGCTCACTTGGATCATCTACGACCGGAAGACACCACGCCGTGGCGGACGGCGCAGCGACTGGCTCCGAAGATGGCGGGTCTGGGTCTACATGAAGAATTTCTTCCCCATCGAGTTGGTCAAGACGGAAGAATTAGACCCCAAGAGAAACTATTTATTTGGGTACCATCCACACGGCATCATGGCGGTCGGGGCTTTCGTTAGTTTCGGGACGGAGGCGACGGGTTTCAGCGAGAAGTTCCCTGGGATGACGTCATACCTCTTGACGCTGAGCGGATGGTTTAACTTTCCTGTGGTTCGAGACTACTTTATGATGGCAGGTACGTTGAATAAATGGAGGCTTTGGAGCGCTAGGTGACAGCAGACTTACCATGTAAATATCAATTGTTTGCAAAGTTCTGGGCGTGTGCACAATTCCGAGAACGATGATTTTACCTGGTCACGTCTGCTGCCACCTAGTGTAAAATGTCACTGTGTTTGATACCTTTCAAAATGCAATTTTCGAAAACAAAAATAATACAAAAACGTTCGATGGCGTCACATTTCACTCGTATTCGGTTCTAGAAAGATACTTACTATTTTAGTTTTCATTCCTGAATGTTGATGATATTCATATTTATTTGCATACATAAAACTCGTCTTGAAAAGTTCGATGATGTACCGCGTTTCAAAGTTTGCTACAAAAACCATCAAATATACCTCGCATTTTACACCATTTTAACGTGAGGTCATAGTAAAAGTGACTTGTAATTTTTTCACCACTTGCCTTGGAGCCCCTCTGTTCTTTATTTCAATTCTGTTAATAAAAGGCAATGGACACTATTGGTAAATACTCAAAATAATTATGAGCATAAAACCTTAATCGGTAACGAGTAATGGAGAGAGGTTGATATTATAAAACAGTGTGAACAACGGCTCCTTCTGAAGTGATGTAGTTTTTGAGAAAGAAGTAATTTTCCACGAATTTAATTTCAAGACCTCAGATTTAGAATTTGAGGTCTCGAAATCAAGCATCTGAAAGCACACAACTTCGTTTGACAAGGGTGTTTTTCCTTTCAATATCTCGCAACTTCGATGACCGATTGAGCTCAAATTTTCACAGGCTTGTTATTTTATGGTTATGATGGGATACACCAAGTGAGAAGACTGGTCTTGTCCACTGTCTTTAATCGAAACAAATTATATAATATAAACATAGCATGATGTTTGCAAATAATGATACCTCAGATTTCGCTGTTTTCAACTCAAAGGAACCCGGTGGTAAAGTTGTGATTTATTCGTTTTATCTTTATCTGTCAGGACTTTGTGACGTCAGTAAGGACAGCGTTGATTGGCTGTTAGGGCAGTCTGGCCCTGGCAACGCCGTGACGATCATTGTGGGCGGGGCCACTGAGTCTCTGGAGGCGCATCCCCACAACTACGCCGTGTTTCTTAAACACCGGAAGGGCTTCATTAAAAAGGCTTTGCAACACGGGTAAGATAGCAAGTGTTTTATTTCTCGCGCATGCCTCTTAAAGACACTGGATACGTTTGGTAAATGTCGAACTTTTTAGTAAAACAAAATCAGGTAGGCCTACTCGAATAATGACTTCATAAAGAGGAAAATATCGGTTAAAGCCTTTTATTACTTGAGTGAGAAATTACCTCTAAATTTCTCAAAAACTACGTTACTTCAGAGGGAGCCGTTTCTCACAATAGGTGCGTTCGTTTTATAGCTTCCCTGGGTCGACCCCGGTCTGCCCCCGGTACCTTCGAATAGTTTTGACGTCATTCCAGGGGCTCACCTGGGTCAGCCCCAGTGCCCTGCTTGTGGAATGGGTCACTTGGGGGCTGGCACCAGGTGCATGACGTCACTTAGAGAGCGGTGAGTGGGGTAGACCCAGGGAAGCTTATCGAACGCACCCAATGCTTTATACAATGCTCGTTTCGTTATACCAAGTAAGTTTTTATGCCAACAATTTGTTTAATTCTCTTGCACTCCTCAGAGCATACTTGGTTCCAGTCTACTCCTTTGGTGAGACAGATATCTTCGAGCAAGTCTCAAATCCTGAAGGTTCTGTCTTAAGAACACTTCAGACCAAACTGACGAAGTGGGTTGGTTTCGCGCCTCCAATGTTCCATGGGCGTGGTATCTTCAACTACAGCGTGGGTTTCTTACCGTATAGGAAACCGATATCAACGGTTGGTAAGTGATATCCACACAACTGCATGGTGAAAACCTATACAATAATGGAACCCTTTGGGGGTTGGGGGTTGATTAATTTGTTGTGTGTTAATGTCTGGACTCACTGTTAAATAGGGGAACTATTGCTCGCACACTCTATACATGAATCCACACTTTCTTAATGCCCATTCTCCTTAACTTAACTAACTTTGAGTTATTGTGCTGGACGCTCTGTTATGGCGACAAACAGCTCTATAGTGTTATTTTTTGCCAAGTTTGCTTTTCTGTTCTGTGGAAAGTGCATTAGTTTGAGAGTTTTCACTTTGAGTTAACATCTATTACACTTTGAAGAAAATCAATTGTAAACATTAATATTTCCGATTGTTTTTGTGTACTTTTTTTGTACAGTTGGGAAGCCCATCCCAGTGGAAAAATCGCCAAATCCAACGCAGGAAGAGATCGACAAAGTTCACCTGACCTACACTGAGTCGTTGGTGGCGCTATTTGAGGACCATAAGACCAAGTATGGCATCAATGAGGATGAGAAGCTTGCAATCATTTGAACAAAATTTGAAAGCTTTTTGGAATATAATTAGAGAAGGATGGTTTAAGGGAAGGTATAATTATAAACGTTCGGTAATGAGTCTGAAAATATGTGGCAATAGCAAGTTATTGGTCAGATGCATAGCAGCTCTGGATAGTAATTGCATTTTGAGAAACTTTTAACTTCGAATTGCTGCGGTTGTATCCATTTTTATTCACCAAAGTTCAAATGCAGTGGATACTTTTGGTAAATACTCAAAATAGTTGTTTGCTTAAAACCTCACTTGGTAACGAGTAATGGAGAGAGGTTGATGGTATAAAACATTGTGAGAAACGGCTCCCTCTGAAGTGACGTAGTTTTCGAGAAAGAAGCTCCATAAATTTGATTTCGAGACCTCAGGTTTAGATTTTGAGGTCTCGAAATCAAGCATCTGAAAGCACACAACTTCATGTGACAAGAGTGTTTTTTCTCTAATTGTTATCTCGCATTTTTGACGGCCCAATTGAGCTCAAATTTGTACAGGTTTGTTATTTCATGCATATGGTGAGATACATCAAGTGAGAAGTCTGGTCTTTGACAATTGCCAATAGTGCTGACAGTAAAGTCTCTCAGATTGTGTATTCCTATTGAAGACTATTCTTCCCGCTTGGCGAAACCGCTACAGATTTATGGCACTATTTCGAAAATACTACCACCAATTTGTAGTGAAATTTTCTTAGGTTTATAGTTATGGTCTCAACTATGTATGATCGAAACAAACAATTTGTTCCAATTACCAAACGATAAAGAAGCTTTTGGTGTGTGTCTTAAATTTTGAAGATGTGTGTGGAATGTGCAAATTAAACAATTTTTTGTTATGAAATATTGCAATATTTCACAATATATTGTGATAAATATGTGTGCTATAGAGCATAATAATAAAGCTGTCATAAATGAAATTATTGGGAAGGTGGACGTGGATATCGATTTTTCTTTTTTAAAGAGTGTTTTGGGATGTGTTTTGTAATTTCCTAAAACTTTTGTTTTTATAAAAAGCAATAGAATATTCAAATTACTTCTGCTGTTTCACTGCCTTTGTTTCAATAGTCTTTCGAGAAAAAAATTGTTAAATAATACCACTGGCGCCTTCGAAAGGAAAAATGTGTCGATTTGTACACGTTTGGTTATTACTCAAAACATTATTAACTTAAAAACTGACTGGTGGTTTTCTTTTATCATTTTCTCGCAACTTCGATGACCAATTGAGCCCAAATTTTCACAGGCTTGTTATTTTATGGTTATGATGGGATACACCAAGTGAGAACACTGGTCTTTGACAATTACCAAACGTGTATGTGTCTTTAAGAAGCTCTATGAAATTGGGTCCAGCTGAATCATTGTTGATTGTTACGATTGCTTTGCTGAGAAATGTGTTTAAAAACATATAATATTTCAAATCATGTGTCACTTTGTGTTAATTGTAATGTCCTTGCTCTTATGATTTACAAATTTTATTATCATATTAAAAGAAAAATATCTGTTATCATTTAAAATGAATAATACCTATCATCTAGAACAACATAATCAGGATGGAACGGGACGCATCAATGATATTTATTATCTATGGATTGTGATTTAATTTTGAGCTATTTAAACGTCAACCTTTTTATCAGATTAAATCCGTGATCTCTTTTGAGAGTTACACAACACCATAGCCTGAAGACCCTTTTGATTTATAGTTTCTGTAGCTATTATCAGAACCCAAAGCTATGTCACAGCTTACTCAAAAATATATTACAAAACAAGATCAGAACGCAAACAGTATTAGCGAGATAATGTGAATGATTTTTCACCAGTTATCGGTGACAATGTTCTGGGGATGTTCGACTGCTGAGATCACGCCTTGTGTAGTCACTTAGACCAGGCGCAATGACGAGTGAAATTTGTCTGTGAGGCTTCGGTGTTTTACCGGTCGGAGTTGCAACAACTTCTGCAATGAATAGGTGAGTAACAATTTTTTGAATCACCTTACGGCTCTTAGTAGCCTAAGATAAATAAAACTTATGTTTTAGAGACTATTCTTTAATCTACTAAGAAGGCACACTGGGTTTGTGACAGCTGGAGATGCATGAGCGACAGGGAGTGATGTGAACAATCTGCTGTAATTGGCCGAGGACACCATTCGAAATATAAGAATGATGCATAATTCTAGCATTGTATTGCAGTTTCTCAGTTTACCATTCCAAATACAAGTTATTGATTTTCGCAAAAGTGTGGACATTCTGGTGTATGCTGCTAAAAACACAAAGCTGTGTGGAGAATTTGGTGTCAAACACAAAGCTGTGTGGAGACTTTGATGTCCTTCACTTAACAATACCACTAGAAACATCAATTATTGGGAGGTACTTTCACCAGATTCACGGCACACCACTCGCACCACAAAATATTGCATCGCAGAGGTGCACCGTGAGCGCGTAAAGACACCGGACAACTTTGGTAATATCAAAGACCACTATTCTCACTTGGTGTATCTCATTATATGCAACAAATAACAAGTCTGTGAACATTTCTGCTCAATTGGTCATCGAAGTTACAAGAGAATAATGAAATAGACAAACACCCGTGTTGCATTACTTTGTGTGCTTTCAAATGCATAATAAAAGGCTTCAGCTGAAGTCTTTCAATATTTGAGTGAGAAATTTCCTCTTTCTCAAAAACAACGTTACTTCAGAGCTGCTTCAGAAGAAGCCGTTTCTCACAATGTGTGTAACTACCAACAGCTCTCCAATGCTCGACACCAAGTAAGTTTTCATTCTATTACAAATAGTGTGCAGTGCCGTTAACATTAAATTCAATTGGAAGGATTGCGCAATGTTTGAATGACTATAGTTTGTTTAAGGTCAAAGGAGAACGGTCTGCGACGCCATCTTGATAATCTGTCTTTTTGTATGAAGATAAAACATGTCTATAGTTTAATTTGGTTAAAGTTTGTTACCCTTATTGCACAAACATTAAAGTACAACGTGGTGCAAAAGTGATACTCGGACAGGCACGCAGGACTACTTAAAGGGAATGTACATGTTTGGTAAATGTCAAAGGCCAGTGTTGTTGTTTTGTTTTGTTTTTTGGGGGGGCGGTTTGGGGGGTTGAGAGGTCGCCTAGCATCACAATGCAAAGGATGGCCACTTAATGTGAGGGCTCCTTTTTGGGCTATCGACCAAAATCAACTGCCACATAGGGGCACCTTGCCACATAAAGGGGCACGTTGCCACCTGGTCCTGGGATTAAAACAGGGGACCCTTTCACCGTAAAGATCAGTTCCTACAGTAAGTCAATTGTTGCCTACTTTCTATTTATTTCTTGTATAGTGAAACAGGTCTACAGTTTAAGGGGCTGGGGCTTCAGTTTGCCCCCCTCAACGTCCCGCTAGAGAGACGTCTTCAGACCCTAGCCGTCATCTACTTCTGGACTTCCTTCATCTTCATGGGTGTGTTCCCATCCATCATGGGCATCTACCTCATCTTCACTGACTACTACTGGGTGACACTCCTTGCAGCGTCTTGGGTATACTACGACCGCAAGACGCCCCATCAGGGTGGGAGGCGTCTATCCTGGCTAGGTGTCCGCTCCATGATACAGTGGAGTTACATCAAGGATTTCTTTCCGATCACTCTTGTGAAGACGGCTGATTTGGACCCGAAGCATAACTACCTCCTCGCTGTACATCCACACGGGATCATGAGCTTCGGAGCGGTGATAAACTTCGGCAGTGAGGCGACGGGGTTCAGCGAGCTTTTCCCGGGCATCACACCGTCGCTCCTAACGCTGAGCGGATGGTTTAATATCCCATTGGTGAGGGAGTACTTGATGATGGGAGGTAGGCAATACTTTAGTGGCCATTTTTGTTTGATTCTTGGTATACTAAATTTTAAAAAGTACTTCTTATTCCTATCATAAAATAGAACCAGACTATCTTGTCCACAAATCTAAACGTTATGGTTGTACTGGCCCCTCACTTTAAAGTGTAAACTCAACAGTTTAGGTTAACGAGTGTAGAAAGTACCCTCTTTGGTGTCTGACGTCACACTTCGAGGCTTATGAGTGAATTACGCCAGAGAGTGGCCTCGGTCCCCGTCCACCTTCCCCTTTCACCTACATTCATAATGCAGACGACCGAAACGTCACCTCAGACAAACCAAGACACATATCCAATGAAATCATTGTGTTCAATTAAATAACTGGGTCTAAAAGCAAGTGCATGTCTTTATCTTTACGGATAAAGACAGGGTACCAGTCTAGCAACACAACTCGACGCCCGGAAAAGTGTTGCAAAACAAATAACTATATGTAATCGTCTTGTAAATATTTAGCCATTTTGACTTTGTAAAAATTCTTTTTAAATTTATCCAGGTCTTTGTGCTGTTAGTAAGGACAGCGTTGATTGGCTGCTAGGTGGTCACGCGGGTCAGGGCAGAGCTGCCGTCATCGTTGTGGGCGGGGCTTCTGAATCATTGGAGGCGCATCCAAATAACCACGTGGTCTATTTACATCGACGTAAGGGATTCGTCAAGAGAGCTATTGAGAGCGGGTATGTAATATGCAAATTTATTCAAATGTAAAATGATCAGTGTATCGTACATGAAAACGTTAGTAAATAGTTTGGGATGAATTAAAGGGGCACATCAAATCGCTCAGTATTTTTTCCTGCAAGGAATGTGGTACTAAATTTGAATTATGAGATCTACTACTTATCCATGAATTTAATGAGTGGATGCGGCGCAATATGCTGCAAATCAAACCAGGAACACCGGGGCAAAACCCTTCTCTTTTCGGTAAAATGCACTTGGGTTTTTTGCGTGCGTAACACAAACACACGGGACCCGCAGCTATATGTCCCTTCCAAAGGACGAAGCATCATGCTTAAGTGACACGTGTCACGACTGGGACTCGAACCTACACTCTGCTGATCATCAGAAACACCAGCTTGAGTTCATTGCCACGCCATGCCACACTGAGCATGTTTGGCAGAGCAAATTTTCATTTTTTCGACAATAAACATTCCATTTACTTTGATATTTCTGTCTTGCCTTAAAGGGCTTATCTCGTCCCATGTTATTCCTTCGGCGAAGCGGAAATCTTTAAGCAGATGCCTAATCCCCAGGGTTCCAGACTGAGGGATCTTCAAGTCCGCTTGACTCGACTGGTGGGATTTGCTCCGCCCATCTTCCATGGTAGAGGAGTCTTTAACTACAACTTTGGTTTGCTTCCCTTCCGAAGGGCCATCTCAACCGTCAGTAAGTTCTTATAAATAACCCCCATGACCAAAATGTTGTTAAAGAATTTTCTGCTAAGCAGAGTATTAAAACGAACCACCAGTCACATTATTGTACATTTGACATGGTGGCTGGGCTGGTAACCTTATTTTGGTAAATGTTGTTTTGTTTTGCTTAGCTATCTCTATGAAATTGGGCGCAGGACCAAATTTCACAGAGTTGCTTTTAAGCAGGAATATCGGTTGACAAGTTTCTGCTAAAAAGGAATTGTAAATATATGTGACATGGTATAGTTTGGCTGGTAGGCATACTCTGGTAGGCATTATTGTATGCGCTTGTATAGCTGTTTTGTGCTAAAGGTCACTGGGCACTTTTGGTCATTACCCAAAATAATTGTTAGCATAAAAACTTGCTTGGTAACGAGCAACGTAGAGCTGAAGATAGTAAATAAAAAAAATTGTGATAAACGGCTGCCTCTGAAGTAACGTATAGTTTTTGAAAAAGAGGTAATTTCTCACTCAAATGTTAAAGACTTTAGGCCTGAAGCCCTTTTAGGCATCTGGAAGCACACATTTTGTGCAAGGGTGTGTTTTCTTTCATCATTAAAAGAAGGGTGTGTTTTCTTTCATCATTAAATGGAGAGAGTTAATTGGACGATAACTGGGAGTGCGTAAGAAGCGTGTTTTGTGCAAGGGATCTTAATTTGAATACAAAATAAAATTAAACAAAATGCAAAAAAAGTTTGCTTCATGTAATTAGTTGAAATTTTTACATTTCATTAAATGACATTTCATTCTTACAAAGATTGTTATTTTACAGTTTTGTATTAATTATTTTCTTTTTAGTTGGAAAGCCAATGTACGTCAAAAAGATCACAAACCCGTCATCGGAGCAAGTGGAAAAGGTTCACCAGGAATACATGGGACACCTGAGGGCGCTCTTTGACGCGAACAAGACCAAGTATGGAGTTGCAGGAGATCAGAATTTGAACTTTATTTAAAGGCTTAAAAGTGCCGATAACTTGTGTAAATAAACCAATTATATGTTTAAAGATTAAACTTTTGTAAATATATATTTTGAGATATTTTTTTCATAGTTGTCATCTGCAAACTTTTACATTTGAAAAGGATTTATTTACTTGAATTGTCTTAATGTTCTCCAAACCAATTTATTATTTGATCATTTTTAAACGAAAAAAAACCCTTGTATTTAATTATCTGGGTAGATGTGTTCTTTTGAGAACTTTTCTTGCCTATATTCTACTACTGCTATTTCGGACATGGGGAGACTTCTCTATTGCTGCGGAACATTTGCCACTTCAGGGTTTTCAGTATCAATTGTGTTTTTAAAATGCATATATTCAAACTATATCAATAAATTATGTGGATAAATAAAGACCTGTAATGTGCCCATTAGCGTTGTGTTTGGGAATAGATCAAGTTGAATAGAATATTATGTTTATAGTTTTTGTTAGCACAAGATCCTCTGGCTATAGCACATAGTCCCTTTTCGGATTCGGCTTTGGATTCGGCTTCAGGCTCCGTCCTCTCGTCTGAAGCCCTGAGCGCGTATGTACGCAAAGCACTCGTATTATTGTCAAAACAACCGCGGGGCAGTCTAGCCTGAACCGAATCCAAAGTCGTGGTTTCGAGAAGAGCCTCTATGTCACTCTGCTACACGAACGAATGTCTCTACGTATAACGTTCCCGATATTGTGACGGAGGATGTCCCCCAAACTCTTTTCTTAGTGTACTAAGTACCTCCCCCCCCCCCCCTAAAATCATCTGAAGAATTCCTTAGATTCTCAGAACACAATGGAGACACAATAGAAGAGGTGTAACCTTGCCTCATCGACCACCAACTGCCTGGAAGATGTATATTATTTGCACATCAGTAAGTTACATTTCTCTTGCTGTCACAACAATTGCATCATCTCATGGAGCTATTTAAAAATGGAGCTCCATGGTCCCTCTGTGTCACGTGACAATGTAGAAGAATACCATTGGCTTATATAGGGAGGGTGTCCCCCAAAAAATCATTTCCTCTTCTTCAGAACCCCCCCCCCCCCCCCCCAACAGTTGCATCATCTCATGGAGCTATTTAAGAATGGAGCTCCAAGGTCACTCCTCTGTGTCACTCCTCTTCAGAAACACCCCCCCCCCCCTAAAATCCTCAAAAGAATTTTTGGGATTCCCAGAACAGAAATAAGACACAATAGGAGCAAGGTCAACTCTAAGCCACATCGATCGGCAAATGCATTTAAATGTCTGGAGGTTATAAAGTGCATGCTATATGTGATCCCAAAGAAACCATTGAGAAAGGGTGGTCCTTGGTCCATTAATGAAAGACCTCTGTGGTTATTTCTTTTGCTACTTAATGCCCAAACAACAATGTTATAAACTCCAGCTTGTACAGAATAACCCAACTGCTGAGACTAAACTTTTGAACTCTGACACAAGAAAATGTGAAAAGTTTGTTTATCACTTGTGTTGTTAACGACCTCTGGACTCGAACTCGCAAACATCCTCCTGACTATTTTGAGCCTGATTTCACAACGACTAGAATAATAATTGTTGTATTCTATTTACTGAATTAAAAGTCCTTGATTTGTGAAATTCATTACATTATTTGTTTGTGTGCGAGAGATTTGCTGTAGCTAACTTTTTGCTTATAATATCACCTTGTGGGAGTTTGCTGTTCCTTTGACAGGAGGATCATAAACTAATACAGAACATGGAGGTAGAAATTTCATGCAACAGCCGTCTGTAACCAAACACTCCAAAACCCCTATGCGTTTGTATACAAATGAGCAACACTTTGCGAGCTGACCTGGAACTTTGCTGTTGACTAACGAAATCCCCGGGCTTTACAATGGAAAACGGCCGTCGGGTTTAATCTTGATCTGAAACTATTGAGCCCACACAATATATTGGTCAATAACATGTTTGCGCAATGGTTGGGTTATCTCTGTTTTTTTGATCGCAGTTCTACAGCTGGTGAAAGAACCAACCTTGTTTTGATTTCACAATCCGGCAGTGGACTTCGGGGTTTAAACGTTGTTTCTTGGTAGCTGGCGGGACCTGTTAGAGCATAGAGCAAGGACCAAGGTTAGGGGTTTCTATTGCTACAAATTTGTGCCAGCAATTTGACGTTCATTTGTAGCTTCTTCCTTTCAGCATTAACCTTCGGGCTCGAAACAAAGACCCTGACGGTGAACACTAAGCTGCCTTTTTGTGGACGAGTCTTCGATTTGGTGAAGGTCAAAACGTCATCGATTCTTTCATTATCGTCTGGATCAGTAGAGAAGACGGAGGTGTAAGTTTTGGTGAGTTTGATTTTTAATTAATTTTAATGACTATGTATTTTTTAAAACAACGAGGCTGACAAGTCGCCTATCAGTTGCACACAGACAGCCTGATTCTATTTAACTGATATTTAAGTTTGCTGACAAGAAAACCTACTATAAAGAGCAGCCTCAATTGTTAAATTCGGTTTTGTGAGGCACTCATTTCAGTGGTGATTGGAAAGTATCTATTGCAAAACGAGTTGTTAAAAAAAACTGAAATTTGACATAGAGCCCCTCTCGTAAACTCTAATTTGTGACTGTCTTAATATGTCTGTGGAATAGCTCTTCTTAATTTTCTTTATTCAGTTATGTTCTCGTTTGTTTGTCATGCCCTCAAAGGCTGTTGTGAGCCAATTTATGTGAATGTGTGATGTTTTACTGCCGGTCATGGAAGTTGTCAATTTTGACTTTTAACTGTTACTTTAGTCCGTTATTGATTGATTGATTGATTTGGTGCAATTGCACAACACTATGCCAATATGCAATTTGTTTCCCTCGTGAAAATACTCAAAAATGCATCATTGTGGAGTATATTGTGTAGTTCTTCCCTTTGTCCCTGTACTGAACAGTTTCCCATATTAAAAAAAGCACCCACGTCTTGAGAATTTCCCCATTGGAGCCCCTTTGTTCTTCCATGTATTGGTTTGTTCTTTGGCCTATACTAACATTCCTTTTCCCAGTGGTTTCACTTTCTCTATGGTTCTTGTTATTTCTCAAAGTATTCTATTCTAGAACGATTTAAGAGCTTAAAGCCACTAGACACTATTGGTAATTGTCAACGACCAGTCTTCTCTCTTGGTGTATCTCAACATATGCATGAAATAACAAACCTGTGAAAATTTGAGCTCAATTGGTCGTCGAAGTTGCGAGATAATAATGAAAGAAAAAACACCCTTGTCACACGAAGTTGTGTGCGTTTAGATGGTTGATTTCAAGACCTCAAGTTCTAAACTTGAGGTCTCGAAATCAAATTCATGGAAAATCACTTCTTTCTCGAAAACTACGTAACTTCAGAGGGAGCCGTTTTTCACAATGTTTTATGCTATCAACCTCTCCCCATTACTCGTTATCAAGTGAGGTTTTATGCTGATAATTATTTTGAGTAATTACCAATAGTGTTCACCTGTGACCGGAGAGTTGTGGACTTCCAACTTGTGGTATTTTGGCTGACATTGATAGGCCCTGAAATAAATGGTCCTTATTGGCGCTAAACACAGTAGCCAAGTGTGGTTTCCGAGTTCCGGAGTTATGGTAGGCCCCTATATTCTGTGAACGGTGAATGGAATTAATTGACCGATTGGTTTACAGTTTATTGAGTCGTTTTCGTTTTATCAGATCAGTAACATAGGCCTATGTTCAGTTGTTCATTTCATTAAATGCAATGGACACTAATGGTAATTGTCAAAGACTAGCCTTCACAGTTGGTGCATCATAACATATGCATAAAATAACAAACCTGTGAACATTTGAGCTCAATCGGTCATCGAAGTTGCGAGATAATAATGAAAGAAAAAAAAAACACCCTTGTCACACGAAGTTGTGTACGTTTAGATCGTTGATTTCGAGACCTCAAGTTCTAAATTTGAGGTCTCGAAATCAAATTCCTGGAAAATTACTTCTTTCTCGAACACTATGGCACTTCATAGGGAGCCGTTGAGTAATTACCAATACTGCCTTTGAGTAATTACCAATTACTGCCTTTAATAAGCATACAGGGTTGGTGTAGATAAAACCATTGTTTAAAGGCAGGTGGACACTATTAATTGGTAATTTCTCAAAATAATTGTAAGCATAAAAACTTACTTGGTAACGAGCAATGGAGAGCTGTTGATAGTATAATACATTGTGAGAAACAGCTCCCTCTGAAGTAACGTCGTTTTGGAGAAAGAAGTATTTTTCCACGAATTTGATTTCGAGACCTCAGAATTAGATTTTGAGGTCCCGTAATCAAGCATCTGGTAATCAAGAATCAAGCACACAGCTTCGTGAGACAATTAAAAGGTCATTTTCTCCATTATTATCTCGCAACTTCGACGACCGACTGAGTTAAACGTTTCACAGGTTAAATATTTTGTGCAAATGTTGAGATACACCGAGTGAGAAGACTAGACTTTAAAAATTACCAATGTCCAGTGTCTTTAAACTTTAAACCATGTTTGTATGAGAGATGCCAGATTGGCGTGTATATCTTCTTGTGAGAGTTTGTCAAGATCATCTAATTAACAAACAAACAATCAAACAAACAAACATACCCTGAACTGTCGGCCTTGCCGAGGTCTAACAAATTCCAAATGAAAATGCGTGTTCGCGCCAAGCACAACTCTCAGCCAATGATAGGTCTTCCCTTGACCTCGGTGAGGGCGCTAATTGCTTGTGTGAAGTCACATGCAAGTGCTCTTCTGTGTGACCTTGCCATTGCAGAAACTATAAGATATGTATTACAATTTGTACCTACAGTATACAAATATTACACGCACAGGGGTTGTTTGTGTCATCTGTGTAAACTAAAGCTATCCATCTTATTTACATTTGGGTTTATTTCATCACCTTTGTCCCGTTGATTTCTTCAGGTGTAGCCCACTCCCTAACAAAGTTAACACGCATCAGCTTAAAAGTAATCCATTCAGAAACTGTAATCAATGTTCACGATATGAGATCAACGTGTCATACGAAATACGCGGCAGTCAATTTCTTAGTGAACTTTTAAGTTTGCTATAGTAAGTTTTGATTGAACACAATTATGAACGATAACTAATCTAAACAGGGGTGGATTTCACAAAGGTAGTCCTAACTTAGGACTAGTCCTAGGCAATGCTAAGAGATAGGACCAGTCCTAAGTTAGGATGAGTTACTGGTCCTAACTTAGGACTGGTCCTATCTCTTAGCGTTGCCTAGGACTAGTCCTAAGTAAGAACTACCTTTGTGAAATCCACCCCTGCACCTTATGAAGCAAATAGGGAAAATGAAACCCACATTTTTGTCACAAGTTGTTGGAAAATGGAGTTTTGGCTCAATATTTGCTCGTAGAAATTGCACACAAAAATGCATTGCACTTGGTTGGATCATTCTTTAGAGTCAGTGTTGTGGCGGAGCGGTTAAGGGCACCGAACTCGAGCTGTGGTGTTTCTGATCAGCAGAGTGTGGGTTCGAGTCCATAACACTGGTTTCCTTAGTTAAAGCAAAACACTTTACTATTACTACTTTGTCCTTCAAGGATTGGTAGTGCTCGAACCCACTACTCTTATAGTAAAAGGGTAGGGGAAACCGTGTTCCTGGTCACCACATAGAGCACACGTTTTAAGGTTTCTTCAGGCTTGCGAGATAAGTGATTAATTTTCACTTTATAATACGAGGCATCCTTGGTTTTATTACCAGCAAATAAACGAACTATGAACTCCTAGCTTTTATTTAATACAAGTAAAGATATAATATTTGTATTCATTATCTCCCCACCGTATATGAACGTTTTGTAATCGTTTTTTTTATATATATTTTTTAGTAAAAAACCTTAGCTTACATTACAAGATGGGTAAGGTTTCTATTCACTTTCTCCCCACCGTATAGGAACGTCTTGAAATCATCTTCTCCAATTAACCATCGTCATGGATGCTGCACTCATGGTCGAGTACTCAAAGGAGATGAAGAAGTTAAAATCTCGTGTGGACACCGCTTCAGTCTCCTTCAGAGTCAACTTCTTAGAGTCCTGGACCCGTCTTCTCGAGGCCCTTTCTTGTCTCCACTACATCACTATCTTTATCTTCCTTGGTCACGTCAGTCTTGGCATCCTCATCCTCCTGCTCTTCACTGACTGGTACTGGGTGACTCTAGTCTACGTTGCTTGGCTAGCCTACGATTGGAACTCACCGTGCCGCGGGGCAAGGGGCAAAGTATGGTTAAAAAGCTTTGAGATATGGAAGAGGGGGCGAGACTACTTCCCGGTAAACCTGGTGAAGACGGCCGAGCTGGACCCGTCTAAGAACTACCTCATGGGGCATCATCCTCACGGTGTCTTGGTGTTTGGAGCTTTCTTTAATTTCGCTACTGACGCGACTGGATTGAGCACCGTGTTTCCTGGGATGAAAGTGTTCCTCATGACGCTACATCAGATGTTTAAGATGCCTGTATTCAGAGAATATTTCATGTTATCTGGTAGGAAAGATTTTCATTATTATTAATCATTTTAATATAAATCCAAGCACTAAATTTAGCAAAAGGGTATCACAACCCTTTACATCCCTCTGCAGTAACGTAGTTCCTGAGAAAGAGGTAATTTCCCTCTACTCTTGGTAAACATTAAAAGACTTCTTAGTTTATTAATAGACTTCTGGTCTGAAGCCTTTTATTGGGCATCTGAAAACCCACAACTTTGTGCAACAAGGGTGTTTTTCTTACACATTTCTTCAACTTCGATGACCAATTGAGTCCAAATTTTCACAGGTTTGTTATTGTATGCATATGTTGGGATACACCAAGTGAGAATACTGGTCTTCAACAATATTAACAAAGGTTTCAAGTGCCTTTAATCAAAAACTGTCGAAAACGAGCTTTAAAACATTTTTCATGGTTTTTCTCCCCAGGTTCCGTAAGCGTACGGAAGGACAGTATAGAGTGGGTCATCAGTCAAAATGGCGTCGGTAATGTCGGTGTAATAGTCGTAGGTGGCGCCCCAGAAGCTCTTGACGCCCATCCGGGAGTTCATCGACTAAGCATCAAGAACCGAAAGGGATTCGTCAAACTAGCCCTGGTTCATGGGTAAACAAAAACAAGTTATTGATATTTGTGCATAAACTACTCTAGATTAAAGAAATTATTACATGTTCTTTTCAAGGCACCAGCCTGTGGTGCTGCATTGACCTCCTTCAAACGCCCCCTATTGTTACACTTTAAAAACTTCCGGGTCAGAATTGACCAGGAATCTTGGTCTCTAAGGAGCCTGACCCATTTCTGGATCAATATGACCCGGAATCTGTAGAAAATACTACACAGAAATAGATCAAACTGACCCGAAATTCTCGTCAAAATCTCTCTCTCTCGTTTCCCCCTTGTTCTTCCTTTTTTCCCACGGGGCCCCGGGGGTAGTCTGACCCAGAAATTGGTCAACGGGCCGCCGAGACTCGGGGAATTCTGGTCAACTCCGACCCGGGCGTGTAAAACAAATTGCTTCAGCAAAAATGAAACAAAAGATTGTATTGATCAAATAAATTTAACTTTCTATCTTTAAAGAAATCAGATATAACAATCCAAAACAATACTTTTACAATAATGAAAACTGTTTTTAAAACCCTTTTCTTTTTTCCATTTTTTTTTTCAACAGAGCTCACTTGGTGCCAGCGTACAGCTTCGGTGAGAACAACGCATATGACCAGATCGACAATGCTCCGGGTACGAGGTTGAGACGTCTCCAGAACGTCATGACCAGAATATGTGGCTTCAGTCCACCTCTTTTCTATGGTCGAGGTTTCTCTATGTTACCGTATAGGACTCCTATCACCACAGTTGGTAAGAATGTTTTCACCTATTTTAACTTAAAGCCATTATACACTCTCGGAACAGAAAAAAAAAAAAAGTTACAAAATTTCCAAATAACTTGCAGGGTTTACAGAAGGTAAAGGTTAAAGACTTCTCTTGAAATATTATTCCATGAAATGCTTTACTTTTTGAGAAAACATTGAAACAATTATCAATTCTCGACAACGAGAATTATACGGATTTATTTTAAACACATGTCATGACACGGCGAAACGTGCAAAAACAAGGGTGGGTTTTCCCGTTATTTTCTCCCGACTCCGATGACCCATTGAGCCTAAATTTCCACAGGTTTGTTATTTAATATATAAGTTGTGGTACACGAAGTGTTGTGGGCCTTTGGACACTACTGTTTACCGAAAGTGTCCAATGGATTAAAGAGCGGGAGTAACCCCATTAATAAGCAATCAATCAATCAGTCAATGTTCATTTATATAGCGCTGTTATCCATGTTCAAACGCGCTTTGATAATAGCAAATGCGCTTTGAGTAAAAGGGTTTTCGGTCTCTTCTTGAAAACTTTCACATTTGGTGAAGTTTGAATGTCCATAGGGAGATCGAAAATTATTGATTTACTCCCAAGTAGGCCTAAAAGTTTGTCAGGCAGGGGGAGGTGTTCTATACTAGGCAAGTATTTTCCAGAACTGCATGTTTCTGTCGCCGGGAAGAAAATGGAAACAATGTGCAAGGCTCCTGGTACTTTAACATATGCCTATATAATTATAGTTTATTCTTCTCCTTCTTTCCAATCAGTGGGCCGACCAATCGAAGTGGAGAAAACTCCAAACCCAACCCGCCAACAGGTTGAGGATATGCACGCCCTCTACGTCAAGGAACTGGTCGAGCTGTTTGAGACGCACAAGAGCAAGTATGGAGTGCCGCCAGAGAAACGCTTAGAAATCGTCTGAGGATGGAGAGCGATATTATTGGTTCCTGTCGTCCAGTTACCCGACCATACAAGGGTGATAATGACATGCTTGTCCTTGGGGAAAGCGCAACTTTATTTAGGCTGGTCCCCTGTCTTAAGATAAAGACAGGCATTGGTCTTACGGGTCCAATGATTTCATTTGATACAATGATTTCATTGGATAACCTTGCTGTGGTGATAGCTTTCCGTAATGTTATGATTGGTCCGAGATGATAGTGTCAGCTGTCGACCGTCTGCATGCAGCGTACATTAAATACGTTTGCAGAATATTGTGTACATCATGTAGTATCGTTTTATTCACTAGTTTAATGTATATGGACGTGTGAATTGACTGCGAATCTTTGTGTGAAATACATGCGAGGTCAAAAGGTACAGTTACAAGTATCCGGACATCCGCTCAGGCTGGTATCTGGCGTAATTCACCAGCCTCGAGGTGTGACGTCAGATGTTCTGGTTGAAATTAATTATGCTGAACTGACTGCAGGACAAATGAATAACCAGCGAAGTATTTTGTGCACGGAGTTTTAAACAGCCATTGCAGCAATGCTCGATGTAAAAGAGACATTCCTGAAGATGTTGTTTGTGAATTTTTGTTTGTCAAACGGTGTGGCACAATTAAGTATTGTTTAAATAAATAGTAAACTTGCGGGTACAACCAATTGTAACCTCTTGTGTGGGAGTGTTGGCTCTGCAGAAAAGAGCCGGTGTGGTCTCGACGTTTCGATCAGTACACTCTGCTCGTCTTTAGAAGAAACTTGTACGGCATATTGGCCTACGTTAGGCTCATGTCAACTTGGTCGTCGGACATGAACGGGTTCTATCCGGTAAAGTGATATTACATTGACTTTCGACTGCTAAACAATTCAGGTCAAATTAAAGGTCTGTATATTTTATGGCTAGCGTATCCTAGAACAACAATACTCGACTCTGTCATTGGGATATAACTTTGCTAAAATAACCTCCATTCTTGATGCCATGAACGAATTCATGTGGAATGGTTACATTCACTTCAGGGAGTAAATTTGTCAGTGGAGAAGTTTTCGTTTAACCAAGCTTAAAAATTGAGAAAATTAGCTGCTGCAGAGTGCTTATAACCCAAATGACGTTGGTTGCCTATAAATGCAAAAATAGGAATGGTCTGATGTTCGATCCTTATAGCACGGTCTTTTTCGGAATTTCGAGTATTCTGGTAAATTAAACACAACACACCATGCCCGAGCATTTAATTTTAAAAACAACTTTTTACCCGCGTTCCAAACTTGCATCTTGTGATGGAAGGAATTTCTGTCCCTTCCCGCAAACAAACTTGTTTATGTACAACAACATTGTCACTGTCGTTATGCTTTTCAATGAGGAACCGTTCTTCTAAATCGATTCAAAATAGGGAATATAAACGTCAGGAATTGTTTTTAGGATGATAATTAGATGAACGGGGGGGGTAAAAATGCCTCCCGCACCCTTTGAAAATTCAGTTTGATAGCGCCCTCTCTTATACGGGAAGGGCGGGCAGAAAACTGGGGTCGCAATCTACTATGACACTGGCCGCTATTTGTATGTTGGAGTGTTATTTGCTTTCTGTTGGTCCGATACTTTCTGTGTTGTTTGAATTTTATTGCTTCTGTGGTGTTTGACTTTGAACTTGTTGATGTCAAACAATTCATTTGTTTACGTATAAGAACACCCGGCGATAGTCCTACCTTGGATTGTTTGCACCTTTACGTTGGTGAAGTTCCTATTTATAGTCTCAGTTATCAATTAATGAAGAAAAAATTTACTAAGTTTTTTTTTATATTGATGCTGAGCTGTGGAATAACAGTAAACAAGATTTTACGTAAAGTACAGAGATCACAAGTTCAAATTTTTAATAGATAAGCTTGTTTTGTTGAAGTGTTTTGGTGAAGTTTTGTTACTGAGTATTATGGGAGACTTGCTGGCATGTTGGGAAATAACAACCGTATTTCTACAGCGCCTAACACCTCCAAAAGAAAGTCTCTCTAAGTCTTAAAGGCAGTGGACACTATTGGTAATTACCCGAAATAGTTTTTAGCATAGAAACCTTACTTGATTATGAGTAATGGGGAGAGGTTGATAGTATAAAACATTGTGAGAAACGGCTCCCTCTGAAGTAATGTAGTTTCTGAGAAAGAATACTTTTTCCACGAATTTGATTTTGAAACCTCAGATTTAGAATTTTAGGTCTCGAAATCAAGCATCTGAAAGCACACAACTTCGTAGGACAAGTGTGTTTTTTCTTTCATTATTATCTCGCAACTTCGACGGCCCAGTTGAGCTCAAATTTTCACAGGTTTGTTATTTTATGCATATGTTGAGATGCACCAAGTGAGACTGGCTGGTCTTCGACAATTACCAATAGTGTCTAGATAATGTTAGGCAAAGTTCGTTGTGAGTGGCCGTAACAACAAAGTTGACCATAGTCTTATAGCAGGGAATCATTAATAATGGGGGAGTTGTTCTAGTAGGCCTTCTAAATCAGGAAAAAACATGTTCATTATTTAAAGTATTTTTTTGTTTTCGACTTTAGTTGCATTCTGTTGTATATTGAAATAAAAAAAGTTTGTCAGTGACAAACACATTTTAAATGGCACTATTGAGTTATTTAGCAATTTTTTTTATTTTATATTTCAATGTGAATGAACTTGAATTTAAAGTGTTGCCCCAAAAAAAGAAACCGAAGTATAAGCACCCTACATAAATATACTGCAACAATACAAATTCTGACGGTTTTTAAATTATTGTATATTATTCCCAAGTCAAGAAATCGGTCCCGAAGACTAGTACATAACCTCCTAGACCTGGTAATTTAAACAAAGCTTTCATGCATAATACAGGTTCTGTTTTCAAATTCCTATAACCATCCCCATGTCAAGAAACGGGTCTCGGAGGTTAGTACATAAATATACTAACCTCTGAGACCTGGGCCAAATTTCATAGAGCTGCTAAGCACAAAAATTTGCTTAGCATGAAATTTCTTCCTTGATAAAAACAGGACTCATTACCAAACAAATTTCCACTTCATTTTAAGGATAAGCAAACAGCAGCCGAATACAAGTAACGGATAACTTTCCGTATGGAGCCACCACTTTTTCACTTATTTTTACAAAAAGGGATATCTCATTGAGGTAAATTAGATACTATATTATTTCATATCGAGTGAAAAAGTGGTGGCGCCATACGGAAACTTTTCCCAACTAACAAGCAATATGCAACAAATGGAAATTTGGTTGGTACTCCTGTTTTTATCAGGGAAGAAATTTCATGCTAAGCAAATTTTTGTGCTTAGCAGCTCTGTGAAATTGGGCCCTGGTACTTAAAAAAAAGCATTCATGTCGTCCAAACTCTTGCCGAGTTTGCTCGTTAGTGCGCCCTCAGTAGTCCGGAGTGACTCAGTTAGAGTCTGGTTCATCTTTCTAGCTGATTATTTCAACAGTTATGTGTTGTTTGGTTGAATCTGTCCCGATGAGCCAGACCTTTAGCATTGGGCAGTACAGAACTACATGTGTGGATGTCAACAAAAGCGCAGGAAGGGGGGAAACAACAATGGTATTTATCTGTATTATGAATTAATTATCGTAAAATTATTCCGTAAAATGTGATGTTTGATTTGATATTGCATGGCAAATCAATCGGATAGTTATCTCTTAAAGGAACACGTTGCCTTGGATCGGACGAGTTGGTCTATTAAAAGCGTTTGAAACCGTTTGTTATGAAATGCATATGGTTAGAAAGATGTTTTAAAAGTAGAATATAATGATCCACACAAGTATCACTCGAAACTGCACGGTTTTCCTTTTACGTCGCGAACTATCACGGTCGGCCATTTATGGGAGTCAAAATTTTGACTTCCATAAATGGCCGACCGTGTTAGTCGACAGGGTAAAAAGAAAACCACGCAATTTCGAGACATATATGTGTAGATCATTGTTTTCTACTTTTACAATATCTTTCTAACCATATAAATTTTACAACAAACGGTTACAGAACGATTTTCAAAGACCAACTCGACCGATCCAAGGCAACGTGTTCCTTTAAACTATATTTGGGGTTGCACAAAGAAAAGTTTATTAACTGGAGTACTTATTATAAATTATATTTTTTATTTATAATGTTATTTTCCTTTTCTTTTAGTCTTTACCAACTGAGCTCTAATTATGGCGGATAAACTGGTGGCGACGTGCGGAGGATTATCCCCAGGGGACAGATTTCCCTACACTGTGGACACTGAGCTACCTACTCCTAGAACTATTTCGGTTTCGACGAAACCGAAATAGTTATAGGAGTACGAGCTACCTATCTTCCCCGGGGTTTCAGTTTTTATCTGACAAAAGAGGGCGCTAGGCCTATCACTCGACCATCAGTATCGAAGGAATTTTGTACATACATGTAGTTCACTGCAAGGGGGGGGTGGGGGGGCACAAGATTTTGTTTGGATATGAGTATTGACAGCAATAATAAAAAGATCCTTTATTTTTACTCAAACAGGAATTATAACTGTATAAATGAAAGGCATAATGGGAAGATGCCACATTTAAAGGAGCTGTATTTCTGTCACCTTGGAAACCAGTTGTTAAAGTGATCACCAGGAAAGTAGCAGAAAGTTTGCTGATTGTGAGCAAAACTAGTCTTTCAACCATGGCTACACCAACTTTATCACATGATGCAAAACATGAAGACGTCATAAACGAACAAGAAATAACACTCAGTGAAGACGAGGTTAGGCCCGTCGAACAAATTCAAACCGACTCTCCGTTGAGGACAATTAGCGACGCAGACAGCACGCAGAATGTCTCTTTAAGTCTTGATTTGGTCAAGGGTGAAGGAGAGGACATCGAAGAAAGAACTTCCAACGACAAGATGAGAATTTTAAATGCTGAGAAACTATCTCCTGAAGTCGATCTCGGACAGCAAAGTCAAGACTTAAATAAAGAAGAGACTCAGCCTGTGATCTCGGGCATTGTGTCAGGTGATGTCGTTATTGATGTTCCATCAACTGACACATCTCAGATTGGGTCTCAAATTGATAGTGTTACCATGGAAACAGTCACTCAGGATAGCAGAACACAAGATGATGAGCCGTCAACTGACACATCTCAGATGGGGCCTCAAGTCGATAGTGTTACCATGGAAACATTCGTTCAGGATAACAGAACACAAGATGATGAGCCGTCAACTGACACATCTCAGATGGGGCCTCAAGTCGATAGTGTTACCATGGAAGCAGTCGTTCAGGATAACAGAACACAAGATGATGAGCCGTCAACTGACACATCTCAGATGGGGCCTCAAGTTGATAGTGTTACCATGGAAACAGTGATTCAAGACGGTGGTCAAGAAGAGATGAATGTTGCTGAAGAACAGTTCGTATTGAAATCTTTATTCTCGTAGATAGTGTATTATTTGGGAATGGGGACTTTTGGGACACTAGGTGGCAGCAGACGTACTAGGTTAAACCACTGTTCTCAAGGGATGTGAGCATGCTCAGTACTTCATAAACAATGGAAGTTTACCTGGTAAGTCTACATGTACTGCCGCCTAGCGATACAAATTCTCCCAATAGGAGTGGAGACATGATGGAGGGATAGGGTGGCTGGTGGGACCTTGACTGATTGACTGAAGTTAAAGGCTGTGTCCGAAACAGAGACTTCGGCTACAGCTACGGCTAGATCAGCCCGTCTGCCAGTGTTGAAGAATAGGTAACAAGCCATCTAGCCGTAGCTGTAGCTGGAGTCGCCTTTTCGGACACGGCCCAAGTCTACTGCAGACCTGCATTAATGCAGACGGCCTGGCCACATATCAAATAATGTGACCGGGCAAACTGACCAGGTAAATTTTTAACAATTTACTCGGTCAGTTTGCCTGGCATATTACTTATTAGGATATTGAATAATCTCCCCAAATCACAAAACTTATGCACACATTCTCACAGAAATCCAGTTGTCTTTTAAATTGTCTTCATGTTTTTTTTCCAACATAAGGACTAGATACGTGTAGCTCAGTTGGTATTGTTTGTGCCGGCGCATTAATCCGGAGGTTGTTGGGTCAATCCCGGTGCAAAGTCAATTTGTTCAAACCCCCAAATAATTTTTTTTTCTTTTTGCACGATACTTGATAGGTATTTAGTAAGTCTGGATTTTAAGCAAGTTCCGTATCAGCTTACAGGTGCTTGGCAGGATTTCCAGCATTCTACTTCAAACTTCCTTAAAGGATGCAAATGGTAAGTACATTCCAGGGCTCAAATTTGGGGGAAACATCCACAAGACTGCCGAACTTGCAGCTCAGAATCTTTGTTACAGTTTCATTTCTATCATCAGGGCCCAATTTTATAGCATGAAATTTCTTCCTTGATAAAAACAGGTTTACCAACCAAATTTCCATGTGATTTTCAGGATAAGCAAACAAAAGCTGAATACCAGTAAAAAGCAATATGTAACAAATAACAATCTGGCTGGTAATCCTGTTTTTATCGGGGAAGAAATTTCATGCTTAGCAAATTTTTGTGCTTAGCAGCTTTATGAAATTGGGCCCTGGTTGGAAGCCAAGTACTCTCAGTTAAGAGGACTGTAATCACTGTATTAGCCAAAGACCAAATGGAGAGAATACATGAAATTCCACTTTAAAAACATCTCTCCAACCATATTCATTTCATAACAAACGCTTTTTATAATGCCCAATTAGGGATCTGATTTATCTGTTTTTAAAGATGCTGTGTCAGATTTTTGCCCTTTAAACATTAAAAAATAATTTCTTTTGAGTGAATGGTATTTCAAAGAGTATCACCCGCTCTAACAATTTTTTTTTGAACTTTTACTTTTAATAGTCAGGAACCATGACAAAAATTTAAAACGTTTCTTATAAAACACATAAGAATTGGTCACGTGATATATTGTCGGGGTCTAGACAAAAACTAATTTTGAGCACTTTATTTCACTGCTACTAACAATTGGCAGACTTTTTAGAGCAATGGCTCAAATGAAAGCTTGTAACTTTCTCGACCCCCATCAAAATACCTATTGAATTTTTAAATCAAAATTTGTTGGTCAAATCGGCCAAAAATCTGACATAGCATCTTTAAGCTTTTATGCTTTGCGCTCACACTTCAGGTTTTTTCAACAGTCTATCACATTTCTGCCTTTTAACCCTTCTAGGTCACCAGATGGCTCCTGCTTAGTAACCAATAGCGACGACAACATCCTCCGCCTCTTCAATCTACCACCAGAAGTTTACTCCTCAACCTGGCAAGATGGTAATATACCCGAGATGACCTCGGTGTTGAATATTCATGAAGGGGAACTCATCTATGATTATGCATGGTTCCCAGGGATGAGGTCTTATGAACCAGAGACATGCAGGTAGGTCATGGTAATTAGCATATCATGTTTATTCATGATGGTCAGGTTGGCGTAGTGGTATCTTTCCTTGCCTACCACCTCTTGGACCCTGGTTCGAATCCCACTGGGGGCACTATGTGGATAAGGTTTTCAGTCCCTACCTGGCTGCATGGGTTTTCCCTGGAATAATTCTCTGGGATTTTTTTTCCACATCTAAAGCTGAAATTTCTTCATTGTCTTTTCTCTTCTCATTTGGCTCTAATTACAGCGTTGAGAATTAACTTCCAAATCCAAATCCAAATGAAGTTTGCTGAGAAGCTATTTGAATAATCATTTCAAAGTGAACAGTTATGAGTGTGCAAATACACAAACTTCCATGTATACAGTTTTCTATCATATATATATTTACAACAAAATAGTTAATGGCTTGACGTTTCGACCCTAGCAGAGCCTTTCTTATAAGCCTTTTTGAAAGATTCTGCTATGGGCAAAATACCCACTACCGCAAGCTTCTCGTTACCCCAAATATACAAAAATAATTAAGCCCCGAGTATGCACAGGAGTAATCAGGAATACTCAGAAACACAATTGAGAGACGGAAATTGAATTTTTTTCTTTTTACTGAAATATTTCAATATTTCTTTTGTTTTAGTTTAGCAAGTTGCTGTCGTGATCACCCAGTTCATCTATGGGATGCATTTACCGGTGAACTACGCTCTACCTACAAGCCACATAACCATCTGGTAAGTATAGCAGTGTAGCCACTAAAGCCCAGTTCATACTTCCTGCAAATGCGAATGCTACGAATTTTGACATCACAAATTCACAACAAAATTTCGCATCAGATAAAATGTGAAAAGTAGAAAACAGGGCTGTGACGTCAACATATATATTGCATTTGCGTTTGCAGGAAGTATGAACCGGGGTTAATAAAATGTTAACTAGAAACCTAAAGATCAAATGCTTGCCTCTGACTTAGGCTGAGGCTTAGGCTTAGGCTTAGGCTTAGGCTTAGGCATAGACTACACTTATAATCCACATAGCCATGAGTGCCTAACTTTGATTGTTTTAATCCTATATACTAACAGTGGCTTCTTATAGCGCGTATATTCTCAAGGTGCTTTAACATACAGTATTTTCCTGCAAGGTATGTTGGACTACATTTGAATTATGAGACCTACTCCTTTTACATAGCACCATGTTGAATAGAGGGTGCTGTGGCACAATATGCTGCCAATCAAACCAGGAACACAGGGGCGAACCACTTCTCTTTTTGATAAGTGCAGTGGGTTCTTTTAAGTGGGTTACACAACACATGGGACCAACGGCTTTACTTCCTTGTTTAAGGACACATGTGTCACGAATGGGACTCGAACCTACACTCTGCTGATCAGAAACACTAGAGTTTGAATCCGGTGCTCTTAACCGCTAGGCCATGACATGTCACCAATGTAGATGTATATAATAAAACTAACATGTGAAATTTTCATTTCAAAGGGTGGTAGCGTTTTTGAGATATCGCCAAAAATTTGTATTGACATTCATTGTAGTAGTGATTACCAAACAGATACAGACCCTTTAACTCTCTTTCACAGTATCGAGCGTCTGTTTCTAGGATGTTTACTTTGAAAATGTCTATGTGATTGCTAGGAGCTTGTACAATGATGTGTTGAGAAACCTCTGTTGGGAGCAAAAGTTACAAATTTATTTGTATTATATTTATTATTTGTCACTTTCAGGATGAGCTGACCACACCTTACTCCTTGGCGTTCTCCTTGGATGGAAGTAAACTCTACTGTGGCTTCAATAAGATGATCAGGATATTCTATACGGACAGACCGGGACAGACATGTGAGGAGAGACCAACGCGAGGTATTTCACTCAAACTATCTTTGAAGTTCATTCTCAAATAACTAAGAGTAATGCTGTAACACCATTTGAATATCTCTTTTATTCTCTTTGGTGTTAGGTCTGAAAAGAACTGGTGGTTAACGACTCTTAACCAGTCGTTAGCAACAGGTTCTTTTCAGAACCAACACTTACTCAAAAGAGATATTCACATGGTGTTACCGCAAACTTCTCTTATAAGAGATGTTAAGTTTGCATTGGGGATAAAGAATATTAATTTTGGGTTTTACCCATACACTGCTCTAGAATTGTAAGGGTCGTGGGTTCGGATCCCACCCGAGTAACATGCCTGTGATATTTTTTTCACAGGACTGAGGAAAGTACTGAGTATATAGTGCTAAACACATCGGTGTATGGGTAAAAACCAAAATTAATAAACCTCTCTTAGTTATACTCAGCCATGCAAAGTTTGAAATCAAGTGACTAAATCGTTTGCAGACTGGGGTGCAGATAGAAGATCTGCCGTCGATCTAACTCTTCCTAACTTAAGATTAATCTTAGGACTTAGGACGAGTCCCAACCCTGCACTGTAGCATGCAGACCTTAAGATTAATCCTAAGTTAGGACGAGTTACTCGTCCTAACTCGAGATAAGACGAGTCCTAACTCTTTGTGAAATCGACCCCTGGACTCGATTACCCAGCTGGCCGGGATCGTTGCTTTGATTCCAGGTTAAATTAAAAAGTTGTTTGTTAAAGCCAGGAAAAGGCACTGAAAACTACTGATGTTGGAGACCTTTGATTTAAAATAGCTGGTTTATCTGAGGCATTACTTTGTTCTTCAGTGTATAGGTTATATTATGAAGCTATTCAAGATTAGAAATCAAAGTTTGGGGTAGGTAAGTGGGTCAAAGCAATGTCAAAAAACAATTTCAAAACTATTTAAAAAAAAAAAAATTAAAATTTGACGATTCCTAAAGGGTCAACTTATCTAATGGCCCAATATTGCTTAACTGTATTCTGCTTAGCAGAAGTTAGCTAGACAGTCACAAATTTGATATGGAAGTCTGACTGGTAACCTTATTGTAGTAGGCAAAACAAATTTTGCTTGTCTAACTCTTAAGCTTCAGTAGCTGTATGAAATCGGGCCCAAGTCATGAAGTGTCTCATATATCAGCGGTTATAGCGATGACTAATGGAAAGTGTCATTTCAAATTTACTTTGTATAGTTTTATTTATTTTTTCAAATTTATGTTGTAGTTAAGCATGCCGGTGGTCAGACTGGGATTATCTCTTGTTTTGCGATGAGCCCTGATGGATGTTACGCTGCTGGCTCCTACTCTAAATCAAGTAAGTTGTTTAATTTTCAAGGCACTGGGGTCGATTTCACAAAGAGTTAGGACTCGTCTTATCTCAAGTTAGGACGAGTAACTCGGAAGAGTTTTGGAAGAGGAAGAGTTAGGAAGAGTTTTGTGAAATCGACGGCTGGACACTACTGGTTATTAATCAAAACAATTGTTAGAATAAAATCTTACTTGATAATGACCAATTGAGAGCTGTTTATAGTATAAACCATTGTGAGAAACGGCTTCCTCTGAAGTAACATAGTTTTTGAGAAAGAGTTAATTTCTCACTCATATATTAAAAGACTTCAGGTCTGAAGCCTTTTGTTATGCATTTGAAAGCACACAAGTTTGTGCAACAAGGGTGTTTTTATTTCGTTTTTCTCTGGCAACTTTGATGACCAATTGAGTCCAAACTTTGACAGGTTTGTTATTTTATGCAATGTTGGGATGCACCAAGTGCAGTGAAGGAAGAACACTGGTCTTTGGAAATAACAAACGACCTGGTTAGAAGTGACACTCTGTTGTATTTTGGTTGCGCCTTGATCGGTTTTCTGAAGATGTGCGCATTATAAGTCCATATTTTGTCATGTGTCATTTGCAGATCGCTCACTCTCCTGTTTTGGACCAAAAGAATTGAACACTCTCCCAAACCACATCAAGGATGCTATAGAACACTGTTCACATTTTCAAGAAACTCCTCAAATGTTTTTTTTTCCAACAAGTGTATCGTAATTCGTTTCATCCAACTGTCTTGAGCGCCTTTGAACAACGTTGGTTGATTTTGGCGCTATATAAATTTCCTCTGATTGATTGATTGATATTGCAATTATTATTTTAATTATAAATAATCATTATCCTTAACCAATCCTAGTCATTACCTATGCTATGATTTTCATTGTAGTTGGTCTTTACGATGAGCGGAACGGTTCCCTGCTCTGTATGGTAGAAGGACAAGTAGGAGGAGTAACACATCTCATATTCTCACCAGATGGCACCAGACTATACAGTGGAGGGAGGAAGGTAGGGCCCTGTCCAAATTAGCGGCTACAGCTACGGCTACGGCTGGATCGCTGCATCATAATGCGTTGAAGTATAGGACGTCCTTAGCAATATCCTTAGCAACAGTCGTAGCCATAGCCCTAGCCACAAACTCTTATCATTATTCGGCATAGACTTGCGTCCGTAAACGCCTCATCCTCAAATTGTAATGGGGATGCATTCCTGGAGTCGCCGCCATCACCTGTTCTCTTTCAGTCACCGCTTTTCTCAGCTCAATCCAAAACTAGATTAGAAACGATAACTATTTTCTTTTCAGAATTACTGTTGTGTCCTTAAGCAAGACACTTAACCATTGCTCGTCCTTCGGATGGGACGTAAAGCCGTTGGTCCCATGTGTTGTGGAACGCATGTAAAAGAACTCAAGGCACTTATAGAAAAGAGAAGGGGTTCGCCCCGGTGTTCCTGGCTGTGGCTGCTGTATGCGCCGTAGCACCTCGTAAACCCTTACAAGGTGCTACATAATTGGGTCTCAGAATTCATCACTTCAATAATCTTTCTGAAAGTTTGTGTGTACTAAGCGCCCCGAGTACCTTGTTGGTAATGCGCTATATAAGACTTCAATATTATTATTAATTTATTATTATTACTATTATTATTATTATTTATTTTTCCCAGGACCATGAGATCCTTTGTTGGGACGTCCGTAATCCTGGTAAAGTTTTATTCACTATAAACCGTGATGTCACAACCAATCAGAGGATGTACTTTGATCTAGACAGGTAAGAGGCGTCTCCGAAACCCAGGGTATTTTTTGGCTGAGCAAATGGTATTTGGGCAGGACAGCAAGACAGTTCTCTAAGAACAACTCTACCTGGCAAGTAGATACACACATGGTGTTACCGCAAACCAAATATACATTGATACCTCACCATGCAATGCCTCAAATCCTATATAAAGTGATTAACTTCATTTATGAGGCATCCTTGGTTTCATTACCAGAAATTAATAGAATAATGATAATAAACACCCACAACTTTGTTGTTTGTTGTTCAGCTCAGGCCAGTACTTAGTATCTGGTAACCAGGATGGAACGGTCACCATATGGGACACATCCCAACCACTGTCCACTGAGGGGTCATCTGAGGACAGTATTCTTGACCCTATACTACGCTTCACTGCCCACAGTGATACCGTTAATGGAGTGAGGTGAGTTACAAGGCCTTTGAGAAAACATGGTTATACCCCCTGATCTGCCACAGGTTCAAACCATCGTGTTGATGCCTCAGAATATAAAATCACTCATCAGCCCCAATACCGAGGCAGTTCTAATTTTGTTGATGTAGTTGGGTGAATTAGTCTTGCAGTCTCTGAGCTAAAAGAAGCACAGAGTTGAAATTTAAAAAATATTAACGCAATTCGCAGAAGTGGGCACCTACCGGCCAAACAATGGCTGTTGGCATAGTAATCATGAGTTTAGTATGGAATTGTGTATGTGATTTGTAATGAACTGTCTTCTAGTCAGTGTTGAATTTAAAATGTTACATTTTTCACTCTTTTCCTTGTAAAGTGTGATGACAAAACTGAATTGAATTTGAATGAAACAACAGGCTATTAACTATATTTAACTGTGTTTATACCATAGGTCCTTTTGGTTGGTTAGCAGTTTGCAACAGCTCATTCTATTTTCTCTTTTAAATATCTATCTGAACCCCAAATCTGTAAAATTTCTTCTCTCTTTGTTAACTTCCGCAGTTTAAATCCAGCTTTACCGATTATGGCCACAGCATCTGGTCAGAGAAAGTTTCCCGTTCCCATGGCAACTAGTGATAGTGATGATGAGGAGAATGAAACAGTCGCTGATGACGAGAAAGAAGACAACTCCTTGAGACTTTGGTATCTTATGTCGTCAAGTTGATCAGTTACTAAGTAAACAACAACAACAGCTGACAATAACCAAAGGTGTACAGTGCCTTTAAGATGGTGCTCATGCATATGGCCTATTCTATTTTAGTCCTGCGATGGGTTCGAATTCCACCTGCATATCCTGTTTCTTTCCCCAAGGAGACTCAGAAATGACTTCGACTGGCACCCCTGAACAAAGATATTTACAACATAGGGAGACCACCAACATTAGGGCAAGATGGCTCAGTATTGAGCACTTAATGTGAAAAATCCCCAAGCTCGGGTGTGGTAATTACTCAAAACAAATATTATTTTTAAAACTTGTTAGCGATCAATGGAGAGATGTTGATAGTATAAAACATTGTGAGAAACGGCTCCCTCTGAAGTAACATAGTTTTTGAGAAAGACGTAATTTTTAACTAAAATAATAAAAGACTTCTAGCTAGAAGTCTTTTATTCCTTTCTGAAAGCACACAAAATCGTCCAACAGGGTGTTTTTTTCTTTCAACAATTTCTCGCAACTTCTATGACCAATTGAGCCCAAATTTTCACAGGCTTGTTATTTTATGCTTATGTTGGGATACACCAAGTGAGAAGACTGGTCTTTGACAACTACCAAACGTGTACAATGTCTGTAAAAAGACAGTTACAGAACATTACTTGCACTGCTTATGTAAATACTTTTTTTTTACCATAAAATGTGAGGACTCTGAAAGTCAAATTCACAAATAAAATACTTGTATTAATGACAAAACAAAACACTTTGTTGTTTATCTAGTTTGTTTGTTTTTTGTTTATTTCATTTTTTTTTTATAATAAATAAGATTGTGACATCAAGCCATATTAGCAAATCAACACATTTGAATTTTTAAAGACAAAGATGTGACCAATTTGGAAACGCTTGCAAATTTGATATATTCATGTTTGTCTGAATATGCAAATATTTGATTTAATATAGTATAACTTAAAAGTTATAAATAAAAGTTGTGAATCTTGTATTTTTAATTTATTTACAGTTCTACGAAAACATAGCAGTACAGAAACTCTTTGGTTAAAGGGTGTTGCTTTTCCAAAAAATTCACACAGATATAACACATAGTGTTATCTTACATCCCCGTGGAGACATATTTTCTCCTTTCCTTTGTCCCTGTACTTAAAATACTCCAATCCTTTGCACACAAAATTCCTTTTAGAGCACACCTTCTTTTGCACACAGTTGTTGGGACTTGATAATATTCTATTATTCCCTGTTTTGAAGAATTTCATTATGGGGGCAAGCTTAAAGGAACACGTTGCCTTGGATCGGACGAGTTGGTCACTCAAAAGCGTTTGAAACCGTTTTGTTATAAAATATATATGGTTAGAAAGATGTTTTAAAAGTAGAATATAATAATCCACACAAGTATCACTCAAAATTGCACGGTTTTCTTTTTACGTCGCGAACTATCACGGTCGGCCATTTATGGGAGTCAAAATTTTGACTCCCATAAATGGCCGACCGTGTTATTGGACGAGGTAAAAAGAAAACCACGCAATTTCGAGGCATATTTGTGTAGATCATTGTATTCTACTTTTACATCATCTTTCTAACCATATGCATTTTATAACAAACGGTCACAAAACGCTTTTCAAAGACCAACTCGACCGATCCAAGGCAACGTGTTCCTTTAACAAATACAAATTTTGTGGGGACCTTTGTTCCACTGTCAAAATCACCACATCTCTTTTTGGAAACCACAGAAGTCTTTAGAATTCAGAAAATGAAAACCTATTCAATAGTATTGTTTTCCCTCACCCCCCCCCCCCCCCCACGGTCTCCATAAAGGTAATACTAAAACATAAGTACCATTTTCTAGTACTGGGTCAAATTATTTTGTGCTTTTTCCGTCCAATTTTTTATCGTTTTGCTGCGTGAATTGTCCCCACTCTTTGCCCGGATTTGGGAGGGGGGCACTTACCCCCCTCCCCGACTTTGAGTAACTATCAATTGTGTCCAGGGCCTTTAAAAAGACAATTACAAAACATTACTTGCACTGCTATTATAATTACGTTTTGTTTATACCAGAATTGGATTCTGTGTCGTATTGCTCCCAACCTCCCCCTGAAAATAAAATAAATGTATATTTCTGAGCAGCTAACAAGCCACTCGCTCATAAACTCAATTTTCATCACCATTATAAGCGATGTGGTATAAGTCCCAAGCCCTTAGCATTGAAGTACGAACACTGACATTTACCACGTGTGTGACGTTTAATATTGTTGTTAATACAAGTTAACGATACACACACCCACTTCACATTAGCTTCATACCCACTTCAGTTTGGGTTCACACCCACTTCACGTTGGGTGCACACCACTCCAGCTTGGGTTCACGCACTTAACTGGGTGCTGCTAGAGTATCTGATGACGTGAATGGAAAAACCTTAGCAGTATTTCAATTTGTTAATAAACTACACAAAATACCCCGTTGTTAAAGTGTATTGAGTTTTACAACAAAAAATACTGAATTTAGGTCAAAATATCTTTCTAGGCTAATGAAGTGAAATTCTGTATTAACGTCATTTAAGACATTCCATAAGATCAACACAGTGATTATGATGGTATCATTTGAGAGATTAATTTATTCATCAGTCCGTGAAGAAAAATGCTCAAATAAGGACACAAATTAGCTGTTTTCTCCATGGTTTATAAAAAAATACTTTGTTAGAGCTAAATTTAAATCAGAAGTGAATTGTCATATTGCGTAGTGGCTCACGCACGCTATTAACGAATACCTGTGCGTAGGTGTGCTAGAAATCAAAGGACTTTTTTTTTTAAATAAAAGAGACAAAAATGAATGAGAGGGGCCGAACTGCAAATAATGACAGCCCGTGAACAGGACTCAGGATGACACCGTAAAAGGTTTACATGAAATTGTTGGTCGGATCATTTTGGTTTTTCGGTAGTTTGTTGGGAGGCAGGGGCGGGGCCGGGGTTTAGTGATGAGGAGGGGTGGTCAATATAATCAGAAGTTGTATCCAAACCAGAGGGTCGTTTTGTGAGTCTAGAATAAAGTCAGGATGGTACCGTAAAAGGTTTATGAAATAGTTGGTCTGATCATTTTTTGTATAATCATTGTTTTTAACACCAGAAGTTGTTTGCAAACCAAAGGGGCTGACACGTGTGTATACATTTGTTGTTTTACCCATATACACCGAATCGGTGTGTTAGTATTGTAATACTCAGTAGGCGTACTTTCCCGAGTACTATGACAAAAATCACCTTCATAACTCAGATGGGATTCGAATCCTAGACCTTTGCAATTCTAGGATCAGTGTCTTTCCAACTAGACGTTGCTTGCAAACCAAAGGGGCTGACATTTGTCTGAGGTGGACCAATGTTTTGCTGTCACCAAGAAAGGCGCCATGTTGACACGGTGGATTCGGTTAAGAAATTGATATCCTCAAATTTAAAAGGAGAAAACATTAGGGTGGTATTTAGGCCTATATTCCGATCTCAAGGAAAACTAAGGAACATTGGCACCCCTCCCATTGGGTGATGTGAATAAATTCCTATATCAAACTCAGGACTCAGCACATTGGGGTCATTTGTAGATAGTAAATTGAGCGTAGGTGGGAGAAGGTGGGGGGGGGGGTACAATTTTAAACCCCCATCACGTGGGCCGTGTCGATAGGCCGATAATAAGTTCTTGTTTTAGAAATAAAACTAGGGAAATCCCTTAGGCCTATTGTTTCCCAGAATGTCTGCATCAATTAGTAATTGAATTATGGCGGGGGAAAAAATATAATTGACATATGACTCCCCCTCAAAAATAGTTCTAGAATGAGAATATCGGCATGGAACTATAACACACTAACCGTCCGTACAAAGATTTCTACACACACCATCCAAAGTTAAATACATTCTTATGATATAGAAGTTGTCAAAAAAATTAAATATTCAGAGAGAGTATGAGAGTTATGAATTCCAGCATTTTAAACCTGAAGTGGACAATTAAAACTTCGCTTTGGGAACTTTAAAGGACACCATGATGTTTTGCTATCTAGTAGTAGATAGCATGGTTCCTACAATTACCTTATGGTTAAACACTCCCTCTATCTACATCATGGAGGAAAGAAGCATACCAATACCCGTCCCAGTATTAAAAACATTATAAAATTGTTATCTTTCTGCCCGTAATAATTCCTAAGTACATTTTGTCGACCTTTTCTGCCCTGCACTGACTGTCATTGGTACTTATTATGTTGCTCAGTCTGCCTGCCCGCCCGCAGCGAAAGAACTACGTTATGCATGATGCATGCGGCGAAAGTCGTCAATTAATTTTATCTGGCGCATGCGCATGGCATTTGGTATGTCTGATATGTACCATCAATATGGCGGCCGTGTAGCGAAGAGCTTAGAACACCCTGCAACTTCACATCATGTTCACGGCGATAAGAACCGTCTTTTCTGGTAGATTTTGCTTGGATATTAATCATCAATAACCGGTGGATGTACTGGGAGAGCCAACAACAGCATTCATGTGGTATTTTGACCATCATATAACGGCTAAATATAGCGAGGCGGTCGCCTAAATAGATATGTTGTGTGAATTCGAGACGTGTGTTGTTTTCTGCAGCGCACATATCGACTACATGGGCACCCCATGTACAGGGGTTCTGGATGTAAGAAAGTCATTATTTGTTGTTACCAAGCTATCTGTATCTTGGGGAGGCGTAGCCGGTAGGGGTACAGACCACCCTCCTATCACCCACTCACCTCTTCTTTTACACCGAAGCTTGCCAATGGTTTCTTCGCCCCTAGCCCTGCAAGAAGAGCGGTGAGAGAAGTACAGCGTGGTTTCGAAGCATTGCCAAGTCCCTCCTGCCTTTATGTCTGAAATATGACTTTGAGGTTTAACAATGGGGGTTTTACGATCGTGGAGAAGCTGTTTCAAGCACTGCGAGAGATTCTACAACACTGGCGACTTTCTCTGGCCTCCCTTCTTTTCTATATACTTTTGTCATTGCTCACAAATGTTTGTAGGGAGAACTTACTGGTGTTAGCGTCGACCAGCAACACGTGTTCGACGCAGTCATCTTATCATACATTGACAGAACAAAACTGTCCGGAAGCATCCCAGTGTCATACATTAGGGAATCTATCACATGCGGAGTCAATTTGTAACCTTTCTGTACGTTGTAGGACGCAAACAAACTTGGAATTTAATCTTGGTGGTGTCTGTTCGTGGAGGAAACGTTCAAATTTAGTGCAATTAGGAAATAGCAGATCGGATTGCCTATCCATGCCGGACGCGGGAGATTGTACGAAATGTTTGGAGGATTTTATAAACGGTTCTAGAGAAGTTGAAGACAATTTTGAAGAATACTCTTCCATATTAAGACGCTATGATTGTGATAGGAACTATTCAATGTGGGGCTGTGATCAGTGTAAGGTATGTGAACTCCAAACAACTCATCAAGTATAAATCTGGTTTGTATGAGGTTAACGACCCTGGAGTTGTGATGAGGTCAAAGGTTATGGGTAAGGGTATAGCCCCGCCCCCTACAGTGGCTGTTGGCTATAATCGCGATTCATTTCTGAGCTAGAGATGCTTGACAAAAAAACTGAACAGTCAGTAGCACACGCAAACATACACACAAAACATACTACAAAATACTTTGTGCACTACACATGTGTTTGAATCATACCTACTTCTATACTCAAATCAGATACACAGTGATGCCTTTCAATACCTTCCAAAAGAAGAGTATACACTCGGGTGTCAAAATGTGTTACTTGGTGCACTCACAAATGCCATCAATTAATTAGTCTCATAAATGTGGACTTTTGAAGTACCAGAGGTCAATATTTTATAGGGTGGACATTTAAAGATTGGGGAAGTCAAATTTACATGCATTGGACAGTTGACATTGACATAGAAATCTTGTGTGGGTTTGAAGGACATGTAAAAACTGTCTCGCACAAATTTCATGAAGTGATGAAGTTCACTGATTCCAACCCAATTCGTGAGTAACATGCACAAAACTCACCAAAAAAGTAGATTTAAAAACACATTACGATCGTTGGTGAATTGGTTTTAAAAGGGGTGTGGTCATCTTAAGTCACAGACAACATTTCTCAGTTTCATCTTCGGTATTTTCAGGGACCTTCAAAACACACTTCAAAAAATAAAAAGTGGGGGAGGTGGGTAACCCCCTCAAAATTGTACACAAGAAATTGTTCTCTCAAATCAAAACGAGATATCTGCCCAAATGCTAATTTCTAAATTGTTCAAAAAGGTTTGTTAAGTTATGAAATGTGGTCACAGTCAGGGGTAAAAATACCCCAAGAAAATGTTGGTTCAAAGGGCCAGTTTTACACTCCAGGGTTGGCTAGCTCATGTTTGTTTTTGATGTATTTCGTTTCAGGTTGCAGTAGAGTTTGACCCTACTATCAGGGTCAGGGGTCACCTTGGGATAGTCCAAGGGTGACCTTGTGGGGTCAACAAGGAAGGAACACCAGAGGTCAACATGCATCGGTCTGTTTTACATCTTATGTCATATAATAACAAAAATACCTTTTGTAGATTTGCAGACACAGGTGTGCTGAGTGATGTTTTGGCATACCACAGTGTTAGCCAGAGGAGTGTCTGTGATGGTCTGTGTCACTGGGTGTCTGGGTTACTGGGTGTCTTTTGGACACCCTGTTTTATATGTCATTTACATTGAAAGTTAACTATTGGGACACCCAGTTTTTAAGTTTCCAGCAAATTCGAACGCCCTTTTACCAAATACTGACTCAAACCTTGTTGCCTCTATATGAACTGGGTCACTGCCTTGGTGCCCCTTGAAATGCTCTGATACAAGTTTACACTTCCTTCAATGAAGGAAACTCATGTAGACTTGTGTAAGAGGTGGCTTTTTTACCTAAACCCTCCAAAATCCTTAGAGCAAAAACTTGTAGAAGTCCAATTAGTTAATCACTGGGCCAGACATGGCAATCTTCAAAGCATACATGCATGAATGCACTGGGCCTATGGAAAAACTGTCATATACAGTAAGTACCATTACAAACAAGAACAAAGTATCGGGCATGAAATTACAGTGGGGCAATGACCTCTGTTAGTTGCCCCTGCTTTTGGCCTTGGTGCCCTCACAGATGTTTCCCATAGACTTTAAGATTTCCAAATGAAAGTGCTACTTTTTCAAAATAAATGAACTGTCGACCTACTGTAATGTGATCAAAAGATGCAGCTAGTGTAGAAGTTGCACATGTACATTTATTAGTGTTAGCCAGAGGGTGTCTTGGTGTTGTTTCGCCACCCTGGTTTAATGTTGGACACCCTATTTTTAGCTGTCATTATGTTATTTATAAATAACATTTGGACACCTTCTTTTAAATGTGGACACCCTGTTTTACCTGTCAATCACATTGAACAATTTGGACACCCAGTTTTTAAATTTCCAGCAAATTTGAACATCCTTTTACAAAATCCTGGCTGAAACCTTGTCGGCACATGTACACAATTAGACAGGCCTGATACTTCACGGAACAGAAGGCGATTGCCTCCATGCATGCCCCCTGGTCATTGCCTTGGTGCCCTTGAAATGTTCCAGTAGATGTTTACCATTTCCTCATAGGGTGCCCTTTACCAAGGAGAAAATGCCTTGGTGCCCGTGTCCTTTCAAAAGCGACGCCTGATAGAAGCATACAGACCTGATCACTCCTGCTGACAAACTAAGCACACAAGAGTGCCAAATCTATCTCAACCGTCTCTATTCAGAGCCAACACTTCTTCTAAGACAAGATTGAACTATAACAGAAATAATTTATGGGAAAGCCTAAAATTCCATGTTATGGAAGTGGAATGTTAATATCTTTCCGCAATGCTCATTAGTCGTTGAATGAAATGTCCAGTGTTCACTGTTCAGATGAACCAATTTACATTTATGATTTGAAATGGTTTATTAAAAATAAGACCATCGCAGCCAAAGGCTGAATTGCAGTAAAATCACAAAGAGATAAAAAGTATACAAATTTCAAAGAGTTAAAAATACAAGAAAACAATCAAATATAATACACCAATATTAAAAAACAAGATTTACAAAGATTATTAAAAAAACTGGCGTGGTCAAAGAAGTTTCAGACCGAAACTGCCTCCAAATTGGGACTTTCAAAGTCTACATATAAGACATTGTAGCAATTGCTAAGAAGAAGAAGAATATTTAATCTCAGGTGTAAAGAAAAAATAATAGACTCATGTTTACATTAAAAAATATATATAAAATAAATCTACATGTTTACCTTCTATTTCAATCACTTTCATCCATTTCATGATAATGATTTACTGACTGGTTTATTGTAAACAAATAAAAAGGCCATAATGTTATTCTTCCAAAGAAATTGTCTTCTCAAAGTATAATTGTGCCTATTTCTAAGATATTGACATTAGCATACTACCGAGCTCCTGGCTTGATGTTATTTTAATGCAAGACTTTGGGGTAAGCCAGAGGCATGTGTAGTGTAGGTTTCCATAACAGACTGCTTAGAATTTGAATGCCCGCTACTTTGCATCTGAGGATTACATTTTAAAAGTAATACCTGGTTTGTTGTTTTTCACTTAAACAGCCAATATTCACTCCCTAGGTCCACCTGCCTGGGCCCAATGTCGTAAAGCAGCTTTTAATAGAAGACAATGCTTACTGCTTGACATCGTTTGCTATTAGTAAAAATAAACAGGATTATCCAGTGGTAAACGGGGTATGGTATTTTGGACGGTATTTTTCTTTCTTTCTGGGTAGCAAAAATATTTTTGTGATAAATATGCTACTTTTTGTGCTTTTAAACAGTTCCTGTAAAATTAAACCCAGATTGTTGAAAGGGCCATCTACATGTATGTATATGAAATTTTTTACAAGAAAATACAAAATACAAATGATACCATGGAATGGATATATTCTTTCAACCGTGGTAATCAAAATTAGAAACCCTTTAAACAAAATAAACATATCGTAAATTCTGTCACATTTTTAGGATATGTACAAATGAAGAACTTATGAGGGTCGTTTCCAACAGCCATACTCTACAACTGTTGGAATGTTTTAATGTGACCTTGATCACGTTAATGTCTGAGCTAAGGTTTCTATACACTGCTTCCCTGATTATGATCTTCTCGTCGTAACTAATCACAATCTAGTTTGGATTAAAACCATTTCCTTTTATCTGATCCACGTACCCTCATCAATGGTGTCCCAGAGACTTCAGAGATAAATTGATTTAACGTCGATGCTCTGCAATTAATTGTCATAGAATACCCCTACAAAATGCTTTTATAAATGCTTGCGTATAATCCACCATGCCATTCATTAATTTAATTTATTGCAAACCTGACGTGAACAGTCTATTGACACTAAAAGCCTTTTGTTGTCGCACGTTGAAATTTATGAATGAAATCCAAACAATAGATAAATCAATATATTTACTGAATGAAAATACTTATTAAACAGTTCTAGGCAGCAAAACCATTGTTAAATATCAAGTGATAAATTGTAATGTAAAAAAAGGAAATCTAAATTCTAAGCTTTTTAAGGGGTGTCGTGTGTTAAGTTATTAAAAGTTGTGGTAATTGTGTAAAAATTGAGAATGATTGCTTTTAAAGATTTGTCAAGCATTGACAAATTTGTGAGATGATCATGATCATGTTTGTTGTTTTCCTAATCAGTGACTCTGAGGTCTTTCCAGAGTCGGGTGTGAACATATTTCAACTGAGTGTCAGGACAAGAAAGAAATGCTCTTATTCCTCACACAAATCTAAGGAACCTCTTTGTGTGTGTGCCCCCCCCCTCTCTCCAACTCGGCCCTCCCCCATTCCAGTATCCCAGTCCATCCAAAGGACTCATGTTTTTTCAAGTCTAACTCAACAAGCTTTGCCTATTTTAAGTCTGAATATCACCCATCCCCATGAGAGCCAGTTTTTCATTTGGAGACAAAAACACCAAACAGGATAGTGCCATTCTAACCCAGCCTGTGAACTAAATCCATTTTTTTGTACGTCAATGACGTCAACTACGTACATCTGATGTGCTTTTATACATGCGTATCGCTGGACTCCTCAATGACATCACTCACTTTATTAGACTAGCTATTTATAGATCTTCGTTGGTCGGGAGGATTTGGCCTTTCTGCTTTACAAGGTTAATTCCCCACACTGTCTGTCCACAGGAAAAATATTCACCTCTCCCTGACACATTAGCAAATAAAATACACAAATAAATCCGGCATTTTTGCGCTAATTTTATTTGGTGGTCTGGAGTGAATGTTGCATGGTAGACTATTGAGTGTTGGTATTCTGAACACAGCGAGACTGTAACATAAGATGTGTGTGTTAGTGCTGTCCTGCATACCACTGCATAATAATGCTCGCCACTGGACTTGTTATTGTGAATTTACTTAAAATTGACCTTTGGGATGATAAATGGAAATTTTAGTGGGGAAAACAACAATTTTTACCTGGAAAAATACAGGGATGTGTTTGTAAATTAGGGATTGGTGGGACTGATTTAAGAAGGGTACCATCTTTGTAAACAGGTTTTGTCTGTGGTTGTATTTGATTTATCAAAACATGTTCTGACTTAGTTATGTGTTGATGTTGGAGACTAGAAGTTTGATTTTTATGAGTGTATGTAACGTATTGGCTTATAAATCATGAAATTTGAAACCGTAGTATTCATTATTTCTTTTCTTTTATTGCCATACTCACTCCCTTGACAATTTATGTTTCGTGTCAATCAATCAATCATAAATATCTTGGATTTCAGTCAAAGCAATCACCCAGGATACCAGCGAAGAATTTAACATTCATTTAATGGAAGTTAAAACATTGATAACCAGCTAAGTTTACTGTTTGCTGGAAGTCAATTTGGCTTTGCTAGCAAGCAAAAAGTAAAATTATTTTTGTTTCCATTTAAAATTATTACAATTTTAAAAAAAATTCCTGAATAAAAAGACTTCTTTTTTTTACCCAACACTGATGATTATTATACTCAGTACTTCCCCGTGTTCTGTGAAAAAAAATCCACTGGTAAATCACTCTGATGGGATTCGAGCTCACAACCTTTTGCTATAGAGCAGTGTCTTACCACTAGACCACTGAGCTACATATAGCCCGGTGGCTAGAGGGAGTTCGAATCCCATAAACATTGTATTCTGAAATTTGTCAAACACATCTTGTGGATAGAATGCATGTAGCTGATGATAGGTTTAGCTAATTTTTTGACAAACTTCAATAATGAAACTTCCACGAAATTCTGTAACAACTATTCCCAGGGTCTTGATTAGTGATGATTCATAATTTGTCATGATATTTAATGTGATATGACGTACATGTACAGCGAAACTGTGTACACTGACTCATTTGCATATTTGGTACACTGACTCATTTACATAATTTGCATATTTGTTATATTCTTAATTGTGGACATTACCCAAGAATTTATCCCTTTTAAGTGAGTTTTCAATGACTACATGTTAGTACCTGTTGTGAGATATAAAAATAATTTTGGTTGTTCAAAGATAAACACTCTCGTTCTGGCCCTTCGTGTAAGTTTTTTTAGCTTGAACGATTACATTATAAGGGCACAATTTCATGACTCTGCTTACTGACGAATTCTGCACTTACATGTACTGCAATTACATTTGGAAAAGTCGTGGCCGAGTGGTTAAGAGCACTGAATTCAAACTCTGGTGTTTCTGATCAGCAGAGTGTGGGTTCGAATCCCCAGCCATGACACTTGTGTCCTTTTAAAAGCAAGACACTTATCCATTGCTTCGTCCTTCGGATGGGACAGAAAGCCGTTGGTCCCATGTGTTGTGTAAAAAGGCATGTAAAAGAACCCAGTGCGCTTATCAAATAGAGAAGGGGTTCGCCCTGATGTCCCTGGCTGTGGCTGCTGTATGCGCCGTAGCACCTTGTAAACCCTTATACGGTGAGCGCGTTGGGTCTCACTTCAATAACATCTTTCTGAAAGTTTGTATATACTCAGCGCCTTGAGTACCTTGTTTGGTAGATACGTGCGCTTTATAAGACTTCAATATTATTATATTATGATTATGTACGATTACCATTCTCCACTTACGTGTTGTGCCAAATTTCTGCGCTACATGTAGCTGTGTAAGCGTAGAATGCCTAGCAGCGTGGAGTATGCACGTGCACAAGACAAATTCCCGCTAACCCATGAAATACGCTTGCTGTAAGCACAGAATTCCCTGCTTCCACAAGCACTGATTCTTTGCTTACGGTAAGCAGAGCCATGAAATTGGGCCCCGATTTATATTTATTAAGCTCGTTTAGAAGTTTCACCTTACAGTTATAATCCATACACTTTAAACAACTACCCCCAATGGTACCTTAAATTAATTAGCGCAGACTCCACGTTTTAAATCCAGGCAGGATTTCTACGAAGCTGTATTTTTGTAGATTGCTTATCATTTGTCATTGCCAATCATTGTCACGCCACCTCAGAGACTAATGGACAATCACATAACTAATTGAGACACTTGCAGACACCCACTGATTTAACAGTCTATTTTATAGTAATCACTGAGAGCAATACGTACGTCTAACACACTGTGTTTTCGTTCCAACCTCGCTCATTAAATTGATTGCCACACGTCAAAAGTGTTTCATTAATTATTTATTTATAGTTATTCTTTTATTTAGTTATCAGGCCTGATACTTCACGGAGGCAATGGAGGCGATTGCCTCCATGCCCCCTGGTCATTGGTGCCTTGGTGTCATTGAAATTACTCAGTAGAAATTTACAATTTCCTCATAGGGTGCCCTTTACTGAAGGAGAAAATGCCTTGGTGCCCATGCCCTTGCAACAATTAAGCATTCAGGCCTGAGTTATTTATGTGGCTTTAAATTGAATTTTTTTTTTTTTTAAAGTGATGCATTCACAATCAAAGAACTCTGATCCCTATGGCTTGACATGCAAGCCGTATATCCAAATTGGTGGCTACATCAGCTATGGCTACACATGTACGGCTGTTGCTAAGAGAGTTGCTAATGGTGTCCTGTACTTTAACACATGATGACCCACGGGTAGGATTTGAAACTTTGCATGGTGGAAATACGATATAGAAAGGTTTGCGGTAACACCATGTAATGACTATCTCTAATGAGTTGGGGTGGTTCTGAAAAGAACCATGGTTTTAACTCAACGTTTCGATCAGTATGCTCTGATCGTCTTCTGGAGAAAGCTCGGAAATCTATTCCTAGCTGTAGCCACCATTTTGGACACTGCCTTAAAGCTGACCTTTTTGGACTAGGCTTTACTACATGGAAGTACATAAATAAAACGAGAGAATAGTCTATGTGTAAAGCATGCAGGAAAGTGATCATCAGTCTGTTTATCATGCAATTTATTGGAGGTAGATCTGCTGCTGTTTTCCGGTTCAAGAGGGCAGATTGTTGTTTTACCGAGATAATGGCAGTGTTCAACAACAACAACAACAACGTGATGTGTGTGCGTTCAGAACTTGTATTTGATAAATTTTAGAAATCATCACAAACAATATCCAACATTGTGTTTTTGTTGTTTTACCGAGATAATGACAACAACAACATTGTGATGACGTACTTGCGTTCAGAACTTGTATTTGATAAATTTCAGAAATCATCCCAAACAATCTAACATACTCCAAATTGCAACAAACGTCTAAAGTTACAAATATTATTAAACTGTTCAAAATAATAAGTTTCAAGATACAAAACTTACATGGAGGTGGGGCAAAATTTTCAAAATTGTTTAATTTCTTTCTGGCTCAGGGCCTACTTGTTAAAAGATAGTTATGGTACTGGTACGTTGTAGTAACCAGGGCCCAATTTCATGGCTCTGCTTACCGCCAAATTCTGTGCTTACGATCTCGATTCGCAGCTTACGTGCAAGCGCCAAATTTCTGCGCTAGCCTTGTAAGCGTATATTGCCTAGTAACTTGGGAGTACGCATGTGCAGTAAGCCAAAATTCGCCGCTAACCTGTGAAATACGCTTGCTGTAAGCACAGAATGCCCTGCTTCCGTAAGCGCAATTCTGTGCTTACAGTAAGGTGAGCCATGAAATTGGGCCCAGATCCTTTGGAACTATTTTGTCTGAAACGCCCCAATGATTATGAAACAATCAAAGCACATGTTGAAAAACTTGATTAAGGCGAGTTTTGGAGATTCAAATTTCCCTGGTGTCCGTTAAGCTTAGTGTTTGTTTTTGAATGATGCAGCCGAAGATGGGTTTGGTACCCGCTGTCACCTTGCTAATTGTGTGGATTCTTGATGTACTGTGACAGTTTTTGCTGTTTTCCCAACTAGGAAGAAAAGCTGTAGGCCATTCAGCTGAAGCTTTCATAGATTACTTTATACTGTATCTTTATTGACAAACTGGCTATTACATTGATACAAAAAAACAAATGTGTGACCCTAACTTTAATATTCCAATGAACTGACCACTTTTTAGCCTTCACATCCCTTAGAGGCAGTGGACACTATTGGTAATTGTCAAAGACTAGCCTTCACAGTTGGTGTATCTCAACATATATGCATAAAATAACAAACCTGAGCACAATCGGTCATCAAAGTTGCGAGATAATAATGAAAGAAGAAAACACCCTAGTCACACAAAGTTGTGTGCGTTTAGATGGTTGATTTCGAGACCTCAAGTTCTAAACTTGAGGTCTCGAAATCAAATTCGTGGAAAATTACTTCTGGTTACTTCTTTCTCTCAAACTACTCCACTTCAGAGGGAGCCGTTTCTCACAATGTTTTATACTACCAACCTCTCCCAATTACTCTGTACCAAGTGAGGTTTAATGCTAATAATTATTTTGAGTAATTACCAATAGTGTCCACTGCCTTTAAGATTGGAATTATATGCTGGCGGAATACAGGCCTGTATACTTTGTTTTTGAAAGGGCAAGGGCATCATGGCACTTTTTCCTTTGTAAAGGGCACCCTAAAATTTCTACTGGAGCATTTTAAGGGCACCAGGGGGCATCAAAACAATCACCTTCGTTGCCTCCATGAAGTATCCTGTGAATAAAACCTGAGGTTCCATCCCTTTAAGTTGAGTGAGTTTGATTGTTGGAGAAAATGATGAAATGCCAAGCATTATCATACATGACATGACAGGAGAACATTGATTTCCTGTTTTAAATCAAACATGGACTGCCAACATTAAAGGGGCACTCTGTCACTCCTGTATTTCACATCTTGACCTGCCACCACACAATATAAAAAAAATTATGCCAAATAGTTTATGGTCTGAGATGTCTGTATGGTTGAAATGTGTGACTTTCAAAATCTTTATATTTTATTGATAAAAATCAATATTTTAGTATTGAATTTTACAGTGGACTGCAGGCCCTGGGCCTTGATGTCCCTTCAAAACTTTCACTTAGACTTTAAGATTATACAATGGAAGTGCCCTTTGCAAACTAAAAATGGCCTTGCTCTCTCAAAGATGAAATTCATGGCCTGTTTGAATCTGTATGATTAGACTTCTTACTCGTCAGTTTACTCAGTGCCTGCAATGGTGACTAAAATTTTAAGAAATAAAAAAGATTAATATTATTCTTACGTTAAATCTTACAAATGTATGTGGTGAACTAAAAGCTAAACTAAGCTTAGACAAATATAAACTTAAAAACTGACTTGGTAACGAGCATTGGAGAGCTGTTGATAAAACATTGTGGGAAACGATTCCCTCTGACGTAACAAAGTTTTTGAGAAAGAGGTAATTTCCCACTTAAATAATAAAAGACTTCTAGCTAGAAGTATTTTATTTCTATCTGAAAGCACACAAATTCGTCCAACAAGGTTTTTTTTCTTTCATCATTTTCTCGCAACTTCGATGACTAATTGAGCCCTAATTTTCACAGGCTTGTTATTTTATGCTTATGATGGGATACACCAAGTGAGGACACTGGTCTTTGACAATTACCAATTGTGTACCTTCCCTTTAAGCACAAAATTTTGCTTTTTATAAGCAAAAAAATCCTTGTTTTGCAACATTAGATTACCAGACCAAGACTACACTCAATTGTTATGCTAAGTAATAAGCAAGCTATTTTCGTGCTTTTAAAAGCATTTCTTTTTGCTTTAAGCAGCTCTATGATATTGGGCCAAGCCCTCAAGCTAGTCCGCTGATAACCTAACCATTGCTATGGGGTCAAAATTATAAAATTACAAGCCTAAAAGTCTGCTGTACTCAGTTCTCCGCAAGGATCGTCACATTATGTGGAGCATTGTGAGAGGAATTCCAACCCCATATTTTCTATCACTAGCACATGCTTGGTTGTAATGTTAACGCATCCAGCAACCAAACCGTGGCCAGATGAGATTTTCATTTTGTTGGTCATTTTCTGTGATCTTGTTTTTAATGTTGGCGCAAACTGTACCATGGCCAGATCCAGATGATAATTTTATTTTGTTGGTAATTTGCAGAGATCATGGTTTTTGGGGGTAGGCACATCATGCAACCAAACCGTGGCCAGATGAGATTTTCATTTTGTTGGTCATTTTCTGTGATCTTGTTTTTAATGTTGGCGCAAACTGTACCATGGCCAGATCCAGATGATAATTTTATTTTGTTGGTCATTTGCAGAGATCATGGTTTTTTGGGGGTACGCACATCGTGCAACGATACCATAGCCAGATGAGATTTTTATTTTGTTTGTCATTTTCTGTGATCTTGTTTTTATGCCAGATGGAAATTTTATTTTGTAGGTCATTTACAGTGATCATATATTTTTGGTGGGCACCATTGGCCAGATGAGACTTTGTATGTCGTCTTTTGTCATTAAATGTTTGTACATGTTAGTCACAAAATATTATCAACTTGCTGGAATTGACTTCAGCCATGCAAGTCCAATCTTTTCAGTCATTCCTGTTTTATCCCCATCCCCTCCTTCTACAATTGATTTAAATTCACTTAAAACACTAAGCATTGTTTTCTTATATAAATATATATAACAATTCTTTTAGTTGATGTGGCCTACATTTAGATAGCAGGAGGCCAATTGATTGAGGAATACATGCACACAGATAATAGAGGGAATATGTTCATGCGTGGAGCTGATGGGTTATTACAATGTCTCTATTTTGTGTCCCTTCCCAGGCTGCACTAGAAATGGAGGTCAATTCCTATAATCAGGGAAATTTGTGTTATTATTTCCGTCAAGTGGATCACCTTAAAGCCATTAGACCCTTTCGGTACAGAAAAAAAAAAAAAAAGTTCACAGATTTACAAATAATTTACAGGGTTTACAGAAGGTAATGGTGAAAGACTTCTCTTGAAATATTAGTCCATGAAATGCTTTACTTTTTGAGAAAACAGTAAAACAATATAAATTCTCGTTAACGAGAATTACGGATTTGTTATAAACACATGTCATGACACGGTGAAACGCAAAAACAGGAGTGGATTTTCCCGTTATTTTCTCCCGACTCCGACGTCCGATTGAGCCTAAATTTCCACAGGATTGTTATTTTATATATAAGTTGTGATACACGAAGTGTGGGACTTGGACAATACTGTTTACCGAAAGTGTATAATGGCTTTAATATTGGTTCAAATGACACATCAGACGGCCATCTTGGATAATAATAAGATTTTACAGTTTTATTCATTTGAATAATGTTAGTGACCATGAATTAATATCAGATTAAATTTCAGATGTGCATGCTGGGTTCTCTCCAGGTTTTCTTCAACACTGGAAAGGGGATATTTTAGACAAAATATTTTGGATGTTTGGCCGAAGCACGCTGAATTGAAACCAGGGTCTCAGAATGTTTTCTACTTGGTGTTTTTCTTGGTGTTAAAAAGCCCTAAACCGTGTAATATGAAGCTTTTTCTTTATGGTGCTTTTGATGTTTTTGTAAAATAAAAATAATTCAAATTAAATAACTATAAAAGTAATAATAAATAAAAAAAAATTTTCTTTTTAATTCTGGCCGAAATTTGCCTGAATGCAAATAGCGCATACCGGCCCGAAACGCTTGCTTGTGCAAGAGGATTATAACCCTGATTACTAGTTCGAGAACAACACTCAGAAAATGTTGTTTATTGAATTATCTGTACTCAGAAAGAATTTATAAAAATTAAAAAATTAAAAAAATCAAAACAATGGAATCGTTCACGTAAACCTTAACAAAAACCACAAGCTTAAACACTGTGCTATAGACAAATTTAAAACTATCAGTCAGATTGTTTCACAATTTCCCAAAGTAGGGAGCAGTTTTTAGGTTGAGTCATACAATGTAGGCTATTTTTTGTCACTGTAAATGCTGAAATACAGTCAGGCCAAATGGGCAACCGCAATATTTTAAGTCACCTGAAGTTTCAGTTAATTTTGTTTTCAACTGATGACCCCCCCCCCCTCCATAAGCAATAGCACCCTCAAGAGTCCTCTTTCCCATTCTCAAAACTGTGTGGCCTTGCCATTTTTCCTTTTTTTTTTTTTCAATTACTAATTTCAGCCTTTCAATCACAAAAATCATTTGGGAAAAGTCATTTGGTTTGTAAATGTAGTCAATGAAATGTGATTCATCATGGAATTGCCCGTAGGCTCTTTCCACTACTTAATAGATCAATGCTACTCAGATAAATTTTAACAAAATCAACATTTTAAATGTGAAATGTAAACAATATAAACTAGTCCCCCTCCTGTAATATGGGAGTTAAACCAGAGATGTCGCCCAGACATTGTTAAAAAGAATCGTCGTACCTAGAGAAACGACAAATACATTTGACATTTTGTAAATGAACTGGAAAAAAAAATCTGCATCTAGCGTAAAATCTGAATGTCAATTGAGCCCCGTGCAGAGTGTGTAACAGTGAGCTCTGAGATCACTCACAGGTTTGCAACCAGGCAAAGATTCCTTTCCCCGTTAATTTTGCTACATCATCGACGAAGAATTTTGCTTGAGTGTGTTCAGTTTAATACCCTTACACAAAAGATTCGATGAAGCTTCGTTAATGTATTTGACAGAGCTGGGACTTGCCTCGGCTCGCGGAGTCGTCATCATCGTGGACAGTCTCTACCCTTGGTGTACGCGTATTTGTAATCTCATTAAAAAATATTGATATATGAATGTTCAGAACGTTAATTTACTTAGTCCAGGAGTAATTTGTTGGACTCGGATTAAACTGCTCAGGTTTATGACGGTTTATGGCATTTGGTTTTCTATGAAGGTATACTTTAACAAGTGGGTACTGAAGATTTTGTATAAAAAGTGAAGGGCTGAGGAGTACCTGCTGCGTATCAAGATTTTGCAAAATGATACATGAGCAGGCCTGATTTACTTTGTAGTTGATGTTTTTATTATCATTTTATATTTCTGGTAATGAAACCAAGGATGGCTCGAATATGAGCTTAATGACTGTAGCTTGCAAGCCTGAGGAAACTTGTAAACAAGAGTGCTTGCCATGTGAACCAGAAACACTGGGGTTAAAGGCAGTGGACACTATTGGTAATTGTCAAAATAATAATTATCATAAAACCTTTCTTGATTACTAGTAAAGGGGAGAGGTTGATACTGTAGTATAAAACATTATGTGCGAAATAGCTCCCTCTGAAGTGACATAGTTTTCAAGAAAGAAGTGAATTTCCACAAATTTGATTTCGAGACCTCAAGTTTAGAATTTGAGGTCTTCTAGCCAGAAGTCTTTTATTCCTTTCTGAAAGCACACACATTATTTTCTTCACAGGTTTGCTATTTTATGCATGGGATGTAAACACCAAGTGAGGATACTGGTCTTTGACAAATACCGAAAGTATACCTTGCCTTTAAGCTAGTGGTAGGTTTCCATATGTTTTACACTCAGAAAATAATAAATTCACAGAATATTCTTGGTCTCTCACACGCAATATTAATTATAGTACATGTAATACACATCTTATGAGAAATAATACCTTGCACCAGGAATATAAGGTGACTTCATGCTTCATAAAGCTTGCTTTTCCATGACACATTCCAAATGATTTTACCATCTGTACCAATAAACAACTACAGTCATCAGTCTTCCTTTTAACAGTGGTGTACTGGCCAATATGCTGCCAGTTAAAATGCCAGAGGACACTGTTGAAAATTAACCCTATTTTTGTTTGAATTATGAACCAGTAAGAAAGGTGATGGACTAGTGAAATGACAACCCAACTGGTCCTGCAGACCAGCCACTAAAAAGCTATTGCTAACCCCAGCAGTACAGTTGTTACATGTGTCATGCAGTGTAGAAACATTACTGGCAGCAGTGCTTGCCAGATTCAAATTTGTGGGATTATAAATGAGGATTTTTTTTTATAAGCGCAGTACTACAAAGTGAAAAAATTCTTTAAAGACACTGGACACTATTGGTAATTGTCAATGAATAGTCTTCACAGTTGGTGTATCTCAACATATGCATAAAATAACACACCTATGAAAATTTGAGCTCAATTGGTCATCGAAGTTGCGAGATATTAATGAAGGAGAAAACACCCTTGTCGCACCATGGTCACACGAAGTTGTGTGCGTTCAGATGCTTAATTTCGAGACCTCAAATTCTAATTCTGAGGTCTCGAAATCAAATTTGTGGAAAATTACTTCTTTCTCAAAAATACGTTACTTCAGAGGGAGCCGTTTCTCACAATGTTTTATACTATCAACCTCTCCCATTACTCGTAATCAAGTAAGGTTTTATGCTAATTTTTGGGGGAGTAATTACCAATATTTAGTGTCCACTGCCTTTAAATGCATTATCCTATATGAAGCTGCGGTACTTTAGAACCATGAATTGTCAGAATCATTACCAAACGTATACCTTTACAAAGCCTTTCAAACCAAATGTAAAATTAATGTTTATAAGCTCAAATTGTTGTACCATAATGTACAAAAGTCACGAGAAACTAAAGCTTAGTATAAAGCGACTCTTGGGTGATCATGTTGATTTATGTTCACCACTTCCCAAAGGTCTGTCAAATTTCCCTTACTGTGTCAACCATCCAACGCTTTAGCTTCAAGATCCCTGTAATGGACCAATGTGGCCTGATTCGTATTGCACACACATTATGCGCCTTCAGTAGTGGACTGGTGGCCTGGAGCAATTTGATCTATTTGAATATAAATGTAGCCAGGGGACTATTTCCCCATGCATTGATTTTTCGCTATATTTTATGAAGACGGTGTCCTTGGTTTATGATTTGACATTAATACACGTTCGTCACACGCATACACAGTGCACGGCAAATGACTGGAGTTATGTACATTTTGTGTAGTCCACATTCTGCTTACAAGGTTGTCATCACCAAAACTATCACAATTCTTCTTCTATTTCTTCTTTCATTTAAGTGTAGCCTTCATGATTGAAGATAAACGCACTAACAGACACACAGGGATGAACCCCATCTCTTTGCGATAAGTGTGTACTGGGGTATTTTATGTGCGTTGCTAGTTTATCTAACAACACACGAGATCTACAGCTGTACCTCCCTTCGAAGGACAAAGCTGTGGTTAAGTGTCTTTCTGAAGGACACAAGTGTCACGACAGGGACTCGAACCCACACTTGGCCAATCAGAAACACCAGAGCTTGAGTTCGGTGCTCTTATCTGCTCCGCCACGTCATGCCAGGCCTTAATATTTGATACAGTATTTCATCATGATGACAGTCCTTTGTATGGTTGAACGCTGAATCTCACAAGTTGGCCCAGATCTTGCTGATGTGACTTAAAAAGCGTAAACATATCGGCTTAGGAAGCCGTGTCCGATCCCATCTCATAGAAGAGGCACACCTTGTGAAAGAAAGCTCAGACACGCAGGGATAATCTGTATTTCCTTAAACTCTTCTGTTTCTTATTTTGTATTTTGTCTATTACAATTGTACTTGCTAAGTTTTTTACTAGTGCCACGTTAAGCCCTAGAGCATGTCAATATGATTAAGGCACTATATAAGTGTTGGTATTATTATTATTACTATTAGACAGAATTTTCACTGGTCATTCCATATTTTAACTGGCATTTGGCACGCAGATCACTAGTAATGTGGAATACTTTTAAGGCTTACAAAATGCATGTAATGATTCTAAATTGTGATTTTGTTTCAAACTGGACACTCTGAGTGTGCGTCATGGATGAGGTAGTCAACTTAAAAAGTACATCAACAAATCATTTATTCAATTTTTTTTTATCAATTTGGGATGTTTATAATATTGAAAATTTATAAATTTGGTAAACTGAACATTTCACAGAATTAGAATGTGGTTATGATGCCTCCATTTATTAGCCATTCATGGAAACACATTTCACAAGATCAAAATGAGACTGAAAATTTAAACAGTCTGGCCACTTTTACATTCTAATGAGAAACATTGCCACACTGCTATTGGAACCTGACTAAAAGATAACAAACCATCTGTGTCTAGCTTATGAGTTATAGACTTTAAAAGTTCAAATTAATTTAGTAGAACCCATTCCGTCTGAGGTCACCATGCGCACAGTTCAGTACATTATTATCACCGATATCCCCACAGTGTATGTGATTAACACTCTGTATTGCATTGCACTACGTGTCTATCCTCTCACACTGCCAGCTTGACTAGCCAGCCCTTAACACAACCCCAAGTTAAAAGTCCAGTGTTTATGCAGAAATGTATTTTTGGCCAGCCGAGCATTCCTGGCATACCCGTATATATTTATGGATAGAAGAAAGAGACATGTCAGATTGTCAGTCAGATGGAATTATGCTTTATCCATCAGGGTTTGTGCAATGTAGACATGCAGAGATCGTCAGTGGGTTGGCTCTACAGACCATCCTGTCCGTTTACCTACTCTAGCATCAGGTGATAAGACACAAATTGATATTTTTCATTTTTAAGATGAGATGAATAACATACAAAAATATGTTGATAATTACAAAATGTTTAAAGACACAAGACACCTTTGGTAATTTTCAAAGACCAGTATTCTAACTTGGTGTATCCTAACAATATGCATCAGATAATAACTGTGAATATTTGGACTCAACTTGTCATCAAAGTTGCAAAAGAAAATATTATGAAATAAAAAACACCCTTTTTGCACAAATTTGTGTGCTTTCAGAAAACTAATAAAATACTTTAGACTTGGAGTCCTTGGTTATTTGAATGAGAAATTACCTCTTTCTCAAAACTACGTTACCTCAGAAGGGAGCCGTTTCTCACATTGTATTATGTCAATAGCTCTCCATCGCTTGTTTACCAAGTAAGTTTTTGTGCTAAACATTATTTTGAGTAATAACCAATAGTGTCCAGTGCCTTTAAAATTGCACATCATCATTGCACATCATCAAGGTTCTCCTTCTCCACAAAAAATGTATTTCTAATTTCACAAAAATCATCAATATGAAAAAGGTTTGCGGTAACACCATGTAATGACTATCTCTAAATGAGTTGGGGTGGTTCTGAAAAGAACCATTGGTTTCAACTCAACGTTTCAATCAGTATGCTAGCATACTGATATGATCGAAACCTTGAATTGTAACCAACAGTTCTTTTCAGAACCACCCCAACTCATTTAAAGATACGTAGTCCTTACATGGTGTTACCGCAAACCTTTCCATATCGTATTTCCACCATGCAAAGTTTCAAATCCTGCTTAAAAATCATCAAGATAAAACCATTATATAATGCTCCAGGATGCACTGTAGGACATTATGCTCCAGGATTAGGCCGAGTAAAAAAAAAACTTGTTTAGCGCCCAATTCCTTTTTTCCCTTTTTTTAATGCACATTTAAAAAAAATAATAATAATAATTGAAAAGAAATTAATGAAAAAAGGGTTATTTTAAACGATCTCAGCTAAAACAATCTGGATGTCTTGTCAGAATGTCTTGCCAAAAATGTTTCATTTATGTATTGTGTGTTTGAGCAGTAGATAAAACAATGGATATTTGACATTAAAAAGAATGGCAGCCATCTTGAAATAAAAAATACAAAAATAAAAAGCCCCTCCTCCCTCCCTTTTTTTGAGAGACCCGGACGCTAAACATGTTTCTTTTTTTACTCGGCCTTACATTAAAAGCAAAGATAAACACCAAGTAAAAACCATTCTGGGGACTTTGTTTCAATTCAGCGGACTTTTGCTAAATTAAAAAAAAAAAGTTATGTTGAATACAATTCTAAAAATCTCCCTGATTGTTGTACATCAAAAATCTCCCTGATTGCAGGATGCAAATATCGTCAACTCTGTTAAAAAAAAAACTCAAACAAAGTCATTGTTCACAGACACAAATAAATGTTTGTTTTTAACTGGAGAATTTTTTTTCTTTCTAAATAAGGATCGGATGTCAGTTTTTAGCCCAAACATAATTAAGTAGGCCTACATGCAATAAGTCCAATATTGTAGCTAATTTGAATCCATCTTCAACAACATGTGAAGTACTCCATCCACTGCAATGGCATTATCAAAATCTAATTGGTACATCGAACTACTTAAAAATACTGACAGCCCCAAGCCTTATAAATGTACATAAAACCTGAAAATAAATCATTTAAGGGCTCATGAATTACAAGTACATATGTCAAGCTTATACCCATGACTTGATCACTGTGTGAGAGAGCGTAAGTGCTACACGATAGGCCCATCTGCTAACAACTGTATACTTTGAATTTGACAGAGTTTGCATGCTTAATGCTCTCAACGCTAGTACTACTCCTAGTGCTAGGGCTTGTCCTTCACAGAGGCAACGGAGGCAAGGCAATTGCCTCCATGTCCCTTGTCATTGCCTTGGTGTCCTGTGAAATCAGTGGTCAGACTGAAGGACTTGCAATCACAGGGTTGTGGGTTTGAATCCTACCAAGCTAACAGTGGTCCAGTGGTCAGACTGCAGTGACTTGAAATCACAAGGTTGTGGGTTGGAATCCTACCAAGCTGACTGTGGTCCAGTGGTCAGACTGCAGGACTTGCAATCACAAGGTTGTGGGTTTGAATCCTACCGAGCTAACCGTGGTCCAGTGATTAGACTGCCTGACTTGCAATCACAGGGTTGTGGGTTCGAATCTTACCAAGCTAACAGTGGTCCAGTGGTCAGACTGCAGTGACTTGCAATCACAGGGTTGTGGGTTGGAATCCTACCAAGCTGACCATGGTCAAGTGGTTAGACTGCATGACTTGCAATCACAAGGTTGTGGGTTCGAATCCTATCAAGCTAACAGTGGTCAAGTGGTTAGATTGCATGACTTGCAATCACAGGGTTGTGGGTTCGAATCTTACCAAGCTAACAGTGGTCCAGTGGTCAGACTGCAGTGACTTGCAATCACAGGGTTGTGGGTTGGAATCCTACCAAGCTGACCATGGTCAAGTGGTTAGACTGCATGACTTGCAATCACAAGGTTGTGAGTTCGAATCTTACCAAGCTAACCGTGGTCCAGTGATTAGACTGCCTGACTTGCAATCACAGGGTTGTGGGTTCGAATCTTACCAAGCTAACAGTGGTCCAGTGGTCAGACTGCAGTGACTTGCAATCACAGGGTTGTGGGTTGGAATCCTACCAAGCTGACCATGGTCAAGTGGTTAGACCGCAGGACTTGCAATCACAGGGTTGTGGGTTCGAATCCTACCAAGCTAACAGTGGTCAAGTGGTTAGATTGCATGACTTGCAATCACAGGGTTGTGGGTTCGAATCCTACCAAGCTAACAGTGGTCAAGTGGTCAGACTGCAGTGACTTGCAATCACAGGGTTGTGGGTTGGAATCCTACCAAGCTGACCATGGCCAAGTGGTTAGACCGCATGACTTGCAATCACAGGGTTGTGGGTTCGAATCCTACCAAGCTAACAGTGGTCAAGTGGTTAGATTGCATGACTTGCAATCACAGGGTTGTGGGTTCGAATCCTACCAAGCTAACAGTGGTCAAGTGGTTAGATTGCATGACTTGCAATCACAGGGTTGTGGGTTTGAATCCTACCAAGCTAACTGTGGTCCAGTGGTTAGACTGCAGGACTTGCAATCACAAGGTTGTGGGTTCCAAACCTACCAAGCTAACTGCTCATTTCACAATTTAAATGTGGAAATGATCACTGTGTTTATCACCATGTTTATTGGTGACTATTAGCAAAGACACTTTGGGTGTTACATAGGTTTAGGGAGTTTTCTTTGGTTTTCGGAGAAAATTGCATTTTGGAACTCACCTATTTTCTTAGACCCCTATGTACATAGGTTCCGACACCCCTAATGTATGTTCCTAATCCCAATCCTAACCCCAACCCTAACCCTAACCCTAACCCTAACCCTAACCCTAACCCTAACCCTAACCCTAACCCTAATGTATGTTCCTAATCCCAATCCTAACCCCAACCCAGACCCAAATCCCATTCTTGACCCTAACCCTAACCCTAACCCTAACCCTAACCCTAACCCTAACCCTAACCCTAACCCTAACCCTAACCCTAACCCTAACCCTTACCCCAACCCCTAACCCTACCTCTACTGACCCTACCCCTACCCCAAACACTTACCCTACCCAACCCTAACCCTAACCCCAACCCTCACTCTAATCCCAACCCCTACCCTGTAAAACATCAGCCCCTACCCTGTAAAACACCAACCCCAGTATCATAATGGGTTATCGGAACATTAGGTTTTTGGAACATAAAGCACTCCCCATCTATTGACCCCTTGCACGCACGTCACACGCGGGGACTGTGCCAGGTTAACGTGTAAACGCTGCGTCGCCTAAAATGCGCACCTCACTGAATAACGCACGTTGACATTGACCACCAAAATGGCGCATCCAAGATTATTCTGATGATGACGTCAGGTGAATAGGGTCAATAGTAATTGATGTCAAGTTGAAATTAGGTTTTAACAATTTGAACTACCCACCCATTATAAACACAACATCTTGCCTGCCAGGAAACGTCCTGGATCGTTCGGGAGTCACCTTTTTTGTGTGTAGTGTAAACACCATGACACCGTCTATACTCTCCCTACAACACTGGCACTCATCACATGTACAAACAGTTAAGTCAAAATATATCCAGTTGGTCGTAACATCGTCTGTTGTTGAGGCAACCTCATCTACGAGTACATAAATGTACCCGATTCCTGCATGTCTGCCCCATCTCCCCCCCCCCCCCCCATTATGAAATATGCACAATCACTCCAGCGTATCTAGTGAATATCGAAATGCCATTGCTCTATACACATTGCTGTACACACGTAGATTACGGGCAAAGATGGATGCACTGGGAAATTTATTTGTGTCTTGGTACGGCCGGCCATTTGTGTGATTGACTGTACATAGTTGAGCTTACTGTTCTTAATATTGTGTGTAGAGTAGACAGGAATCAGTCCTCCTTTAGTTTTGTTGATTAAAGGTATTGGACACATTTGGTAAATTACTCAAAATATAAATATTAGCATGAAAACCTACTGTGTATTAGCAACGGAGAGCTGTTGATAGTATAAAACATTGTGAGAAACGACTCCCTCTGAAGGAAGGTAGTTTTTGAGAAAGAGGTAATTTTTCAATAAAATATTTTAATCTGAGAAAGACTTCAGGCCTGGAGCCTTACTCAGGCATCTGAAAGTACACAATTTGTTCAACAAGGGTGTTTTTTTTTTCTTTTATTATATTCTTTAAACTTCAAGAGCCAAAATTTTCACAGATTTGTTATTTCTTTGCTTACCTGGATACACAAAGTGAGAATACTGTTTTTTGTTGTTGTTATTTTGATTACCTGTTGGAATGGAAATAAATGTCTCGAAAAGAAAACATGAAAATGAATACTGGTCTTTGACAATTACAAAACGGGTCAAGTGCCTTTAAAGACACTGGACACTATTGGTAATTGTCAAAGACTAGTCTTCACAGTTGGTGTATCTCAACATATGCATAAAATAACAAGCCTGTGAAAATTTGGGCTCAATCGGTCATTGAGGTTGAGAGAAAATGATGAAAGAAAAAACACTCTTGTTGGCCGAACTTGTATGCTTTCAGATAGGAATAAAAGACTTCAAGCTAGAAGTCTTTTAATATTTTAGTGAGAAATTACCTCTTTACTAAAAACTATGTCACTTCAGAGGGCGCCGTTTCCCACAATGTTTTATACTATAAACAGCTCTCCAATTCTCGTTACCAAGTCAGTTTTGTTTTAAACTGACTTGGTAACGAGCATTGGAGAACTTGAAAGTTAGTATTTGTTTTGAGTAATTACCAAACTGGTACCTTCCCTTTACAGAGCTGTGAGATACATGTAAATTAAATACAGTGTTTTTTTTTAAATGTTCATTCTAGAGTGAGCTTTTGAATTGATGACCATAATACAGGATACTGTAAATTAGGATAAGTGGCTGTTAAAACCTGTTCCGAAGTGGCTGTTGAAATGGGAATTGTGAACTTTGTATGAGAAAGTGGCTGGTGAAGCGGAAAATGTTATCAGTTATTTTCTGGGCGTTGTTTACATTGTTTTTTAATAAAGACTTCTGAATTTTTTTGTCTTCTTTTTTTGGCGTGAATTAATCAACCTGATTTTTGATGGTTTTGTAAAGATTAGTAGATTTTTTTTTCTGCCAATAATTGGAAGTGATGTTGTTTAATTAATTTCAAATGATTTTACAGCATCCTATAAAAAGAGTTTTCTCTACTCTCAAGCTGTTAGCAAATTGCTTCTCGACCTAGAATAATTTACAAATTACATTTATAGCCTCGTTGAATTCTGACTCACACCAGTGTTTATTGCTAAAACAGAGAAAGAATAAAATACAGATAAACAAAGAAGTAAAAAATTGTTGTATTTGTAGATGGCCTTGGGGTTATATTGACATCTATTGAAAGTTGATAACAATAGTTTGTGACAGTAAGCCTTGATTAAGTAACCCCAGATATGGGATTACAACATATGGCTTTGGTTGCCCACTGGAGCGTGGTCCTGAGTGAGTAACAATGATATGGTCCAGTGATCACAGAATGTGGTGGTGGTAATTAAGCCTTATTAACAAGTAACTGTTACCCACTACATAAACAGGATATCTTAAAAGAAGGGAAATGTTCACTGGAGCAATCTATGAACTTGCTAGACTGTGATTTTTAAAGGTAGGGTTGTAAATTGGTTTTTGTTGTCTATGCAATGCTGATTAATAGACCCCTGGCACAATGTGGAACCATGTGAAACCATAATGCTCGTAATACCATTTCAATCATTTTGGGAGTCGATTCCTTTGAGCACAATCTTGACTCCCAAAATGACAGACACCTCAAATCCTTTTCCCTTTTTTTCATGTATAGCATCAGGCCTGGAATTTCATCTTCGAAAGGGCATGGCAAATTTTAGTTTGCAAAAGGCACTTCCATTGGAAAATCTTAAAGTGTTTGTCAATTAAATAAAAGTAGGCAGCCTCACAGTGTAATATCTTTTTGAAAAAAAATTGTTTTCTATGAATGTGAACATATCTTTAATTTAAAGCCATTATACACTTTCGGAACAGGAAAAAAAATAAAAGTTCACAGATTTACAAATAACTTACAGGGTTTACAGAAAATATGGTAAAAGAATTCTCTTGAAATATTATTCCATGGAATGCTTTACTTTTTGAGAAAACATTAAAACAATTATCAATTCTCGTTGTCGAGAATTACGGATTTATTTTAAACACATGTTATGACACGACGAAACGCGCGGAAACAAGGGTGGGTTGTCCCGTTGCTTTCTCCCGACTTCGATGACCGATTGAGCCTAAATTTTCACAGTTTTGTTATTTTATATATAAGTTGTGATACACGAAGTGTGGGCCTTTGGACAATACTGTTTACCGAAAGTGTCCAATGGCTTTAAATTAAAGTACGCTATATACACATCTGGATCCTCTCGTTGTGATTGTTCAACTTATTTTGATTCATGGTCTTGTAAAATAAATTCTGATCTAGTAAACATTTTGAAAGCTCTGCAAGCCATGCAGTTTTGTGGATTCCCCCCCCCCCAAAAAAAATAAATAAATAAATAAATAAAAAATAATGTGGATTTGTTTTAGGAACAAAACATAAAAAGTGTAAAGTTTTGTAATCTAAAATGTTATCTTGAAGCTATAGGAACTCCAACAGTGAAAATAAGGTTGCGTAGTATCCCAACTGCATATTTGAAAAATGTGTACCTAAATATGTCGGCGTATAATGGTGTTTTTATATCAGTCGCTTTCGGACCAACACTGGGATTGGCATTTGTCCAGTATTCATATGAAAGGGAAAAACATCTTCGGTTTGCTGGAGTTACAAGGTATCAACTTGTTTACATCTGTACAATATTCACCCACACAATTTGTGCTTGTGCCATGTACTTTGTATTTACTGTGTAAGAAATAAAGGTATGGGTTGAGACGTGCACAGTTCCGGTTGTGGGTGATTTTGTTTTGTTTTCTTCTTTCTTTTCTGGGCATCTCTTTCTCCCGAGATCTGTGCCTCGCTTGGCTAGATGGAAATTATTTCATGAAGAAAACAAATTTGTGGTCGGCAGTCATTTTTAGGCAGGGAATCGGTTAGAATGCAGTATAAATCAAATGGCATTTTGCATGGTATCCGTTATCTAGTATACAATGCAAAGGATTTTAGCGATGAGAAAATGTGCTTGTTGTCGCTTAGATTGAGATGATTTGGTTCAAATAGTTCACAGTGTTTTTCAGTGTTTTCTGTGTTTGTGTTGCGCATTGATGCGCCTGTATTATGCACAATAGGTCTTGTATTATAATGATTTTTATTCATTGAGAATTTATAAGCGTCTTTATAAAAAAATATTTTTTCTTAATTTTCCCAAGGATTAAAAAAACATTGTTTGGGGAGATTTCTTGTTACTGCTTGAGGTACATGCACTCTATTTGTCTTGTATTATTATGATTGTGATTTCATGGCAAGTTGTCCTTGCCTTTATGAACAAAACGTTAACAAATATTGTTCTGATTTCCCCTGGATTGTTCTTTTTTTAATTTTTTTTTTTCATCTTTAACATTTTCTTGTTACATCATCACGTCAACAGCCCCCAAACATTTATCTCAATGTGGATTCTGATACAAGACATTTTTTTTAGATAATACTTCTTAAAATCTTTTAAATGTTTCTGATCCTTGTATATTATCCAATTCATGCATATATATACATATGTGGGCTTTTATCAAACACAAGGTTTGGTGATATTTTCTTGTCAAATTGATCACTGATTTGAACTATGTCCTTTAAAAAAATGAAAGTTAAGTAAACACTAAGTCATGAGCCTCTTGAAGGAGTTGTGGGTGTGTGGGTTTGTTGCCGGTATGAAATTAGGATCTTCAGTTTAAAGGACAAGATGAAGAATAATATTCAGGCCTGATATTTCACAGAGGCAACGAAGGCGATTGCCTCCACTCCATGCCTCTGTCATTGCCTTGGTGCCCTTGAAATATTCCAATAGAAATTTCCTCATAGGTTGCCCGTACTAAGGAGAAAATGGCTTGGTGCCCTTGCCCTTTCAAAAACGGAGCATACAAGTCTGAATATTTGACTTCAAGGCAAAGTATACCATTGTTTTTGGAACCGTTTAGTTTTTTAATCCTATATAAATGTAGATATGTACACAATAAAACTAACTTGTTAAAACTTCATTTCAAAAGGTTGTCGTGATTTTGAGATATCGCAGAAAATTCAGAGCGGTTATGTCAAAGCAGGATCCAAGCAGGAAAAATAATTCGTAAATTCAATACCAATTTAAGAGACGTATCTGGCAGTAAGGTTTCTCAATTCAAAATTCAAAATATCTACTTTGAAGTGAAACTATTCTTAGCATGCTTTATACTATCGAAAGCTGGGCCCAATTTCATGGCTCTGCTTACCGCCGAATTCTGCGCTTACGATCACGATTCCCGGCTTATGTGCAAGCGCCGAATTTCTGCACTAGCCTTGAAAGCGCAAAATGCCAAGTAACGTGGAGTACGCATGCGCAGAAGCCAAAATAAGCCACTAACCCGTGAAATACGCTTGACGTAAGCACAGAATCCATGCTTCCTTAAGCGCTAATTCTGTGCTTTCGGTAAGCAGAACCATGAAATTGGACCGTGCTGTACTTCTAAACGAGTAAGTTTTTATTTTAAGAGTGATTGTCAATGTATAGCTTCACCAAAAGCTTACTTGTTATAAAGATGGTAGTGAGCCTCCGGTAAAATTAGTTTTGTCTGAAATGAAAAAAAAAAATGATAGAAATTAAAAAACTTTTTGTAGCTGTGAAACGATTCTTGTATGAATCGTTTCCTCTTTAAAGCCATTGGACACTTTCGGTAAACAGTATTGTCCAAGTCCCACACTTCGTGTATCACAACTTATATATAAAATAACAATCCTGTGGATATTTAGGCTCAATCGGACATCGGAGTCGGGAGAAAATAACGGGAAAACCCACTCCTGTTTTCGCGCGTTTCGCCGTGTTATGACATATGTTTATAACAAATCCGTAATTCTCGCTAACGAGAATTTATATTATTTTACCGTTTTCTCAAAAAGTAAAGCATTTCATGGACTAATATTTCAAGAGAAGTCTTTCACCATTACCTTCTGTAAACCCTGTAAATTATTTGTAAATCTGTGAACTTTTTTTTTTTTTTCTGTACCGAAAGGGTCCAATGGCTTTAAAGCAGAAATTTCTCAAGCAATATTTTCTGCTTTTTAAAGCAGCTCTATTGAATTCGGCACAGGTCATTGCCTTTTGGTGCCCCTGAAGATTGTCCTTGTGGAAATTTATATGTCCCTCATGCAGGTGATATTTTACCAAGAGAAAGCAAAAACCTTGTTCTTACAACAATTGTCCGCTTTGAATACCGTGTTCCAGTCATAGGGAAGTACATATAATTGTCTTGGCTTTGTTGACTCGAGACAACTTTACCCTTATTATGTCCTGATCAATTTACCTTGGTTTAAAAAAAAAAAATTATCAAATTTAATTTCCATACTCAATTAATAATGTGAATGAGATATGGCAGTGTAATGGATCTTGTGGAAGTGAGAGGAGTGTACACTGTATGCAAAGGTAGTGTCATGGTACATGTACACAAACAATTCATTAGGATTCATGAACAGGGATTTTGAGTTGGATTTTAAGTGGAGTAATGATAGCAGTAATGGTAATGGACAGTATGTCGTCACAAAGAGACACTTTAGCCCCTGCAACCAAACTTTCATGTTTGGAGAAAACTTGTTTGTAGGTTAAAGGCAGTCGACACTATTGGTTATTACTCAAAATAATTATTAGCATAAAACCTTTCTTGGTGACGGGTAATGGGGAGAGGTTGATGGTATAAAACATTGTGAGAAACGGCTCCCTCTGAAGTGCCATAGTCTTTGAGAAAGAAGAAATTTTCCACGAATTTGATTTCGAGACCTCAGATTTAGAACTTAGGTCTCGAAATCAAGCATCTAAACGCACACAACTTCGTGTGACAAGGGTGTTTTCTGTTTTAATTATTATCTTGCAACTTTGATGACCGATTGAGCTCAAATTTTCACAGGTACACCAACTGTGAAGGCTAGTCTTTGACAATTACCTATAGTGTCCACTGCCTTTATACTAGTTTTTAAATCATTGTTTCGAACCCTGTTTGTCATTTAAAGACTAGCATATTAATCTAGAGGTCATAGGTTCAAGTCTCACTCATTCAAATTTTCTTTTTTTTTCAACCCAAAAATGTAAAGATTTTATTTTGTACTTTAGCAATAAGAGATCCTGTGTGAACCCTTTGTCACAAATCTGACAAACCAATTTCATAAAGCCTGTCTAGCACAAAAACTTAATCAGCACAAAAAACCGTTTGCTTAACAAAAATGGGTAACCAGCCTGAAAACCATACAGCTGCGACTGGTACCTCAGTCAATTCTTGCTTAGCCAAGAAATTTGCTAGGCAATATTTTCTGCTTTTAAAATAGCTTTATGAAATTGGGCCCAGGAGCGTTATGCTTCGGTTTGTTAGACTTGCGGACGACTTGTACCCAAAGACTATCAGGTGACCTGCCCACAAAGAGGTCAAAGGTTAGGATTTGTCTTGTCGAAGATTGTGACGAGAAGACACCTTTACAGAAGCATTGATTAGGAACGAAGATTTATGTCACACACTTCAAATCAATTATTGCTGCCATAATTCAACCCGATTTCTCAACTAATAAGTTCACCACATGCACAGCAAATACTAAATAAAACTGAAGTCTAAAACTTAGAGAAATGTCAGAAATGGTTTTAAAGGGATAGCCTGTGAGCACAAAAACTTGCTCAGCAAATTTCTTTGCCATGCAAAAAATGGGTGGGTCACCAGTCACGACAATGTAAATTTCATGGACATTTGGCTGGTAACCAGCTTCTGCTAAGCAATATTTTTCTGTGCTTAGCAGGTTTTTTATGTGCTAACAGACTTTAAGAAATTGTTAAAGTTACCCAGGGCCCACTTTTTTAATAAAATTGTCTAGCAGAAATACTGCTACAGATTTCTTTGCTTAGAAAAAAAAGGGTTTGCACCAGTCACAACAATGTAAACTTTATGGACTTTTATCTGGTAACCAGTTTCGGCTAAGCAATGTTTTGTTCTGTGCTTGACAAGTTTTTTTTTAAAGCAACTCCATGAAATTTGGTCCAGGTCTTAAGCTGACTCCTCACAAGGGACAAATGTCACATGGACCCATCAGGTTTCATACCCCGCCCCACTACAAGGTGTCTGTCCTTTTTTAAAGGCCAACCTGTAGATTCCCCTCTATTGTCTAATGGTACTTCGAGGGGCACCAAGGTTTTGACCGACGCCCATCGGTCACACTCTAATTGTCTTTGCGGATCATCTCATTCAGCACGAGGGGTTTTAACCCCTCGGGGATCATGCAGCTAGACCACAGTCATCGTTGTCTTGTGTAAAGTTCACACGTCTGATGAACATGTTCCTTTCGCGTTCCCCTCCCCCCCCCCCCCCCTATAGTCTCATGGTCTGACCTTTTAGCACGCCCCATGGATCTCCCAAGAAACCTTTGTAACATTTGGGAATAAGGAGGTCGAGGGGATAGTATTACAAATGTGCCCTTATATAGTAATAAAAACCTGTCGGATTCTGCGTTGGTTAACCAACCTCTTGCTTAGAATAGAGGATAATCACTTGACATTATTAGTGTAAAATACAAAAATTAAATACAATATAGGAAGTTTTTGTACTGTCAAGGTGGGGGCGGGGTTCGTTTTGGTCTTCAGTGATGAAGATCCGGTCACCTGTGTTAGGTTCCTGATATTCAAAACAACACTTATTGTTAAAATTTTTGTTTCATAAAAAGGTATCTGATTATTTTTTTGCCCACCAGGTCCTGTTTTATTAAATTATAATACCTTGAAGGAGAGAAAGGCAAGATTGTGATTTCCAATTTGTTTTTTTTATACATATTCATATGAAGAAATGGGGTAGGTGTTCGGGCATGTCACACAGGGCAGTGTAACAGGAAACTTGGAAGCAACTGCACAAGGTACGCTTCAGCAGCACAGGAGACAGTCTTCTAGATGTTACTTTCCCCAAGAAAATTTTGAGAAAACTGAAATTAATTTTATAACTGGAGATTACCTGGAACTTGTTGCCTGTAAATTGCCTCGGTGTGACATGACCTTTTGATTTAAGTCTTTTTTTTGCAATACTTGATATTATTTATGAATGAAGTTATAAATTCCAGTAGGAGCTACCAAGCCCGGGGTCGATTTCACAAAGAGTTAGGACTAGTCTTATCTCTAGTTAGGACGAGTACTCGTCCTAACTTAGGACTAGCCTTCTGTTTTTAATATCTCCTAGGACTAGTCCTAAGTTAGGACTAGTCCTAACTCTTTGTGAAATCGCCCTCTGATGCTTTAAATGCATTGGCAGGGGCACCAATACGTATGCTCCCTAGTAAAGGGCACCTCTATGAGGAACTTATGTATTTCTTTTGGAGCATTTCAAGGGGGCATCGAGGCTATGACCAGGGGCAACAGAGGCTTTTTCGAATTTACACAGTGTTGCATATCAAATACCAAATGACAAATAGGCATGACCGAACTGAGTACTTTATACGTATTTATCAAACACAGTCTGTTCCTTTAAGCAGCTCACTCAATTTTGGTTGAGACTTGTGTGTGTGTGCCCCTTTAAACCCCCGTACACATATCTATCAGTGTATGACAACTCATGATAAATCATACGGAGTAGATTTTCATCAAAGAGACACATACTCCTGGCAGACTCTGAATATGAAATAATGGAGTTATGCATGGTAGGCCATGGATGCAATAGGGCATCGTTGCCGGTAGTGGGTTGCAGACTCTGACTTTGGAAATGAGCAATTAATCGACGGAGGTGGGGAGGGGGAGGGTGTGAAGATTCCAAGATGAGAATCTTGGAGGAGCTACTGGGAATCCCTTTTAGTTGGGAACACCTTGTAGTTAATGCCCTTGGTTTCTTCACCAGTTTCGGGAGGGAGATTGAAGACATGTGATGGGTTATGTTAGTCACCAGAAGTCGTTAATGTGGGGAGGGTGTTTTCGCTTTCATTTTTATCTTCTTTTACATTTGGGAGAACGCGACCGCGAGATGGGATGTCGTTAGCATTCCTTGAATTACGGAAGAAATTCACAAGAGCGCAGGACTTTTTGATTTGTATCTCAATATGTTTACTGGACCACAAATATTTTGGGAAAACGAGTAACGTGAGAAGTTTTTTTTAAACTGGGCTTGAATTTGGGGGGAAATTCACAAGAACGCAGGGCTTTTGGATTTGTATCTCAAAATGTTTACTAGACATTTTTCAAGATCACAATCAAAATGAGATACAAAAACTTCCTACCACAATACATGCATTAACTGTGTTTATTTGAACAAGCTTGATGACATGTAAGAGAAGATATGTATCATTTGTCTAAAGTATCTTTCATTACTCAATAGAATTAAAAAAGTATTAGACTTCAAGTCAACATTTGAACTTAATTTTTTTTCTATTCATGATATGATACATTGAGGTATTGTTATTGAAATGAAAAACACAAGACCATCAAACATGGTCATGAATTTACTGGCTCGAAGCTGAAATCACTGGCCTATGGCCTGGGGTCCAGTGTAAAATTCGAGCCCTGCTTATTTTGGAAAACACTTGGGATTTGGAAAGCACGAAACAAACAGTGCTGATCACACTCGGTGGAAGTGAGAATTCAACTTTAGCTCCATGTAATTTATAAATATACTCGAATGTTTAACATTGTAGCGAAGTGTTTGGACTAGTTTCTAAGAAAGTTCATATTTGTGCTGAACATTAAGTGTTTTACATTTAGCTATAATACTATTGTTATGAATGATAACATCAACAAAATAACAGCTGTAATTCATGCAATCTACAGGAATTATAAATGGATACACTGTATTACAATGAAGTAATACATTGTATTACATCAGTTTGGGATGCATTGCATTACAATGTGTTAGATTAGTTATACAATGTAAAACATAATCTTATTGTGTTACATTGTAAGGCTTTGTGGCCAAGGTGTGGTATGTATAATTATAGCATGTGTAAACTTTCATATTAAGGCACTCACACTGGCAACTGATTTTAGCACCTGATATAATTTGACCACCAGTCCTATGTTTAATTTATTACTTGTTACTTTATTACTCTATAGCATATTATTACAAATACAACATCATATCATGTTTTAAATCGTTCGCTATACTTTTCTAGAATTTCTTTTAATAGTTGTCAAAGCTGTGGTGAAAGGTCTTTCCTACTTTTAAGAAGATTCTGGTCAACATTTTGTTGATTTTTACGCCAAATAAGAGTCCTGGTAAAGTAGTGTCATACTTTGGTAATGACTCAGAAAGAAATTGTGTTATTTTTATCCGTAAGATATCTTGTCATAAAGATGTAAATGGTGATAGGCATCCTGTGAATTTTTGTTTTTAGTCTGAAATGCGCTGTTGATTATAATTCAATAAAATCATTTAAATCTGATAAACGATTCACGCATGAATCGCAGGAAGTCAAGGCTCTGTGGTCTTTTGTATACATGTGATGTCACAGGTCACATTGTTTATATATAGACATGAACTTTCTCCGAACAATATACCAGGATTGTCCGTTCTGGTTGCTAGGGAATCTCGGCAGTAACTAAGACACGAGTATCAACCACAAAGAACACAAAAATCTGCATCGGGGCCAAATTTCATAGAGCTACTTAAACATAAAATATCACTCAATTATTTTCTGCTAAGCAGAAATGAGAAAATTTTGTTTGTGACATGGTAGTTTTGGCGCGGTTTCAGCATGGTGATCGTCAGCGCAGAATTCGGCAGTAAGCAGAACCATGATATTGGCCCAGGATTTAAGCAATTCTCTTAATTTAACGAATGTGTACTTCATGTGTGCTAGACTTCTCTGAAAATATTCCACTCTCTGAAGATTAAAACTTTCAACCTCTCATGAAAATGTTGTTACATTCCAGTCTTATTGTACAAGAAGTAAGTTTTGTTAAATAAAATAAATGAGAAAATAGAATTAGCTGTTGCAAACTGCTGACCAGCAAATAAATGGGAAAGAATGTGTAATAGCCTGATGTTTCTATCCTAGCAGAGTCTTTCTCGAAGGCTATTGACAACACAACAAACATGAACAGCTTTAAACCAAGTCTAAACATTAAAGTATAAACCTTAAACAAAACAACACTTTATACAGGTGAAGCTGCTGTTTTTTATTATAAAAAAAACCAAAAAAACAAAAACTTAGAACTTCTCTTGAATTAAAAAATGGCTACATGAGATGATATTATTCTAAGAAATTGAAACCAAGACCTTCCAGAAAACAATGCTACTCCTTCTCTTTAAGAAGTGGATCGGGAAACAAACCTTTATACTCTTAAGACAGTTAACAAGGTTTCATTATTCACTTTGTAAACAATATCTTTCTTCCGGGAATCTTCTCTCGCTATTATTATCCGCCGCCTCATTTTGCTCCCATGAAAATGTCGCCGGGATATACCCATCTTGTCATTTCAGTCCTTTTTAATTGAGTCACCCCTCTGTGTGGAGTGGACCAGTCCGTTTGGGTGACATTTACGGTGGTTTTTCATGAGGCAGCTAGTATCCCTTTGTATTTTCTTCTCTAGCCTAAGGTTTACATGAGGAAAACGCAGAGAACTGAGGCTAGCTGATTACCATGCATCTGAGCGCAAATGGCAATGCTGGGTTACTCTTTATTATTCCGATTTTTTTGAATGGAAAATTTGAGGTTCAGTGAATGTATATACTCTTGGATGGGTGTTACTATGAGGGTGGGCGAAGGGGGGGGATTATGGTCTAAGGGTATATATTTTCGGTGGGTGATTGACTGATTTTGGATGATGGGGAAGATAGTCCTGAGATGGCGAGTGAGTCGTCTTTACGAGTTTCAGTCTGAGGAACTTCTCGATAACGAATGAATTGAAAGGAACGGACGGACTTACAAAGCGATGTCATGGGGGAACAATTGTACTTATAAATAAGTGATCAAGTTTCCAGCGATGGTAATGCGCCGAAGTAAATTACATGTAAACTGCAAATGAATAGATGGAAGAAGCAGAAAGGGGGGAGACAGGAAAAGGAGTTTTAAAAGCCGAGAGACTCGGGAACAAGAGCGGGGCGTCAACAAGCCGTGTAAATAGATACACAGGTGGACGAAAAAAATAAATGGAATGCTGACCGCATTTTGGGGGTTTCACACAATGGAATTTTATCTGTGATACTTTCCTTTCGATATCTTCAATTGGGGCATGTTCAATAATTAAAGCAGCAAAACACAATTAGGAGTTATTTGCCAGTATGGCAAACCTATATTCCCAACATTCTTAACCTTGCATTGGAATGTCTAATTACAATAAAACAGACGGGTGATGCGCAGATATTTTGCAAGTCTTTCAGAATGAACCATACCCTCTAGTAAATCAACCCCCCACTCAGTGCCATATGATTTCCTCAAGAACACGTCACATTTTTGTCTAATCATCCGAACGATATAATATTTAAAGTGATGCTAAAAAGCATCAGTTAACTCCCTGAAAAAAATGTAACGTTGAATAATATATATCAATAAAAATGTTGACATATGACTAGATCTATTTATAACAACTTGTACATTATCAAAGGCTCGTAGGGTATATATTAGCACGGCCCAACGCTGGTTTATTGAGAGTATTGTGGTCTCATGGTTGGACTGAGGAATCCCTCTGATGACATGGCTTTCAACCAAACAAGTATGACGTCAATCAGATGGAGGGGTCTGTGGACAGACTGCTGTGGTGTCATGGTGTGGGGCAATCCGTGTACAGACTAGCAGCGTGATTTTGTTGGTGCATGTGTTTATGTTCTTGAGAGGAAGGATTGTTTGTGAAGTAAAATGAGCCAGTGAAGTGACCAGTAGTGGCTGTATTATAACCAGTGACTGGACATTACTCATTTTCTCCGAGTTGAAAAATGAGAGTTTATTGTTTAATCTCGGCGGTATTGGGATGAATTGTGTTTTTACAATGAGTCATAGCATGAAGCTACTAGTGTCCATTTATTGTTAGAGGGGACTGTGATACAGTGTTCCAAGGCAAACGGTTATCAAGGGGCCATTCAAAATTTGTGTTTTCTTTTTTTATAAATTGTTGTGACCAACCCACCCAGCCTATATTTCGATTTTTAAATATTGAATAGCTTCATAAACAGGCATTGTATTCTTTCTACTTAATTAAAGGCACCGGACACCTTTGGTAATTGTCAAAAACCAGTCTTCTCACTTGGTATCTCAACATATGCATAATTTAACAAACCAGTGAAAATTTGAACACAATTGGTCGTCGAAGTTGCGAGAGAATGATGAAAGAAAAAACACCCTTGCCACCACAAGTGTGCTTTCAGATGCTTGAATTCGAGACCTCAGCTGAGGTCTCGAATTCAATTCAAATATTTGAGTGAGAAATTACTTCTTTCTCAAAACTGAGCTACTTTAGAGGGAGCTGTGGCTCACTGGACTCAAGCTCTGGTGTTTCAATTCTGTTATAGTTTTAAAATTTCATAACAAACACTTTATTTAGCCCAAGTGCCCATTCCAAGGTAATGTCCCTTTAATATCTAAAATGTTAACCATGTAGTTTGCTCACTAAAACCTTACAAGATTATTCCACCCAGATAAACCCAAATGGGATCATTCCACCCACTTTGGTCATGTTATTATTATGATCACCGAACCTAATCAGACTTGATCAAGTGATAAGGGATTACAATGTGTGTTACCCAGTATCCTTCACAGGATTATTCCACCTAATTCACTCTGAATAGGTCATTCCACCTAGTTAAACCCAAACTACGTCATTTCACCTAGTGCATGCAGACTGCATCTGTTCACCTAGTTCACCCAGTTCACCCATATTGTATCATTTCACCCAGAGACTTTTAGTGCACCCAGAAAGTATCGATTCACTTGATTAGTAAACTCAATTGACACTTGAACCTAGTGAACCCAATTAAGTCAAGGAAGAGGATAATTGCACCTAGTTTGCCTAGACAGGATCATTTCACCCAGTTTATGGCAGACAGCCAGCCTCATACTTCCCACTTTGTAGACACTTAGAGTCAATTGCTGTTTGAGTGTACAAACATAGCCTATCCTGATCAGCTACATTGTACCCAAATAGGCAGATCAATTCACACGGGTGCCGATTACACCCAGTTTACCCAGTTGTGAACTATTACACCCAGTGCAGCTTTACACAGGTATAGTTTACCCATTTAGCCCACACACGGATCACGTTACCCCAGTGAGCCTACACAAATTGATCCACCACAGTGCCTAGCGCCCAGTGTACATACTACCCACATGGTGTCTGTGCAGGTTAAAAAAAAACCTGACTTGCAACCTCTGTTAGATAGCACCATTTGTATTGATATGCCATGCTTTTGTACTTAAATTGAGCGTCTGTGTATGACCATGTCTAATTATGTCATGGTTGGACACATATGATATTGCCTGGCCTTCTGTTAGGATGATACGTATTGGGAACAGTAGTGCGTGTCTAATTGATGTGTCCTGTCAGACCTAGCTAATGAACCTCTGTAACATTTTAAATTTCTTTTTTTTGTCTGTAATTAAGTTATTAGGTTTTTGAGCGTCGACCAAACCATGCCTGGAATTACAGGGAGGCCATGCCTCTGTTGCCCATGACCTCTGTTGCCCATGACCTCTGTTGCCCATGGCCTCTGTTGCCCATGACCTCTGTTGCCCATGGCCTCTGTTGCCCATGACCTCTGTTGCCAATGGCCTCTGTTGCCCATGGTCCCCTGGGCCCAATTTCATAGAGCTGCTTAAGCACACAAATTTGCTAAGCACAACAAAATTGTGCTTACCAGAATAAAGTTACCAGCCAAAATACTATGTTTCATGCACAATTTGTGACTGGTAACCGGCTCATTATTGCTAAGCAGGGATTTTTAAGCAGTATTTTCTGCTTAAGCAGCTCTATGAAATTGGGCCCTGGCCTTGCTGCCCCATCCAAAGCTCCCCATTTTCCAATTGAAGTGCCCTTTGCAAATTGAAAATGGCCTTGCCCTTTCAAAGATGAAATTCCAGGCCTGCCAAATACCTTCTTTGTTTTTGTAATAAAAAAAAATGAAGAAAAAAAAATGCAAAGATTACGTGTTTTATTTAGCCTTGTTTTCCTCGTCTGCAGTAACTGTGTACACGTTACATACCTGCATACTCATAGTGCGTCAACGGTGACTTAGTTTTTACGACCGTTCTTATTCATCAATCAAAATAAATTAATAATAACAGAGAGCTTGCAAACATTTTTGCAAAGTGAATTTCACAGACCAAATTCAGTATGACTGCCATCTAAGAAATGCTGTCTTTACGTCTTTGAGAGGGCAAGGCCATTTTCATTTTTTACAAAGGGCACATTGTAAAATCTTACATTCTATAGGAAACTTTTGAAGGGGCACCAAGTCCAACATTAAAGGGTAACACATTGTCCTTAATTTGTGTTTTTAACAATCACAATCATCTGGGTTTTTTTTTTTTTTTTTCCATTCCATATACAGTGGAAAAAACAACGGTTTTATTGTGAACTTCATAATCTGTCAGCTTTCAAACTAAAATTAAACAATGATATTTTTCTTATCTTAGCCAATTCTGTATACTACCTTTAAACAACAACATCGTAATTAGTTTGTGTTTTTATAGACTTTTTGAACAACATAGCTAGAAGGATAGAGTTTTGGCAAATATCCAAACATGAAAAACATTTAGAAGGTTTTGGTACATGCATCAACGAATCTCATCTCTAATTAATGTAACAGGGTGTTATTAAAATTGAAATCTTCTATTAAGTGACATATCCGGGACTTGTTTTCATGACTTTGTATCATTATTTATTCCCATTCTAATCAACCATTCCTTTTATTACCGTTCTTGAACCAGACACAAATAGACCCAGGATTCATGTGAGTACGAGATCCTCAAGAGCTAATAACATTTTTATGAATATAACTATTGTGTGTTCGGTTAAAGTATAATATCTGTGTACATGTATATGCAGTAATTCAAGCATGCTTAGAATGGTAATAAATGTTCTTTAGCTGTTAAAGGCATTAAACAAATTGGTAATTGGTAATTGTCAAAGACCATGAAAATGTCACGTTACAGTGTACCATGGTTTCCTGGGGTTTTTTTTGCTGAGCTGAAAATTACTAAGCACTATTGCCTGTTTAAAGACACTGGACACAGTTGGTGTATCTCAACATATACATAAAATAACAAACCTGTGAAAATTTGAGCTCAATCGGTCGTCGAAGTTGCGAGATATTAATTAAAGAAAAAAACCATCCCTGTTGCACCATGGTCACACAAAGTTGTGGGCTTTCAGATGCTTGATTTCGAGACCTCAAAATTCTAAATATGAGGTCTCGAAGTCAAATTTGTGGGAAAATTACTTCTTTCTCGAAAACTACGTTATTTCAGAGGGAGTCGTTTCTCACAATGTTTTATACTATCAACAGCTCCCCATTACTTGTTACCAAGTAAGGTTTTATGCTAATAATTATTTTGAGTAATTACCAGTTTAGTGTCCACTGCCTTTAAAGCAGCTCAATGAAATTGGGCCCTTCTATATCTGACACTGTGCCTACCATCCTGCTTAGCAGTAATTACCTTTAAGCATGCTAATCATTCTATTAGCGTAAAGGACAAAAAATGCTTAACAGTCCTCGGTAATCTATTGTTTATTTTTAAATCCCCGAACAATCTGTGTGTATTCTCTCACCACTGCACCAAGTAATCAATTTACGAATTTAGAATCAACTGAACCGTCACAAGGAAGCGAATTGTGAATGGCTCTATGTAGAGTAAATCTAATAAATAAGCCCATAATCAGCCACATACAAAGCTCTGTATCATTTAACATTTTTAACCTCCGAAGCAGCCATGTATGCAGACTTCTCTTTTTCTTCTATATTTAGGACCCTTTCTGTCCTTATAGAAATCCATAGGAGTAGTGAGCCATGTAGCCTACAGGGAGTTCATTTTACATACAGAAACCATTCAGGATCCATTGGTTTATGTTGTGTGATTGATAGGAAAGCTCTGGGCTTTCAGGCTATGTGGCATATAGGTCAGAAACGATTCGTGTACTCAGGACTCCTGATGATGCAAGAACAGCGCTCTTATATACATGTAGCCGGCTACAATATTAAAGAGGCACTCCGGTACTACAATATTAAAGAGGCACTCCGGCGTCAAAATAATATAATGAAACAGATATTAACGATATAAAAGAGAATAGAATAAAATAGAATTATAAGAGAGTGAATTTCTAAAAGAGCCATTAAAGGTACTAACAACAGGTTTAAGTTTAATAGCACTGCTTTTAAACGGTAAGCAAATTTTTGCATTAATTATGCTATGCACAGATTTTTATCCTTTTCGTATAAATTATTCGTAATTTTATATTTTTATGTGAAATTGCCAAATAAATAACAATAATAATTATTTCATCATTCGTTAGCCTTCAGTAAGTACTAAAATGTTAGCACATTTCTAGTGCTTACGGTTAGCAGCGCTATGAAATGGAAACTCACACACTTAGCACAAGAATATCTAGCGTTAAAGCCATTGGACACTTTCGGTACAGAAAAAGAAAGAAAAAATTCACAGATTTACAAATAACTTGCAGGGTTTATATAGGTAATGGTGAAAGACTTCTCTTGAAATATTATTCCATAAAATGCTTTACTTTTTGAGAAAACATTAAAACAATATCAATCCTCTATAGCGAGAAATACAAATTTATTTTGAACACATGTCATGACACGAGGAAACGTGCGGAAACAAGGGTGGGTTTTCTCGTTATTTTCTTCCGACTCCGATGACCGATTGAGCCTAAATTTTTTTTTTTTTTCACAGGTTTGTTAATTTATATAGAAGTTGTGATACACAAAACGTGGGCCTTGGACAATACTGTTTACCGAAAGTGTCCAATGGCTTTAAGCAGCTCTATAAAAGTTTATAAATAGTAATTTGGTCAAATAGCAATACTTTTCTGTGCTTAGCAAGGTCTTGTGCTTACAGGCTTGATGAAATTGGGCCCAGGTCGGAAAACTCCCAAAGTGAGATGGATGATGGGTTGTCCTGAAGACTCAATTTCTAGACTTCATATACAGTAATTTTGGCCATCGGCTTTTCCTATTTATAGTATGATGAACTGATAGCAGGTACATGGATGCAGAATATTAATACAAAACCTCAGGCTCATCTTGTTTTTAAAGGAACTGAACACTATTGGTAAATACTAAAAATAATTGTTAGCATAAAAACTTACTCCGTAATGAGCAATGGAGAGCTGTTGATAGTATAAAACATTCTGAGAAACGGCCCTCTCTGAAGTAACGTAGTTGAGAAAGGGGCAATTTTTCAAGGGTGTTTTTTCTTTCATTATTCTCTTGCAACTTCGATGACCAATTGAGTCCAAATTTTCACATATTTTTTATTTTATGCATGTTGGGATATTACACCACAATTACCAAAGGTGTCCAGTGCCTTTAACACAGCGTGTGTCTTGTACGAGAAATGGCGTTAGAACTGGATTGCCTTTCTGGGGTTTTTCACCGATGCAAAAGTTTAATGGCTACATCTGGGTACTTCATCATGATTGTACTTCGCAAATGGTCTCGACCTTATCTTCGCTGATTCATGTTTGACTGGAATTAATGACTCAGGCAAGCACTTTATTTATAACAAAGCTGGGTTTTTTTTTTCACGTTAAGTTAAATTTCATAGTTTGGTAAGTGTTATTTAAAAAATGTTGACGAAGGCTGCGAGGGCAAGGTTTTGGGAAGGTGGAGTACGGGCATGCATGGAATTTCATTTTATGAAGGGCACTTTCATTGGAAAATCTTAAAGTTTTTGGAAGACCAGGGCAACAGAGGCCATAGCCCCTTAGTAATTCCAGGCCTGAATGGGGTCAGGGAGTGGGGGATAGAAAGGCCATTTTCATTTTATAAAGGGCACTTCCATTGGAAACTCTTAAAAAGTCTACGGGAAACTTTTGAAGGGGCACCAAGGCTGAAGACCAGGGCATCAGTGTAATTCCAGGCCTGTAGGGGTCAGGAGTGTGGGGATAGTTGATTTCAGAAATTGTTAAGATTTATCATCCATAATTGATTTGATTCATGGTGAACTATTGTATTGGTAGTACACTGAAATGATTTGTTGGTAAGGGGGAGTGGGGGTCGGGAGTGAGGGTCGGAGATAGGGATATTTGTTTTCAGAAAGTATTCTAAGTTTTATTATCCATAATTGATATGATTAATAGTGCACTTTTGTAGTTTAATGTCTGAGACTGGATGATTTTCTGCTGTAACGGGGAGCAGATACATTGAATTTACACTCAACAAACTTTTTCGACTTTGGGAACCACGTTTAAAAAAGTACATTTTTCCTTTTTGTTAATTTCCTTTTGAGGAGCTTTCCAAAAAGTAACTTCTCATAGAAATTTAAACTCTAAAATTCTGAATTTTATTGTCACAAAACTATTATAACACGTGTCATTGAACAACTTGTAAACGATAAAATTATAAAATTGTAAAATGATCGCATTTCAAAAAGTCAATTCGTTTTGTCAATTTCCTTTTTTGACAAGATTTCAGAAAGGAACTACTCTTAAAAAATTTTAATTCTAAAATTCAGAATTTGTTTTCTTCAAATTTTTTTACACTTTTTTTACACTGTTATAAGATGTAATCGAACAACTTGTAAAATGATAAGCGTTTACTTTGTTCGCCGGTGATCATGAAGGGGTAGTCGTCAGTTATTAGTATGGTAACACGCTTTCCTCACGCTGGTAAAATCTTAAGAATATTTTAGTGGTGCAAGTCCTGATGTTATGCACTCGGCTGGACCGAGTCATCCCCTGAGATGAAGTTACATGTCGGCATTTCTCTCCCATCGTCTTATTCTCATCCGAGATGCTGCGGAAAGTGAGAGAGAGAGATGATGTAGTCCCTGTCTGGAGATCGCTCCACGGTGGCATCTTACCTTGAAGAAGATACGTTGATCTAGTCGTGATCCCAAGGAGCTGGCATTGAATGCCTAGAATAAGCATCCGTAATCAGTTGTAGTTTGGGCCCTGCTTGGCGTTTTGTGTTCATAATTGGTTCCAGGCATGCTGACGCTAATACAACATGACTTGGATTATTTCCACCGTCCAGGTTTTTTTCCTTTCTTCTTTTGACTCGTACCTAAGATTTGTAGTGACTTGGAAAGCATCTCACGACCGTCACTTTTTACTGATGTCATTTTAACAGACTGTAATCTTTTGGTTATGAACTTACATTATGATATTATTATCATTCCTACTTGGGTTATTGTCACCATCTGGGTAAATTTTCCTGAGACACAAATTTGCTTACTAGTCACTCTCACTGTAAAGATAAGACTAGTCTTAATTCTTTGTCTTAATTCTTTGTGTAATCCAACAGTTTATTGAAACTGATATTTCTTGTTTGTGTTTTTTCCGTTTCAGGCTGTTTACAAAAACTGGTTGTGTTGGATAACCTTTGACTTAACCATCTCTACTAGTCTCTTCTCCAGCAGTTTATTTATTTGTACTGTCAGAAACTGATATTTCTTCTTTGTGTTTTGTCCATTTCAGGCTGCTTACAAAAACTGGTTGTGTGGGATAACCTTTGACTTCTATGCCGAGGGTCGACACATCAAGCCATGCTTAGCATTTTGTTATGAAACCTCAAGGAAATGTCCCTTTTTGCTACCAAGCATCCAGTACTGTGGAACACAGGCCTATTTCTGTCCACGTAAGTTTGAATTTTGATATCTTTTTAAATTGCGTGTTTGGTAGAGAAACTTGTACATATATTTGTATATTTGGTTTGTGGTAACACCATGTGTACATCTATACTTGCTGGGTAGATTATGTTTTTTTGAAAACATTTCTGAAGTAACCATTTTTCACGTCAGGTTTGTATGTGCGCGCAGATATCATACGTGAGCATGCCAAAGTGGCGATGTCATCCAGAAACAACACAATTTTTTGACATTCATGTCACGTTTTTGCTAGTGTAATGTGCAGCTAAACCTCGCTATTGTTATGTCTTGAATTATGACTATTTATTGTGATGTGATTGGAATGTTCTTCATTATAAAATGTGTATTTTTTTAATCAATATGTCATCAGTAATACTTGATACTTTTCATGTTATGAAACACTGTTAAGTCTGTGAGGCTGGAACAGAATCTGGGTCAATTGTTTCATAACCCTAACCATAACCATAACCAACCATAACCCTAACCATAACCATAACCAACCATAATCCTAACCCTAACCATAACCCTAACCATAACCATAACCCTATCCATAACAACAGTTTTTTGTGGTATTTCTTCTGAACAGCTTCTTCCTAAACAATTGTTTCATTGAACAACAACAGTTTTTTGTGATATTTCGTATGAATAGCTGATTGCACACTGTCATCTTACATTCTCATTGTTTTAAATGAATAATTATTCAAAGGTTGAAATAATATGGCTTTTAGGCCTAAGATATAGATCGTGTGCTTGTTTTTCTCCATTTCTATTTTACCATCTTTATTTGTTTACATAACCCCTTTTATGTCCTTTTACATCTTAGGCCTTTTGTGTGACCTTTCACACTGTGTGACCTTTGTTACTATGGCCTTTTTATACCTTGTATTAACCTTTAAAAACACCCAACATTTTATAATGTATTACATTTTTCATCTGTATGACCTTTTAAACCTATACCATTTATGACCTTTTACACTTGTATGACATTTTTGTACATAATGTCTTCTGTATGACCTTGATATCATGTATACGACCTTTTGGACACCTGTATGACCTAAAAACATATATCATATATATAACCTTTTACATGTACATCTGTAAGACCTGCATCTATATCATGTATGACCTTTTAAATCAACATGTACATGTATGTATTTTACATATTTTGTATGATCTACTGCACCTACATGTACATCATGTATATGACCTTTGACACCTGTATGACCTTCCTAAATGAGCTTTTCTGTTTATCTTTCCTTGTAGAGCATCGGGACCTGTCTGAGAATTCTTCATATGCCAACGAACCTCCATGTTATAAATGTACTAATACAAATGGCACAGAGTGCACACCAGAACTGACCAATTATACAGACCCTTTATTAAGCTCAGCCAGCTCAACCACAGCTTCTGTAACAAGCCTTCTCATTGGACAATTAGTCTTGCTATTGAGTACAGTAACTCTGTTTGATCTACCAGTCGGATTAGCATAGTGGAGGGCCCCCCTTTTGGAGGCAGAGCTATTCAGATCATTTTTTTGATTGATACGTCCAAGTCCGAGTCTCTCTCTTATTTTTTTCTTCTCTTCAACCGGAAGCCAACCTCGTCAGAATTTTTCATCATGTACAGGTAGCGTTACTATGGCAACATGTCCATCTTTTAGATTGGGACGTCGAATGTTTTTGTGGCGTATTTTGATTTATTATTTTTTCCTTTTGATACGATATCTGTGTATTTATTCTAGTATTATAGTAGCCGATTTATTACAGTAAAGGGAGGAATGTTGGAATGGGAAGTGTAATGGAACAGGAATTCCATTCATTGTTACCTTGTGGTTTTTTTTTTTTTTCTTGTTTTAATTTTCACTCTATTTATGCACACGGGTTAGAAATGACGTTGACTATAAGCAAGATAGACTGGTTATGAATGAAATCACTCGTTGGTGTCAAGTAATGTGGAGAAATATCCATCACCGATCTCCGAAGCATGCAACGGGTTTCTGTGGTAATTGGAATTGTACTGCCCATGAATAAAGTAAATTGCTATAAAATAGAAAGTTACAACATAATCAAGAGGTAGAGTTACTTGTTCATGTGCACTTGAATATTTGGTGCAATGCTTGAGTGCCACCCCCTCCGAAAAAAAAATTGTCATATTTCCGAGTGATGATTCATGATTTCGAGTCTACAATTGATCATGGAAATTTCCTCTATTTGGACTTTCATCTCTGATTGTCACTCTCCCCAGCTAAGGAATGTCGCTCTCAGACCCAAAGGTATCCGAGACACAAACATAATTTCTCCTCATGTCTGTCTATTATTGGTAGCAGCCCAAAATGGGATGCAAGAACCAACGTTGACGACGGCCATACATGCACCCAGGCTAAGCAACCTCACATCTCATTATCCCCACACAGCTTGAATTTATTTGCACACAGTCAACTTGTGAACCCTAGTTCTTGAGCGTTGTGAATTCCTCTATATATCAATAAGCAAGACATTTTAATAAGGATGGAATTGTACGGAGAACTATCTCTCTCTCTTCGTGTACGTATACCTTCTTACTCGGTCTCTCTGTGTAGCATTCATTTATTGAATGGACAGGAGCTCTATAACCGAGTCAACTTGGACATTATGTGCAGAACGGTCGGGCTGTACGATTGACTCTATTCAAAGGGGCTTGCTTGTGCTTCTCCCCAAAAACAACTCTGCACTTTCAAAGGATTTCATGACAACAGGCAGTATCTAAAGATTTGATTCAATTTTGTGTGGCCTATTTTGCGCCAAGTAATGTGCAAAATGTTCAGGCTGTTTTTTGTTCAAGGGCTTGCTCTTGTTTTTCCAAAAACAACTCAGCACCTTCAAAGGATTTTGTGTTTATTTTTGAAGCATGACAACAGTCAGTATCAAAATATTCCTATTTTTTTTTTTTTTTTTTTTTTGGGGGGGGGTGTATGTCCTTGTTTTGCATCCATTTGGACATTATGTGCAAAGTGTTTGGGCTTTTTTTTAACTCAAGGGGTTAATAACAACAGGTAATGTCTTAAGAATTTTTTTGAGTTTTTTATATTTTTGGTTGGCACTTTTTGTGGTTCAATTGTACCTGCTGGTAACTTGAAACTACAACAGCCTGAACACATTAAGAGAGAAATCTGCTGGCATGCAAATATGTCCCAAAAAATTAGGAAAGTGCAATGCTCAGTAATTAGACTTTGTGCTTTTTTTTTTTTTTTTTTTTGCACAGCTGAGGAGTAAAAAATTGTAAAAATTAGCTGACAAATTGTACGCCTGAAAAATTGTAACATCTTTCTTGTTTTTGAGACCAGGTTATCCAATGCAGCTATTTAATTTGAATGGATTTGTCATCTAAGATGCCTGATGACTTGTTCGTAGTTGAAATGTCATGAAACTAAGATTTAGACATGTTGTAGAAATCAAACAAACAAACAAACAAACAAACAAACAAACATACCCCTTGCGTGCTTCAATTTAAGGGCAATTTATTTTGAGGTAATAAATGAGAAATGGGTGATGAATTTCAAGAAGTTGCAATAATTAGAGACAATTATTGGTAAAAGGTTTGAAGTTATAACCAGTTCTTCTTGCTTATATAACAACTGCAATAATCTGACATTAATTGCTGAAGTATTTCAAAACACTGCTTAGTGTGATGTTCTGTGCTTAACACTTACTGGCTTATCACTTTACTGCTAACCTTCTATTGGAGTTGTGTAAGCAGATAATTATTTGTGGGTGTGTCTTGCATACTAAGTCAACATTGATTTGCTAATGTGTGAAATACACTTACATAAGAATAGGGATTACCAGTAAGCAGAATTGTTTTGTGCTTAGCTTTTGCCTAAGCAGCTCTGTGAACTAATTAGTCCAGTTGCTGAATTTGACAAACAATTCATGAAGCTGAAAATTTGCTAAGCAACACTGAGCCAGGTACCAGTCACAAGTACTGTCATGACATTATGGCTGGTAACCTGTTTTTTTTGCTGAGCAAGACTTTTCTGTGTTAAGCATGTTCTGCCCGTTGTTTATGTCACCTGGTTTGAGGACCACAAGGAATATCGATAAACTAAAAGCTCTAGCTATGGTAATATCCTTCTTTTGCTATAAAAAAAAAGAAAGAAACATGGGTGTTTTTTTAGCTCAGTTTTTATCAGTTTGAAATCAAATTTTTGAAATGACAGTATAGAAACATTGGTGAATGAATAATCTGTGAAATCATAACAAGATTAGTCTTTTATTGTATATTTTCAACAGATTATTTAGAAAAAAGAAAGAAAATATATATCAACGATTCCAGAAATTGTGTAAAATGTAAAACAAACCAAAAAGTATTCAGACAATACTTGGGTCAACTCTATAGAAGCCGAAGCTATAATCATCTGTAAGATTAATTTCTCCTAAAATATAATCGTCTATTGTTAAGAAGCAAAAATATCTCTCCAATTACTGTCTATAGTTACCCCTCTCTCTTTAAGGTCAAAGGTTAAGAGAAGCTGAGAAGAAGGAGCTGTGTGTGTGGATGGCAATGTCTCATATACAATACCTTGCTATTTGATGACCTTTTAAGTATCACACGGCCTACAATTCATTCAGCTAGGTTTGGTTCAAAACGTTTTTGGATAATCTCAAACCGATATCTATTGTGTATTCCCATAATTGCATTAATTCATCAACAGAGAGTATTAGTTTTTGAAGTGGGGTATTTTTTTATATTTTTTTGATTTGTACTTATTATTTATTGTTTTCTGGTTTATAGTTATACTGATTGTGTTTTGGTAACTATGGTCGACAGTTGGTAGAACTTGTTTGGTATATTTAAAACGGAAGAGAGAGAGAAGATATTGAGGAAAAAAATTGTGAGTTAACGTCAAACGTATTCAATGTGTTCTTTTTCGGCTATGTTTTCTGTACAACAGAAAAAACACCTTGTACATGATGGCATGTAGCTTTTTGAATGATATTTTGGTTGTCGCATGCACCGTGTTTTAAATATAAAGAAACAGATGTTGTTTAGAAGACTGATATTGGGGCGTTAACAGTTGATTGTACATTAATATATACTACAAATAGTTACATATTCTAGCTCAGGTTAATACATGACATTGCTCTGTAGTGCTACGAGAGTGGATAGTGTACATGTATTGATAGAACTATCACAAGTCCTTAAAGACAGTTTGAAGATTGTCTAAAACTGTTTTGTTTATGCTGGTTTGCAATCCTGATTTAACAACATCAGTTCTTGCATAGATGGATTTCAATATGCTCATCGAATGCCATCTTTGATGTATTAACAAGGGAAAAAGCGCAGCGCGTACACGCGTGTACTTTCAACTTGTTAATACATCAAAGATGGCGGATGATGACGCGTATTGCAATCCATCTATTGACATGGCTGTGTATAAACAGCTATTAAAGGAATGGTACAACATTGGTAATAGTCAAATTAATCAGAACTCAGAACTTGTCTAAAACTTGAAATGTTCAACAGCGTTGCTTTACGCTGTATAGACAAAACTTTCACCAGTCCTTAAAGACAATTTGAAGATTGTCTAAAACTTGTTCAACAGGTTTTTTTTACGCTGTTTTGCAATCATGATTTTACATCATCAGTTCTTGCATTGACATGGCTATTAATAAGAACCTTCAATTCAATTCAACACACAAATATTCTTCATGTTGGCAATGACAATTAAAGGCAGTGGACACTATTGGTAATTGTCAAAGAATAGCCTTCACAGTTGGTGTATCTCAACATATGCATAAAATAACAAACCTGTGAAAATTTGAGCTCAATCGGTCGTCGAACTTGCGAGATAATAATGAAAGAAGAAAACACCCTTGTCACACGAAGTTGTGTGCGGTTAGATGGTTGATTTCGAGACCTCAAATTCTAAACTTGAGGTCTCGAAAACAAATTCGTGGAAAACTACTTCTTTCTCGAAAACTATGGCACTTCAGAGGGAGCTGTTTCTCACAATGTTTTATACCAACAACCTCTCCCCATTATTCGTCACCAAGAAAGGTTTTATGCTAATAATTATTTTAAGTAATTACCAATAGTGTCCACTGCCTTTAAACATACAGTTGAAACAAATAACAATGAGTATAACTATGAAGAGATGGATACCACCTTAGAGCCGACACAAAAAGCTATTACAGGAATGGTACATCATTGGTAACGTTACAATTAGTCAGAACTGAGTATTAAGTTTAGGAGTGACAATGATGTGAGTAAAATGTCTTCGGGAAGTTACTCATCTTGAAGACGATCAGAGCACACTGTTGAGAGTTGAGACTTTTATATAACTCAATTACTCAATCTTATCTTATAATAATACACAGTTCTTATACAGCTCTTTATCACACCAGCGGGCATCTCAAAGCACTCATTCTTTCCCCTACATGATGTGCGGACCTATGTTTGAAATATCGAACCCATTTATTGACATGTAATGGTTTACAAGGTACTGTGGCGCAATCTACAGCCAACCATATCAGAAAAACGCAGGGGTAAAACCCCTTCTCTTAACAATAAGTGTACTGGGTTCTTTTTCATTCATTATACAACACCCGGGACCTACGGCTTTACATCCCATCCGAAGGATGAAGCAGTAATGGTTAAGTGTTTTGCTAAAGGGCAGAAGCGTCAAGACCGAGACTGGAACCCACTCGCTGCTGATCAGAAACACCAGAGTTTGAGTCCAGTGTGCTTGACCGCTCAGCATTACACAACACCCAGGACCTGAAGGATGAAGTAATAATGGTTATGTGACTGGGACTGGAACCCACTCTCTGTTGATCAGAAACACCAGAGTTTGATTCCAGTGTGCTTGACTGCTCAGCATTACACAACACCTAGGACCTATGGTTTACATCCAATCCGAAGGATGAAGATACGACTGGGACTGGAATCCACACTCTGCTGATCAGAAACGACAGGGCTTGAGTCTGCGTTAGTTAGCACTGTATACTCGGTGTATACTCAGTCGTGAGTCCCACACCAATCGATGTGTGTTAGCACTGTATACTCGGTGTATACTCAGTCGTGAGTCCCACACCAATCGATGTGTGTTAGCACTGTATACTCAGTGTATACTCAGTCGTGAGTCCCACACCAATCGATGTGTGTTAGCACTGAATACTCAGTGTATACTCAGTCGTGAGTCCCACACCAATCCATGTGTGTTAGCACTGTATACTCAGTGTATACTCAGTCGTTTATTAAAAAAAGTTATTCAAGTTACCACCAAGCAAAATTACAAAGTGTTTCTGTGAAACCACCGTGTTGCCCTGACCAACTAAACTCGGTTGAGGAACTGCCTTATTCGCAATGAGATCATTAGCTGACTTTACTAAACCATTATCTATCATACCTCAAATCTCACAGAATAAAACATCTTGCCCACTACACAACATAACATCATTGTACAATAGTCACTCACATACAATGACATTTTTGCGAAATATTTTTTCTTGAAAACTTGAGGAATTAAGTGCTTGAGACCGTATCATTGCCAATGATGTACCATTCCCCCCCCCCCCCTCCCCAGCAAATCAAGTCAAATATTCTTGCATTTAACATTGTTGATATTCAAGTTAATTTCAAGATGGAGTTATCAGAAATGGATTCTGGGGTGAAAACAAACAATTTGAAAGCGTTTTCTTAAGTTGGTTCGCATCTTAAAAATGAATTGATTCTGCTTGATGTTTCATCGTCAAATGATTTGAGTGGATTTTTGGCTTGCGCATGATTTTTGAGGAAAGAAAAGCGTTATTTGTCGATTGTTGTTTCATGAGCCAAGAAGAGGAAACCTACAGAGCAATATTACAATATTGATTAAAGGCATCTTCGTAAATCTTTGTAAATCTTCAAAGAAACCTTAGACAACCAGCAACTTGACACAGGCATTTTTTTTTAAAGATCAAACAGTACACACATACTCGCATATATTGAAGTAATATTTGAATCAGCCAATCAGGATGTTTGATACATGTATACCTGTCCACTCTAGCCAATCAGAATCCTTGTTATATAGACCCCTATATATAGGTGTATATTCCCAATCCCTGTACATGATGCTGGACACAAAATGAACAAAACTTTAAATATTTGGTGTTAACGATGAAACTGTTTAAGTGCTGTGCACTCAGACATTTCATCACAGTTAACCCCTATCCTCCTACCCTTAACCCCTTTTTTGTGACAAGAAAATTTGTTGTTTGTATGTAAATATTAAAAAACCCATGTAGATGAATTTGAATAACTGTGAATTTGTATGCAGAAAAAATACTGCACAGAGTATTGGAAGGTGACAACCATGGCTAGATTTTGTTTGGATTACACACTGCTCATTGTAATCGGTAAATAGTTTTGTTTCAGAATCGGCCGTCGAATACTATATTCATAGGGTTTTCTGTTATTTCTTTCTGTGGCATGGCTCTCCGGCAGGGAGAATTAGACAGTTATTCACTGGCTATGATGTGCACAGTGTATTTATTGCATTGACAGTGGCCTACATGCACACTGGTTCAGGTTGTTTTTTTTTCTTCTTTTTTTTCTTTTTCATTTTCTAGAATAAATTATGATTATTTTCTGGTGCCATTGCAACATGGTGATTCTCAAACTGAAGAGGGCGCTATACATAATCCTGACATAAGGATTTCATGTTCTTTATTGAGTGGAGATCCGTTGTTAAACCAGATGAGTTGTTTGTGTGTTTGGAACTGGTCATAGAGCTGCTTTAAGAAGAAAATATTGCTTAACAATTTTCTGCTTAGTAGAAATGAGCAGGATGCCAGTCACAAATTGTACATGTGACATGGTATTTTTGCTGGCAACCCTGTTCTGGTAAGCATCATTTTGTCGTGCTGAGCTACTTTTTGTACTTAAGCAGCTCTATGAAACTGGACCCTGTTGTCAAAGGTACGGTTACCGGGATCAAAGGTCGGTCGTGAATACCTGATTTTGTTTGGGATTTTTTGTTATGCCAGAATTCAGTTCAAATGTTAATTTACAGACAATGTCAACACTTAAGAAAACTTTATAGAATATTTTGTTGAATTCAGGGGAAATTGTTACTCTTCCTGAATGTCCAATGGGGCCAGTATCATAGAACTGCTTAGCAAAACAATACTCTTGCTAAGTAGCATTTATTGGTTACCTGCTCATTTTTTCATACAAAATGTACAGATTTTTTGGCTGGATGTCTGTTTTATATTGCTAGCGAAAGAGCTTTGTGCTTAGCGGGGGAAAAGGCTTTGCTAGACAGCTCTATGGTTAATTGGCCCCCAAGTACGGAAAGAAGCCTATATTGGAATAATGAAAGCATTTGTAATGTAAGTTTTATACAGTGTAAGTTATATTTCTGAATGTAAAAGTTGTTATTTAATTTCTGTTTACTCGTATTTTGTTGCCAATATTTCATGACAGAGCCTCTTTATCTTGCATTGTAAATATTTTAGACACAAATAGAGCTCATTTTAACATGTAAAAAATAACTCCGAAAAAATAGTAGTTGTCATTTTAAAATAAAACTATAAAAGGAAAATAAAAATATAAAAAACGAACAAAAAAAAAGTGAAAAAAAATTTACAAAAAAATTGTCTACTACTAGCTGATTTGGTGGGATACAGTAACCAGAAAACCAATGTTTATTACAAACAGTTTATTTAGAATGTAAGACATTGGTCTAAAATACAGCAAAAAGATCAAAACGTTTTGAAATAAAAGTTATCGTTTCATACAAATAGCTAAACTAATAAATAAACTCCTTGTTGCTAATTGTTTTCAACATTATAAAAAAAAAATAACTATAGGAAACTCCTTCAGAATTACTGTATTTCGTTATTCTATTTGAACCATCCGTAATATTCGTTAATATAAATCATACTTTTATTAGCAATGCTATATGGGTGCATTTGCCAAAAAAACTAAAAATGAAGAAGAAAAAAAAAAACGAGAAAAAAAAAAAAAAAATCTAGAAAAAAAGCTTATACGTAATAAAAAAGAAATTAAATGTTATGGTATATTTATTCATATTATTTATTTATGGGAGCACTAGAGAACTGTGTGTATTATTAACACACCGTATGTTGTAAAGTTTATTTATTCATACTTTATGGATGTAAACATGGTGTCCACCAAGCATCAGTCGGGGGTTACACTGCACTTGGACAGAAAGGGACCCATCTTGTAGTATTTTTTGCAACCTACTCTCTCTTTAGGTATTTGATTGTAGGATGCCAATTTTTTGTACAACTGTGGTAGCACTTTAGATACATCTCAAGACTGGATTATTTTATGTTGTAGATAAATTTGTGGAAAAAAAATTGATTAAAATGGAGAGTGGGCTACAGTGGGGACCTTAAAGACTACAGTCTCTTGACGTACGCTGAATGTGTATCAACACAGACTCCACAACCTGCTCCATGCGCAAATAGCTCCCTCTTGTGACACACGTAAGAAAGTCAACATTGGGGATGATAATGTAAAATGGCTGTTATAACAATCCTGGGGTGGATTTCATAATAAAAAAGTTAAGACTCTTATCTTGAGTTGGAACGAGTTACTTGTCCTAACTTTTATCTTGAGTTGGGACGAGTTACTTGTCCTAACTTTTATCTTGAGTTGGGACGAGTTACTTGTCCAAACTTTTATCTTGAGTTGGGACGAGTTACTTGTCCTAACTTAGGACTAGCCTTAAGTTTTTAATATCTCCTAGGACTAGTCCTAAACTGTTTGTGAAATCGACCCCAGGGTCAGATTTCACAGAGCTACTTAAGCAGAAAACACTGCTTACAAAATTCCTGCTTAGCAATAATGGGCTGGTTACCAGTCACACATTGTACATGTGACATGGTATTTTGGCTGGTGGCCATATTCTGGTTAGCATAATTTTGTTGTGCTTAGCTAATTTTTGTGCTTTATAAGCAGCTCTCTGAAATTGGGCCATTGGATGTAGCTGTACATGAATGCCATAGGAATGTACAATACCCTAAATGGACTGGCAAAACTGAGGAATTGTAACACATATATCTGCACCCTTTGCCAGTAATTGTGTTTCATTCCACTATGACGTTGTGTACGCCCTAACTCCAGTGTTTATCCAATTCAAGAGGTGCCAACTCTCCCTGATTCTGTTGCAAGTTTCTCGGAAAAAGAAGCAAATCTTTCCATGTCCTGATGAACAAATTTGAAAATCTGCCCTGATTCTGGAAACTTTGATTGTATTTCTAAAAATCTCTCAATAGACATTTGTATCTTGCAGTTCGTGCATCATCAAATAATTACAAAGCCTTGCATGGTGAGTGCATAACCCTTATCTTTGGGACAACATTCACTGGCAACTTTTGTTGGAATCGAACCCGAGACCTACCACATTCAAAAGTAGAATGTAAAAACCAAAGATCGGGAATTGGAGCTCTATCTACTGTTTGAACGTGAGCGCCATTTTGGTAAACAATGATGTTTTATATCATTGATAGCAATGGTCATTGGCTGCACTGATCTATTGTTGCATCAAAAGAGTTGCTTCCTAGAATGGCGTCCAGTGCACACTTGATGAAACTCATTGAGAGTGTAAATAGCACATACAATGAATCTCCTATAACTCTCCACATCCTTCCCTGTATCTTTACAGATTCATTATAGAAACGCATGGAGTGGGTTGTATGACTTAGATTTTTGAACCTTTGTGGTTTTTATTTTTGGGACTTGACTGTTATGTTTGTAAAAAATTGAGATTGTGAAAAGTTGACGTATGATACTAAAGCATCTGTAAGCAGGAAGATCATTTTCAAAACCTTGGGCTTTTTCCAACCTCGGCTTCACCTTTGGCTGCGTTTGATACTGGTACACTGTGTTAAATAAACACTGCTCCAAAATTGATGACGGAGCCCAAGCTGTAACCCAAGCCCCTGGAACCTCACCACTCCTCCCAAAAAGACAAAAGTCTGACCTAAGTTGAACTTTTTTTAGTGTATAACTTACTCCATTTCATACACGCAGGACAAATTTCACATCATTTTTCAGCCATTTTTTGCAACCTTTTACAAAATTCCACAAAATCTAAAGAGGGTGTTTACATACCATAGTTGAATAGAGTAACATGGACTGGTTCCAAAGACTCAGGCAATGGTATTCTGATGTGAAACAAATTGAGTAACCAGATTATTTTGTTTTTAATTGCCAAAGAAACGGTTACATTTTTTAAAGTTATTCTCAAACTATAAATTTTTATTTTTTACAACAGCTTTAGTATCAATGTCAACAACCGTTTAACAAATGAACTGTTTCCATAGCAACTGTTTCCAGAGGGAACCTTGCGCCGTCACATTGTGATTTTATTTCAAAAGTTGAATGCTCTTTTTTTGTTTTAAAAGTCCGTTTTTTGTTCATCATGAGTTTTGATGAACCAGTACCGAAACCGCCACTCTCCAAATTATACGACGAATCACAAACAAAAGTTTTTTAAATGTGGACAACACAAAACATATAGGTCATTCACGCAGCGTATTCCACAAAATTGTGCATAGTCTTCATTTCAAAGTTACTGCACGGTCAGTCTATATAGTATTGTGATTATTGTAAACGTATTTATCAAGTAAACAAATGTGAAGATATAACGTGTCACATAATGCGATTGGTTAATTTAATAGTGTATTTTGCATATAGTTGGTATACAGTTGTTGACATAGGACTATATTTACATTTGTTATTTGTTACTTAAAGAAAACTTTTCAAAGACTTGTGTTTTTGTTTAATTTGTTGTTTTCCATGCAACATAATATTATTTTGAGTTGACAAACAACTGACCTTATATGATTTGGTTTTTGACGTCTTCCTTGTTTAATCCCCCAGTTTCTTGGACATGACCACGGGATCGTGTGAAATAAACAAAAAATGTTACTAAATATTCGACAGAATGGAAACGTGTCATTGTGGATTTCTTTATTGGAAGTTGTTGATCTCCTTTGCCTTCACCCTCTCCTTTCTATCCCCCCCCCCACTTCCCTGCCCACTTTTCTCAAGTCTGAATTCAGAAGTTTCTGACCTCTGGGGTTAATTTCACAAAGATACTCCTAACTTAGTACTAGTCCTATGACTCTTTAGGAGTTATTAAAAACTTACGGCTAGTCCCAAGTTCATGTAGTACGAGTAACTCATCCCAACTCGAGACAAGACTAGTTTTAACTCGTTGTGAAATCCACCCCTGATCATTCAAAAGCTCAGCGGATTGTATTGAATGGTCAGATAGTAGGAAGGTTAACTGTGTACTTTCTGACTCATTCACCATACGATATCATATTGATATCACTCGATAACTTTAAAATGACCAACTAAAAGCCAAATAAAATAAAATATCAACAAAATTCAATGCCACAATTTTATTGCTTTATTTTTTTAAACTACAATCAAAAACTCCTTTGGAGTGGGCGCGAATCACTCGATATAAAAAATATATAATTAACGAAATGTATTTTTAATTTTAATACAATGGTTAATAGTATAAAACATTGTGAGAAACAGGTCCCTCTGAAGTAATGTAGTTTTTGAGAAAGAAGTAATTTTCCACGAATTTGATTTCGAGACCTCAGATTTAGAATTTGAGGTCTCGAAATCAAGCATCTGAAAGCACACAACTTCGTGTGACAAGAGTGTTTTTTTCTTTCATTATTATCTAGCAATTCGACAACCGATTGAGCTAAAATTTTCACAGGTTTGTTATTTTATGCATTATGTTGAGATACATCAATAGTGAAGGCTAGTCTTTGCCAATTACCAATAGTGTCCAGTGTCTTTAATAGCCGTAGCCAGCAATTAACATTCACCCATATCCACTAATAGAACCGATAGAACCAAACAAGACATCAAGTGTTTTTTACTCAAAAATAATACATGAAAGGTGAATATTAAAAATCTGGAATTATTTGTGATGCAACTATCATATTGTATCAAATATAAAGGTTGTCCGGTAGGCACAAAAGTCCATCTAACATGAGAATATTTTTGGGGTAAGTTTTTTTTTTTATGCATGATTGGTGAAACTGAAAATTTTCAAATGAGCTCCGTTGTTATTTTACCATAAGATGGAGTATTTTGATGGATTCAATACAGTTCTTGTACAGAACACTTAAAGAGAGTTAGCGTTTTATTACACAAGTACAAAAGCAATAGGTTTAGCTTTCATCTCTTGAGTGTATTCATTCCTACAATCACGGAGGAAGAATAATCATTTCCAGGTCTCCTATTTGGACGAAAAATCATCAAAACTGCACAGGTGGAAGCTCAGCTTTTTTACTGGACATGAATTCTTTTTAAAACACCAGAATCAAAATGAGACAATACTACAATGAACTGCGTTTATTTGAACAAGCGCCAGAGCCAATTTTTTTTTTATGTAATTAAAGAAATTACACAGTAAGGTATTTTTTATTCACTTGAAAAAACAAAAAGACCATTGTCCTTGTTCTGTCGTGAGTTTACTGGCCCGACACTTAAATCACTTGCCCCAGGCCTAGAGTCCAGTGCAAAATTCAAGCCCTGATTTAGTACCAACTGCCGCCACCTGCCATCACAAAGGAAGCTCCAATATTTTTGTTTTAAGATTTAAATAATGCAGTTCTTTAAGCCAATGGGCAGTAAGCTCTGAAGGACAGAAATCCCTCAGATTTTTCAAGTTTGAGAGGAAGGCTGTGATTGGCTGATAAGAAGGTGACCGAGCCCCTTTTCAGAGTCAGGGTTTTACCATTTCCAAAGGAGGGGTGTGACGCCTCAGCTTGGCCACTGATTGTGATGAGGATGCTTGCGCTGTCGTAGGCTGTTACTGCGTATGACTCTACTCCCTCTGAAACCTGCATATTTTGAGATAAACAAAAAAAGACTTAGAGAAAGACGGATAAGAAAGTGCCTTGATGCTCTTGCCCTTTCAAAAACGAAGCATATAGGCCTGTAGTCCTGCTCAAATCCCTAACCCCCCCCCCCCCCCGCCCATGTAGCACTTATTTCTTTTCAGAACTTAGTAGTCTCCCAAATTCTGAAATTTACTCCGTAACAGCAGAATAAATAGCAAGACAAGTTCTCAAAGAACAAACCTGCACAGCAAAGTAGATATATACACACATGGTGTTCCTGCAAACTGAATATATATTAATACCTCACCATGCAATGCGTCAAATCCCATATACAAACATCCTGTCTTACAAAATTTAGCCAGAGTACAAAAGAACTTTGCAAATCAAACAAAAGGTTACCAGCTTTCAAAAAAAATATACATTGTGTAGTGTATGCGACTGGTGCCAGGATTATTTTCCAAAGCACAATTTTGTATTGCAATGTTTTCTGTTTCAACAGTGTGTCATGGCCTAGCATTTAACAGCATCGTATTCAAGCTCTGGTGTTTGATCAGCAGGGTGTGGATTCCAGTCCTGGTCGTGACACTTGTGTCTTTAAGCAATACACTTAACCATGATTGCTTCGTAAAGTTGGGAGGTTAGTGCTTTCTGCTCTACCAGCCAGGCTCCTAGTGGATAAAACTAAAGCCTACATCCGTATGAACTGTTAAGGGGGTAACCCTGTTTCAGCCCAGGAGTAGCTAAGGGTTTTGCTATGGACATTCTATACTTAAACACATGATGACTAAATGTTATACAGAGTGTTCAGCAGAGCTGGGGTTTGAGTCCCGGTCATGACACATGATTGCTTCGTAAAGTTGGGGAGGTAGTGCTTTCTACTCTACCAGCAAGGCTTCTGATGGATGATACCCAAGCCTACATCCGTATGGACTAACCATGTTTCAGCCCCAGGAGTAGGTGGCAACGGCCCCTGGAAAAGTAGTTAGTTGTCGCCCACACCTTAAAGTGGCCTTCAGGCCTTGTGTGTCTGGCGACTTGCATCAAAAAATAAAAAAATAAAGAAAGAAAGCTTTCTCACCTTAATTCTAGCCACAGCAAAATCAGGCACTGGTGGGTCATACACGGTGATGCAGGAATCCCCTGGGTCTGTCACACTGGGGAAGAGTTTGTCTTGGGCTGGGCTCGAGATGTAGGTTAGCATCTTACAAAGGTTCTCCACGTCTTTGAATTTAGGGGTGAGTCCAGCACGGACGACGTTATCTGAACAAGCCATACACTCCATGCAATCTAAAAACAAACAAAGTTCAAGGGTAAAAACAAGTTATATTCTTTACCCCCGATGCAAATCAAATCTATTAAATCGTTGCGGTACCCCCTGCTTACATATAGGTTTTCGAACAGCCACATAGCCAACTGGTTGGCTCGGTGGTTTAGTGGTGAGACATTTGCTCTAGCACGGCAAAGGTCGTGGTTTGAATCCCACACAAAAGATTTGCCTGTGGATTTTTTTTTCCATTCTGTGACAAGCTCTTTTAGGGGTCATTCAGAATTGTCAATGTTTGGAAATTTATGGTAATTGGAAATTTATGGTAATGAAACCAAGGATGCCTCATAAGTGAATCTTGTCACTTTAGCTCGCAAGCCTAAGGTAACCTATAAACAAGGGTGCTTGCCATGTGAACCATATGTGGGTTCTTTTACGTGTACACATCACCTACGACTTATTGTAGCATCTGAAGGACAAAACCTCAGGGATTTTGTGGTCGCTTTGGGTAACTTTCCCATTTCTGCTGAGGACGCTTTGTGTGAATTGAACGGATACTCTGCTTATCTTTCTCCTGAAGACGAGCAGAGTATACTGTTCGAAACGTCAAGACCACACCAGCTCTTCTCAGAGCCAACACTACCACAAAGAGATTTACATATGGTTGTACCCACAAGTTTACTATTTACTTATATAGTTTCTTCAAATTTATTAATTTCATGCAAAGCTTCAAACAATACTTGTTTATTTCCAAACTTACTGCCACTGAGATAAGCATGTGGTTCATTGGGGCCAAGAAACATTGCCTCCCCTGGCTGTAAGATGATATGATTCAGGAAATAACTACAGAAGCATCCAACATCACCGGGGAATTGAGAGTTCAGACGAAGGAGTAACTCTCGATGGCTCGTCTCTGATTCTGAAAACAAACAAAAAGAAATATAAGGCGACTATATTTGTTCAGTCCTCGATGTCACAAAGAGCCAATGCGAATCAATCCTAACTGCTAAGCAAAGTGTGATGTCACAATACAGATCACTATGGTGATACTGACAACTCAACTTGAGATAAATGGTAGTGCTTTGTAGAATCGAGCCCAGTTTATTTAAAGGGGAAGATTGTACGCCTCAAAATTTGAATGAGATGTGTGCTGTCAGTAACATTTCTAAGATTGTATGTGAGGTTTATTTTCCTGCTTGGACAAATTGGCCCCGGATTTTCGGCAACATCTCAAAAAACGTGACCACCTTTTTTCACATGTTAGTTTTATTTTACACACCTACATTTACTATAGGATTCAAACAGTTGAACCGTTCCAAAAACCAAAGGTAAACTTTGCCTAGAGCAAAAATATCACAAACTGGTTTTCCCGTCTAGGCTGTGCAGGAAGTAAGCCAACTTACAGAGCAATACAGTAGAAAAGTTTAAGATACAAACAGTTAAACACCTAGACAAATGTAGCCAATCCACTCTACACTATACCTTCAGCTTCTAGTCTCTTTACAAGGAGGTCAAGCTGTGTTTTGACGACCTCAGCTTCTCTCGTCATCAGTCCAGTAAAGCACTCCTTCAAGACGCTCTTCCCATCATTTCCTCCTGTTTCTAACTCGGCTGTCAACTTCGCTGCGTTATCTTCACCCACAACGGCTCGGAATTCTGGAACAGCTTTGAAAATAAAATAATAAAATTGTTAAGAGAGTAAAGTTTGCGGTGACACCGTGTAAGAAATCTCTTTTGTGAGCAGTGGTGTGGCTCTTAGAAAATGCAGTTTCTGCTTGACGTTTTTGATTAGTGTGCTCGGACCGTCTTCTGAATTTGATACCTTTTTGTCCCAGCTTCATAGACGATGTATTAACTTGTGACATTGTGTTTACAAAAAAGCTACAGAGCCTGCACGCACAACTTGTATACAGCTCAATGGAAGAACAAATTGTGCGTAACACAACACACTGGACCTATGGCTTTACATCCCATCCAAAGGACAAAACAATAAAAAACTCATCTATTTCAGTGAGCTGTCTGAATCGATTGGGACCTTTGACCGCTGTCAGCATTTGCTATCTCAGGTTTAGTCAGAGTCTTAATCTAGAAACTCTTGAGTAGTCAACTTACTCTTCAAGAACTCATCAATTTCAGTGAGCGGTCTGAATCCATTTAGACCTTCGAACGCTGTCAGAGCGATCGCCATCTCAGGTTTATGATTGTCGTCTGGATAATTCTCTGGATGCTCGGCACGAAGTGTCTCAGCTAATTCCTGTGAGAAAAAATTAAAACCAGTTGAGGCACTAAGAAAAACATCTAACCGCTAACAAAAGAAAATTGATGCTGTGACAAGTCTCTCTGCATTCCTTTTCAACATTGGTGTAAGTCTTAATCATAATAATAGTATTAGGTTCTTATGTATCGCTTTAAGCACTCAGTGTTTTTTCCTGCAAGGTATGATGAGCTAGGATTGAGGTATGGGACCTATTCCTTGAAAGCACCGTGTAATGGTTTACAGGGTGCTCTGGCTGGCGCAATGTGCTACAGATCAAATCAGGAACACCAGGGCAAACCCCTTCTCTTTACAATAAGTGCGCTGGGAGCGTATCAAAGCATTCAGTATTTTTCCTGCAAGGTATATGGAGCTAGGTTTTGAAGTATGAGGCCTAATCCTTCATAGCACAATGTAATGGTTTACAAGGTGCTGTTGCACAATGTGCTGCAGATAACACCAGCAACATTGGGGCAAACCCCTTCTCTTATCTATAAGTGCACATGTGGTTCTATTACGTGCATCACACAACACGCAGGACCAACGGTTTTACGTTCCATCTGAAGGACGCAGCAATACTGACAAAGTGCCACACTCTGCTGATCAGACTGGGCACCAGAGCTTGAGTCCAGTGTTCTTAATCGCTCGACCACGGCATGCCAGTCTTACCTTGTGAGGATGGGCCTGAATGGACAACGCTTTGTTCACAGATAGCACCTTGAATAGAAATGGCAGCTGAGCGTTGAACTTTGACCTGACCTTATCACCAAGGCAGTCTGGATTAGCTTGGATCCACTCCTTGAGTGGTTTGGAGTCTTCGCCGACTACGATGGACGGACCCTTGCCGTGAGTTCCCATCCAAAGCTGGAGGGGGACAAATTTACATAATTTTTATTTACAAATTTACATCTTTCGTTGATATTACTGCTTTTTGCAAAAATTAGGAACTGATAAACAGTGTAAATAATGGAGACAACAGAAGAAGTTAGAAGTCAAACCTTAACTTTCCTCACAGGACTTCAATTAGGGATAAAAGTGACTGAGACCGCAGGACTCGTACCTCAAAATGTTGACTGGCCAAGAAGTATTTGTACATTTCATCAAATAAAAGAAAAAATACTGAGTCCTGACAACATACATTTGAACTATAATGATTTGAACGCACTAAGACATCTGTGAAGAAGTTTTTACTTGACTGTCTTTTGAGGTAAATTAGGTATTACTCAACAGAATTAAAAGGCATTTTTGAGACTCAGTGACAACATTTGAACATTTGTTTCAATTTGATTCACAGTGCAGTGAGGAATGTGTGTTATTAAAATTAAATTACAAGACAGCGGAGCCAGACTTGTCCAGTAATCAGTCTAATGGCCCGACACTAAAACCGCCAGCCTCGAGCCTGCAATCCAGACTCCAGTGTAATATTTGATCCCTGCCTCGGACATGTCATACCTCTGCGTAAGGCTCATCTCCTTTGAGTTGGAAGTCGGGGTCACTTGCTTGGGTCAAGGTCGCGACCTCGCTGTCCTCTCCAATACGACCCCAGGCGTACTGTTGTACTGCACACTTTAATGCAACGGCTGAAAGAAATCAAGGAATAAAATATTGAAATGTGAGAATAATCAAAGTAAGACTGATTGAAGGGGAAGATGTGACTGTAGTTAATCAGTGAGGAAGACAATCATAAAATAAAATGATGATAAGAAAATGACAAGTCACGGTGGTCAAGTGGTTAGACTGCAGGACTTTCAATCACAAGGTTGTGGGTTCGAATCCCTCAGCTAACCGCTGATTTCACAATGACTAGAATAAATATTGTCGTCTAGTTACTGAAACACAACTTCTTGATTTGTGTATTCATAATCATAGACAATAAACCGATGTTTGTATGAGAGAGATTGGCTGTTGCCAGCTTGGTGTTTATATCCCTTTGTGGGAGTTTGCCAAGTTCCCTTGTTGATTGGAAGATCATTCAAACAAACAAACAAACAAAAAGACACCATGGGGAATTGTGGCGGTTGTTGAGCGGTTTTATATAAACATTGGACTCAAGCTCTGGTGTTTCTAATCAGCTGAATGTCCGCTTGTGGTGCTTGAGTAAAAACAATTAGACACTCTGAGAGATATATTTTGCTTTGTCTATAATGTTAATCAAGCCGTAGGTAAAGTAAAGTGCAGGGACCGAGATTTGAACCCACATTGTGATAACTTAGCAACCACAACTTGAATTCAGTGCGCTAGACCGATCGGCCATGACACGTCGTTGTAACACACTCACCAATCGGCGTAACTGTTGGTGGCTCTTCTTCATCCGCACTGCCATCTACCGGTGGCGAGGTATCTACGGTTATTTCAGGAATCTTCACTGGAGTTGAAACATTTGAGGCGGGTTTTGAATCCTCTTTCTCCTCAGCTGTCGGAGGTGATGTTGGGGGTGATTCTTTGGGTTTCTCAGCATCAGCCTCAGGAGGCTCCGCCTCTGCCTCTGCCTTTGGAGGTTGGGCCTCCACCTCTTCTGGAGGTTGTGTCTCTGGACTTGCTGGAGGTTGGGTTTCGGCAGCGGGCGTTTCTTGAGGAGGCTGCTGAGCTTCTTCTGTTGGTGGCGTCTGCTTCTTCTTTGAAACCAAACTTCCCATTTTCTTGTCTCCTCTTCTTTTCTTAATGTTTTTTTTTCTGGAACTCTTCTGAGTTCGGATGATAACAAAAACTGATGAGCGAGTTTGGAAGTTAGGTCGTTTTCAAAACAAGAATTGAAGAACTTCAGAAGAAATTGGTAAAATAGAATCGGTCACTTTGGTTTAGTCGTCACCACTTCCAAGTGACCAGTGTTTGTCACAACAACAGCACAGGCGCAGCGAGAGGTAAAACAGCAGCACAACAGCACAACAACAGCAGAGCCGTGCAGTAGATGGATGGGACCTGGCAACTAATTTTTAGAAACGAAAACCTATTTCCTCATTCACCAAGGTCCTTTCATCATCCCTGTTCCGAGTTCCAAACACACCTCTCCACAACGCACGTAAACACATTCACATCCCACGGTGGTGTAGCAGACAACAACGGATGATTTTAATCTCTAAAATTGCACCGAAGATTTAATTGGGTCTATAGGTCAGACCGTACGTGTCCTTTCTGTGTCTGTGTTGATGTGTGTGTACAAGTTGCTTTATCCTAAGTAATCGCTCATTTACTTTGATTGGCTGAAAAGCGAACTAAAAAGAGCAATCACTTTACACATGCCAGTAAAGCGCGTACTTTGTGCTCATTAACCAAATATAGTCTGGTAACTTTACGTTTTGGCAGTAGACGCCATTGATACACCATACGCAAAAAGGGTACTAGGCTACGGCTCGTTTTAAAGGGGCAAACCAGACCTTAAAGGTGAAGTTTTGTATTTTAAAATGTAAATCATCAACAAATGGTACTCAGTGGGACAGTTTTATAAAAATCCACAAGAATAGATGTGCTTTGGAAGAGTGGAACAATTTTCTAGTTTAATGGTAAACTGAAAGTTGTCAGCCACAGTTGTTACAAATCACACTTTTTTAAACCCATGACAACGGTGAATTCACCTTTAACTAAAGTTTGAACCAAGTCATGCATAACTGCAGTACTAAGCTCAGAAATAAATGATAAATCGTATGTTTTTATGAGATAAAAATTGATACGCAAATTTGTGTGTACTTTGTATAATGTTTATCTGGATTTATCTAAAACATGACTTTGGACTATAGACTCATTGAAGTTGAGAATATAATTGCAATATTTGTTTACTGATTGTCTGATCTCTCACAAAACATGACCTTATTACAGTTTGCATGAGCCATTACCAAAAAATATTCCTGTCAAATCAGATATTTAGTTTTGAAAAAAAGGTTATACAGATTTTGAGGAAATATTTTAAAGCTTCAAAGGGAACTTCTCTCAGGCTGCAGTCCAGTTCCTTTTTGTTCCCCTCCAAAAGTTTCCCATAGACTTTAAGATGTTTTAGTGAAAAGTAAAGTAATAATAAATTCAACAAACAGTTTAGTTTCATTTGTTGTGTTTTAATATCCTTGTACATCAGAATGTAACAAATTCTCCAATTTTAAAAATAGTTCAAATAAATTCACTGCTCAGTCAGCATGCCAAGTTAATCTTAAAATAGAAATCCTATTCAACAGGGCAAAATTTCATAAAGCTGTTTAGCACAAAATTCTGCTTAGCAAGAAATGAGTTGGGTACCAGTTGCAGCAATGATTACTGTATGGTATACTGGTTGGTAACCAGTTTTTGCTAAGCAAGCTTTGTTTGTGCTTAGCAAGTTTTTGTGCTTACAGGCTTTATGAAATTTGGAACAGTTAATAATTTTATAATTTGTAATACTCTCAAACATTCCGTGTGTAACAAAAACACTTTGCAATTTTGAAATAGACTTCAAGAAAAATTCATTCACAACATTTAGAAAAAAACAGAAGACTTGAAAACATAGTATTATTACTATTTCAAAGGAAATATATTTTCGACTCCATTTATTGTGCGAATTCAGACTTGAAATGGTATAAGCAAAGGCAATGTAAGAATTTGCTTCATAAATAAAATAATGCTTAGCTAATTCAGAGTAAGCAGATAACACATGTGAACCAACCAAAGCCCACATAGATTGTGTGTACTTATGACTGGTACTTAGCACAAACTTCCAGCTATTATACTTTTCCCTTTGGTACATTTTTGCTGGACGTCCAAAGACCATATTTCCAGTTCCATAACCTACTTTAAATCAAATTTAAAATAAAACTTTTTGTATAAAAGCTCCATGAAATCAGTAGAAATTGTGTAGAAATTTGTATTTAAAGGGCCATTCACACAACGCAATTTATGAGCAACCAGTTCCAGGCAATCTCCATGAAGGAAAGGCATTCACATTTCAATGTTCACATATTTTTCTTGTTGATCGTAAGACAATGTTCGAAAAATGACTCCTGTGCTACCAAAGTGGTCCTGAAGCATGCACTGCAGTTGGTTGCCTCCAAGTTGCCTGCAAAAGTTGCCTCGTGTGACAAGGCCCTAAGATTTACTAATCCGTGGTGTTTTTTTTCCTATTTTATTTTTCCGGATAATTTCTAGAACTAGTCCTGAGGCATTGGTGATGTCAATACTTTTATAAGTCAGTAAACTGGACACAACTTTCATAGAACAAAAACAAACGTTTTTAAATAAACTAAATAATATCAATGGAAACATTTGTTTGTTTTCTTCATATTTACAACAAACAGCCTACTTTCATTGCATCCTGTCAGAAACTTGTGAGTGGATTTTGAACTTTGTTTTTTTATAATGGCAACTGGAAGTCTACATGAACTGAGACGTCTTTAGCAAGAGCAACAATTGTAGACAATCGAACGACCTGCAGAAAATATAAAGACAGATTTTTGTTGAACAAGGGAAATCAAAAATACCTTGGCACTGACACCACCCTACATCATGTTGTCAGAGATTTAGTCCTCTCTCTTGTATTGAGTACGGCAATCTTCCTTTATTTGGTGTCATGTCATACAAATTGGACAGAGTTCAAAGTTTACAAAAATAGTGCAGCTTATCGTTTGGTTCATCTATGTTTCACAACCTTAAGGGTATGTGCTGGGCTGTACGAAAATGAGTCACTTGTCGCACAGCCCACTTTCAAGTACAGTGATGTTAATTGTTGTTGAGTGTTAGGGGTAAGGAGGGTGAAAAAAAAGTTGAAACCACTTTTTGTGATATGCAGTTTCCTGCTTCTTAAGGGTATACATTTTCATATTCCTCAAATAGAAACTTTTTTATCAATAAAGATAAATAAAAACATGGATTTTCCGGACCCTTTTGTGTCAATTGTGTAGTTTGTTTCCTTTACAATGTTAAAATTAAGACATGGGACCAGTCTAACAACCTCAGAAATATTTGTTTGACTCACCATTTTAGCGGCTTCATCCAGATCATCACACGCTAAGATTCTCATCCCGCTGGCTGCAATCAATGCCTTCGCATCTTCAACTTTAGAACCTGAGATAAAATTTATAAAAAGTAGATTAACAAAATCAAACACTTACATTCTCTGGCTGTGCTCCGTGTACATGCCTGCAGCTCAAACACGCTGTAGCCATGTCCTTTGCAATTCAGCTTCACAGCTGGGTTGAGTAAGAATGATAAGCCTCCCTCTAATATCTTGTCGAAGAGAATTTCATTCTAGAGTAGCAAAATATCTTTCGCGTCATGGTTGCACAGGGTTGACTGTGACACTTTGAGGAAATTATACATTTTGGAATTTTGGAACATTTCAAGGGCCACCAAGGCAATAACCAGGGACAGCGAAGGTAAATGCCTCTGTGAAGAATCAGGCTTGCAACCCCAAAACAAGTGAGCTTCACCGGAGTTGCAACTCAACAAAGTCTTATTACTGAATGTGGATGTAGCTGGTTTTTAGATGGTAGGGATTTAGTTAAAAGGGGGCTTGTTACATACCTTGTAATCTAACTACAATAGGAAGATTAAGCTTGAGATCTTGAGCTGCTGCGATGATGCCGTTAGCAATGATGTCACAATGCATAATACCACCAAAGATATTCACTAGGATTGCTCGAACCTGTAATCAATAATAAATAATCAATCAATCAATGACTTGATATCCAATAGATGTTACTGCTCACTGCTAGTACAAAGGATGCAAACTGCCTCTAGCAATCATTGGTCTAGTGGTAAGACATCTGCTCTAGCAATGCAAAGGACGTGGGTTCGAATCCCAACCGTGATTTGGCTATGGATTTTTTTCACAGAACTCTTGAAAGAACTTGAGCGCTACATTAGAGTCGCTCTTATTACTGTGCTACGATTACTGTTCTCGACATCTCCACATTGATCAAACCAAAGATTGTTTGATTTTTTTATGCTGATCAATGTTTGACGTGAGAGTGTTCCAAGAAGTTCACTCACCTTTGTGTCCGAAGTGATTAGTTTGAATGCTTCCTTCACCTGCTCAGCCGTAGCCCCGCCCCCTACATCGAGGAAGTTGGCCGGCGACCCACCATGGAGTTGAATAATATCCATTGTCGACATTGCGAGACCGGCACCATTTACTAGACAGCCGATATCTCCGTCCAGTCCGATGTAGTTGAGATTATGTTCAGCGGCGGCAACTTCTCTCTCATCTTCTTGGCTCCAGTCTTTCAGATCGTGGATTGCTTTCTGTCTGTACGCCGCGTTGTCATCAAAATTGATCTTAGCGTCCATACACAGTACTGTGTAAGTTAAAGGAAAAATATATGGTTGGTAATTACTCTTATAACATATGCCAATAAAGACTAACTTGGTTAGAAACCTCCATGGTTAGAAGTACAGCATCTTTTGATAGTATAAAGCACTTCGAAAGTAATGTGGTAACATAAACACATATCAGTTCTTATGCCCTAAAACTTGAATCTGAGTAGCATTACTGTCAGTAACGTTTTTGGATTGTTAAGGGATAACTCTTCCCGCGTGGATATATTTGCTCTGGTTTTTCGGCGATAACTCAAAAAATGCAAACCCTATTTGAAATGAACTTTTCACAGCATATTTTTTATTGTATACATCTACATTTATAGGGAACTAAAACAATCAAACAATTAAAATAAAACATAGGCATTCTTTGCCTTTAAGGGAAAGGGGAAGTCAAACACAGGTAAAAATAATCAAGGACCAGGTTGGCTCAGTGGTTTTCTTTCCCTGCCTTTCACCTCTGTGGACCCCGGCTTGAATCCCACCTCAGACCAAAGCCTTGCATATAGATTGGATTCACGATAATGCTACAGGCCTACTCATAAAACTGGTGGGCAAATGTGGCTGCCTGGCAGGCACTTTATGATCATTCTTACCATTGCCATGATTGTCTTCAGTCAGAGGGTTGATCTCAAGCATCGTGCAGTCGTTCTTAATAAACAAATTGTACAACTTCTTAAAGGTATCGGCAGCCTGAAGAAACAAAATATTGAAGACATATTGAAAAAAACATCTCAAGAGGTTGCTTGAAATCAAAATTTGTGAAATGTCAATTTGAAAACTAACTGAATGCCAAGTAGATTTTATACTACTGGAGTTTTGTGCAGGACTTGAGCCCTGTGGTCGACTTCACAATATTAAAAATGCATGGCTAGTTCTACTAAGTTAGGACGAGTAACTCGTCCTAACTCGAGATAGAACTAGTCTTAACTCTTTGTGAAATCCACCCCTTAAGTTATAAAGTTCCATCTTACCTGTGGAAGACACTGATCGGAGAAGCCCATTTGTTTAGCCATATCATTCGCTTCTTTATCTTGTATGCCTAGAAAAAATATTAATTTAGAATAAGATTCTTGCATCAGGGTTGGAACGATTGTTAACATTTAACCGGTTAACCATTTCAACAGTAATCTTTCTCTGGTAACCGTTTAACCGGTTAACCGTAAACAAACTTGAACAGGTGGAAAAGAAGCTCATAAACAATCAAAAGAGGTAGCGTTTCTGACCGGCTTTTGCTTGGAAACGACGAGTTAAACCAACGGTTCTTTTCAGAACCACCCCAACTCATTAGAGATAGTTATTACATGGTGTTACCGCAAACCTTTCCATATCTTGTTAACATTGTTTGTGCTTATTGACATTGTTTATGCGATCCAACTCTGTCATGTGTGCAAGTTTTATTGAGAAACTAGGACTAGCTGTTGCAAACTGCTTACCAACCAAAAGGACCTATGGTACAATGCAAAAGTTACTAAGTGGGCTGATGTTTCGACCCTTGTGATGAGCCTTTCCAGAGAAAGCCTCTGCTAGGGTCGCTAATGTCAGACCACTAACTAATTTGTGCAAGTTTTTATTTTCTTACCATTTATGATGTCTACTGGTATTTTGATAATTGCATTGGGATCTTCCGCTGCTACGTCTTCAATGTTTACACCCCCTTGAGAACTGCCGATCAGTACTGGTCCCTGGGGGAGTAACGATACAAAGCAGAATGGCAATAACTGAGTAAGCCTTGTTCGTTACTTCAGTCGTTACATAAAAAAACAAAAATAATTATTTCCTCAACTTTAACTTACAGTTTAAAGAAATTATGTGGTTCTGATTTCAGCTTCCGCCTTTTACCAAGGTTTGAGGTTGAGATTGAAACCCTACAGCTGATTTCACAAGGAGCCAAGATCAATCTTAACTGCCAATCGATCTTAATTATGATGCAATACCAACAACAAATCTTAAGATAAAACTTAGCGCTTTGAGGAATCGAACCCAGTTAAGATACATAAGGGTGAATCAATCATAATTGCTAAGCAAATTGTGATGTCACAATACAAATCACTATGGTAATACTGACAACACATCTTATGATGATTCTTAGCGCTTTGTGGAATCGAACCTTGGACCACTTACTCACCTGGAAGGCTCTCTCCATTGTGATAGCGAAGTAATATTCCCTCCTGGAGTACATCCTCTCACACACTAAAACCTGAACACAAAATTGAAAAACAAATAAACCACAATTTTATCAAATTTTTAAAACTTATTCATCCTGCAGTTTCATTGTCCTGAAATCTCAAAATGTTATGACACCTATCCATATTGACTCTGGCCGATTAATCCAAGCTTAAGGTTGTGTCAATTGTTTGGTTCCAGGAGGGGAGCCATGGTTGTGGACTCGACAAAATGACCCAAAAGGGAACGGCTTGGAGCTGGGTCAGTACACCTGGTTGCTCCCCTGGTTTTAAGACACCAGGTGGGACACCAGGTGGCGTTTTTTTACGGTGGAAGAAAAGATCTCACCCCTTACCTAAGAGAAAACACCTTAGTGCAAAGCTTCAAGCCTACATGATGCTTTTGATAAAACCCAATAATTCATAGCTACTTACAGCACTACACATTCTTCCACCTTCACCGGTCTGTTTTGTGATTAGTTTCCTTCCAAGCATCTGTTTAGCAAGATCTTTCACCTCCTCTGGTCTACAGAAATTATAAATCCATTAAAATTGAAAATGTTATCAAGAAGATTTTTTTTTTTTTATCTCAAAGTCAGGCTTTGAAAAGCAGACATAAATCAAGTGCAAAATTCCTAAATTGCTGACATTGTCAAATGTCAAGTCCCCTTTTTCAAATGACTAAATCATAATACAAATTAGTCCAAAATAACACCACTTACATCATTGTCACCATTATATTTTTGATTCAAGGTTCATTCTGATTAGTATAGCTCATCATGTACTATAAATTAATGCCCAATTACATGGCTCACTGTGAACAAAGAATCAGCACTTACAGAGGCATGGAGTCAAGCGCATTTCACAGTGTAACGCTTTGCTTGAACACAAGCATACTCCAAGCTACTGCGCATTATTCGCTTACACAGCTAAGAAATTCTGTGCTTGCCCTGTAAGGAAAAAATAATTTTTGCAAGAGCAAACTTACGAGTATGCAAGCTTCACTCCTCCTTTCAGGCCGCTGTCAAAAGTTCCTTTTCCTCTTCCCCCTGCCAAGACTTGGGCCTTGATGACGACATCTTCCGCACCTGTATTCAAGAATAACATCCAAGATAAAATGTAAAAGGTCCCATGGATTTTAGTGTTGCCTTAGTTTTCATTGAATGTCAGGACTTGTAAACAACTGTTCAACTTACTCAACTATAAAAAAAAAAAATTAAAAGCCACTCTAGGTAAAGTGCTACTACCATAAAAAAAAGTATACATAATCTCTAAATCTACGATTAATCCCGGCATTCCTAGATCTATTTATGTCTGGTTCAAGGACCATTCTACTGAAGGAAGAGTTGATTAGAACTCAGCTATATGCCCCATTTGAAGGATGCAGCAAAAGTATCTTGCTCAAATGCCACGACTTGGTCTCGACTTACGAATCAAACTTCATCTTAAGGCCGAGTCACACAGCAGCAAAAACAAATGATAACGATCACAACGCAAGGAGAACACTTTCTATTGGTTGAATGAGCGTGTGCCTATTCTGGGTGGAGCAACTCAACCAATAGAATGCGTTCTCTTTGCGTCAAGATCATAATCGTTTTTGTTATTGCTGCAGTGTGACTCAGCCTTTAGACTGGCTAAAGCGATAATAATAGAGGCCACTGTGAATTTGTTTTGCCTTTACATCTGTCACTCATATTGTCATAAAAGAGACCCACCAAGACTCTTTGACTTCTCATATGCCTCTTGAGGTGTCTTGGCTACCTCCGCCTTCGGGAGATTGATTCCTGCCTCTCTGAGAAGATCATAGCTCATGTACTCATGGATGGACAAATTCCTTCTTGGGTCAGAGGAAATTGCTGCATTTACTCCAAGAATATGCTGCAATCAAACAATAGTTATAACAATAAATTAAAGGAATGTTGTTAATGTATTGCACGATGTTTCATCTTTGAGAAGACAAAGTCGATTTAAAGACACTGGACACCTTTGGTAATTGTCAACGACCAGTCTTCTCACTTGGTGTATCTCAACATATGCATAAAATAACAAAACCTGTGAAAATTTGAGCTCAATCGGTCAAAAAACACCCTTCTTGTCACACGAAGTTGTGTGCTTTCAGATGCTCGATTTCGAGACCTAAAATTCTAAATCTGAGGTCTCAAAATCAAACTCATGGAAAATTACACCCTTCTCAAAAACTACATCACTTCAGAGGGAGCCGTTTCTCAGAATGTTTGATACTATCAACAGCTCCCCATTACTCGTTACCAAGTAAGGTTTTATGTTTATAATTATTTTGAGTAATTACCAATAGTGTCCACTGCCTTTAAAGTGTTCTTTTATTGGAAAAATCCTAGTCTTTTGGGAAACCAAGGGCAAGGTCAAGACCAGAGGCAACATAGGCCATGGTCTCTGTGAAATTCCAGGCATGTATTGTTATATGAAAAAGGGGTAATTTTCTCACCAAATAGCATTATTACAAAAAAAGCAGTCTTCTTTTGAACTTATTATCTCATTTACCCAGCCAAGATTATGATTTTGAATAACTTTGAAAAAAGTGAAAAATTCATGAAGTAGCAGCCAATAATGCAATTATTATACACTAAAAAAGCGAGAAAGAAAGCACAGGGAAACGCCCACCATGACCACATCACATAATAAATAAATAAATAAGACTTCTTAACATGCTTAAGCATGTTAAGCAAAAGACTGGTATAAAAAAGTCTGAACAAAAGTCAAGGTCAACATTTTTATTTATTTATAAATGTTTCTTAATAAATAAATGTAAAATGCAAGATCCCAGCTGTGAGATTATTTAGCAGTCTGTTAATATACCCCTCAATGTCAGCAAACATAACAGAAAACAGTAATATGTAAATTAGAGCATTCGACGGCAAACAACTGTCTCTGACAGTCATTACCGGTTGGGTGAACAAAATCGTATAATGAACTTTCTTTGATTTGAAGAAAATAGAATTCTAAAAGTAAAATCCACTCCCACTTTTTTAACGAACATTCTTGAAATAAACCGAGCAAATGGTCAGACAACATAACTACTTGATGTATTCTTTAACCTAGTCAATCAAATGTGCAATTTGTTCATTCAAACAAAACAACAATACCTTGGAAAGATGGCTAAATCTGTTATTTTTTGCAAAGAAATGTCGACCGTACCGACTCAAGGTGGACGCCATTTTGCACCGAATGGGTAAACGAAACAGCGCCCTCTTTCTGGCTGTCAGCGTTTTGTTTTGTAGTAATTTCCATTTCGAACATAACATTTTTGGGAAAAGGGGAAAGACAGTTTGCCCAATAATTTAAAAGAGTAAAAGCCTATTGTTTTTGGACAAAATACTTAAAGTTCGTCACACAAAAAATCTTCAAACAACAAATGTCACAAAAATAAACAATAGAATATTCCCACAATGCAAAGCGGTACACAAACGTCTGCTACTTCCGGTTGCCAAATATGAAACTGTGAACTCCAGAAATCAAACTTATTTCTCACATTTGACAGATGTTGTTGCTTTATATTAACATAATTTTAGCTGGCCAAGGTAAGACAATGAGTGATTACTCGTAAATTTAAAAAAAATCATAGGGAATCTCGAAAAAGGGTAAATATAAATGGTTTTATTGCCTGACTTCTGACTCTGAGACGAGGTTGGAATGTGACCGATGGCCAATGGAATGCAATAGAGAATGATGGTGTGCCCAGATAACGGACAACCTTTTTATTTTGAAGTTTTTTGTGGTAAACATTCACTGCGATTGTTTAAAGTAATTGATATGTTATTCTGACTTTGTTTGAATTCCAAAAAAAAATAGTTTTTCTGCAGGTTCCAGCAAAGAAAATCGAAAAATATCAAAAAAAACTAGACCCTTCTAACTTCTTAGCTTAGTTAGGGCTTATTCCTTACTTAGTTAAACTTTTTGAGTAAAGTTACATTAATTTGCCCAACAAAATCCAACTAAGCAAAAGGCCGGAAAAGTTTCCGTATGGCGCCACCACTTTTTCATTCGATATGAGATATTAATTGTTAATATAGTATTACCTCAATGAGATTTATACCTACCTTCAATTGTAAAAATGAGTGAATTGAAAAAGTTGTGGCGCCATACGAAAAGTTATCCAAAAGGCCAAGCCTAGCCCTATACTAGCGTGCGCCAAAAATGCCATAGTTGCGAAAACGTAACCCTCCTCCTGACGGCGAAGCCTTGGCCGTCTGGAGCTCCCAGGGTTTTTATCACAACAACTAGTTAGGCCTAAACCATTGTGGTCTGTTTTTATGACCCTCTAGTTTCAATATCAGTCTTACTCTTATCACTTTGGAATTACATGGAGGCCTGGTTTTAAAAGAAATGTACATCTCATCTCATGTCACACCATTGTTTTCCTGTCACAGCTGTCAGAGCTGGAGTGTGTTTAGGAGACCCCAACCAAAGCCCAACAAGTCGGAACATCATCATCACCGCGCCTCAACCGAACACGCGAAAACGCTCAACCAATGACCAATGTTTCTGGTTGGGGTTGCCAAAACGCACTCATCATAGCTATGTGTCACTTAAGAAATGTATTTAGTCTGCTCATAACTTCATTTAGGCCTCTACTGGTAGGCTATTGACCCATTTCACCTGACGTCATCATCAGAATAGTCTTGGATGCGCCATTTTGGTCGTCAATGTCAACATGTGTTATTCAGTGAAGTGCGCATTTTTAGGTGAGGCGGCGTTTACACGTAAGCCTATTGACCATCAACATGGTGAGCGTGGCATCAGTCGCCGCGTGCAAGGGGTCAATATATGTTTTTTGGGTTTTTTTAACATTATTTTGTTTGGTTTCAATACTGTCCAAATACTTTGTTTGTTAATGAAATTTACAGTAACAGTGTATAAATGATGTACATTTTCTTCTTTTTCTCTTTCTGTCAGGAGAAGCTTGTGTCTTCAAGATGTAGTAAAAGTAAATACGTTGACACTGTAATGATAAAAGACGAACATTCCCTCTGAGTCTAGTCAGCTTCGCATAAAATGTTCTGCAGAGATTTTGCCTCATTTATTTTGAGAATAAGGTGCACAAACAACAACGTGCATTGTTGATAACTACTGTCTAAATGGTTGGTGAGACCAATCACAAACCAGCAATGTCTGTGCCTTTACGTCCCATCCTGAAGCTGAAAGTCGACGAGCTATTCTTACGATGGCTCAGCGAAGACCACACTCAGGAGAACTTACGGGAAAACCTCCGTCTCGTCTCTCGGGGAGAGAGCGTTAACTCCAATAACAACGCTGGGTTTCAGTACCACTCCCAGAGTGGTAGTCCTGCCTCTCCGTTATTGAGGATCGGTTCGCCGTCTACTCCGCCTTGTTCTCCTCCACCCCCAACGGCCACATCCAGTCCGAGGAGCCCTCGTAGAAAGAGCAGCAGTTTGTCAAGATTGTCAAACTCGCTGTCCAAGAGTCAAGCAGCTAAGGTGAGTGTTTGTTTGTTTGTTTGTTGTTTGTCTGTTGTTTGTTTATTACAAATTATTACATGTTACATCAGAGCTAAATTTTTGGGGGAAATCCAGAAGACTGCAGCTCAGAACAGCAGCAACTTTTAGCTCAGAACAGAATCTTTACTGGACCGGGATTTTATTTATAAGACCAGAATCAAAATGAGAAGAGACTAGAATCAAATTTCAAAGTGAGAACATGGTTTTATCGGCCACATGTAAACTGTTTCATTTGAATAAAACACTAAGAGAAATTGATCTCTTCTGTTTTATGGGGTTTGTGATTGAAAGATATTTGTGAGACTCAAAGTCAAACTCAACATTTGACAATATTTTTTTGAGACAAAAACGCTGAATTGAAAAAAACCCAAGACCATCAAACTTGTCCTGTCTTGAGTTTACTGGCCCGCCACTAAAATCACTAGCCTCAAGCCCTGCATGAACATGTATGTCTGAGATCTGTTGGATTTAAAACTTTGCAAGATGGGAGTTTATAAATCAGGTGAGGTTTGCGGTAGCACCTTTTGTTAAGGGCCAGTCACACTGCAACGATAACGAAAATGATAACGATCGCGACGCAAAGAGAACGCATTCTATTGGTTGAATTGCTCCGCACAGAATACGCACACGCTTATTCAACCAATCGAGGGAGTGATCGTTATCATTTTTGCGTTAACGCTGCAGTGTGACTGGCCCTTAAAGGAACACGTTGCCTTGGATCGGACGAGTTGGTCAAAACAAAAGCGTCTGTAACCGTTTTTTATATAATGCATATGGTTGGAAAGATGTTTTAAAAGTAGAATACAATGATCCACACAAGTTTGCCTCGAAATGGCGTGGTTTTCCTTCTACTGTGCGAACTAACACCGTCGGCCATTTATGGGAGTCAAAATTTTGACCCCCATAAATGGCCGACGTGTTAGTCGACGAGGTAAAAGGAAAACCACGCAATTTCGAGGCATGTTTGTGTGGATCATTGTATTCTACTTTTACAACATCTTTCTACCCATATGCATTTTATAAAAAACGGTTACAAACGCTTTTCAAAGACCAACTCGACCGATCCAAGGCAACGTGTTCCTTTAAATCTCTTTTGAGCAGTGTTGGTTCTGAGAAGAACCGGTGGTTGACAGCTCAATGTTTTGGTCAGTATGCTCTGATCAGCTTCAGGATTTAGATCTTTAGAGCATCAAAACGATGAGTTGCCAACCATCAAGTTCACAATAAGTGTGACGTTGTGGTGATGGTGTGTTTCAGTGTATTTCCTGGCAGGCGAAATTCAATGATGTACCCTGGTCATAAGAAATTTCAAATATCATAATTACTGCTTAAAAGCAAGATTTTAAAAAGAGATTGTGTCCTATTTCTTCAAGTTTACCCCTTTCATCCTGCTATTCAGCACCAACAAAAACAAGAAAACTGTGGAAATTTGCCAACTTATTAGAGTAGAAGGTCTATTGTGAAAGTTCAGCTCTTGAATTACCACTGAAGTGAATTGCTGGCCCAAGTCCAGTACTTTGTTGTCGCAGGGCTGAGTAATCAGTGGCTTGTTCTCTGTGCTGGTTCTTTTCATAACCTTATGAAACCAAAATAAGAAACGATTCTATGCTATAAATATAACGACTTCAAGTTCATGTGTTGGATTGAGATCTTATTTTACATTGTACCAATAAGGAAATCAAAAGTTGCATCGAAATATTCCGGTGGGCGATATGTTAAAAATAAATTGAAAATGTCTTTTAAATGTATACTTGTGTTTCTAAACCTTTTCTAAAGTTATGGTCATACTTACGTAATGACCCTAAATTTTTTGTTTGTAATTCTATCTTTTGTTGTAATGATGTTAATGGTGGTAAGCATCCTGTCAAAGTATTTTGTCTGAAATGCCACCGTTGATTTAGAAATCAGTAAAAACATTTGAATCTGAGAAACAATTCATGCTTTGAGGGTTGATGTCTTTTTGAGAATGCTGCGGCTAGATTTGGGGTTTGTACACTACTGTCTCTTGTTAAATGTTGATGGATAATGTGACAAGTTTTCCCTGTTAATATCAACCAGTAGACATCGTACTCAACTTATACTTCCACGAGTGAATTTTGCTGTGATCTTTCTTGATAATTTTGCATTGACAAAAACTTTGCGTTGACAAAAACCAAACGATGGGAGAAAGATCTGCTTTTATTTTCTGCAAAGCAAAAATAGACAGTCTACCAGTCACAGATACATGTAGATGGTCTTTTTTGCATCATGTAAAATCTAGTTTTGGCTGATTATCTTATAAATCCTCTAGGCTCTGGTAAGCATAATTTTTGTGCTTGAGTAGCAGAGCAGCTTTAAGAAACTATCGACTCAGTTACCATGATCGGTATTTCTTTGCAAAAAACTGCATACTCAATCCCTAAATGTTGTTTGTACCCTCTATGATGTTACTAGAGAGCTGTGGCATTTAAGATTGGTGATTAGCTGACCTCAGAGAGCACAGTGAGACTGCATCTACTTGTTAAAGGTGTCACATATTTTGAATTCTTGGTGAGAGAACTTGATATCAGGGTCAGAGTTCGTTGACCTTGAGGGCTGTGGTGGCTACAATCAAGTTTCATATCTTTGCACTTGAGGTACATTTTAACTGTGTGGTATACTTTGTGCAGTACAGTACTGTACACTATAACACACTACATGTACAGGTGTATCCCTGTACATGAACATGTAGCTCTCTGCTTTAAAAAGGCTGTTTGTAAAGTAGCCCGCCATTTTAGTAAACTGTGCAGCAGGTTACTTGGAAGTGTTAGTGGCCCTGATCAAACCCTGATTTAAAAATGTTCATATCTTTCTGACGTATTAATTGTAGCAATCACAACCAGTTTAATGGTTATTGAAGTTACACACCCTCAAAAATGTATGAAAATACAAATGTTACATTGGCTGTTGCAAACTGACTACATGAACCAACCAAAAGGAATATATGGTATTTACGGTATGCAAACAAAACAATTTGCCTGATGTTTCAACCCTACAAGTCCTGAAGGCCAAAAAAGTGATTACTATACAGCATTTTGTTGCGCAGTTTTAAGTATCCCACAGGGCAAGTTGAGAAGTGGCTTTTTCTAGCCAGTAGCATTTTTTTTTACTAAACAATGTCATGTACTGTACCCAGGGAGCTAGTAAATAGCACAGGTGAGCCCATGTGGCCTCACCAACACTCTGAAATACGTTCAGTTAAGTTAAACATGACATGTTGATCTAAATTTAGAAACAAAATCAAAAAAGTCCTTGACTAAGTATTTGTTCCCATGTTGATATTTGGTAGGCTCTTACATTCATGTATGAATAAATCAAGAAAGCATGAGTTACAACGTCTAACACGTCTGAAAGTGAAATGCAGGCAACATCCCCTCCCACTATGAACACAAACACTAGTTAACACTCTCAGTTTTGTTTTTGTTTTAAATGTTCTTAAAGGGGAATGCACTCTCCAGTAAAATGTTTTGTGATCTTCTGTGATTTTTTTATTGATTTTTTTGTAGAGATTGTCTTACTGTTTTGTGTCATATCTTGGTACTTGGCACTTTTATAATTTAAATAAATGATTTGGTAAATTTACCCCAACATTTGAGTTGATTACCATCCAGACTATGCAAACATCCCCTTTAAGCACAGAAGTGACTCTTAGTCAGATCATAGAGCAAGGAACAGATTAAATTTATTTCCCCGTGACTCCACCCGCTACGCAGTCTGACTTTATACTACTGGATTATTCATATTATTTACATATTTATAGCATGTGTGATTCACTACAAAGCATGTCTGGAATGTGGTCTACCAAGTTCACTGATGTAACCTCTGAGATTCTATTTTGGGAGTCTGTCTTTGAGGGTTACCTCATGATTGATGGGCGTAGGTCGGTCTTGCCTTTGCCGAACCCCCCATACAGTGTCGCCCTTTGTGTGTTGACGACCAACAAATATGATGTATAGGTAGGGAGTCTCTTGTACAGACGATATTAAGGAGTTTTTTTTTTTATCTCGAAGATGATTGTAAGTCTGGCGTTAGATGCGTCAAGCTAGCCCTCACAGTTGGAAACATACCAAGGAGCTTCCCTTATATGGGTTTACTCTCAATGGTGATCCACTTAAGAATCTATATTTATAATGATGAAGCGTCTTGAAGGAGGATGCGTGAGACGTTGTGGTTGTGTCTTGAAGGACAGGTCAACTTGATCATTCATCTTAGGGGTCAGAGCTGAAACTCTTATTATGTTGATGTACATGTCCGATCAGCTGGAGCATCTTTAAGAAGTAGTAACAGGTTCATCGCCTGGGGGCAAAAATACTTTGTGTTTATATCTTGAGTAATCTTACGTGGTTGTTGCTGCTTGACGACAAAGTGCGGCCTTAAGTTGTTTGCCTTGCTATTTCTCACTGGAGGGAGGGTGTACTGATGATTGTATGTGTAGCCTCCATCTCGTTTGATGACAATCTCATTGATGTAGTGTGAAGATGTTTGACTGTGTTTATCTCTTGCATTGTTCCTCTCAACATCACCTTGATCTTAAGGCCAGAACTACGGGAGAGTTATCGGAAGGGAAATTATACCGATGAAGTTTTGCAGGAGAAGGTGACGCTGACAGGGCGGTTTGGACCATGCAGAAATGCTCCAAAGGCCCCTCAACCATCATCGCAGCGTCCTGCCAGGATGTTGCGATCCCCACCGCATCCTTCAGACGTGTCGTGACCGGCATTATAACTTACAGTGCCGTCTATGTTGATCAGAGGCAGACCCGGGCGGTACACAACTGTTCCAATTGCTTGACGCTTTGTAGCGAGGAGGGCGCTGGAGGGAAGGTGTGCCATGCTATCCATTATGGGTTCTGTACGGTGGTGGCATTACCCCCTGGGGTGCTCGATCAAAAGAAGAAACGTAATAACTGCAAGAAAAAGGAGGGATGTTGGAAGGTAATGTGTGACAACATTCATTTGAGAATCTCTGAATCTGTTCGAAAGACGTTAAAAGTACAAACATCATGTAGCCATACCTTAGATGAGAGTTGGGGCTTTATGGGCATGTTGGGGGTGCGAGAAGTTAGGCAGGTTTTTAAGATAGAGGTGTTTTAAAGGAACACGTTGCCTTGGATCGGTCGAGTTGGTCTTTGAAAAGCGTTCTGTAACCGTTTGTTATAAAATGCATGGGTAGAAAGATGTTGTATATAAGTAGAATACAATGATCTACACAAATATGCCTCGAAATTGCGTGGTTTTCTTTTTACCTCGTCAACTAACGCGGTCGGCCATTTATGGGAGTATGGCTGATCGTGTTAGTTCGCGACATAAATGGAAAACCGTGCAATTGTGAGTGATACTTGTGTGGATCATTATATTCTACTTTTAAAACATCTTTCTAACCATATATGCATTTCATAACAAACAGTTTCAAACGCTTTTTATAGACCAACTTGTCCGATCCAAGGCAACATGTTCCTTTAAGTTTCTATCCATCAGGGATAAACTAAGTTTACATGTATTAGAAGAAATTGTTAATTTTTATGTCTGAACCTGAAACTATTAGACTCAAGTATTTCTTCTTCTTTATTCTGAAGGTCTTGTATTTTATTATGATTTTACTTTTTAGAATATTCGGTACTATAGAAAAACATCTTTTCTTGAGAAATGTTCTGAATAGTGTCAGCTAGGTCAAATTTCATGGCTCTGCTTACCATGCAAGCTGTGTGTACTGATTCCTATATAAGCACATTGTTCTATGGGTCCTAATTGCAGAAACATGAAATTGGGCGCTGGTCTCTCTGTCAAGTATCATTTACTTGGTGTCCTCTGGCCAACATCAGATTATAAGTTTCTGCCGCTTCCCAGGTTGCATCCTTCAAGTTACATAGAAGTGATCCCTGGCTTCTGATTGGCACCGGTCCTCTCTAACAAAACTGTTTTAACAACTAAGATAGGGAGACCACCAACATAGGGCTAGACAGCTCAGGGGCCAATTTCATAGAGCTGCTTTAAGCAAATAATTTGCTTAAGCACGAAAATAGCTCGCTTATTTTACACATGTTACTGGCCAAAATTTCATGCCATATACATTGCTTGTGACTGGTATTTAGCTGTTGTTTACATAGCATTACAATTGAGTGGAGTCTTGGCTGGTAGTCTGATTTAACTAAGCAAGGATTTTTTTGCTTTAAAAGCAAAATTTTGTGCTTAAGCAGCTCTATGAAATTGGGCCCAGGTGGTAGAGTGCTGGTATGTTTATTCGGAGGCCGCAGGTCCACGTCCTGCTCTAGTCATCTTTTCTTTGTTCAATCCCAAATTATTCAAAATAACTCTTTAACACTGGCAAGAAAAACAACTCAAATATCTGACTCTTTTTGTTGTGCAGAGTGCACTGTTTGTTTACATACAATGTGCTCACTGTCTGGGAATTTTGTTTACATTTCATACAATTTATGAGCAGCAATTTGATAATTACTTCCGTATCCTTTATCAACTTATTAACTTATCCAACATGATTTTGTTTGTAAACAAAATCATGGAGGATTAGTTATTAAGTTGGTTATGGATGTTTTAAAGAGATTTATTATCATTTTGCCCAGATTAACAAACCAGCACTCAGTGCTGGTGGAAATTGACAACATTTGTTTGTGTATGTGACAAGGTTTCTAATCACAGCTTACATGTACATGTACATGTATGTAGCCATGTTAGCGGTCTCCCTATTTTGTCAATAACCTTTGTTTGGTGGTGCGGCCAGTCAGAAGGTATTTTCAAGATCCATTCTAAACACCCTGGGCAAAAATTATGCTCACCAGAATTAGGCAGACATGCAACTCTTCCTTTTTTTAATTTTTTTTAATTTTACTTTTTAGCCTAATGTATGCCTGGCAACAACAGTGTACAACTACAATCATGTAAAATAAGCCTAGTACATGCTAACAATGCACCTAAGAGCATAATAAACCTCAACATTTTCTAGGGTACCATTGTGGGTATCATGTCCCGTGGCGTTTCGGCTGCATCGCTCCGCACTTGCCTTGTGCCTTTGAAAATGTTCCTCTTTTTTTTTCAACGGGCAGTTGCATGCCTGATTAGGTTACCAGCCAAAATAGCATGTCACCTGTACAATCTGTGACTAATATCTTGCTTTCTTTTGCTAAGCAGAGAATTTGTCAGCACTATTATCTGCTTTGAAGCGACTCTATGAAATTGGACCCTCTAGTCAACCCCAACCCCCATCCGTCCACTGCCCACTTACACCCCATTACTAACCCAGATAGGCCATAAATAAATTCCTTCTCACTACTTCATTCCTGAAACAAAATTAGTCGTCCTTGGTGGAATTATGAGTTCATCCACTCCCCATCATCCAGCACCACCAGATGTGTCATCCTGACTAATTCCACACAAATCATGAAAGGAGAGAATAAAAGAGAAAGATAAAACGATAGACGTGTTTTCGTTTTGAAAACAGCAGCTTGAGGCAATTAGATTGTAGTTTAGAATGACAAGCTTGTATTTTGGTTACAATTTATGTCTGCTTTGCGGGCGCCTTTCTAATTGCATACATTGACGTGATCGTCGGAGAGAATTCCTTTTTTATTGCTCATTGAAGGAATATTTGATGAGCTATAAATCAGTCAATTAAAGTTCCTTCAAACTTGGTTATGAAGTTGAAATTTAGAAATTATTCAAATGCATACAGCAACCTCCTTCAAAACCTTAAAGACAGTGGACACTATTGGTAATTGTCGAAGTTGCGAGATAAAAATGAAAAAAAAATACCTTGTCACATGAAGTTGTGTGCTTTCAGATGCTTGATTTTGAGACCTCAGATTCTAAATCTGAGGTCTGGAAATCAAATTCGTGGATAATTACTTCTTTCTCGAAAACTACGTTACTTCAGAGGGAGCCGTTTCTCACAATGTTTTATAATATCAACAGCTCCCCATTACTCATTACTAAGTAAGGTTTTTTTGATAATAATTATTTTGAGTAATTACCAATAGTGTCCACTGCCTTTAAGTCAAACGCAATATTTAGTATCGTTCCCTTTAAAAACTATGCAGTCCTCAAAAATAACCCATGGCACCCCATCAATTTCCGTTGCTTTGCAAAGTTTCATTACAAATTTTAAAAGGTCACATAGAAGTTCCCCTTATCAGAGTAAAATTGCTGTGACCCTTAAAGAACGAAATTCAAGGCCTAACTATGAAGGGAGTAAAAGAGTGGCCACAAGGTCTTCAACAGCCATTTTAAATTGGCAGGGTCATGACTTTGTGATAAAGAGCCTAGTAAGTACAAGGCCACGACTTTGCATGGTTTTAAAACTACTTGGTGTTTAATTTGGTTTAAAAAGCCCCACAGTGCACTCTGGAGCATTTTATTGCTTTCCTCTTGATGCTTTATAACATTTCCCTACTTTTGTTGTGTGTATTGTCTAGAAATGTGCGCATATTGGCCCAATAATTAGTTTGTGCATTGGGGTATTGAAGTCAGAACCTGTTTTTTTTTTGTCAGAATAATCTTAATTATCTGTGCTGTATACAGAAACCTTTTTAGTATCATCCAATAATAGATTAGAAAATAGAATTAGCTGTTGGAAACTGCTTACCAACTAAAAGGACCTGCTGTATGGTATGCACAACCAAGTAAATGACCTGATGTTTTGACCCTAGCACAGTCTTTCTCGAAGGCAAAATAAAAATTTTAAAAATTTCCTTTTTACGTTTTGATCCTTTAGTTCTTCAGGAATCAACGGCAAGCCAACTCCACCGCTCAGAAGATCCACGTCCCCCAGTTCTACTTCCCCATGGGTCGTCCTGTCCCTAGTGAGGAGGCAGAGCAAGTCATCCAGAGGTTGTCTCAGCTCTTCAACGCCTTACCGGAAGGGAAAGCATACAAACATCAAATGGATAAGGTTGCTATGGTAGGGTGAATTTTCTTGGTTTTATGGCTGGTTTTTGAATAATACATAGAAAAATGGAAACATTCTTCAAATGTTAATTTTTTGTGTTTACCCATACACCGATGTGTGTAAGCACTGTATACTCAGTACTTTCCCGAGTCCTGTGAAAAAAATATCACAGGCATGTTACTCGGGTGGGATATGAACCCACGACCCTTGCAATTCTAGAGCAGTGTCTTACCAACCTTCAAAACGTTAAGACCAATTAAGAACTCGCTCCACGGTGGTGCAGTTAATAATGATCCTATAAGCTAAAGTAGTAGTCCTAGAAGATTTTCTACCTTCTGCTCAGGTAGTGGTTAAAAAGCAGGATAGTTCTTTTCAGAACTGAGAAGTCTCCCAAAAAATACGAGAAATCTACTCCGCGGTAGCAGAACAAAGCAAGACAGTTCTTTAAAGAACATACTCTACCTGGCAAGTAGATACACACATGGTGTTACTGAATGATAATGTAACCTTCAAATGGCATTTCTTTCTGTATAACATATGGAAAAGGTATAGTTTGCGGTAGCACCTTTATATAGGCCTACTTTGTTGTGTAGATTTGTTCTTGAGAACTTGTCTTGCAATTTCTTTTACTTCCGCAGAGTATCAATTATACACAAAGCAATCTTGGATGTTGAAGCTTTGTTTTGTGTCTTCCACACCCTTAACATTTTTTACACAAACACTATCCCTGAATTGAAATGAAATATATGAAAACAATCTCCTGATAAGTGCGTCCATATCATCATAGTTATTTGATTGCCGGCTGTAGAAACAATTCAACCCAGTATGCCTGGTATTCTGGTACTCTGATACCGAGTGGTCAATACTAAATAAGCTGATTGGTGATGCATGGTTAAAAGTACACTGAGAACATTTGGTAGTACAGATGTGCAGATGACAAGTTGGTAATAGAAGAAAGATTTCTGGTCAACTGTTGACATTTCTGCTTATTTAAAGACACAGTGTATCTTGGGTTTTTTTGGAACTGTTTAATTGTTTCAAAGACGCTGGACACTATTGGTAATTGTCAAAGACCAGTCTTCTCACTTGGTGTATCTCAACATATGCACAAAATAACAAACCTGTGAAAATTTGAGCTCAATTGGTCATCGAAGTTGCGAGATAATAATGACAGAAAAAAACACCCTTGTCACATGAAGTTGTGTGCTTTCAGATGCTTGATTTCGCGATCTCAAATTCTAAATCTGAGGTCTCGAAATAAAATTCGTGGAAAATTACTTCTTTCTCGAAAACTACATTACTTCAGAGGGAGCTGTTTCTCACAATGTTTTATAATATCAACCTCTCCCCATTACTAATAATCGAGAAAGGTTTTATGCTAATAACTATTCTGAGTAGTTACCAATAGTGTCCACTGCCTTTAATCCTATATAATTACAATAAAATGAACCTGTGAAAATTTAATTTCAAAAGATGGTAGCATTTTTGAGACATCACCGAAAATCTGGAGTGGTTATGTTCACGCAGGGAGAATAATCTGCAATTGGAATACACAATCTGAGAAACGTTTCTTTCAGTAGACCTTCTCTGATCCAAATTTTGGAGGGTAAAATTTGATACCATTTTCCATAACCATTACTTCATAAGTGAAATGATTCTCAAAATGTTTTATACTACCCAAAGTTTGTTTACTTCTAGCCAATTTTATTTCCATTAATTGTAAGAGTGACTACCAAAGCGTATATCTTCCCTTTAATCTAAGCGGTCAAGCATGGGTAGTTGGAAGATGAAAGTACCATCTGGCACGAATTGAAGAAATCTAATTGAGACTTGATTTACAAAAATTACTGAAGTGTTCCATGGCATTGAAGGATGATCAGCATGGTTTGATTTGTAGGTCTTCTTTAGTCCCTAGCCGTGGCAGATCTGGCGTTTTTTTGTTTTCATCTATACTAGACGTTACGGACGAATTGTCAAGCCTGGTTTCTTATGGCTACTCAAATTTCAAAAGAGTTATGCTACAAAAAGTTGGTTATGTCTAAAGAAGTTCTTATAATTTTCTTATTGTACATTGTACAAAATGTAATGTTTAGGGAGCATCTTTAAAGACCCTGGACACTATTGGTAATTGTCAAAGACCAGTATTCTTTGTGTATCACATCATTATTCGTTTAACAATGCTGTGAAAACTAGTGAATCCAACGGATTGGTTCACAAGTACGTGCTTGAATATTTATCCGATCCAATGGGAGACTTTTGAGACGCTGTCGGCAGCAGACATCACGGTCCTTTTTTGTTGCTTTGATCGCGCGCACACATGCTTAGTATTGTGTGCGCCCCAGTGGCGAGAACTGTGAAAAAGGATTGTCAAAAAATATGCCTTTAAAACTTTTTTATCACTACAACTTTTAAGATGCACCAGTCCATATAATATGAAAACTGTCTGAACTTTTTTTTCCCATTTTTTTTCTTTCTTGACATTTACATATTTATGTTTTTCGAGGTGAGGGAGGTATTTGTTTGTTTATTTGTATGATAGATCCACATAACATTTAGATAATTAACATTTATAATCAAAGTTGTATCTGGCAAGATTTGTGCCCGCGTGAAGTTCACACCACCATTCAGAGTGCACCGCACTATGATTAACCTTTGCTTGTTAATGTTCTTTACAGGCGTGCAAATGCCCAAAGTATTGGAAGATGCCACTATACGCTGCAGCTGAAGGAGACAGTGTTGGCTACGTCACATCACAGATGTTCTTAACCATGTGGAAAAGGTATAATACATTACAGGGACATATTAAAATGTAGCTCCACATATTTTACCTTGCAGGAAAGAAATACTGAGCGCTTTGAAATGCCCCAAGGCGCTTTGAACAAACGCTAACAAGAACCTAGTATTATTAAAGGGACACGTTGCCTTGGATTGGCGAGTTGGTCAATGAAAAGCGATTGAAACCATTTGTTATGAAATGCATATGATTAGTAAGATGTTTTAAAAGTAGAATATAATGATCCACACAAATATACCTCGAAATTGCATGGTTGTCCTTCTACTTTGCGAACTAACACGGTCGGCCATTGACTCCACGATTGGCGTGCCGTGTTAGTTCACGACGTATGTATAAGAAAAAACGTGCAATTTCGAGGCATATTTGTGTGGATCATTTTATTCTACTATTAAAACATCTTTCTAACCAATATTCATTTGATAACAAACAGTTACAAATGCTTTTCATACACCAACTCGCCGATCAAAGGCAACGTGTTCCTTTAATATTACTAGGTTCTTATTTTAACGCTTTATCACACGCCTAGGGGCGTATCAAGTGTGAGACCAATTCCTTTAAAGACACTGGACACTAGTGGTAATTGTCAAAGACTAGCCTTTACAGTTTGTGTATCTCAACATACCATAAAGCAACAAACCTGTGAAAATTTGAGCTCAATCGGTCGTCGAAGTTGCGAGATAATAATGAAAGAAAAAATATCCTTGTCACACTTGTGCTTTCAGATGCTTGATTTCGAGACCTCAAATTCTAAATCTGAGGTCTCAAAATCACATTTGTGGAAAATTACTTCTTTCTCGCAAAACTATATTACTTCAGAGGGAGCCGTTTCTCACAATGTTTTATACTATCAACCTCTCCCCATTACTCGTTACCAAGAAAGGTTTTATGCTAATAATTATTTTGAGTAATTACCAATAGTGTCCACTGCCTTTAATAGCAACATGTTATGGTTTACAAGGTGCTATGGCTCAATATGCTGCAGATCGAACCAGGAATATGATCCTGTCTCGTACGGGTGCTCAGGAAGTTTAAAAATGCTACGGCAGACTTCTACGGAAGCTAAGCCCCGATGGTGAATTGGTTATGTTGGATCTTTTTGCCAGATGGAGGGCCCGGGATCTGAGATTGTGATTTTGTCAGTAAAGCTAAGCTGTTAACACTTGGGGTTATATTTACCTGCTGAAAAAACAGAGACATTTGAAAGAGGTTGCTGTCATGGAAGCAGATGAGTTTCTGATGCTGTGAGGGATGAGGCGATATCAGTTTTTTATTGGGGAGGAGGGACAGTCGTTCTTAGGGACAGATGGGTTGATCTTTAGAAGGATTCTTTTTTTCTGATGTTGCATTATTGTTAACTCACTGCAGAGTGGGCGATAAAATCTGGATTGAATTATCTTCTGCCTTTAGTTTTAAATCTTGGACAAGAAGATAGTGTTCACTTTAAAGAGGGGCTAAAATGTCAAGTTAAATTTGCCAGTAGAAAAAGACCTCTTGAAGCGCCTCCAATTTTTAAACATCAAAAAAGAAAATTTTGTAAATTGATGAACGTTATATTTTGTTTCTTTAGCCTGACAAGAGATTGCCATGATGATGCTGCGAGATTTTTTAGATTGATCGCCAAACGAGGTTGTAATTATATCGAACCGGACGACTTCTACTCATTTATGCAGGTAAGCAAGAAGGTTTTTCTCATCAAAACGTTTTTTTTCTTGTCCGAAATGTTTTCAATATTTTGCCGTTTTCTCCCAGACCACTTCCAGGTCTTTATGACCAGACATTGAGCTTTTATCTTTTTTTGTTTTGTCCATTGTTGGTGTGTCGTGGCTAAGAATCGGACTCGAGCTCTTGTGTTTTTGCTCAGCAGAGTGTGGGTTTGAGTCCCAGTCAAGGAAAAAGTTAACGATTTTAAGGGTTGGGGGTGTCTAAAATTTAAAAAAATCCTTAAAAAAAAAAAAGTTATCTTCATCAGATAATTCATCCAAATTCATATGATATAAGTAATAACAGTATCTGCTGTGTTAAATACAATAACCAATTAAAGGGTATATTTTTAAGTTGTCAATTTCTTGTGTCAGCTTAAAGGAACACGTTGCCTTGGATCGGACGAGTTGGTCTATAAAAAAAGCGTTTTTAACCGTTTGTTATAAAATGCATATGGTTGGAAAGATGTTTTAAAAGTAGAATACAATGATCCACACAAGTTTGCCTCGAAATAGCGTGCTTTTCCTTTTACTGTGCGAACTAACACGGTCGGCCATTTATGGGAGTCAACAATTTTACTCCCATAAATGGCCGACTGTGTTAGTCGACGAGGTAAAAGGAAAACCATACAATTTCGAGGCATGTTTGTGTGGATCATTGTATTCTACTTTAACAGCATCTTTCTACCTATATACATTTTATAACAAACGCTTTTCAAAGACCAACTCGACCGATCCAAGGCAACGTATTCCTTTAATCAGGGAGAATGGATCAATATATTTAATCTCTCATCACCACATAGCTGAGGTCACAATCGTATCAAATCTAATTTTAATCGATTATAGTTGACATATTTTTAGAATGAGGTCTTCTTGAGGAGAATGTAGGTCACCTCTTGCCTAAGGTCAGATGTGAGTTGCTTGGTCTCGCCACTTAGATCCACACTGTGACAAATCAGACTTTGTTAAAGGGGCTAGGTGTCATCCTGATCAAAGCAGGGGTGTACATGGGTGGACAAACTGTCACCCAGTTATTGCACGCTCTCTCTGTAGGATATCTACGGAGAGCGTTTGCGCGTGGAGGCCTGTTTTGACCCCTTGCATGTGCGTCACACGCAGCGACTGATGCCACGCTCACCATGTTGGTGGTCAATAGGGTTACGTGTAACGTCACGTCGCGTCGCCTAAAATGAGCACTTCACTGAATAACACATATTGACATTGACCACCAAAATGGCGCATCCAAGATTATTCTGATGATGACGTCAGGTGAATTGGGTCAATACTTTGTTTTTGAAAGGGCAACTCACCATGGCATTTGCTCCTTGGTAAAGGGCAGCCTATGAAGGAAATGAAAATTTGTACTGGAGCATTTCAAGGGCACGTAAGGCATTGACCAGGGGGCACGGAGGTAATTGCCTTTGTTGCCTCTGTGAAATATCAGGCCTGTACGTGTAAAAAGACATTTGCGAGGTAGTAAGTGGGGAATCGTGATCGTAAGCGCAGAATTCGGCGGTAAGCAGAGCCATGAAATTGGGTCCAGATGAGCAAATTCTGGTACCATTGTGCAACACACAATCAATCAGAATCAGGTATGGTTGTTCACAGTCTCTTGAGTAACTATGCACAAGCTGGCCTGGAATCATGTGACATAGCAACTACATGAGAGTCTGAGAAATTCAAACTTAAGTGGTAACTTGCGATCAGGCACGTCATTGTACCAGACAATATTCAAATCTAACACACCAATGGTTTATTAGGGGAAAGTTCATCATACAGCCAAAGGCTTGCTTCGATCATGACGACACAGCCCCTTTAAGTAGCATCTCGACATTTCTCTTGGTTCCAGAGATGGCTGTATAGTCTCCCATGCTGAGAGAGCCATCTTTAGTGACTGCATCTTAAAGACAGCATGATGTCTTGTAGATGTCTGGGCATCGCGGAGACAGAGGGATGACCCAAAACCATGAGACTATCCAAGTGTTCTGTTAATTACCATCTGAAACATCCGTGGGATATATTGTTAAAGAGGTGTTTCACTGTCAAGTTCAGTTTTTATAATAATATAATAGTGGATAATAATGAAAGAAAAAAACACCCTTGTCACACGAAGTTGTGTGCTTTCAGATGCTTGATTTCGAGACCTCAAATTCTAAATCTGAGGTCTCGAAATCAAAATCTATGAACTTCAGAGGGCGCCGTTTCTCACAATGTTTTATACTATCAACAGCTCCCCATTACTCGTTACAAATTAAGGTTTTATTCTAATAATTATTTTGAGTAATTACCAATAGTGTCCACTGCATCAAACACTGACATTTTATACCGTTTTAACAGGAGGTAAGAGCTTCCATTTTCCCCCATTTTTATAAGGACTCTAGCTGTTGGAAAATAAGTCCATCACAACACTGAATTTGACCTTGGAGCCACTCTTTAATACTAATAGACGTATCAACAAAAAGAAAACTTAAAGTAATAGACAACAAATCACAAATATAATTGAAAGCAAATATATGATTGTTTATTTTTTTCTAGGATGTTGTGGACACCCATCCGGGCCTCACGTTTCTAATAGATGCACCAGAATTCCATTCCAGATATGTACATACGGTAAGTGCAAACATTTTTATTTAAAATCTTAAACCCATATTTTTATCACATTTTAGTAATTTGCCTTTGAATTATGACCCTATCCTTAAGTAGAACTACCATCTTGTCAAACCTAACAGTTAAGCCCGGTTCATACTTTCTGCGAATGCCTCATGAGAAACGAATTTGACGTCACAGTTCTGTTTTTGGTGTGAATGTTTTCGCTGTGAGTTTTAGCCTACAGCTAAACACTTTCAAATTATTCGTTGCAAATTTGTGACGTCAAAATTCGCATTTGCATTCGTATGAACTAAACTTTAGAAAGGCAAAGCTTTTGCTAACTGGTTATAATTGGTACTTGAAAATTCATATTCTGAGAGTAAAATTTACACTAAGACTACATAATTTACAAACATGCTTTAAAAAAAGTTTCAATGTTGCGTTAAGATGATTCATGCTTTTATAAAATTCAAATCTGAAACATTATTCAAGTTATAATTAGCTTACAGTTCAGCAAACCTTTACACAAGCAATTGCCATGATTATTTATATTTAGGCATATAATATAAAATTATTCAATAGGACTTGTATTTAAAGGCACTGGACATGTTTGGTAATTGTCATGGCCAGTCTTCTCACTTGGAGTACCCAAACAGCATCAAATAACAAATGTGTGAAAATTTGGGCTCAATTGAAGTTGCAAGATAATAATGAGAGAAAAAACACCCTAGTGAACACAAATTTGTGTGCTTTCAGATGTCTGAGAAATCAGGCCTGTAGTCTTTCTCAGATTCAAATATTTTAATGAGAAACAGCCTTTTTCTCAAAAACTACACTACTTCAGAGAGAGATTCGATTTTCACAGTGTTTATACCATCAACAGCTCTTCGTTGCTCATAACCAAAGTTTGTATGCTAGTATACATTTTCAGTACCAAATATGTCCAGTGCCTTTAGTTTTCCCATCAGCTGGTACATTATCTTGAGTATACATCTACCCTGGCACTTATTCCTGTCCGTTGACAAAAACACAACGTTTTACTTCTATGTTACCTTCAGACCACTATGTTACTCCCTGACCTCAGTTTAGCTGATGCCTGTGTAGTGTTTGCATTTGTTGTTGGGTTTGGAGTGGTGTTGTTTGCTGGGATGGTTTGGAGGGTATCTGTGGGGTTGATTGCTTGAATGGTTTGGAGGGTATCTGTGGGGTTGTTTGCTTGAATGGTTTGGAGGGTATCTGTGGGGTTGTTTGCTTGAATGGTTGGGAGGGCATCTGTGGGGTTGTTTGCTGGGATGGTTTGGAGGGCATCTGTGGGGTTGTTTGCTGGGATGGTTTGGAGGGTATCTGTGGGGTTGTTTGCTTGAATGGTTTGGAGGGCATCTGTGGGGTTGTTTGCTTGAATGGTTTGGAGGGCATCTGTGGGGTTGTTTGCTGGGATGGTTTGGAGGGCATCTGTGGGGTTGTTTGCGTGAATGGTTTGGAGGGCATCTGTGAGGTTGTTTGCTTGAATGGTTTGGAGGGTATCTGTGGGGTTGTTTGCTTGAATGGTTTGGAGGGCATCTGTGGGGTTGTTTGCTGGGATGGTTTGGAGGGTATCTGTGGGGTTGTTTGCTTGAATGGTTGGGAGGGCATCTGTGGGGTTGTTTGCTTGAATGGTTGGGAGGGTATCTGTGGGGTTGTTTGCTTGAATGGTTGGGAGGGCATCTGTGGGGTTGTTTGCTGGGATGGTTTGGAGGGCATCTGTGGGGTTGTTTGCTGGGATGGTTTGGAGGGCATCTGTGGGGTTGTTTGCTGGGATGGTTTGGAGGGTATCTATTGGGTATGTGGTGTGATTGGTTGTGTGGGGAAGAGTTGTTCGCTCAAAGGTCATAGTTGAATTGGATGGTGGAGTATCTAATAATGGCTGCTGAGTATTTGAAGTTACGATTTCTGGGTTTTGTTGAGTGGGTGCCTGTGTAATGGTCACGTGTGAAGTCTCCATGAGGGATTGAGTTTCAGTTAATAGTTGCTGAGTAGTTTGAGTAACCATTTCTGTGGTTTGTTGAGTGGGAGAATGCGTTGTGTTGAAGGTTACTGTTGATTGAGGTAAATGGGTCTGATCGGATGGTTTTGAGGTTGGCTGAGGGTGAGTTTGGTCGGATGGTTGTGAGGGTTGCGGATGGGTAGTGTGAGGGGGTGGTTGTGAGGGTTGTGGAGGGTTAGTTTGGTCAGATGGTTGTTGTGAGATTGGCTGAGGTTGTGAGGTTGGTGTAGGGTTAGTTTGATGGGATGATTGTGAGGGTTGCGGAGGGGTAGTGTGAGGGGATGGTTGTGAGGTTGGCTGCGGTTGTGAGGTTGGTGTAGGGTTAGTTTGATGGGATGATTGTGAGGGTTGCAGAGGGTGTGTTTGTAGGGATGATTGTGCTTGTGGCTGAGGGTTAGTTTCATGGGATGACTTTGAAGGTTGCGGAGTGGTAGTGTGTTGAGATGATTGTGATGGAGTATTGAGCAAATACCTACATTGCCTCATGATTTCAGTACCCTCATGGTGATTCTGTGTACTATTGCCACTCATTTGAGTTGGGCTTGTTGCTGTTATTGAGGAGAGAGTCTGGGTAACTGATACTGAAGTAGGTGCCTGTGTTACAATGGAAGCTGCCTCTGTGGGTGACTGTGAGACTGTCTGAACACTAATGTGGGTGTCGGTTGGGCTGGGTGTTCGTGAAGAAACACTCGATTGAATGACTGGAAATTGTGACTGTGAGGCTGTTTCTGATTGAGGCTGTGAGGTACCTTGGTGGGACGGTTCGGAGGGCATCTGTTGGGTTGTTTGTTGGGATAGTGTGGAGGGTTCCTCGGGGGTGGGTCGTTGGGGTGAGGGGTGTTGTATAGTTGACTGCAGAAGGGCGCGACATCTTCTTAAGATATCATCCTCTATCTCAGTGTCGGTTTGCGGTGTAGTTAGGGTGTTATCTAAGTTTGGAACCTGTGTGGATTGGCTCAGAGTTTGGTCGACATTATTGGTGTTGTTTGAATTAGTCACTTGGATGGACGTTCGGTCTGGCGTATTAGTTTGAGTCACAGATGGAGTGGTTAGTCGGGTGGTATTGGCGGTTGTGCTGGGTTCTTGGGTTGTAGTTTCACTCTCAGTCCGTTCGTCGGAGGATGGGCGAGACACATTCTGGCTTCTTATTGTCAAGGGAGGAGCTGCTGTTGTCTCGTTTACTTCCGGTTGCCACTGCATAGTCGTTGAGGAATCATTGGTGATGTCGCCCTCTATGTTGATCTCCATTGCGTCTTGTATTACTGTGTCATCACTGTCGCCAGGACGACTGGTTGAGATTGATGATGTCATCACTTGCGTTGTTCCGGCTGGATGAGAGTTTGGTGGTTCTTCTGTGAGATTGCCATGGACGGCTGCTTGTGTGGTATCTGGTGTGTCGCTCTGGGTCATCAGGGTGGCATTGTTTTCTGATGTACTGGATCCTGTAGTTGATGGAGACATTTGCTCTGATGACGAGTCTACAGAAACCACGTCAGTTACCGTATCTGTCGCAACAGTTGCGTTTGCTTCCTGGGTGTACTGGGGGACTGGACCAGTGGGCATGGCTATCAAAATAGATGGTAGAAGTAGCAGAATGATCACTGATGTGCAGCCCATGTTGGAATGCATTGGTGTCAAACCTATGTAAAAAGTCAAAAGAAGTGATAGAAAATTTTAGAAATTTTAATTTTGTTCACTTTTTGTAATCGTGTAAATGCTCTCTCTCCATTTCAAGGCAAAGTAAACATGTTTTTTTTTAGCTGTTGGATTGTTTCAATCTTGTATGAATGTAGATTTATAGAATAAAAGTTATCACATTAGTTATTAATGTAAAATTTTATTCTGGTAATATTAATCCTAAAAGTCCATTATTCAAATGAACGGGGCACTGACATTAAATAAAAGCCACTGGGCCCAATTTCGTAGGGCTGCTTTTAAAAAGCAAAAAATATTCTTAAAACTTTTTTCTACTTTTAAAACTTAGCAAAAAAGAGCAGGATTCAAGTCTTGTATGTAACATGGTAGTTTGGCTGGTAACCTAATTCTAGTAAGCACAATGTTGTCGTGCTTAGCTACTTTTTGTGCTTTAGCAGCTCTATGAAATTGAGCCCATTTTTTTCTCTCTCCATTTTCTGATGATCTACTCAATTTCATAAAAGTATGACTTCACCATAATTTTATATCGAATCCTACTAGACACATCAACCAGATAACGTTGACATTTTAGTTCACAAGTTCACTTTCACTGCCTGTTACAACAAAATGTTTAACAAAATGTTTACATTTTGTCTTTTAACATTTTGTCTTTATATTTGACCCCCTTTGTCAAGCATTTTTTTCGGTTTTGTTTGTGTCAGTGTTTTGTGTTATTGTAATGTCTTTCATATTTCCTCTCAGATGAACAAGCATTTTGAAAGACTTGAGCAGAACTTTGATCTAATTCACTTTTACTACAATCTGTGTTTCCGGCCACATATTAAAAATATTTTGACATTTTGTGTAGGAAGAGGGTCAAACAGTTTTGAGGGTGAAGCAATAAAAAGTCACGTACGTAGTCACATATGAATGTATCAGTTGAATACAGTGTCAACTAACTACCATTAAAGCCATTGGACACTTTCGGAACAGAAAAAAAATTAGAAGTTCACAGATTTACAAATAACTTACAGGGTAATGGTGAAAGTCTTCTCTTGAAATACTATTCCATGAAATGCTTTACTTTTTGAGAAAACATTAAAACAATATAAATTCTTGATGTCGAGAACTACGGATTTATTTTAAACATATGTCATGACACGGCGAAACATATAGAAACAAGGGTCGGTTTTCCCGTTATTTTCTCCCGACTCCGATGACCAATTGAGCCTAAATTTTCATAGGTTTGTTATTGTATAAAAAAATATATAAGTTGTGATACACGAAGTGTGGGCCTTGGACAATACTGTGAACCGAAAGTGTCCAATGGCTTTAAACTTGCAGTGTACAGTATGGTCATCCATGTGTATCTCCCATTTTTCTCACTGCTTGTCTGAGACTATACTGCTCTAAATGTTGAGACAAAACCAGGGCCACATTTCATGGCTCTGCTTACCGCCGATTGCTGTACTTTCGATCATGATCCCCGCTTACGTGCAAGTGCCAAATTTCTGCGCTAGCCTTGTAAGCATAGAATGCCTAGTAACCTGGAGTACGCACGCACAGAAGCATAAATTCGCCGTAAACCCATGAAACGTTCGCTTGCCGTAAGCACAGAATTCCCTGCTTCTGTAAGCGCAGATTCTGTGCTTACGGTAAGCAGAGCCATGAAATTGGATCCTGCTCTTTTCAGCTCCAACAATCCCCCCCAAACGTACAGTTGGTTGTACTCACAAATTTACTAATCATTTACATTTTTATTTCCACACCATGCAAAGCTTCAAACATCACTGACACAAAAGGTCTGTTTGTTGTAAGGAAAATTCCGGAGTATTCATAAGAAATCAAGACAGTTTCTTAAACATCTGGATTTCCTTGCACAAAGTCTTGAGAAGTCTTTAGAAATATAAGTGTGCCAATCTCAATACTGTTTCCAAGTCATACATACAAATGATGTTTTTTGGGGTTTTTTTTTGCCTTGATTGGTTTTTCGGAGATGTGCGCATTATAATCCATATTATGTATTAATTTAAATATAGAAGAAATGGTGAAGTAATTGAAATGGCCTGGTAAAATACTCAGGTTAAAAGCTCATCCATAGTGTGAAGTCAAAGTGAAACTTAGGAGTTTTTACGATGGACGTGTTTACAGAATGTGAACCATTTTAGCGTGGTCTCCTGACTTATTTAACCATAATGCAGACTTTGTTTTGAAGACATCTTGTTCACTGACTATTTTATTATTGTTATCATTATTATTTTAGTTTTTAAAAATTGGTTGTGTGTTATTTTTACTATCCGACCAACAACTGCAAAATGGCAATAACAGGAAAGAATTTTATGCTCACTAAATGAACAGTTTGCGCTTTTAGAAAACTGTCTTGCTTTTATATTCTACCATCGCCAACAGATTTTAGGAATTTGGGAGACTTCTCGGTTCTGAAAAGAACGGTCCTGCTTTAAACTACTACCTGGGCAGAAGGTAGAAAATCGGCAGGGACTACTAACATTATTAGCTTTTAGTGGATTGTTGATAACTTCAGTAACTATAAAGCGTAGGGACTTCTTAATATTGGTCTCAACGTTTTGACTAGCTTGCTTTAGTCATCAACAGGAGTAGAATTTAAAGCCAGACAGTTCTTTAAAGGCAGTGGACACTATTGGTAATTACTCAAAATAATTATTAGCATAAAACCTTTCTTGGTGACGAGTAATGGGGAGAGGTTGATGGTACAAAACATTGTGAGAAACGGCTCCCTCTGAAGTGCCATAGTTTTCGAGAAAGAAGTAATTTTCCACGAATTTGATTTTGAGACCTCATGTTTAGAACTTGAGGTCTCAAAATCAACCATCTAAACGCACAGAACTTCGTGTGACAAGGGTGTTTTTCTCTTTCATTATTATCTCGCAAGTTCGATGATCGATTGAGCTCAAATTTTCACAGGTTTGTTACTTTATGCATATGTTGAGATACACCAACTGTGAAGCCTAGTCTTTGACAATTACCAATAGTGTCCACTGGCTTTAAAGAACAAACTCTACCTGGCAAGTAGATACACACACGATGTTACCGCAAACCAATATTGATCCCTCACCATGCACTGCCTCAAATCCCATACATTACTTCTAGTTGACCATTTGATCATTCAAATTAATGAAATTTCGTAAAGAGTCTGTTTTGAGAATATTTCAATATTTACTCACCAGTTGATGAAGACAAATGTCTTGAAGATGTTGAAGATTAATCAGATTGAGTAGTCTCAGTGTCTTAAGACAACTCCTTAGAGACACACCACTAACTGCTCCAAGAGGCTCTGTGGTTTGGGTCATGGCTTTGTCTCTTACTTTAAATCCTTTCACTTCACGGCTCAACCAGCTCTCCAACCAATCAGAACACAGTATTGGAGACTATATCAAACCATGACTGACCAATCAGATGCTGTATTTTTGTTTAGAGTCCCGCCTCTTTGGTAGACCAACTAGTGACAGCTGTGAAGCCCCGCCTATTCAGAAACTTTTCAGCCAATCACAGGACAGCTGGTGTAATTTCTCCAGGTGTTTCAGGGAGCAGTGGTTTTTAGTGGTGATGTGTCAACAAGTATATCTGCTAAGCTTGCATTGACAGGGAACCATTCAAAAACTTAATATGTCACAATGCGTTTTGGTTGGTAACCCTGTACTGCTTAGCTGGTTGTTTTCATGCTTAGCGGTGTTTGTGAATTTTGCCTGTAGGTCAGGATTAGGGTGTGGCTTAACTTGTCTTGTCTTCAAGCCACAGCTGTACGGAAATTCAACCGAGAATGAGCGATAAGGTTTACTTCACACCTTTGTGGAGATAAAGCGTGGTAGCTTGTTTTGATCAAGGGCAAGGGCTTAACTCTCTTGAACTTTCAAAGAATCATACTTTACCTTGGTAACCGTTTTGGAAGGTAGCAATTTGCCACATAATAGGATAGATGTCTTGCAGTGTTTGTCCCTTAGAATCATTTCAGAAGATTAAAAAATAGCAACATGCTAAATGTTCACGTATGGTAGCGTTAAAGGCACTGGACACCTTTGGTAATTGTTAAATACCAGTATTCTCACTTGTTGTATCTCAACATAATGCATAAAATAACAAATATGTGCAAATTTTTACTCAATTGGTCATGGAAGTGGCAAGAGAATAATGAAAGAAAAACTTTTGTTGCATAAATTTGTGTGCTTTCAGATGCATTATAAAACACTTCAGCTGAAGTCTTTCATACTATTTGAGTGAGAAATTACCTCACTCAAAAACTACGTTACTTCAGAGGGAGCTGTTTCTCACAATGTTTTATACTATCAACAGCTCCCCATTACTCGTTACCAAGTAAGTTTTTATGCTAACAATTATTTTGAGTAATTTCCAATAGTGTCCAGTGCCTTTAATGCTATATGAGCCATGTCGTGGCCTGGCGATTAAGAGCAGCAGAGTGTGGGTTTGAGTCCTGTGTTGTGTGCTTATATCCTTGAGCAAGATACTTTACCATAATTGCTTCATCCTTCAGATGGTTCATTAAGCCTTAGCTCATTTATATACTTTTAAACACAATTTCATTTTTAATGAGTGGCTCTAAGGTCAAGTTCAGGTTTGTGATGTACTCATTTTGCACTCATTTTCCAATTGATAGAGTCTTTGGGGAGAAAATTACAAGTCTCCAAACTTCACTTTAAAATGGTGTAAAATGTTATTTTCTGAGATACTCTTTTGATAGGAATTCTTCATCAAACATTGCTCTTTAAAGGGACAGCTCACAGGAGAATTATTGAACCTAAATGTTTCAAACTGAACTTGACCGTAGAACATGCTATTTGTATCAAGAGCCTTTAAAACATTTTCACAAAACTTAAAAAGGGTCTTAATATCCCCAAATGGCAAACAATCTTGATTTATTTCTTAAGTCACGTTTGCTGCTGACTATCAGATAGATAAATATTGTCACGTTTTGACCTCCGTAACCCAATTTGACAAACACTGTATTTTCCTAAGGGTGCTGACGTGAGTAATAGCTTATCTTAAGCTGATCGGGTCAGACATATGTCACGGGTCATAGTTCATGGGTCAAAGGTCACTGATCAATCCTCAGGGTGCCTTCTTTTATATACTTTTTCAAATCTTTAACAGTACTTTCTTCTTTGATAAAAATACCCAAACATTCAACACTGATGGATGACCATGTTTTTTTTTTCCGGTTGCGTACTAGGAGCATCAAGCTGGCTCAGTGGTTTATTCCCTGCATGCCTTTCCCCTCTGTGGACCCCAGTTCGAATCCCACCTCAGACCAGAGCCCTGTATGTGGATTGGTTTTTCAGTCACTATCTGATTTAAAGGATTTGGGTACTTTTTCAAAATGGCCATAGATTAACAATAAACTTACAGGGTTTGAAGATAATGATAGTAGAAAGCTTCCCTTCAAATATTACTTACTGAGGTGCTTTAGTTTTTGAGAAATGAGTAAAACAATGTCATGAAAATATGTTTGTAGATGATTAAAATATATTTCGTCTCATGAGATGAAAATTATTTTCATGACATTGTTTTACTCATTTCCCAAAAATTACAGCACCTAAGCACGTAATATTTTCAGGGAAGCTTTCTACTATCATTATCTTCAAACTGTGTAAGTTTAGTGTAAATCTGTGGACATTGTGTTTTTTGTCCTACAAAAGTTACATAGACCCTTTAAGGGTTTCCCCACATCTAAAACTCAGCATTTTTTTCTTTGGATGTGTATTTTACAATGTAATGATTTATTATTTTAATGACAGGCATCATATTCCTACTATTATATCTGATTTTCTTGCCCTCGGAAATCAGCAAGACGTTTATTTACATTTAATACATGTAGCCTGAAAAAGTTGATAAAAGCATATTCCATGTTTATGTCAGCCCTTGTGCTCAAGAAGGTTTAAAGGCAGTGGACACTATTGGTAATTACTCAAAATAATTATTGGCATAAAACCTTTCTTGGTGACAAGTAATGGGGAGAGGTTGATAGTTTAACACATTGTGAGAAACAGCTCCCTCTGAAGTGCCATAGTTTTCGAGAAAGAAGTAATTTTCCACGAATTTGATTTCGAGACCTCAGATTTAGAACTTGAGGTCTCGAAATCAACCATCTAAAGGCACACAACTTCGTGTGACAAGGGTTATTTTTCTTGCATTATTATCTCGCAACTTCAAGGCCGATTGAGCTCAAATTTTCACAGGTTTGTTATTTTATGCATATGTTGAGATACACCAACTGTGAAGGCTAGTTCTCGACAACTACCAATAGTGTCCACTGCCTTTAAATACCTTGCCTGTTATGATGACAATGTAAGATTGAGCTGTTGAAATTTTATTTAAATGCTGTAAAAGCAAAACTTGTAAACAATTTCGTAACTAGTTGGATTTTACACCAGTGTGTGGTTATAAACCATGGCACCCTGCTAGTAGTGCCTTTTGCTTTTGCTGTGGTGCCGTTTGCAAAGTTCCAATACAAACAAACATTTCATCATAGATTGCCCCTTACCCCAGGAAAATTGCTGTACCCCTTCAAGTGCGAAGTTCAAGGCCTGGACGTTTTTTTTTATAAGGATTTTATCAGTTGGGAAATGAGTGCATCTAAAAAACTCAACTTGACCTTGGAGTCCCTCTTTAACTTTTTGACTTGAAATTTGTTTTGGGGTTCTGTCTGAGACTCTCTGGACCTGTTTCAGGAACAATATCCTGAGGGAGTGTTCATGATTGATCTGAATGTTAACTCTAAGGTCTGATCTGGCAATCGTCACTTGTTTGTTTAAAGGGGTTATCTTGTTTTGCATATTTTAGTTTTTCGAATGGTTCTCGGAATCAATTGTAATCTTTGACTCACCTGTAGCTTAAAAGAGTTCCAGACAGTTTTCTTTGGGGCTTATTACTTGAGATGCCCTTCTGGAAAAAAAAAGAATTAGCTGTTGCAAACTGTTTTACCAACCAAAAGGCAAACAATAGTAATTGGCCTCAACCCAATGTTTCCACCGTAGCAGAGTGTTTCTCGGAGGCGTAAGTGGCCACTAACTGTATTTTATATCATAAATACAGTAGTGTGTTTTGTACGTAGTTTTCATATTGGATGTAGTGGAGCAAGTGTTTTGCCTTGTTCGTTTGTCACTTTGTTTTACAACAACACTTTAAATAAAACAAATAAGGTTTGAAATCTCTAGGATTTGACTTTTTCACAGTTCAAAGTTCTGTTAGTACCTAGTGGACCAGTGTGGGTTTGAGTCCTGGTCCAACAAGATGCTATGACTGCCTTGACCTTCAGATGGGGCAAGGTCCTGTGTACTCAGATTGGTAGTGCTTGTTAAAGATCCCACTTCAGAAAACTTATTATCGTTGAAGAGTAAGGGTTAACCCCAGTGTTTCTGGTTCACATAGCAAGGGCAGGTTTCCTCAGGCTTGCAAGCTACAGTGATTAAGTTTACATACATGTATGAGGCATCCTTAGTTTCATTACCAGATATATACAACAATAACAAGGGTTGTTCTAAATCATGTGAGATAAACCGACAGAGCCATTTATTTTGTTTCAGTTGTCAAAGACCAGTCTTCTCACTTGGTGTATCTCAACATATACATAAAATAACAGCCTGTGAAAATTTGAGCTCAATCGGTCGTCGAAGTTGCGAGATATTAATGAAAGAAAAAACACCCTTGTCGCACGAGTTGTGTGCTTTTAGATGGTTGATTTCGAGACCACAAATTCTAAACTTGAGGTCTCGAAATCAAATTGTTTTTTTCTCACAAATTATGTCACTTCAGAGGGAGCCGTTTCTCACAATGTTTTTTACCATCAACCTCTCCCCATTACTCATTACCAAGTAAAGTTTTATGCTAATAATTATTTTGAGGAATTACCAATATTGTCCACTGCCTTCAATTTGAATTTTATTTTAAAAACAAATTTATTTTTGTTTGATTGCAGGTGATAGCGAGAATATTTTACTGCGTCAACAGATCTTGGAACAGTAAAATAACGTTACCAGAACTCAGGAAAAGTAACTTATTATCGGTGAGTACTTACAAGTTTGCTAAGCAAAAATTTGCAGAATATCTGTCACAGATTGTACTTTGAGAAAATGGCATTTTTGCTGGTGACCATATTCTGGTAAGCATAATTGTGTTGTGCTTAGCTACTTAGTTCTTGTGAGGTCTGTTGAGGTGAATGTACCTCCTATGATCTGGATCCTACTTTTTTTTCATTTTTTTTTTTTCAGCAGTTCCTCTCACATATCAAGGGAAACTGCCTGGGTAAATTTTGAAATGATTTTTGGGGTTGAACAAAGAATTTACTAGAGTGGGATTCGAACCAACGACCTCCGGATTAACATGCCGGCGCTATACCAACTGAGCTATCTAGCCCTATATTGCGGTGTCCCTATTTTGTCAAAATCTTTGTTCAGGGGTGCTAGTCAGAAGCCATACAACTGTTAACTGCCGTGTAGCCAGGGATCACGACCAAGTTACCCAATATAGGGCTAGATAGCTCAGTTGGTAGAGCGCCGGCACGTTAATCCGGAGGTCGTTGGTTCGAATCCCACTCTAGTCAATTCTTTGTTCAACCCCAAAAATCAGTTACTCTCACGTCTGAACAATGGAAGAACAAAATTTCAGAGATAGTTTTTTTTTTTTTTTCTTCAGTTAAAAAAAACAAACTTCTATTGGGGAAGACATATCAACCACACCCTTTTCCTACTTCTGAAAACGGTAAACAGAAAGATATTTTCTACATGACGAAGCTGTTTTGTTCCACATTATTTACTGTTCAAGTTTTAAAACATTTGATTGTTGCCCAAGCGACTCATCACAACAATGGAGTAGGCAACGTGAAGGACTGCACGTCAGCGCTTGCCATCAGATCTAAAACAGCAGATAAGCAACAAGATTGGAACGAGTAATCTTAAAATCCATCTTAAATATTGTGATCATCTCCTATTTTTGTACTATCAGTGCACTCTCGGTGTACTTTTTTAGACAATCACGTTCTGATAAGGACAACTAGTAATTGTTTTCTTCTTCTACATTTTTTAGATTTCATCTCTTTTTAATATTTTTAATTTTGATTTTTAAGACAGTGTTTTTGATGGTTTGAATCTTCAGTCTTTCTTAGGAATATTTCTTCCTTTAAATAATAATATTAAAAATTGTGTATTTACTAAGCACATTTTTAAGCCAAGTTGACCCGGGGTTCTCCTAGCGTATCAGGCCGACGCTCACAAACTGCATGCCATTTGAAACGTCAGATAGTCAAAACAAAGTTACTACCATTGTTATAGCTTCACAAAAATCATCAAGATAAAATCATTTATGATGCTCCAGAGCGCCCAAAAGAAACACCAAGTAAAAAACATTATGAAGACTTTGTTTCAAGGAAATCCTCACCAACCATCTAAAATATTAAAGGCACTGTCCAGACTATTGGTAATTACTCAAAATATTTGTTAGAATACTGGTCTTTAACAATTATCTAAGGTGTCTATAGTGCCTTTAAGCCATCCCAGCCGCCTATTGTGCACGTAAGCTTGTTTGACGTGTTTTCAGACACTGTTTGTTTTCGGCATGATTAAGCAGAAATAGATCGAGATATACAATAAAGATAACATACTGTTGTGTCTATGACATCATGAGTGGGCGTATTTGTAGCACAGTTGCGGCGATAGAAGATGAATGGAAGTGATAGATTTTTAACAATTGTCAAACATTTGATGTGTTTCTTGCGTTTTATATAATATTTATTTCAACTTTCTTTAATGTTTTTGGTTTCGTAGACCGGTTCATTTTCCCATGAGCTTACTGCAATTAAGGCACAACACATTTTTAAAATAACAAATTATAATCCAATTCTTGTTTCCTAAAGATATCCTCAAAGATCACAAACTAGCTTTATGAACTTCACAAAAGATTAGAAGATTAGAAATATTTATTCAGCCAATGTTAAAAAGTTAAAAACCAAAAACATCGGAAATTGAAGTGTACCTCAAACTCTCTAGATGGGCTTTTTGTAATCATTGGAGTCTATGCCCAATTACATACAAAAATTCTGCTGAGCAAACTTCTTTGCTAAGCACAAAATGTGTGGGTTACCAGTTGCATCAATGGTAACTGTATGGTATTCTTGCTGATAATGTATTTTTGCTAAGCAAGATTTGTTAGTGTTTGGCAAATTGTTGTGCTTCAGGGTTTATGAAATTGGTCCCAGTTTGTGTGAAATGAGCACTGCATACAACAGTGGAATCACATCACAGCGTTAACATTTCCATGGTAACACTAATTTGCTTTTTCTCCGTCTCCTCAGGTCATCGCACTTCTTGAAGAAGAGGACGACATCAATCAGATCCTAGATTATTTCTCCTATGAACATTTCTATGTCATCTACTGTAAATTCTGGGAGCTGGACGGCGATCATGATTTGTACATCGACAGAAAAGACTTGAGTAAACATAACGATCATGGTAAGATCTCTGAAGTTTGGTAGAAAAATTGTGCGATTTGTTTCCTTCTTTTGAAGGGGGAGGAATTGTTTACTTATCCTAGAATATGTACTCATTTGATTGCAAATTAAGAATATTATGACCCGCTCAAATAGATCCTTGTCGTTTCAATGGTAGAACATGCATCACATGTCATCTATTATTTTGCCATGCATTATTGTCTTAATGTTCCACAACTTAATATTGAAGTCCAATATGGATAGTTTGTGGGCGCTTTGCATTCACCCTGCCTTTTTATCCAAATTAGCGATTTTTGTACTTCTAGCTAAGACTTTACAAAGAAAATACAATGAATGTGGTATACAATGCAGTCTATTTCAAAAAAAGACTGCTTGAGTTTTGCTTGAAAATGTACAAGCAGTGAAAGGGAAGTCTTTTCCCTCCCACCACATTGCCTGTTGACCATTGTACAAGATCAGAGCCTGACGGTAATTGCACTAGACTTCAGCCTCGGCACAATCTTTATACTGCTACTCCTAGAATTTTATAACAATAAAACAGACCAAAGTTTTTCTTTCTGATCACATTTCTCTTTCTGGTCAAGAGAGGGCAGTATACATTCATGTTGTTAAATTATTGCCAGTAAAAATGTGGTTTGATTTTTTTTTTTTTTTTTCCCAGCTATATCTTCTAGGATGATTGAGAGAATATTTTCACCTGGTGCAGTGTTGAGGTGAGTGATTTAAACTGTTTTTATTTTATCCTTAGCAACCCTAAATCCCACTCCTAGTTTTGCCAGGATTTAAGGAATTTTATGTGGATCAGGGTTTGCCAATGATGTTAGCACCAGGGCCCAATTTCATAGAGCTGCTAAGCACACAAATTTGCTTAGCATGAAATTTTTTGCCTTGATAAAAACAGGATTACCAACCAAATTTCCACGTGATTTTCAGGATAAGCAAACAACAGCTGAATACCAGTAACAAGCAATATGCAACAAAAGAAAATTTGGTTGGTAATCCTGTTTTTACCACTGGAAGAAATTTCATGCTAAGCAAATTTTTGTGCTAAGTAGCTCTATGAAATTGGGCCCTGGCCAGTAAACTCAAGAGGAACAAGTCTGGTGGTCTTGCGGTTTTCAATAGATAAACCTTGTCTTAGTGTTTGTTCAAATTAAGACATTTTTGCTATTTGGAATCACTCTTGTAGATAAACTTGATTTTTTTGTTCAAACAAGGCTTACTTTGTATCTTGAATTTCATTTTACATCCGATTATCAAATTATACAACACTTCCTGAAATCATAGAGCAGAGCTACTTCAGCACAAAAAAAGTAGTTTTAAAGCACAACAAAATTATGTTTACCAGAATAAGTTTACCAGACAAACTACTGTCTCACATGTACCAGCTTTGACTGTTCAACTGCTCATTTGTGCTAAGCAAAAAAAATGCTAAGCAATATTTTCTGCTCAAGCAGCTCAATGAAATTGTGCCTGTTATTTGTGTGTGTTTTTTTTTTTTTTTAGGGGGCGGAATAGGGTTGTGAGGTTTTGTTTAATACATGTAGGTACTCAAGTTTCTAATATTTTGTTTGTGAAAATTTATAATTATTTTGCAGTCCTGATTCAGTGAGGGAAGGTCGACTGAGCTACACTGAGTTTGTAACTTTTCTCATCTCAGAAGAAGATAAGAAAACCCCCATGAGGTACGTTTTGACATTTCTCTTAACCCTTCAGACACCATGGCTACCACTCAGAGTTGGGGCAAAACCAAATTGGGTGTAAATTCCATTAACCCTTTGGTGTACACCAAACTCGTAAAATTGGACTTTTATAAACAGTCTTAACTTAAAAACTGCAACCCCCATATATACTGCCCTCATTTGGTTGTTTAGAGCGATTGTGGAGCTTTCGTTTGGTGTGATGTTCAACAGGGGGTGCTACTGAACATTTTTGGAGAAAAACACAGTTGAACATGTTTGTTTTTTTAATTAATCTGTGGTCAAAGATATTGACAAAATAGGGAGACCGTCAACTAGATAGCTCTGTTGGTAGAGCACCGCTACGTGAATCCGGAAGTCGATAGTTCAAATCCCGCTCTATACAATTTGTCTTTGTTCAATCTCAAATCACTTCAAGTTTACCCAGTCAGTTTCCCTTGTGGTTTATTATTTTAATGTCAAATTTGTGGATATTATTTTTATTTATTTATTTATTTATTTTTCTTCTTCCAGTATTGAATACTGGTTCCGCTGTATGGACATGGATGGTGATGGCTACCTCTCCATGTATGAACTGGAATATTTCTACGAAGAACAAATCAATAAAATGGAATCTCTTGGGATAGAGACGCTACCTTTCCAAGATTGTCTCTGTCAGGTACGTGAACCCCGAACGACCTCAGAATCCCATGGATGGGAAAACTCAAAATGTTAACTGGGTCGTTTATGTCTGCCTGGTAATACAAAAACAGTTAAATACTACGATTATTATTATTTCCCTATGTTTTCATCGGACACAGATCATCGAATCTTGAAGATAATATGTAAGTGTGAAAGAGTTTCTATAAATCGATCCTCAAATCACGAATTCATTAAAATGGTTTTTGAAAATTTAGAAATTGTGTTCATGTACAATAGATGCAGGCTAGTGAAAAAACTTGCGGGTGACACCTGTCCGGCCAGCGAGTGAGAAAACAAAGTTATTGGATTCTCCTCCCATAAATTTCTAACTTTATCATTTTTTCTCAGAATCTTATCCCTGTTCTTCCTCTTTTAATCTGATTTTCGTTTGTTGTGTACTCGGCAAAAGTGTTGTTAAGTAGGTCAGCTCTTTTACTCAAATAAATGTTCCTACAGTTTTTTTTTCAGAGGGTCAAATACCATGCCTGCCATTAAACAAACAAACAGAATAATGCGTTTACAGTGCATTTATTTCTACGGCTGTAAGCGCAGAATTTCGCCATGAGCAGCACCATAAAATTGGGCCCTGATTGCCTGGGTCTTTCCTACTAATCAGGGTTTTCCTCTCACATCTAAAACTCTTCAGTCCTACGGGTTACGTTGCTAGACGCTTTTTAGGAGGTGCTCTTGTTTTCACAATCAAAACATTTTTTCACTACAAACAAATACGAGTAAAAAGCAGGTATAGAATTTGCAGGATACTAATGATTTATTTTATCTTCTTGCAGTTGTTTGATCTTGTGAAGCCGCAACGGCTTGACCGTATCTCTCTTCATGACCTCAAGGAATGCAAGCTGGCCTACATTTTTTTTGATACGCTCTTCAATCTTGAGAAATACTTGGAGCATGAGCAGAGAGATCCCTTCGCATCTAATAGGGTGAGCACCCCCTTGCAGGACACCTGCCTTCCCAAGGAATATACACCGACTCCCGACCTTCAGCCACCCTTCTTGAAGACACCACACCATCAGGACAATTATACCCTGAACATGAAACCTTTAATACTTCTCCCTCACTACCTTCACCTCCTCCCTCCTCAAGACCCCAACCTCATCCCAAAAGGGTGAACACTGAAATAATTTATTATCCAAACCATAATACTGTGAAGGAAATCATTTATACTATTTAAAACAAAAAAATTCTTATGGTCATTAAATTTTTGGAGTAATTACCAATCTATGACCCTACACTTATATTTATGATCTATGGTGAGACTTCCTCAGCTTGAGAATCATTTCATTTCAAAATTGTCCATCTGTCATTCTAACTTCTCCATCAGGGATGTCCTCCCTTGGTGAGTCTTCTATTTGTCTCCCTGTGTCTCCCTGCCTCAATCTATATCCTTTCTTTTTAAATGTTTTTGTTATGGTAGTTAACTTTTGAGTATTGAGTATTGACCTATCTATGGCCCTACCTTAAAACTTACCTCATACATGTTCATGCCTTGTCTCTTTCCTGACCCCTCTTACTTTCATATAGGATTTAAACTATCAAACAGTTCCAAAAATCAACAGTATCATTTGCTTTTAAACTCACCTCATACATGTCTTGTCTCTTTCCTGACCCCTCTTACTTTCATATAGGATTTAAACTATCAAACAGTTCCAAAACCAACAGTATCATTTGCTTTTAAACTCACCTCATACATGTCTTGTCTCTTTCCTGACCCCTCAAACAGGATCCTGAGAGTGAGGAACCAGACCCCTCTGATTGGGAGAGGTACGCAGCCGAGGAGTATGAACTCTTAGTAGCAGAGGAAGGAGCTCAAGAAGCTCAACAAGACGCCAATCAGCCAGACGATGTGTAAGTTAAGAAATACAGAGAGTAGTTTAAAAGATCTCTTCAGACTCTCTTGAGAGTCGAGAGAGCTCTTCAAATACGGAGAAAGTTTAAAGGAACTCGCTGCCTTGGATCGACTGCCTTGGAAAAGCTTTTGTAACCGTTTGTTATAAAATGCATCGGATTAGAAAGAAATTGCGTGGTTTTCCTTTTACCTCATCGACTAACACGGTCGGCCATTCATGGGAGTGTTAGTTCGCAAAGTAAAAGGAAAACCACTCAATTTTGGGGCAAATTTGTGTGGATCACTGTATTCTACTTTTAAAATATCTTTCTAACCATATGCATTTTATAACAATTAGTTTCAAACGCTTTTCAAAGACACACTCAACCGATCCAAGGCAACAGGATCCTTTAAATGCACTGGATACGTTTGGTTATTGTCAAAGAACAGTACTCTTAACTGTTGTATCCCAACATATGCATAAAAAAAACAAATCTGTGAAAATTTTGACTCAACTGGTCATCGAAGTGGCAAGAGAATAAAAAAGAAAAAACACCCTTGTTGCACAAATGTATGTGCTTTCAGATGCCTGAAAAAGGCGGGCTGAAGTATTTTTTAGATTCAAATAATTTTGTGAGAAATTTCCTCTTTCTAAGAAACTACGTAACTTATAGGGAGTCAGTTCTCACAATGTTGTGTATTCTCAACAGCTCTCCTTTGCTCATCACCAAGTTATTTTTTATGCTAATATATATTTGGAGTAATTACCAAATGTGTCCAGTACCTGTGAAGATTCTTTTGAGAGTTGAGAGAGTTTTGAAAAGAACCAACTGACTCTCCAAGGTCCCCAGTAAAATCTTCTCAATTTTGCTGTTCTTTAGGACAGTATAACATTGTTTTCATTTCACAAGAGGTGCATTGTGTAAAATGGTGTAAAAAATAAGCACGGGACCCTTGTTAAATCACTGTCGTCTGAAAAAAGCGAAACTAATGAATCCCTGACTTCTTTTTCAAAACACAGAGACTACCCAGATGATTTTGAGCCCGAGGATGAGGAAGTCTTATCCTTTGACATCAAGAAGAAACTGGAGTTATCCGAACCTCCTCAACGCAATAAGTGGGTCGGAGACGACCTGAATGATACTGAATTCACCTCAAGTATCGGTCTCTGACCGTCGTCCTTTGTACAGTGTATATAGATTTTATGATCAATGCGATGTATATATAATAAAGCGATGATGTCATCATGGTATTACGAATGGTACCAGAGTCTTAAATTGACCCCTTGCAAGCAAGTCACACACGACGACTGTGCCACACTCATCGTTTTGGCGGTCAATAGGTTTACATGTCGCCTAATATGCGCACTTCACTAAATAACGCACAGTGACATTGCCCACCAATTTGCCGCATCCAAGATTAGTCTGATGATGACGTCAGGTGAAGTGGGTCAATTGCGTAAATGTCAGATTGGTGTAGTGTCAAAACTGGGCCCTGTGTATCAATAAAGTATCAAATACCTGCCTTATATGCAGACCGCTGCTGTAAATTTAATAATTTATTTGTTTTCTTTCGTTGTTGTTTTTTGTGTGCAAGGAATCCTCCAACGAGTTGTGTACAAAAAATAGTGCAATCACCTGCGAATAGCCGGCTGTTGTCGCCCCGGACTGGATTTGAACCCATAACCTTTGCATTGTCGATTTGTGTGCTGAAACCATTCAACCATGGTTCATTTGTGATCTGGGTACACACCTTAACCCCCTTCAACAAACCCTAAATGTGTTTCACCAGTAATCTCCGTTTTCACATCATTTTGGAAGGACCTTTGTTGGTTGGATTTTTGTTATTCTAGATTGGAATGTTATTGTATGGTGCTCAAGTGATTCACAAAAACTAGTTGTGTCTTTAGAATTTCTAGGCTTAAAATAGCTTTCAATTCTGCTTTATAATGGGGTCCAGGTTCATAGAGCTGCTAGCTTCTCGCAATCTACAGTCCCAAATCGGGGAAATCCCTTGGGTTAGATAACAAACTATCCCAATCAGTGTATACCTCTACCCCAATCGGCACCCTTCCTCCAAAATATGTTCCCAAAGCCGGGAAAACCCTTGTGTAAGATAACAAACTATCCTAATTGGTGTATGCCTCTAACAAGATTGCCTCTAGCTACCGGGCAATCTCGGTGATCTAGTTGGTACGACACTGCTCTAGAATTGCAAAGGTCGTTGGTTCGAATCCCACCCAAGTAATATGCCTGTGGTTTTTTTCCACAGAACTCTGTAAAGTACTGAATATACAGTGCTAACATACATCTGGGTGTATGGTTAAATCCAAAATTAATATTCTTTACCCCGATACAAATTTAACATCTATTAGCTCTAAGAAAATTTACCAAGGGATATATACACCCTGATTGAAATACTATTCCATTAATAATGGAACACCTTTTAGTGGCCCTCAGAAACCAACGTTTTACACTTTTTCAGTGCGATAGAAAAAGGTTTTAAAAAAATCATTTTGGGTTCTCATTCAGTTGGCCTCGGGCCAAATAATAAGGAGTGAACTTTTGTTGTGGGTCCCAGCAGATTTGTAAACAAACTTCACAAACAAAGTCAACTTTCCAATGCACCATTAGGCACAAGGTTGGTTGGATCACCACAAAATACGTACAAGTTCTGAAAAGAGTGTATTGTTGTGGATAATTTTAGAGGGTAGGTAGGCTTAGGCCACATAAAAAAAATTGTTGATCGTCCCGCCCGACCGTTCAAAACCCCCGACCCTATTATTTTTTTTATTTTTTTTATATTTTTTTTCATAAAAAACAACCTTTTCAGCTGATATTTTTTTCAAAATGTACAGGTTTGAAAAGATGTTTAAAGAAGGTTTTTATTCATGTTGGCAAAGCAAGAACAATTCTTAAAATATTTACTTAGGCTACACTGTGCTTACTTGTTTGAAAAAGTTTACAGAAAATGTCATCTAGGAGTTAAATTTGTTTGACAAAACTATTGAACACATCAAAAACACACAAAAAAACCTCTCTCCCATCCGCAAAAAAAGGACGATCAACAGTTTTTGTTTAAGTGGCCTTATGGGTTTGTATAAGTTTGGCAATGACTCTGAAAGTTAATGGCAGTAAAAACTTACTTGATATCAAGTGCAGTTTTGGACAGTATAACTAATTTTTAGGAACTTTTCACTTCGAAGTACTGCGGTTACCTTTATCGAACAAAATAAGTTTTTAAAAAAAAAATGTGGAATCTGAAAATCGTTTGTACTGACAGTCACATTTTTTCAGATAGTGTATTCCAGTTCTAAAAATCCAATCGCAGATGCGTGGACCACTCCAGACTTTTGGCAATTTCTCAAAAAAGCTACCACCTTTTGAAATGAAAAATTTCATAGGTTAATGTTGTGGTTTTAGGAATGAAACAAACAGTGGGTTTCAGTTACAAAACGTGTACCATCCCTTTAAATGGTTTGAAACTATGTTAACAGGGGTCTGTCCGAAACACCTTATGGTCTGTATTTCAAAAAAGTGCAGAGACTTCAAGTGATCAGATTACTCAAAATGTAATATAAAAATACATTTTTTAGTTAGTAATTTTGTACGATTGATCTGGGCCTGTAAGCACAAAAATTTGCTTCGCACAAACAACTTTTGCTTAGCAAAAACAGGTTCAAGCCATTACACCATACAATTGTTGCGCCACCCCGGACATTTCTTGTTTAGCCAAGAAATTCGCTAGGCAGAGTTTTCTGCTGATAGGTTTATGAAATTGAGCTCTGATCAGCAATATCTAGCAGATAATATTGTCTCAAATTTGTCGAAAGATGAAGTCTCCAAGCAGCTGGTTTGTGTTTGTTGTTTTATGTGTGCGTTGTGGCGTTTTTCTGTGTGAGTTGTTGCCTTTTTCTTTTCTTTTTTTAGTTCAAAATCATAGTTTTGATTTCGTTTTGAATTTCCCTTCACGAGAAATATGATTTTTGTTTTTTTTAGCTTTCGTTTTATGCATTTATTTACACTAAATTATTTATAACTCACGAATCTAGAATAATCTAGAACTGGTTTTGTATTCCTTATTAGTATTGTTATATTCAATTCTTTAGATTGTGCAATCGCTATGTTTTATCAGTGATTTAAAAACAAATTAAATCAATTATTTAAACATAAAAATGGTGCCTTTCTGCTAAAAAAAGCGCGACCTTAAAAATGAAATTACTGTACAGTACGCTGCTCTATCGAATTATTGATATAACTTCGATCATATTTTTATGTAAATAATAAATTATTTACAATTCAAATGGACTTTGAGTTTGCCTAGTAAAGACTTTCATCAAATAAATAATTCTATGAATTGTGATGATTAGGTTAATAAGTTTATACCATGAACAAAATGTCTCTCTGCTAAGTAATTGACAAACAAATGGAGTTATAGTTTTTGTATAGTTTTTGCTCCGTACGAAAATGAAAAAGACCTTGTCACCTGTAACAGAGCATGGACTTCATGCAGGCACAATTTGTACACAGCTAAATGCACAAAATCTTTAAATAATATATTATTGCACTCTCTGATTTTTATCAACTTTTGAGATTAAAATAAAGGGGGCACATCTCAAAACTTGTTGAGCTTGTATTTTGATAGCTCTTGTATTTATGTGGAAATTATAAATCAACGTACTTAGAATGTCCATTATGACCAGGGGTGGATTTCACAAAGGTAGTCCTAACCTAGGACTAGTCCTAGGCAATGCCAAGAGATAGGACTGGTCCTAAGTTAACTCATCTTAACTTAGGACCAGTCCTATCTTTTAGCATTGCCTAGGACTAGTCCTAAGTTAGGACTACCTTAGTGAAATCCACCCCAGTGTAGTATCGTGCCTGCCTATAAGTCACTGGAATGTACTAGGTCACACTTTTTGTTAACAAAGGTCACATGATCGTCTAAAGAAAAGGTACCAGACTAATATAGGTATGGGTACATTGGTTTGAATGAGAGATAAACCAAGATGGCCGTCCATGAAGGTCTAGGGTCCTTTTCAGTTAATGTTTTATTGTAACTGGATATTGTTAGATTTAAAGGCAGTATGAACTCTTGGTAATATAAAAACTTACTTGGTAAAAAGTACTTGGTAAAAAGCACTGGAGGGCTGTTGACATTATAAAACATTGTTAGAACCGACACCTTTTAAAGTAATGTAGTTATAGAGAAAGGGGTATATATTTATCACCAAAAAAGGTTGAATGTGAGAATGAAGCCTTTCTCTTGCACACAATTCTATGCAACAAAAGGGTGTTTTTCTTTCAATGTTTTCTTGCAACTACGATGACCACGTGAGCCCAAATTTTCACCGGTTTGTTATTTTACGCATAATGGTAGGATACGCAAAGTGAGAGACTGTCTTTGACGTTACCAAAAGTATACCCTGCCTTTTATTTCAAAATATGCATCAAGATGAATTCTTTATTTCAAATCAATTGTATAAGCACCACTAATGATTAAAATATAAATTATTATGCAAATTAATAATTAATTGGTATAACGTTGCTACTTGTACCAGTCGTCCGGAGGAATATTGCTGTCGGAAATGCTGTATTTTCTTTTCCAAAAAAATTGTTCCGAATCTGTACTTATTTAAATAAAATAGATCTAATGACCTAAACAATGTCACATTTTATACGCTGGTGTCAATGTGAGTTTTTTTTATATGATAATTTATTGGTGTGTCTTGTTCGGGACCGATAATAAATAATCCGGTAAAATGGCTTATTGAGGATAGTCTTCGTGGACATAATTCGCTCCGGATTTTCGGTGATAATTTAAAAACTGGACCACCTTTTGAATGAAATGTCCACATGTTAGTTTTATTGTATACAATATCTACATTTATGAAAGATAAAAACATTTATTTGTTTAATTCTTTTGACAACACGATAACTATAACAAGTAGAGACCGTCCAGGGAAAGGCAAAAAAATAAAATAAAATAAATGTCATCAAAAAAAATGTACCCTCTCGGACTTTGCTTAGTAAAGGTCCAACCAGACTTTGCTTCAAGACTTAGCTCAATCAAATGGTTCATCATCAAATTTATACTTTGATTTAATGATTTGATTGAACGCTCCCAACCCAGAAAGACCGGCAGACACAAAACAACAAAATCATAGAGGTTGGATTGTAATAAACAATTTCTTTGTGACGAAATTAAACCATAATTAATTTATCACATCGATGTTTCGAAGACAGTCAAGTCTTATTGCTTCGTCCAGTCTTTTCACAACTCTTCAAAGGGCACAAGGTCAGAGTTTTTTGTGATGCTAGATTGTAATTTAATCTAATAATTTACTAGCTCTCGTTATTTTTGGTTTAAAAAATAAAGTAATCACATCAAATGTTCGGCAAGAGGTGATGTGTAGTCACGACTTTGTAAACAACTCTTTAGGGCTGTACATTTTTGCGTTTCTACTAAACTAATAGTAATTTATAGATACGCTTGTTTAGTTGGTAGAGCGCCTGTCGCATGCGATGATGTCCTCTATGCAATACTATCCGGAGGGCATTAGTTCATATGCAAAAGTATTAGGAGCAGACAGTATTGCATGGCGGACACAATTGCATCTGACACCGGCACGTTAATTCGGAGGTCGTAGGTTCAAGTGTCACTCTAGTAAATCATTCTTTGTTCAACCCCATAGCGAACTAGTAATATATCTACAAGATACCAATGACTGTAGTTAGTTTGAATTTGAGGTGAACTATAGAGGCCCTGGGCCTGGCACAAGGTTTTCCCGCCAACAGACCATATTTGCCATGATTTTCTCGGTTGTAACCTACCACAAAAAAATTGCGAAAATTACAAATAGACTCGAAAGTCGAAGATGTAAATGTCAGAGTTGTTAAATATGGGTACACAGCCCTGGTTACTTTGACTATATATAGACATACTCTTGACTTTGGTTATTAAAGAGCTCTTAGGAAATCAGAGAGAGCGATCATAATAATTACCCGGCCAGCATTTTGTTAATCATCCAATGAGGTCACAACTACCTAATTATAATACAGCCCCCCCCCCTTTCCATTTACCATATGCTGGTTTTGTTTAAACTGTGTGTTTGTAGTTGTGAGTGGTTACCATAGCAACGCTCTACAATGGCGCCATTGTGATGGAATCGGTTTACAAATATTTGATTGGATGTTCAGGATGAGTTGGCGATGATGAAGTGACGATAATGTCATCAAAAGGTCTCTGTTTTAAATTTCATTTGTGAATTTATTAATTTAAATAGATTTATAAAGAGTACAAACATCAGTACAGGTCTGTTTTACTTTATGCTCCCGTTAAAAAGAGAACCAAACAAATAGTCATGGAAAAAGGTGTAAAACTTGCCACAAAGTACAAACACTATTATCAAGTGGAATAAAGTAGGGAAAATACAGAAAGCACAAAGTACACATAAAGAAAAACAAACTAATTCAATTATTAATTATTTATATACATAGGATAAAACCAATCTAATGGTTACATACCCAAAGGTATACTTCGCCTTTAAAAACCATTTAAAGGAACACGTTGCCTTGGATCGGTCGAGTTGGTCTTTGAAAAGCGTTTGTAACCGTTTTTTATAAAATGCATATGGGTAGAAAGATGTTGTAAAAGTAGAATACAATGATCCACACAAACATGCCTCGAAATTGCGTGGTTTTCCTTTTACCTTGTCGACTAACACGTCGGCCATTTATGGGGGTCAAAATTTTGACTCCCATAAATGGCCGACCATGTTAGTTCGCACAGTAGAAGGAAAACCACGCAATTTCTAGGCAAACTTGTGTGGATCATTGTATTCTACTTTTAAAACATCTTTCCAACCATATGCATTTTATAAAAAACGGTTACAAACGCTTTTGTTTTGACCAACTCGTCCGATCCAAGGCAACGTGTTCCTTTAACGAGATTGAAAACAGGGAAATAATGATGATTGGAACCTCAGCTCATTAGCTTAATTATGTTTGTCTCGTTTGATCCCCCTGGACAGAGCCAAAATAATTGTTAGCACAAAAACTGACTTGGTAACGAGCAATGGAGAGCTGTTGATAGTATAAAACATTGTGAGAAACGACTTCCTCTGAAGTAACATAGTTTTTGAGAAAGAGGTAATATCTCACTCAAATATAAAAAGGCTTTAAGCCTGAAGTATTTTAATATTTTTAGGCATCTAAAAGCACACTGTGCAACAAGGATGTTTTTCTTTCATTATTTTTTTTCTCGAAAATTACGTTACTTCAGAGGGAGCCGTTTCTCACAATGTTTTATACTATCAACAGCTCTCCATTGCTTGTTACCAAGTAAGTTTTTAATATGCAAACAATTGTAATTACCAATAGTGTCCACTGCCTCTAAGTGTTGCGCACCCGAAACATTTTGGTCCAGATGTTTGTGTGACACAGATATTTTTCCTCCAGTAAATCAAGACTAACGTATGCAACCCCCAGCCCCCCTCCCCTTGCGCGAATAAATGGCGCGTAATTTATTGCCAGCTTTAAGTGGTAGAATGTTTATTTTGCTCTATAAATGTCACCACTTCATTTCAATCGCTGCTCGATTTGATATTCAAGGCTCGTACAATTTATTTTATTTTTAAAAGGCCTAGGCCTCAGTTGAATTTCTTCACCCGACTAGGGATTGTTATTTCACGGGTGTTTTTTGTGTGTGTGTTTTTTTTTTCATTTCACGGAATAACAGTCACATAACATCGTCCTGTGATTTTTAATGTCTATGTGAAAGTACCTGTGTAAATTTCTGCATGAACCGTTTCTCGGGTTTCCGCTCTAGATTTTCAGCGATAATTCAACAACGCTACCACCTTTTTAAATGAAATTTTTACAGGTAACTTCAATGGGATATAATCTACATTTGTATAGCACGAACGGTTTCAAACACCATAGGTATATACCTTGCATTAAAAGGCACTGGGCACTTTTGCTTATTGGTGATTACTTAAAACAAAAGCAAATTAATTGTTTATTATTTCAAATAATTTCCAATAGTGTCCACTGCCTTTAAATATTCTCTGACCGGAAGAAAGGGTTCAAATAAAAATGGCACTGTTAGCTGGTACTTTGTTGTATTCGTATCATAAGCCAGACCATAAAGCCGCAAAGCGGGACCAGCGATCCTTTAAATAGCCCTTAAATTTTTTTTTATGATTTTTTTTTTTTTGCTGCCATTACATTTCCGGGTATGTATGTTTGAAAGAAAAAAAGAGTAGAAGCGTCACGACTCCGTAATAAATTGTCATTTAAGACTCTCACCCATCGTGAGAGAAGAGACTCTATTGTAACTATGGCAACATGATTGTCTAGTATGGGTTCATTGCTTTGGGTCGTGCCACGTGAGCTACAGTTTTTCTATCAATATGTTGGTCGGTGCGGTTATTTGATATGCAATGGCGTAATTCGATCAACACGGGTATAAAATGCCAGGCGCCAGACTACATTTTTTAACTCATCTCAGTAGCGTATACAAAGGCACTGGACACCTCTGGTAATTGTCAAAGACCAGTATTCTCATTTGGTGTATCCCAACATATGCATAAAATAACAAATCTGTGAAAATTTTGGCTCAATTGGTCGTCGAAGTTACAAGTGAATAATTAAAGAAGAACACCCTTGTTGCATATTACTTTGTATGCTTTCAGATGCATAATGTAAGGCTTTAGGCCTGAAGTCTTCATAGGTAACCGCTTCCCACAATGTTTTAGACAAGACAATATCGCTGTAAAGGCTCCTTAAATGATTCATTGAAAACGAAAACAACAGTTTTAATTGGCAAGGAGTGCTCCCCAGACAATAAAAAAGTGTATCCCATGTGCATCGTTAAAACTTTACCCTATTTATGTTAGCTTCGGCGCTGGAGGGGTGCAAGGTTTTTTAATCGAACATTTATTCACAATTACCCTCAGGTAACCAATGAAGATAAAAAACTTCTTCATGTGTGAATGCGCAGGTATACAGACACAGCCAAAATGTAGCATTTTTACCCGACGTTACTCCCTGTCCACTCACTGCTATGGTAACCTCTAAAGGGGTACATATTTATACAAAGCTTTGTGCAAACACTGAGAATAAAGTCTCTCTATAGTTGCCGAACTCTCAGAGATTAATCTTAATAATTATTACTTTAAACAAAATCTCTCGCTTCTCCAAAAAGAAAATACTGCAGCGTAGTATCCACTCCCCACCATTAAACTTCACAAATTCAAGTTGGTTTTGGGGTGGTTTTTTTAAAGACTCTTATAAAATATGTTTGAGCTATATGTATACATCAGAGACACACGAAGTTAAAGTTAATTGTGTCAATTCTATCAAAAAGCCTAGGCCTAGCCTATACTCGTTATAAAGATAGTAATGGTAAGGTGTGAAATTATTCCGTCTGAAAATGTTTATCAATGTTTAAATTTTCCATTTTTTTCTTTTTTAATGGACAATTGATTAATTGAATTGAATTGCATTGACGAATGAATGTATGAATGAATGAAGTTGACAGCAGCCAATCTATTACTGTACCTATACATTCAAGCTATCAGTTCGATTATTAAAGGCACTTAGAAACCAACACTATTGACAATTGCTTATGTACACATTTATATCAGACACTCACCCGTCGTCACGCCTGAGAGAGGGGGGGGGGTAGCCATGGGCTAAATCACTGTCCTTATAATCTGTCTGTGTGCAATTCTCTGACGTGTGGTGATGAAATGAATAAGGCGAAATTATTCACAGATGACGTGAGATAAATGGACGGGTTAATCCAAGAAACCCTATTTCCTGAATGAGTATTGATTGCCGTTGGCAAATCTGGTTGGCTTAAAGGCAGGGTATACTGTTGGTGATGTTGTCAAAGACCAGTCTTCTCACTTGGTGTATCCCAAATCAAGCATAAAAACAACAAACCTGTGAAAATATTGGCAAAATTGTTCATCACAGTTTGAAGAAATAATGCAAGTAAAACACCCTTGGTATAATGCTGTCAGATTCCCCCTTTTTAAGGCTTAGGCTTATCCCTCGTCGGCCATGTTTAATCCATATATACATTCAACTGAATGATGGGGTTTCAGCCAGATCTAGAGTCGAAGCCTAAAGGGTTTTAAAAACTAAGATCATTCTCAGGTATGTATATTGACGACCGACCACTCGATGTTGAGAAATATATTATTTGTGTATTACTGTGATTTCTTTCACAAAGGGACCAACACAATAATAAATCACTCATTGCGAACGTACAACGTGAATAGGAATAGGAGAATTATTATTCCAATTAATCAAAAGGTTTTCTTTCAAAGTAATCATTTATAGAGATGAATGGTGCGTGCCCCGTGCGTTTTTGAAATAATTAAAATAACGCCAATGTTTGGTGAAGCAAAAATACAAGCAATCATCCATATTGGTTTGTATAATATGAAGAGCCGTTTGTGTTCTGTGCAAAAACAAATTAAATTTGATTTTGAGAAAATTTGAATGTCTATTTGTATTGAATTACATCTTCTGGTAAATTCTTGCGTTAAAATTAAAGAATTGGCCTCGCAGCATTAACATAAGTGTATGAAAAAGGAATAATATGCATAGTGTGTTTGGACATTAGTATTTTGCGAGTTAAAAGCTGCACTGGAAAAAAGGTACATTTGGCAGATTCGTCTTTTTTTAGGCCTCAATGACATTATTTGAAGCACATTTTATTATTTTCTTATATGAAAATTATTGTGTGCCAATAATTTTTCTTCAGAGATGTTCAAATTTATCAGTGGAATTATGTTTCTGTTTTGAATAATATTTGGCGGTTCAATTCGCTTTTGAATAAGGAATATATTCATAAGGAATTTGTGACAATTGTTTCCTGAACCACCCTTTGCTTTTTCCTTCTATGAATATAATATCAAGTCAATAAATATTATATCCGATTATCACGACGTAAAAAAACCCACACCTGTCTGCCCCCTAGTGGGCAATTCGAACCCCCTTTTAAAGATGACTAGAATGACAAAGTCACCTATGGACCTTTCCTAAACCATCAAAGCGATCTCTTGAGAACAAAATAATATATAATTTTTTTATTATCTTATTTTGGGGCCGGAGTTTTACCCTTGGGCAGCGCTCGATCGATCTGAATGTAGATTATATTAAAAACAAACATTTTATTATACCCGGAGATTCCGCGTATAAGTTTAATCACGTAGGGTTTTCAGTGCAGGCGGCTTGGGTATTTTCTCGACCCAACCCAAACACTAATTAATTTACTCTTGAAATAAAATATATATCTCATTTAAAGGCAGTGGACAATATTGGTAATTGTTCAAAATAATTATTATCATAAAACCTTTCTTGGTAACGAGTAATGGGGAGAGGTTGATGGTATAAAACATTGTGAGAAACCGCTCCCTCTGAAGTGCCATAGTTTTGGAGAACAAATTAATTTTCCACGAATTTGATTTCGAGACCTCAGATTTAGAACTTGAGGTCTCGAAATCAACCATCTAAACGTACACAACTTCGTGTGACAAGGGTGTTTTTTTCTTTTATTATTATCTCGCAACTTCGATGACCGATTGAGCTCAAATTTTCACAGGTTTGTTATTTTATGCATATGTTGAGATACACCAACTGTGAAGGCTAGTCTTTGACAATTACCAATAGTGTCCACTGCCTTTAAGGCAAAGTATACATTTCGTGTTTGGGACAATTTTAATCTTATGTTATAATACAATGACAATTTCATTTCGAAATGTGTTAGTGTTTTTGAGATATTGGCAAATATCCGGAGCGGTTATCTCCACAAGAAAGAATAAACCGAAATTAGAATACACAATATGAGAATCGGACAATAATCTTTCTCAGATTCAAATTTTAGGGGATAGAAACTAAATAGTATTGTTTCCCATTAGGCCTTACAAGTTCTCTTCAAAGTGAAATGACCCTCAAAAAGATCAACAGCCTAAACAATCAGACAATTGAAAGTGTCTTTAAAAATATGTTTCTGAATTTTTAATTTTTTTTTGTTTATATTCAAAGTTTCATCCTATTATCAGTGATATGTGACCATAATACGCAAGACTAAGTATTCCACGACCCACGAAAGACCTTCGGTTCAGGCGGTCAGGTCACGCCGATTCCGGGCACGGTTGGTTTAAGGAACACGCCGCCTTCGGACTGGGCGGGTTGGTCTTTAAAAAGTGTTTGTTTTGAAATAAATATGTTTGGAAAGATATTTTAACCCTTTGAACCCGAAATAACACTCTAGTTTTTTTTTTGAGTGACGTCTATATTCTTGCTAGACAAAAGAGGCTCTTAGCTAACCAAAGGTTTTTTTTTTTTTGTTTTTTTTTTTTACAGCTGGGGTCGGTATAATCTGCGTACAAATTTTTACTAAAAGTAGATATAATGATTCACATAAATCTCCATTGAAATTGTGTGCATTTGTGTAATGTCATGACCTCATACGGTCCGAGAACCTCGATCCACAAAATGGCCGCCGTATGTTCGCTATATGTGGTATTTCAAGAGGCAGATGTTTTTTTTTTAATCACTAGCTACAAAATATTGTAGGGTCTCGTAGAGCAACTCTCGAAAAAGGACAAGCAGGAAAACAATTATAATGTTTTTAACTTTCCTCAAGCCATTCCAACAGCTTTACTTCACGCACTTCATCTCTTTTTGTATTTATTAATGACTTTTATGTAACATTTCCAAGTTATGTAAAATATGCAAAGTTGTACACTGGCTCTAAACAAATCATATGGCTTTAAGATAATAAAACAAAAATAACTTGATCTGACCATCGTTGAGCCATGCGGGTTAAATATTTTCACATAGGCCTAATGTTTTTTCAAACAGTTGTGGGTATTTCACGAGCGCTGGTACCCCAATAAAATTATTTTTAAAATTAGTTAAGAAAACAGCTAGCGACTATAAAACCAAAATAGCACCCATCAGTTAAATGTTCGCGTTCCATCCAAAGTTCGAACATATCTTATACAAATTCTCAGAAATCAACATGTCCGTGGAATAAACAAACTCCCAAGCTTTAGATTCTTGTCATATTTAAATGCGAAAACATTTTAAAGGCAAAATATAACGTTGGTTAAAATTAGTTAAGAAAACAGCTAGCGACTATAAAACCAAATTAGCACCCATCAGATAAATGTTCGCGTTCCATCCAAAGTTCGACCATATCTTATACAAATTCTCAGAAATCAACATGTCCGTGGAATAAACAAACTCCCAAGCTTTAGATTCTTGTCATATTTTAATGCGAAAACATTTTAAAGGCAAAATATAACGTTGGTTTTTGGAACCGTTTTAATCACGTATATACATAAACCTAACTTGTGCACATTTCAATCAAAAGGTATTCTTGCTTTTGAGATATCTCTGAAAATCCGGAGAGAATATGCTCGTTCAGGAAGATAAAACCGTAGCAGTAATACACAATATGAGAAGCGTTACTGTGCTAATGCTTTTCAGATTCAAATTTAGGGGAATTAATGTTTTTTTTTAAATCAACGCATCAGTGCATCAACTCCGCGGTGAATATTTCTCAGAATATGTTATACAATCAAAAGTTTAACCAATTATTTCTTGAATTTGTAAAGTGTTTTTTTTTTTCTTCTAATTTTTAATCTTTGTATATTTTCCTGTAATTCGACCTCCAGTCGCCATGGGAATTCGTTTTTTAAAGGAAAAAAAAACAATAATGAATGAATGAAAAAAAAGCTGCTGTATACTTCTATAGCCAAAAGTTTGTATTGCCTTTAATTTTAAGAGTTATTAAAACACGTCCTTCCCTTTAAATTTTAAATGCAGTAAAAATTAAATAATATTACAAAATTTCAAAGGAGTAGAGAGGGGGTGTGAAGGAATCCCAATCTTGAATACATCCAAGATTTAAGATGATAACTCATATATATTTAAGAAAAACATTCACAAATCCCTTGAAAAATGTGCAAGGAAAAGAGGATCAATTTTGGAAACGTTCACTCTGGTCATCATAGAAAAGAGTCACGACAAATTTCATTATCATTCCCTTTAAATTTGATGCAATACACAATACTGATAAAATTCTTGGGTTTTTTTTTCCAAAGGAGAACAGAGGGGGTGGAGATGAATTTCAATCTTGATTTAATCTCTTCATAAAAACATTCACAAATCCCTTGATAAATCTGCATGCAAGGAAAAGAGGATCAGTTTTATAAACGTTCACTCTGTGCATCAGAGAATAAAATCACAACAGTAAAATTTCATTTTCAGCTTGGACAGATTCCACTTCCACGTTGAACTTTATTCCCTGGCGACGACAAAACCCTTTTTAAGGCCTAGAGAGATGAACGATCTTCTAATTTGTAGATTTATCAAACAACAGCCCAAAGCGTTTAGTGATTCCCGCCTATAATTATACCTCGTGGTGCACATTTCTGTTTTAGAGTTTGATATTGCTTGCGCTACGCGAGACTACGTTTCTGTCTGATTTATTTGGCAGCACTGCACCACCATTTTACCAGAAAACGATTAGAATATTCTGAAAGGTAGAAATAGCTGCAGAAGAAGGATGGTGTACTAACAGGCGGTATACAAAACATTATTACCTCACATTTGGTTTAAAATTTTGACAGTGCTCGCGTTTTACTGCATTAATTTAAGGCGTTTCTGTCTGATCTACTTGGCAACACTACATCCGAAATTTATGAGAGTATTCACAATGATAGAAATAGCTGAAGAAAAAGGTTGCTGTACAACATACAGACTAACTCTTTGCCGGTTTACAAAACAAATAACCGCTATCCTTAAATTTTGGTAGATTTACCAAACAACAGCCCACAGGAAAGGTGATTCCCGCCTAATTACCTCGGGTGCGTGTTTTAGTAAACAGAGTTTGATATTGCCTGCGCCACTACACTTCCGTCTGATTTATTTGGCAACACTACACCCGAAATTTACCATAATGATGATAAGTTTTCAAGCTTGCACATATAAATTGGATTTGACATTAATTTATTGATAATACTGTTTGTCATTAAAATACAAAAGTGTAATTGCCTAGTGCAATACGCGGTTATTTGTTCTGCCATCTTGCGTTTCCATCTCTTGCGTTGTTTGTTTTCGTTTGTTAATCATACTTTTATTAATCATAACTTAATTTACCCGATGCCATCGTGTAAGTTTCTACCTATTTTTGAACAGGCCTCTACATTATTAAAAAACTATATGTCATTTTGGTGCCGGTCAACTACAATCATCAAATGAAAAATATCAAATGAATTGCTGTGTGTCCACAGTGGTATAGCTTTTCACAAGGAAAGACGATTATTTACGTCCATGGACAATTGCTGTTAATTTTTAATTGAACTGTTCACCTAGTTGTCAGACAGACGTTTATCGAAGCGATCTAAAAGATAAAAAAACCTTGAATTATTTAGGATTAAACATAATGCAGCCCCGTCTGATAAGAGCTAGTCTTTTGTCGAGGCCTTTATTGCTTCCAGACGCTGTGATTGCGACTCTGCGAAGCTTCCAAGCCTTGACAAAAGGCTAGGTAAGAGCGGGCTATGATAATACATCGCTTTTGTTTTGTTTAGGCAAGACAATTCAATTTATTCCTGTTGTATAAATAAATTAACTAACCTGAAATATTCTGATGGCTGTTGTCATTGTTAGAAACGAAATTACTACCCATAGAAATTTGTTAAATTACAATATTGACAATGGAACCGACTGGCTTCGGCGTGGTGATTGTTTTTTTTTTTATTTTCTTTTTTTTTATGCGAAGTCGGTTTTTACTCTGACCTCGACCTTACTTCTAAAGGGGTGGTTTGAGCAGGAAATGCCGGCCACTGAATCGATCTGCAGAGCAGAATCCGAAGAAAAAAGCGACATCATAATAATTATACTGACACGGCTTTTAAAGGATGCCTTAATATCTGCTAAGCACGATTCAGTGCTAAGAGTACAATATGCTAACTGCTGACAATATTTACGTGCATGGGCCGAATTTCACTAAGCATAAAATATTGCTAATTTTCTGCTGTGCAGAATGAGCAAGATGCTACAGTCACAAATGGTAGAATGTGTAACATGTTTGGCTAGTAGCCTTATACTCTGGTAAGAATAATAATGTTGTTTATAAAGCATCGTGTCCTAGAATTTCAAATTTTATAGAGCTGCACACAAAAGAAAGCTACAACAACATTTCGCTTAATTTAATACCGAGAATAAGGAACCATGCACAGCCAAAATACCATGACACATGTACAACCTGTGACTGGTACCCTGTGACTGGTAAATTTGAAAATTAAAGCTTAATTTCTGATCGATATTATCGGGAGAATCGCATCTTTAAACGAACCTTAATTGCCAGCGAGTCACCCTTTTATCTCCAGTTCGATAGGCCATCGTTTGGCGTGTCAGTCAGAAGGCCTCATCACCGACTCAACTGATCTTTCTACAATACGCGGTGAACCACCCATGGTTCACACGACAGAAATTTAACTGGGGTCCCTTGCTTAATTTTAGCATGGTTGTAAAATGTATCAATGTGTGACAAAATTTTGCAAGAGAACTTGGACAGTAGAAAAAATTGTTTGGTACATTTGGTACAAATTTACATCCAGGGGCCAATTTCATAGAGCTGCTTAAGCAAAAAATTTGCTTAAGCAAGAAAATAGCTCGCTTATTTTACACATGTTACTGGCCCAAATTTCATGCCAAATATATTGCTTGTGACTGGTATTTAGTTTTTGTTTACTTGGCATAACAATTGAGTGGAGTCTTGGCCGGTAATCTGATTTTACTAAGCAAGGATTTTTTTGCTTAAGCAAAATTTTGTGCTTAAGCAGCTCTATGAAATTGGGCCCAGGCTACCCGTTGGTAAGGGACCCTTGCTAAAGTGATCTAGTGTGAAAGGGGCTATTGTTTGAACATTGGATACAAGTGTGGTGTACGTAAATGCACATCGTCAATAATATGTGTATCGCATTTATGATAATTTATTAATAATGATATATTAACCCATTTTGCTATAAATTATTCATTAACCTGGGGTCGATTTCACAAAGAGTTAGGACTCGATATCTCGATTTAGGACGAGTAACTTGTCCTAAGTTAGGATTAATCGTAAGGTCTGCATGCTACAGTGCAGGGTTGGGACTCGTCTTAAGTCCTAAGATTAGTCTTAAGTTAGGAAGAGATTTGTGAAATCGACGGCTGAAGACTTATCTATTGTTAATTTAAAATTGGTTTTCATATTTAATACATTTATGATAATTTATGAATATTGATATATTAACCCATATGGCTATTAATTGTTAATTAATATTGCTCTTACACGAGGACCTATCTATTATAAATTTAACATATTTTGCTTCCGAATCATATTTTAAACATATTATGGTAATTTATTAATGCTGATGTAAATTATTAACCTATATGGCTATATATAAATTGTTAATTAATATTACCCTTAAAGGTCTGCTTATTACGCTACGCGTCGTTGGTCTCAGCCTAGCGTATTGTCATTTCGAATTAAATCCCATCTCATCTCCATCATCCTTCTTCCCATGCTTCATCTTCACTATTATCCTCCCTCGTCCCCCCAGGGGGATACCTCGGTCCAATACGCGGAAAGCCTATTACGTCTTATTTGCATATCCCCATACCAGGGGTAAATTGATTAGCTGAATTAATCCATGGACATTATCCATCGCACGAAATATCGTTTCCTGAGAATGGAGAGAGATTTGTGGGGGGGGGGGGGTGAATGGGGTGAGATGGGGGTAATTTTAGAGATGAGTGAAACAGAAAGGTATTCTGAACCATGCATGGTTATCATTGGAACGAACGCAACCATTGAATTGACTTAAAGGGGAGGTATCACATCTTCTTTTAAGAAGTTTTCAGTTATTCGTATTGTCTTGTTTTTAAAGACATGATACTTTTGGTAGTTGCCACTAGACAAGTATTTGCACTTATTCCAACGAGAGCATGAAATTACAAACCAGTAAAACACCATTATTGCAATTAAAACTGTGTGCTTTCAGATGCCAGAGAAAGGCTTTATGCCTGAAGCTTTTCTCAGAATTGAATGTTTTGGTGAAAAAATACCTCTTTCTTCAAGCTATATACATTTCCTCAAAGTGTGCAATTTCTAAAATTATTTTTATAATATCTAAGTATTTTTGTATATTCATTAAATGTTTGTAGTAAGGCATACCCTCTCTTTTAGAAAAGCGTAGTTCTTAAGTAAAAACAACTGCCAACGCAGGAATAAGATGACGTCATCATGATAAATGTCAGGTTTATCAAGGAAGCCTAATGAGAGTCGAACAATCACAAAATTTGAAATGACGATCTTGTTTTATTAATATAATCATCACAAGTAATTATTGATAACTAGTCCTGTGTAAAAACTACCAGTAGTCTTTGTCACACACCCTACCAATTTTGTTTCTTATAATTAAGAGCAAACTATCAACTAATAACGTGAAAAAACACCTTCCAAACCAAGGTGTTACAATAACACCATAACTGTCTATTAATTCTACAAAGTGTTAATCGTATTTCACTGTGCATTCTGCGCCATAACGGTCCATTATTTGAACACCTGCGGTAATCTAATAATCCCATAATAGATTTCTCTTTTGCTGCGCATTGTTCGCCATATTTATACTAAGAATGTCATTTACCCATCGAAGGATGCATAATAGATTGCTGAATTATAAATTAAAGGCACTGGACAAGTTTCAGACTAATATTCTCATTTGGTATCCCAACATATGCACAAAATAACAAATCTGTGAAAATTTGGACTCAATAATTGGTCCTCAAAGTTAAAAAAAAAAAAAAAAAAAAAAAAAAAAAAATCAAATAATTATTTGAGTGAGAAATTACCTCTTTCTCAAACACTAGGTCACTTAACAGCTCTCCATTGGTCGTTACCAAGTAAGTGTTTAAGAGTGTATATATTTTGAATATAGGCTAATTACCAACTAGTGTCCAGTACCTTTAAAGGGAGTGACACTTTTGGTAATTACGCCAAACATTAATGACCATAAAACCTACTTGCTGGGATGAGAGTCTTTACTAACGAAAAAGTCTGAAACTTGGTTACAAATTCAAAGGTATGTTGAAATGATGCCATTTCTATCTTTTTAGTAACCTCTGGGGTTATAGATTTCAAGGAGCTTTTGGAAACAGTATTCAAAGCACTAGAGAAGTAGACCAATGAGCAGGATTTCTTTATTTGTGGAAAAAAATATTGTCTGATTTTCTCCACCAGGCTGACATAAAAAGTCAGAATTCAGCCAAAAGTCATGAACAATCTCATCCCTGTAATTGGTAAAGAGCACTGGAGAGCTGGTAATATTAAATAAAACATTGTTAGAAACGACTCCCTTTGAGGTAATGTAGTCATAGAGAAAGAGGTACCTGTTCACCCCAAAAATTGAATCTGAAAAAAGCTTCATGCAGGCATGAATCCTTGTTTAAGCATCTGAAAGCAATATTCTATGCAACAATTGTGTTTTTATCTTTCACTATTTTCTTGCAACTTCGACGACCAATTGAGCAAAATTTTTCACAGGTTTGTTATTTTATGCATAGGCCTATGTTGGGATACATATAATGAGGATACTGGTCTTTGACAATTACCAAAAGCATACCCTTGCTTTAATATGATTATTTAGCTTAGAGCGTGCACCGACTGAAATGATTTGCATCATAGATAACTCTCAACCAAAGTAGGTCATCCTATCTCTTTATAAATAATTTTCTTCTTTCAGTTTGGGCAATTATCGTAGGCCTAGGCTGCGATGAACGAATGAGGGTTCCCAGAATTGATGAACACAAAAATTAAAGAGGAAGTCATATAATATGAATGTTTCAAGTTAGAATGATATTCTGAATAGAGCTATGACGTAAGTAGTACGTCAGTGATAATGAGGGATTTTTCGTTTGCCTTGTACCGCGCTATACATCATTGCTGATCAGAAATCGAGCTTGCCCTTTTTATGGCCAAATTTCAAAAAGCCTATGGGAGCACAAAAGCTTGCTAAAGGTCTTGCTTTAATAACAGAAATAGATTACCAGCCAAAATTACATTCAGTTTGCATTGTTGTGTCTGGTGCCCCACTAAAATCTTGCTTATAAGAGAAAATTGCTGGGCAGTATTTTCTGCTTTAACAGCTTTATGAAACTGGCCCCTGTCAATAGTATCCGCCAGTACCCATTCATAGCTCTTTATAATCAGCACTTACGGAGGCAGGGAAATTTCACGGGTTAATAGCAGGGCTTTTTGTGCAAAATCAATCATGTATTTCATCACAGATGCCTGCAAGTGATGGCTTGGCAAGTTTGAATTTGTTTTATTGAATCGAAAATAAATTGAATCAGACAATTCAGACCATTTTGAGGGATTACGTTCACCCGCCAAAAATGTACAAAATATTATAAAATGTACTTTTCGAAACAGTACGATTGTGTAAGCGTGTGCGTCCGGTGACGCGGAGGGGTTTTAAATGGATAGAATTTTAAACGTTCAGATCACGAATTTTCAAGCCGTTTTTTATTTAGGCTGGCGGTCAAATCTGCTTTCAATGCTTCAGGCCATGCCATTAGTCATCCAATATGGTTGGAGAATATGCGTGAATGCGATCGCGCCGAGACCATCCGAGTTTTATTTTGCTAATAGAATGGCCAGAGATTGAAATCCTCAACAGACTCTCTCTCCCTCTCTCTCTATCTCTCTTGCACAGTTCCAAAGATCAGGCAAATTAAATTGCCAGCGATTTATTACCCGGTTGAAAGGACGATAAATCTGACCATTTGATCGTGGTCTCATGTTTTATAGGTTTGCGATGAGGAGGGTTTCAGCTAGGACGGTGGCGGTGCTCAGATACTTCTGAATTAATTGTATCCGAACGAGCTCATCTTCTATTCATTGATCGTTGATATCGGACTATGCATAATTATTCAGTCACGATCAGAGTGAATTCTGAACTGATAATTTGACGGGGTGCTTATAGATGGGGCTTCATTGAAGACAGCTTAATTTTCAGATACTCCCGAAATACTATAACTAGGATAAGGCTACTGCAATTCAGATCAATATACTCCCAAATGTAAAATGTTCCATATTGTTTTTCTCTTCATGATTTCCTTTTAACCTTTTTAAAATATTGTATCATAGTTGCAATTTAGTTTTTATGCTGTGATGGCTATTGTCAATAAACCTTTTATATTATATCTTTTATCTATCTATCTGTCTATCTATCTATCTATATAGTATCTATCTATCTGTCTATAGTGTAGTTTCTTGCCTGTCAGAAAGTCCCTAGAATGTATGTACAACGTCCCTCTTTTTGTAAACGAAGGTTACCATGTTACACACATGAGACAGTGTATTAAGCTGTATGAAAAATCGTGACTGCAGGGAGTCCATGGCTCTGTGGGTTGCTATCTTATTCATTTTGACGTCACAAGTTACATAGAAAATAGCAGGAAACGAACTATTTCATTTTTGACGGTTCCTTGCTTTCTCTAAAGAGCAACAAAAGTAATAAGAGAAGTAGTTTCTACACCCCCCCCCCCTTATATAATAAGTGTCGTCTCTATCAAGTCGCTAAACAAAACACTCACATATAAATTAAAACATATGGGTCAATTTCATAGAGCTGCTTAAACACAAAATTAATTAGCTAAGCACAACAAAGGTGTGCTTACCTGAATACCAGCAAAACTACTTTGTCACATGTAAATTTTGTAATTGGTATCCTGCTCATCTGCTAAGCAGAAGAATATTAAGCAATATTTTCTGCCTAAGCAGCTTTATGAAGTTGGGTCTTGATCTAAATAAATATATCGGGCTAATCATTGTCACTCATTCTATAAAAAAAACCTTCATTGGTAAATGATTTACACCTTTAGATTAATCTTTGCACCTAATACTAAATAAATGCCTTAAAGGTACTGGACACTATTGGTAATTACCCAGAATGGTTATTAGCAGAAAAACTTACTTGGTAACGAGCAATGGAGAGCTATTGATACAATATTATGAGAAACGGCTCCCTCTGAAGTCATACTTTAAAGGTAATTTCTTACTCAAATATTAGGAGGCTTCAGGTCGAAAGCACACAAATGTGCACAATGGTGCTTTTCCTTTAATTATTCTCTTGCAACTTCGATGACCAATTGAGTCAAAATTAACAGATTTGTTATGTTTAAATACATATGTTTGGATACACCAAGTGAGTGTCTTTCACAATATTAGGCTACATTTTGAAGTAATGTACTTTTGGAGAAAGAGGTAAATTTATTCACCAACCAATTTGAATCCCAGAAAGGCATCTGAAAGCACACAATTCTACGCAACAAGGGTGTTTTATTCTTCATTTATTTTCTTACAATTTTGATTCCCAATTGAGTCCTAAAGTTTTTACAGATTTGTTATTTTATTTGTTGGGGTACATTAAAAAGACTTGCCTTTGATAATAATGATCAAAGATGTCCACGGCGCTTTAAATATTTAGACATAAGCTTTCCCTTCGGACACGAGTCGCTGAGAGGACGAGAAATTGAAAATATTTGTCATAGTTTTCATTTTCTGGGAGTGCTAATGCAATCTCGGGGTGATGGTTGAATGCTGACTGAGGTCGACTTGGGTTTACAATGTAATGGTTTCACCACCTGGTCAACTCGTCACTGGTTAGCTTACGTTGTTATGAATCAAGGGCCAATTTAAAGGAACTGGACAATATTGATAATTACTCAAAATAATAATATTGTTAGCATACAAACTTACTTGGAAAGCAATAATTATGGAGAGCTGTTGGTAGTGAAATACATTGTGAGAAAGAGATAATTTCTTACTCAAATATTTCACTTTTCTCTACATCATGCAACTTTAAGCCATAATTTTCACAGGTTTGTTATTTTTATGCAAAATGTGTATACCGAGTGAGAATACTGGTCTTTGGTTTGAATTCATTTTTAATTTTAATAGTTTGGAAGTTGCTAAAATAAAATAAAAACACAGATTATATAGACTAGTCCTAGAATCATTCATTGTCCTTTCGTTTAGTTATTTGATTTTATTTATTGCTTATTATAATTTCGGTGTGTGCTAGAACAGCAAGCATACTAACAGTCGAAGTCAAAATAAATGCATAATTTGAGAAGCAATTAACACCGACAGATTATCCTTACCCAGTTAGCAATTAAAAATTATTTCATTTCCTCATAATTGTGAACCCTGCTTTTAAACCAATATCCATATACCCGGAAATACACCATCGACCGAGCCATTACACTGATGTAGTCTCCCATACAAGCAGCTGACGTGACCTCAACTCAATCAATAGATTTAAAATCAGATTATTCACGTTTAAAATAGCGAAAATTAACGACTTTAAAAACGACTACAAATGTGTACTACACCGCTGTGTGTTGACGCAATGACATTCCACAAAAATTAATAAATAATAAAGCTGAATGACGTTTTTCCCTCGAGAATATTAAATATTTATTCACTAGCAACGTTTTTGATGTGTGGATGATGTTTGTTTTATCAGCCTTGGCTGCAAATGGTGGCTTTAAAATTATTTGAAAATCTGGAGGCTAAAGCGCAACATATGACATCATATTTAATATCTATAAGCATTGAACAAAAGCAGTTTAGCTATCTATCACTTGTGCAGCATGCAAGATGAACTATCAAATGAAAATTATTTTAAGTGAATGGACATTATATTGTGGAGAGGACAGGCTTTTGCTTTTCCTTCGCTCAGAGCAATAAACAAGTCTTCATTTGATGAGAAAATTTACCCCTTTTTGTAAAAAAGTAGAATTGTTGTTAATTTGGTTCTGCTTTACTCTTTTCTTGGGTGATATTTCATCCTTGTGAAAAAAAAATGCGAGAATTTTCATCGAGCACTAATGCTGACCTACATATACACGTCAATATGTAGGCTTTGGTAAAATTTTCAGGCAAATTAAACTTAAAAAAAAAAAAAAAAAATCCCAAGAACCAAAACAAGACCTCTAACGGATACCAGACCGAACAATAATAGGAAGAATACCATACGATGCCTTTCTTGTCACGATAGAAGATTTATAGGTAAGACGAGAAAAGGTTTATTGTGCGTTTTTTTTAATCAAATAAAACCCGAATATTTGTCGGCAACAATAACATTTGCTGGGTAGGGCTTCTCGTTTTTATAAAGGTCAGATATCTTAAATTCATAGAAATAAAAATAAAATAGCCGCTACTGCGAAATGTGACCTCACTGGCCGAATTCGTTAAGGACTTATTTTTCATCGGCTTGCCAGCTCTTCTCACCCTCCCACCTTAAACAAACCTTGAATTATTGAGCGATATCTCCAGACAAGGAGAATAAATTGCCTCACAAAATGCAAGATAATAACCATTTAAGCATGAACGCAAACGTTGCCATGGAAACGGTTGGTCATCAAAAGGAGTTACGGACTAATTTTCAATATCGAATGACGCAATGAAATACTATGGGGAATTATTACAGAGGTGAAAAAAAATAATTAATTTCCTTTTTAGCTGGAAAAACAGCAAACTTCGGAAAAACAAACTCCATCTAAAAGCTTTTCTATCTTTAAGTATCGGTTGGGTGATACGTTTCAAAATGTTAAAAAGAAAGAGTAAATAGAGGAAAATAAATGTGTAAAAATAATTATGAAATAGCTTAAAGGCACTGGACACCATTAGTAATTCATCAAAAAAAATGGTTAGCATAAAAAGGTACTTTGGAACGGGCTCTGGAGAGCTTTTGATAGTATAAAACATTGTTAGAAACGGCTGAAGTAACGTAGAGGTAATTCTCTACTCAAATAATATGCATCTGAAAGCACACAAAGTAATGCGACAAGGGTGTTTTTCTTTTGCAAATTATTCTCTTGCAAATTCGATGACCAATTGAGCTCAAATGTGATGTTTGGATGTTTGGATACACACATGTGGGAATACTGGTCTTCGATAGTTATCAAAGTTGCCCGGTGCCTTTAAATTTCAGCTGTCTTGTTAATGACTTATAACGCATAGTAACCACACAATAAAATACGCATGGAGGGAAAACTCAATATAAAATTGCGGCTTTCAAATTTTTATTAGTTATGATGATTTTAAATATTATATACTCCACTTCCCTCTAATGTACAATTAAGGTTTTTTTTTCTTTTTACAGAAATTACAGGAATTTGATCTTCAAATAGAAACTATTTTGTTACATTCTATGCTAAAGAAACAAATATAGCTATAATTGCAGAACGGATTCATTTTGAACAAACCATTACTTTTTGGAAAATGCTTTGCAGTTTTGGGTGATGTGAAAACAATGAACTCTTGTTGTCCAACTTTTCAGAAACAAGGAAGTGATTTCGTAGATAAATAACCAAAATAAGGAAATTGGTTTGAGATATTTCAGTTTCAAGCAACACTTATTTGCATATTATTCATCAGGATATGAATAATTAAAGGTCAAGTTTTGTCCATCACAAAAATTGCTGTCTTAAAACTATGTTAACCATCTTCGAAGAGGACGCATATTTTTCAGAGCTTTCTTGTTCTGGTTCCTTTTTCAAAGATATTTATTCAAAAATGTATGTCTATAAAAGACATCAATGGAAAACACTCACAAACTGAAAGAATTACCAAACGTTGATTTGACGTGAAGGACAACGAGCAAAAATATTTCATCAAATCAACACCCTTAACCGCACCCAGTGTTCTGAGCCCAATTTCATGGAGCTGCTTAAGCACAAGCAGCTAAGCATAACAAAATATTGCTTACGAGAATGAGTTTACCAGCCAAACTGTCACATGTACCATTTGTGACTGGTATCCTGCTCGTTTCTGCTTAGCAGAAAATTGTTAAGCAATATTTTCTGCCTCGGCAGCTTTATGAAATTGGGCCCTGGGCTAATTACCACACAGTACTGCATCGACTAACCAATGAGCAAGGCCAAACCAAGGCCAAACCAAGGCCAAAGGCCAAAGGTTTGCGGTAACACCATGTATAACTATCTCTAAATGAGTTGGGGGTGAAAAGAAACCGTTGGTTTCAGCTCGACGTTTCGATCAGTATGCTCTGATCGTCTTCTGGAGAAAGCTGGCCTACCCAATTTCCCCTTGCAATTATCTTCCATTTTAAAGGTATAAAACAGGATTGGTAGAGCTGACAGAGTAGTGATATCAGTGTAATTGTTGTGCGATACATGCGACAACTTTGGCTTAATGTGCGAGTCGGGAGTAAAAGGAGAAAAACATAAACAATTGTCACCATTTAAACAAACCGTCATTGATCTAGTTGTACCAACCGAAATCAGCTGTGTTTTTAAGATTTTCAGATACACTTTTCTCGAATATGGTTTCATTTTAGACAAAATATTACGCAGAAAAAAATGGTTCCAGTATGAGCTTTATAGTCAGTGAGCATAGACTTAAATTTTAACAACAACGTGTTTTCATCTTAACCAATCCTGTATAACACCTTTAATAACAACATTCCGAATCATTGATACGGCTGTTGCTAATGGCGTTGCTATAATGACCGAGACAAAGTCATTACCACTAGATCGGAAACGGCTTAAAGGGAGGGTACACGTTTGGTAAATGGCAAAGACCAGTCTTCTTACTTGGTGTATCCCAACATAAGCACAAAATAACAAGCCTGTGAAAATTTGGGATCAATTGGTCATCGAAGTTGCGAGAAAATGATGAGAGAAAAACTTCTGGCTAGAAGTCTTTTATTACTTTAGCGAGAAATTACCTTTCTCAAAATCTATGCTACTTCAGAGGAGTCATTTCTCACAATGTTTTATACCATCAACAGTTCTCCAATGCTCGTTACCAAGTCAGTTTTTAAGTTAACATTTGTTTTGAGAATTACCAAACGTGTACCTTCCCTTTAAAATCAATTGTTGTTTTCTTTGATTCGGGAAGTGTTATACTTAAAAATACAGGTTCAGGGGTTACATCCGATCATTATTTTGAATGGAAAACGAGAACAATTTAACAGGAAAAAGACTGAACCATAAAAACCGAGACAACAGTCAGTTTCATCGTTGTATAAACACTTATTAAAGAGTGAACACTTTCTATTAAAAAAATTACCTTCAAAAGAGAGAAAAATTCAAAAACTTAAGTGAAACTTCTCTTTGTTTGGTCGAAATTTTTTAATCAAAATATTTTATTTTTAGTTACAATCCCCAGCATGATAATTGAGAAATATTTAAGATGTTTGGAACACAATTTGTTATTGTTTTAGTCTTGGTATTTCTCTTTAACTCAGTCCCAAAATTACAGGACTTTTGACATTATGGTACTTTTGGGAAAACTTCAGTGAAAATATTAAACAACCTTTGTTGTACTTAAATATACTTTAACAAAGTTTTACAAACTGATTAATACAAGTACATGGGCCATATAGGGATTAAAGGGATGGGGTTTCGGGGGTAGGGGAGGGGCCTCCGTTCCAAAACATCAAATACACCCGAACAACAAACATGTACAATTAAACCGCCTACAACCATCCTCTGCTTTAAAGCAGTTAAATGAAAAATATGTCTCATTAATAATGTACACCAGAATTTACAAACAACTAAATTTAGTTACCCGTAGCAATACAATTTGAAGAGAATAAGATAATACTAAACAAAAACATTCGAGCCCAATTTCACAAAGCTGTCGAGCAGAATATACTGTAACAAGTATCAAATTTCTTTGCTGAGCAAAGAAATGAGTAGGGCACCAGCCGCAACAATGTCAAATTTATGTAATTTTGGTTGGTAACTTTCCTGTGCTTAGCAAGTTGCTGTGCTTACAGGCTTTATGAAATTGGGCCCAGGGCTGACCCTTTTTTCTTTGAACTTTTTGGTTGCTTAGCAAGAGAAGTATTAACTAATTTTTTTTGGCCAAGAGAAGTTCAGTGCAAGATTGAACTTTGACCTCTATGCTTTCTAATAATAGTTCCAATGTAATACACACAGGGTCTTCAAGTGTGCAGTTTGATGTTTTAATATTATTCCCCCCCTTGTACCAGGAGAAGATGCTGAAACTCAGATCTTAGTCTGTTTAAATTTAAACTGACTTTTTATGCAACCCCTTATTTGACTCAACATGCGCATCAATCATTTACGCTGTTTGAAAAACGATTGACCTCTTAGAACACCATGTTTGAATCAAAATAAAGTGTTTTCATTCCACTAGTTAGGCAGATGGCAATATTTGTGTACTAATTTTTTTTTCTAAAAACAATATTTCCATTAGGATATTTTCAACCAACCAAAGATTTCCACAATTTAAAAAAGAAAGTTTGTTGTAACAAATTGTTGTTAATAATCCGAAGACTGCTCACTTGGTGACGCCTTTAACGGGTTCTTGCATCCTTTACAGCGACATTTCAAACAAGCAATTTCGGACACGAAGCAAGGACATCTATGCCCCTGACATGTGTTGAGTCCAGGGAACTTCCCCCCTGTGCCACATCTACACCCCTCCTTGATTTCAAGCTTGCGCCCCGCCTTTAAAAGCTTCGCTCGATGACCCGAGATGATGAGTTTCTTGGGTGTGTTGGACAAGGCATTAAGGTCTAAAACCCCATTTGAGGTCGGCAATCGAGATGAACTTGTGGAGGATGCTAGCAGGCGGGTTTTCGACCTCCTCTGGTATTTTCGTTTGACTTTAGCAATATTCAACCCAGGATGGATAGGTTTACTCTGTGAATGGTGACCCAACTCAAGTCTTTTCTTCCGTTTAATCTTGATCTTTGGGGAGGATTTATTATCCGAGTTTGGAGTTATGGTCACTGAATATTCATCCAAGCCACCACCTTCCACTGTATAAGGCTCAGCTTCGGTACCGTTCACAGCATCCGTTCTAGCGGTGTGGTTCACAACACGGCGCACCTCCCCCGTAACTTCCGGGTTGGTGATGACCACACTGCCCCCTTCAAGATGACCGTTCTGCATGGCGTTATTACTCGCTGCTGGGGTCGAATTCATACTGGCTTTGGCCAGATACTCCACAATGTTAAACCCTGAGATATCCTGAGACCTACTGCGTTCATAATGGCTATCATTTATGGCCATTCCCTCCTGCAAAATCGATAGTCCGGAGCTGTGACTGTTCGTCCCTCCATTTGCACCGACCAGGTTCCGTGCTATCGGCGTATCCGCGATGTACTCGCATAATTTCTTGTAACACGAAAGCAGGATTTGCAACTGTTTCACCTCAGTGAAGAGACTATAATCTTTACACCAGCTACATGAAGGTTTTAGGAGCATTTTGCCGCCTAGGCAGTTGCGACAGACAAAGTGTTGGCAAGTTGAGTTACCTGGTCCCATAGGGTCGCTCAAAAGCCCAGCGCACACACAGCAGGAAAGTGACTGGCGTAGGTAGGGCAGTCGACGGTACAAATCACCCCAAGTGTTTGGGTCGTTATGTTCAGCCTGGAGAATATACCGGCACGTAGACACGTACAATGTTGTAGCGTTCATTTTGCTACTGGATAGCTGAAAATCAACTCCAAAATGTGGCCGTAGGACCCCCTTTCGGCGCGAGAACTCTGCCACTTCATCCAGGAGAAAATGAAAAACTACACTCTGCACAAAAAATACTACACTGCTGACATGCATTCACACACACTACTAAAAAACGATCGATGTTTACTGGCAGTGCTTACGTCACGAAGAGCTGACCTTCCTCAATTTAGTTGGTTACACACAACCCAATCGCGTAAGAAAATCACACACTGGTGCCCGACGGATGCTTTGTATACATAAATAGGCGCGGAGGCTGTCTGGTACCCGTCCATGACTTAAGCGTGGGATATATACCTTGAATCCAGACTATATTTTGGAGGTCAAAATTGGCGATAATGAGAGAGTTCAGCCGTTCTGCTTCACTGACCTAAAGGGGCGGGGCGTAAACGCTTGAGTGGGTTGTAGTTTAGCCTTGACCACTTCATTATTCAGACCTTTTTATTTTAATGAAAGGTTTAATATAAATCATAATTAGGATCGGGAACAGTTTGCTGACATCAAGTTCAGGAAACTGAGCACTGTTAAAATGCATGCGATGATGTTCGCGAGTGGATGGCTTGTTTATTTCAAAAAGAGGGTGGGGCCAGGGTGTTTATTTAACACATAACATTATTTGAAAATGGAAGAATTATTCCATTATGGTTATTAATTTCGGGTTATTAATTCTGTCCAATAAACAGGACCTAATTTTATAGAGCTGTAGCACATAAAATCTAATCTAATCTTGCTTATAAACAGTGTTTTTTGCTCAAGCAGGTTTATGAAATTGGGCCCAGCCAAAGCATCATAGCATAATGCTCGATGCGAAAAATTTTCACGATTATAATGAAATAAAATACTTAAAAGTAATTTAAGCAAAATAATAACCAGTCAGTTTAATTCCCTTGTGGCTTATGCTTCGATTGATCAAATAATTATAAATATGGATTGTGCGGGATGTATCCATCCAATAATACTAATAATACACAGTAGTAACAACAAGAACGTAGAAGGGTTGAGTGGCATCTTCAAGGTCTCAGAAAATTGTTACCGACATAGAGATATTTAAGCATGACCACCACCCCCCCCCCAACCCCCCAACCCCCGCCTGTATATCGATGTTCCGGGTCAGAGTCTTCATCTTCGTTTTTAGAGCACATCCAATAATGCTTCTGAAAAAAAACGAAAACTGGAAATCGAGGGTTGGGGAGGGGCTGGGAAAATAAAAAGCGTCCACTTGGATAGTGACCACACGTTAATCAAATGGAGGCCTTGGTCAATCGTGACGTAGACTTGTGTTCAAGTCGTTTTTGTTGCGGTATAGCGAAACGGCCATCTTGGCTACTCAGACTGTTTCTAGACTAGGCCTTCTATACTGCTCTCACGATTTGGCCCTACGATACCATTTAATGAGACCTAGTGCTAGTACAATAGTCTCGCACAGCGAAGCCCCATTCTCGCGAGATAGTTGTGAGAGAGTCGTTCCACCACTAAGACAAATTTGTTAACGACTTGTCCACAAGTCTAATAGTGAATCAGTTAGGATAACCATCTCAACCATCCCCCGTCACGGCATCACTGTATACGGGATCGATTCTCACCTCCTTCTCATTCACATCTGACCTCTTCAGATGCCCTTTAAAGGTATTGGACACTATCTTGTAATTACTCAAAATAACTGTTAGCGTAAATACGTTCTCATTGAATCTGATAAAAGACTTTTCAGGCCTGGAGACTTTTTAAGCATCTGAAAGCATGTATAGGATTTGAAACTTTGCATGGTGGAAATACGATATGGAAAGGTTTGCGGTAACACCATGTAATGACTATCTCTAATGAGTTGATGGGGACCGTTGGTTTCACCCAATTTGCAACAACGGTCTTTTTTTTCTCCATTGTTCTCTTGCAACTTCGATTACAAAATTGAGTCCAAGTTTTCACAAATTTGTTCGCATAATAATGTTGGAATACAAGTGAGAATACTGGTCTTTGACAACAATTAATTATTACACACAAAAAATGTGGCCGTTTCCTTTAATTAAAGGGAAGGGTACTCTTTGCGATCACTCTTAAATTTAATGGAGGTCTGTTAGTTAGATGTCCATAACTGCTTTTATAGAGGCATGATAACGTTTCACTCGGAGTAATGTGGTTATGTAAAAAGATCCTTATTTTTATGACCCATCAAAAAGTTTCTGTCAGTAATGCTTCTCAGATTGTGTTCATAATAGGCTAAGGGATCGTGGAAATTTTGCCGATTTTTCGGGCATTTTTTATCTCAAAAAACTTGACTTTTTTTTAAGTAATTACCAAAGGTAAATCTCCCCTTTAAACGCCGTGGAAAATTAGATTGACCTTCCCTGCCCTGCCCGACCCTCGATCATTCTTAATTAAGATGCGTAGTATTGGATTTGCTCTATAAATAACGGAGAAGACACTGTGGCCTGGAACTGGAGGGGGCGGGGTGATGGGGGTGCAACATTTATTTACTTAGTGTCGAGACCCATTTTCAATGGGAGAGGTCAGTGTCACGTTTAATATAATAATCATAAGGAATGTGCCCTGTTTTCCTTGCTTGGTTCATTTAAATAATATGTATATTATTATAAGGCCTATATCTCACACGTATATTTTTTATCCTGCACAGTTCTTTAAAGGAACACGTTGCCTTGGATCGGTCGAGTTGGTCTTTGAAAAGCGTTTTGTGACCGTTTGTTATAAAATGCATATGGTTAGAAAGATGATTTAAAAGTAGAATACAATGATCTACAAAAATATGCCTCGAAATTGCGTGGTTTTCCTTTTACCTCGTCCAATAACACGGTCGGCCATTTATGAGAGTCAAAATTTTGACTCCCATAAATGGCCGACCGTGATAGTTCGCGACGTAAAACGAAAACCGTGCAATTTTGAGTGATACTTGTGTGGATCATTATATTCTACTTTTAAAACATCTTTCTAACCGTATACATTTCATAACAAACGGATTCAAACGCTTTTTATAGACCAACTCGTCCGATCCAAGGCAACGTGTTCCTTTAATCATTCTAAGGGTATCCAGTGTTTGTGCCTTTAACCCATGTGTTTCTGGTCCACACATGCAGCAAGCGCCCATGTTTTCAGGTTTCCTCGTTGAGCTATATCTAGACTAAGTTTAGGCAATTTAATAATTCTATTAATTATAATTAATCACCACTGCCTGAGACTGAGAGCCATCGTTATAATCAAGCCCCGGCCTTCTGCTCACAACTCTCATCCCCAGCAGTTGTCATTGTTTTCTCCAAATGAATAAAATGATTAAGTATAAGGTGTTTTTATCATAATGAAACCAATGATACCACCAAAGACAAAAATGAACCCAAATCAAACTGGTGTTTTTTTTTTAGACAATCAAAATTATATTTAATAGAATATTAAATTTACTTCGGGGATAAAGCATAATATTTATTAAGTCCTTACCCTTTCACCGATGTGTGTTAGCACTGTATACTCAGTACTTTCCCTAGTTTTGTGTAAAAAGCTAGAGACAATTATTATAATGTACTATGGTATCGAAGTACTATACTATAGCACGCAAATTTTATAGTTGCAGGAGGCCAATTTAACCACAGAATGGGTCTTTATTTCATTGAAGATTCAATCCCTCACACCATTCTCTAACAGTTTTAGCAAACATCTCTGAACAGTCCTTTGGTTTACTAACCGCTCTCAAATTGGCACACATCATCGATCGAGCATATAAAGACGTCCTCCAATCATCCGTACGTCATTGTGGCGTCATTCTTTAAGATGGTCAGATCAGACGAATGGATAACCTCGAGCCCAATACGAGATGAACCCGTCATCTGTTATTCGATCTGCGGGAGTGATCGCTCGAGCTCAACCACTAAAGGTGGAACTATATAAATAGCCTCGATGATCGTCAAAAAGCCGAGGTTTTTCTAAGGCGAGGAAATGAGGTAATTGACATCTGGAGGCCTTTAGCGCCGAAGAGCTTTAGAAAATCTCGATTTGTAAGAAATGTGGATTTCTAGTCAGGAAATGAAGGATGCACGTGACAATAAAGGCAGCCTGACACATAGTTTCGAATCCAAGACGCTTGGGTAAACATTTTGTAGTTGCCTTACACAAATTTAATCTCGAACGGATTACGATTTAGATTTGCAAGTCTTACTTGATAGGCCGGTGTCGCATGCAATTATGTCCTCTATACAATACTATCCGGAGGACATTATTGCATATGCATAATGTTCGCCGGACGGTTTTGCATATGCAATCGTGTCCGCCCGGACGCTGCTGCATAATGCAATTGTGTCCACCCGGACACATTTGCATATGCAGTTGTGTCCGCCCCGTGCAAAACCGTCCTTGCAGTAAATTAAACGCCCTTGGTCGACGGAACACTTCGCAATTTTTTTTATATATAAGCTATTAAAGTGCGTGTCATGTGGGAAATGTTCGGCCGTTGGGTATTCGATGCAATCATAAAATACGTGAATATTCATGCTGCATCAGGTTCAGTGCATGCACGCTCGCTTACATGTCCGCCGGACGATTTTTGCATAGCCCAGGACACGATTGCATATACAAAAGTTTCCGGAGCGGACAGTCTTGCATGGCGGACACAATTGCATATGACACCGGCCTATGATTCTCTACGTGATGTTCGCTTGAAATTGAAGTACTGAGAGCGCCCTCTGTTGAAGAATTACACCATGCAAGAATCTCGTGAATCGCAGAGGCGGCATTGCGTTTGAACCAAGACCAACTGGCCTCTTTTAAAAAAAAACCATAGATACATTATTTTTTATATATATCGCCGAACATCCGGAGCGATGACCCCATCAGGAAGAATAATATACAAGGAAGCGTTACAAAAACAAGTGCGCTTTGAAATTTAGGGTCCAAACTTTTATGCAAAACTACGTTACTTTGAAGTGAGATATTTCTCAAATAGCTTTATACTACAAAAAGCTGCTTTGAGCCTCTGGCCAAAGATTGTTTTCCCAATTACTTTAAAGGCAGTGGACACTATTGGTAATTGTCAAAGACTAGCCTTCACAGTTGGTGTATCTCAACCTATGCATAAAATAACAAACCTGTGAAGATTTGAGCTCAATCGGTCATCGAACTTGCGAGATAATAATGAAAGACAAAAACACCCTTGTCACACACACGAAGTTGTGTGGGTTTAGATGGTTGATTTCGAGACCTCAATTTCTAAATTTGAGGTCTCGAAATCAAATTCGTGGAAAATTACTTCTTTTTCAAAAACTATGGCACTTCAGAGGGAGTCGTTTCTCACAATGTTTTATACCATCAACCTCTTCCCATTACAAGTAAGGATTTATGCTAATAATTATTGTGAGTAATTACCAATACTGTCCACTGCCTTTAAGTGATTACCAAATTATTAAAATAGGTTCAATCCTAATTAGTGCTGCCCCAGAAGGTTCAGAGGAGTCAGTCGACGTCAAATGAGTATGGTAATTGGCTATCGGGAAAAACACTAAGCATACATGGTAATATAAAAAAAGACAGTTATTGCAAATTTTGATTGTGTGTCATTTTTGCCTGAGAATAAAATATGAATATTGCAATCATTTTCTCGTGACCCAGATGGCCGATCGATCTCAAACATATTTAGGTTTGTCAGTTTATTAATAATAATGGTGGATTCATCGAGCTAGTGGATGGATAACATATAAAGTGTTTACACTGCCAGCAACTGCTTTGTTAGCAAAGAACCAATTTTGTACTGTTCCTTCAAAGTATGACAATTTTTTGGGACACTCTGTCAGTGAGATAATCGGGCATTGATTAAAGCTTGATTAGATATATTTCGTACACATGATCCCCCAAAAATACAAAGCCAGGCATTCAAAGGAAACTTTCAGAGTGACAGTTTGAAAAAATCAACAATTTTTACAAAATTTAATGTAAAACAATAATTAATTGTGGTTTATTGTTTGACTGCTCAAGCCTGCGTATAGTGCCCCGCCCCCGCCACACCTCTTCGAAGGCCCGACTGTCCTGATTACGTCCCTTGGTGGCGCTATACTCTTCATCGTTTATTCACGTTCCGCACGTCGACAACCGACGAAAATGGGTCTTGCATCTCGATTTGCCACAAATATCTTCTGCAAAAATGCATCATTTAAGGGACCATTTGTGTCTCTTAAGATGCAGAGTAGGCCCTGTTCGATGGCAGTTATTGCAGACGTGAGGAGTAAGATAGAGCAGAAGAGGCAGCAAGCAATTGAAGGAGGTGGTCTGAGAAGGATCGAAGCTCAACACAAACGGGTAGGTAATGAGAAAGGGGAGGGCGGGGTATGTGTGTTGTGAGGGGAGGGGGGTACCTGCAATTTTAAAATCAAGTGTGCGAAAGTTTCGGTACTCTGCCACCACTTTTTCATTCGTTATGAAATAAAATAGTATTATTATAATCCTAATTTGATAAAAATCAAATGAGATATTCCTTGACCTTGTAACTTGTTGTAAAAGAAATAGTTAACAACGAACAACACAAAATAATTACAAATTCCGGAAAAGTTTCCGTACAGCGCCACCACTTTTCATTTGATATGAAATAATACAGTATCTAATTTACCTCAATGAGATATCCCTTTTTGTAAATAATGAGTGAAAAAGTGGTGGCGCCATACGGAAAGTTATCCCAAATTCCAAATACATTCAACCCAGGAAAAAATTCCCATTGAGTCCCATTGATATTTTGAATGGGATTCAATGGGATCCCATTGTTTCAATGGGATTCAATGGGATCCCCTGTGGATCCCATTAGATCCGGTTGAATATGTCCCAAATTCCACCCCAATCCCATTGTATCCCATTAATCCCATTCAAATTTTCAATGGGATCCCATTAAATCCCATTGATTTTTTTCAATGGGAATTTTTTCCTGGGAAGGTCAAGGAAAGTGGGGACTGCTGGCAGGATAAGGAATCGGAAAGGCTACCATTAACATTTTCTTAGGGGAAAGTAAAAGATGGTGATTGTTCATTCAATCAAAATCAGTCTTTTTACATTTAATGCTTTTTAATTGTCTACTGTTACTCTCCAGGGGAAGTTAACGGCCCGTGAGCGAGTCAATCTACTCGTTGATCCAGAGAGTTTTGTGGAGTTTGACATGTTTGCCGAGCATCGATGTACCGACTTTGGAATGGATGCTGATAACAAAAAGGTTTGTGAGAAACTTCAAAAATGTTCCTACAACAATGCTCAGAATACCACTTGCTAAAATAGGAATATAGTTATGAATGATATGGCAACTGCAGTATTATAAAGGGTTTTGCATCTTTGTTTATTTTCCTAAACAGGTAAACGGAACTTGTGATTTTCTATAATCAGCACACTTGTAAAAGAAGCAGATGTTAACAGATGCTTTTTATTACCCCACTGTCATTTCGTTTAACCCTTTAAACAAAATTTAAAACAACTTTGAACATTTTGTATGGGTTAAAGTTAAAGCCATTGGACCCTTTCGGTACAGGGAAAAAAAAAAAAGTTCACAGATTTACAAATAATTTACATGGTTTACAGAAGGTGATGGTGAAAGACTTCTCTTGAAATATTAGTCCATGAAATGCTTTACTTTTTGAGAAAACGGTAAAACAATATAAATTCTCGTTAGCGTGAATTACGGATTTGTTATAAACACATGTCATGACACGGCGAAACACGCGAAAACAGGAGTGGGTTTTCCCGTTATTTGCTCGCGACTCCGATGACCGATTGAGCCTAAATTTTCACAGGTTTGTTATTTTATATATAAGTTGTGATACACGAAGTGGACTTGGACAATACTGTTTACCGAAAGTGTACAATGGCTTTAACCAGTTAAATGTCCCAACCCTACTACGATACAATTTATAAAAGTTTAATTGTGTGGAGTTATAGAGTAAGATTATATTGAGAGATTTAAAAATTGTTTTGTCTTGTCTTTAGTTTCCAGGTGACGGGGTCATAACTGGACATGGTTTGATCCACGGTAGAGTTGCATATATTTTTAGCCAGGTAAGAGCAACATTGTATTAACATTTTAACCAGTTACCACTGGGGTGTTCTTTCTGGTCTTTTAGCGAAACTGCCGAATTAATTTTACCGCTGGCTCGAAGAAACCATATCTTAACGAAGCCAAGAAAACAAAGCTTCTGTTTGAAGCACCAGGATTTGTTTTTTCTCTTTCATGATACCATATTCACTCACCTTTGACAGGTCCTCTGGTATTTTAACTAAGGCCGTGTCCGACACGACGACTTCGGCTACAGCTACGTCTAGATCATCGCGTCTACCAGTGTTGAAGAATAGGCAGACGCGCGCGATCTAGCCGTAGCTGTAGCCAAATCGCCGTTTCGGACACGGCCTAACACTTGGCCAGCGGACCATGCTGGTTAATCCAGAGGACACAGGTTCGAATCCCTCTCTAGTAAATATGTCTTTGTTCGACCCAAAGTTTTTCTAAAAACACAAACTTCATTTCTTTCTTTCCTTCAGGACTTCACAGTTCATGGTGGTAGCTTGTCCAGTGCTCATGCCCGTAAGATTTGCAAGATCATGGACCAAGCCATGGAGGTCGGAGCTCCTGTCATTGGGTTGAACGACTCGGGAGGAGCTCGGATCCAGGAAGGGGTGGAGTCTCTAGCTGGGTACGCCGATATCTTCCAGGTATGGATCTTGAATCTTGAGTCTTGAGTCTTAATTGTTATACTCTCTCTAAAGCATTGCAGCTGTCCTGGAGAGAGTGGGTTGCAAAATCTATTTGTGCTCTGTGCTTGTGCTGTCAAGATTGTGCTTATAAGATGATGATTTTTGGCGAGCTGCTTTAGCTGTATGCGAGCCTATGTAATACCGATTTTGTCCGTCCGTCCGTCTGTCCATCCGTCTGTCCGTCCGTCCGGCCGTCCACACTCAGTGGAAATGTTAAAGTTTTTGGTTTAAGTTTCAGTCTTTGAGTTGAGTTGTTTTTGGTATGTACAAGCCCAACTGAGATTGCTATATATACTTGTCAGTCATTTTTTGTAGTTTTTAGCTATATTTTCCAATAATGTTGAAGTTTTTGGAATAAGAAAATGTTAAAGTTTTTGGAATAAAAAAAAATGTTAAAGTTTTTGGAATACAAAAAATGTTAAAAAAAAATTTCAGGCTCAAAGTCAAACATTGACATCTGGATTTTAAAGAAACAAACTGAAACTTAAATCTTAAAGTTTTGAAATAATTTGTTTAAACAAAAACCAATCTCGCTGTCACTGGTTCCAGTTGAAATTGCATTGTGTTATGCTTTTAACAGAGGAATGTGATGTCATCTGGAGTCGTTCCTCAAATCTCACTCATCATGGGACCATGTGCTGGTGAGTAGTCCTTGCTGTAAATGTTTTCGTCTTGTAGGCTTAGCCCCCTTACCAATAGTGGTGTTTAAAGCTGTCTTGGGCAAATTTGCATAGCAGACAAAAAAAGATTTTTATTGGTTTGCGGTCACATCGTGTATCTACTTGCTGGTAGATTATGTTCTTTTGAGAACTTGTCTTGCTTTATATTCTGCTACCGCAGAGAAGATTTATGGAATTTGGGAGACTTCTCAGTTCTGAAAAGTACTGTTCTGATTTTTAACTACTACCGAGACAGGAGGTAGAAAAATCGGCTGAGACTACTACTTTGGCTTTAGCAAGGGGACTTCTTGTTGTTTACCTCTCTAGCCGAGTAAGTAGTTTATTTTTGAAATTATTTTTAAGAATCTTTTTGATGTCTTTTCACTTTGAGGTGGCGCTGTTTACTCCCCGGCATTGACTGACTTCACTTTCATGGTTAAGGTATGATCAGGTTTTGTCGCTCAATTATTGGGACTTGATTTTTGCTAAATGGATCATTTAGATGAAACATCGGTGTGTATGGGTAAAAACCAAAATGAATATTCCTTATCCCTGATGCAATTTAACCATTTATTAGATAAACCTCTTCTTTTTTTTTTTGCAGGATACCTCATTCCTCTTCATAACAGGACCAGAGGTCGTTAAGGTAAGCAACTATGTGTTAAACCAAAAAAATTAGCAACCCTTTGTCTTTGATCCAATGGCATCTCCTACCTCTACTCCCATCCCACTCCCACCCTCCCCCGCTTTAATTGTGATTTTGTTACCTAAGACATTTTCTGAGCGATGTTGTCTTGTTTTATATTTGTGACAAGTATTAAGCCACAATGATTACAATTAATTGCTGGAATTCTTCTTTCTCTCGTAGGCAGTCACTCAGGAGGATGTTACATATGAGCAGCTCGGTGGGGCCAAGACGCATACATCAATATCAGGTAAGAAGTGGGATAAGCTTGCACAGTTCCTTATGATTACCCGGTTCCAAATTGAGAACTGGACCCGCAGGTTTCATTTACAAACAGCTCTGTAGAGCTCATTTAACATCAAAGTATTGATGCGCTTTGCATCCCTCTAGTGCCCTCGTCATTGTGCCAATAACAATCCTGTAATCTTTCTCAGCTCCCTTGGGGGGAAAAAACCCAAGGCTGACATGGCACTCCAGTGGCTTTTTCAAACACAATATCAACCTCTAACTTCGCAGGTACCCATTTATACCCCTGGGTGAAATCATGCTCTATCCTTTAAAGAACAACAAATTAGAACAAACAAAACCACTTTAAATATTGATCTTTCTTGCAGGTGTCGCCCACGGTGCCTTTGAGAATGACATCGATGCTCTGTTGAAACTCCGCCAGTTGTACAACTTCCTCCCTCTCAGTAACCTAGACCCCGCCCCTCTCATGTCTTGCGATGATCCAAGGTAAGGTCATCAAACTTTCTGATGAAGTTCAAACTTTGTGGTGACCTGTAGCAAAGCAGTTAGTAGACTGGTACCCTGTGTGTCCGCAAGGATAAAGACAGGTACTTGCTTTTCAGAACCAGTGATTTCATCGGATAAACATGCAGTGATGTAAGCTTTCCATATATTAGTTTTGATTGGTTGGAGGCTATGTGAGTGTAGCTGACAAACACCACCTCGGACCAATCAAAACGCAGCTCTGGAGAGCTTACTTCTGATCGTCTGCATGCAGTGAGCACTGTATACATAGATTTGACTCAATATTCTTCTAGCTACGGCTAAATTTCTGATCATCGTACTTGAAGTATAGTTCATCCTTAGCAATAGTCGTACACTTAGCTGTAGCCGCATGTATGGCAATGGCAATATCGTCCAAGACAATTTTATCATTTTGATCTTGTTTGATTTCTACAGTGACCGGTTGGTTCCTGTTTTGGATAACATCGTACCACCAGAAACCAACAAACCATATGACATTCTGGATGTAGTACGTGCTGTAAGTTCATCAGGTTTTCTTTCAAAGTTTTTAATTTGTATATAAGGAGCAAATGTGAATATTGGCCCAACATACATTAATGAGGTTAATGAACTAAATGAAGATTATAATCAGACTGAAGGCTCTACAAAGAAGAACTCTTATTGTACGATTGATGTCACTTCATGAGAACATAGAAAGATTGTACATTTGCGATAATGGATGGTGCTTTCGGAATACATAAAATAGATCATACATGTATGACCTTGGCACTGAAAGATTTACGTATGGGGGAAGGGGGAAGCTAGGCTGATATGCTTATCGTATACAGTGCTAACACACATCGGTGTATGGGTAAAAAGAAAAAAACACCAAAATTATCGAATATGGTTAGTTTCTGTTTTGTAAAAACCTTTCTTAAATATGCCAGATTTGAAACAGGTTTAATAGACTCAAGCAATTCAATTCAATTCAATTCACTTTATTATCCACGATGGGAAATTCATTTCGACCTTTTAAACAACAATTTTACAAAATTTACACAAGATTATTTAAAATATTATATAAAACAAAACAAAAAACATTACAGCCACAAAAGTCTATAGAAATATATATTATATATATATACTTATATATATATACAACAGCACTGCAAAAGACCATTATTGATATCCTTTCTTTCAAAGTGGTTTTAAAGTCATTATTGTGATGATTGAGCTTTCTGTGCAGTATTCTCACTTGTTAATGAGTCAATCTTTTGTTGTACCTTCTTCAGGTTGTTGACAATCGTGAGTTCTTTGAGATTATGCCAGCGCACGCAAAGAATATCATCATCGGCTTTGCACGGATGGGTGGTAGAACTGTAGGCATTGTGGGTAATCAGCCAAAGGTCGCATCAGGTCAGTGGTCTTTGTGAACGGTTATTTTCTTTTTCATTCAATTTTTTTTGAAATTTTGTTTTTAAATGTCACACTTCGAAGCTAATGCAAAGTGAAAGATACCTGGCTGCTCTTAATCTTGTTTCTTAAAATTGTCATTTTGTTTATAAATGATTGTTTTCATGTATTTTTAACTCTTTGTAATTTGTCTACTGTTATAATCATCAATTTTTTTATTTTATAAATTATTGCTTTCTTGTATTTTTAACTCTTTGTAGTTTGTCTACCATTATAATCATCTATTAAGATTTTTTTTTTTTTAATATATAAATTTATAAATTATTGTTTTCTTGCATTTTCTTTTAAATACTTTAATCAAAAATACTTTTAAAATACTTAAAACTTTATATATTTTAAACTCTTTATAACTCTATATATTTTGTCTATTTTAACTCTTTTTTTAGTTGGCTGCAATTCAGCCTTTAGCTGCGATGGTCTTTGTTTTCATTAAACCATTTTAAATAAAATAACACAAATCTTGTCCCAATCTAATCCTCTTCCCCAGGTTGTCTTGATATTAATTCCTCCGTTAAAGGAGCGAGATTTGTCCGTTTCTGCGATGCGTTCAACATCCCTCTGGTCACATTTGTTGATGTGCCAGGTTTCCTACCTGGGACTGCACAGGAGTACGGTGGAATAATCCGACATGGAGCTAAGCTTCTTTATGCTTACGCTGAGGCTACGGTACCTAAGATAACAGTCATCACTAGAAAGGTACAACTTGAACTCAAGTCCATCTTAGAATGGATTATGTGTTTGCTTGTTTGTTTGTTTGTTTGTTTGTTTGTTTGTTTGTTTGTTTGTTTGTTTGTTTGTTTGTTTGTTTGTTTGTTTGTTTAAATGATCTTCCCATCAAGGGAACTTGGCAAACTCCAACAAAGGGATATAAACACCAAGCTGGCAACAGCCAATTTCCTCATACAAACATTGGTTTAATGTTTGTGATTATGAATTACACAAATAAAAAAGTTGTGGTTCAGTAACTAGCCGCCAATATTTATTCTAGTCATTGTGAAGTTAGCAGTTAGCTGGGGGATTCGAACCCACAACCTTGTGATTGCAAGTCCTGCAGTCTAACCACTGGTGACATAACACATTGTTATGATAAGCTTTTTCTTGCCTAATGTTGCCTTTAATAATTAATCTGTGTTCAATTTCTGCTTTTTTATTTTGTTACTTGGACTTCAAGTTTTGCTCTATACACTCATACCCATTTCCTCCTCTCCCATCCCTGGCCCCTTACTCCTGGTTTTTAAATAATTTTTAATTTCAGTCTGTTTATTTATACATTAGACATCCTGTTACCTATCCTAATGAATTATTAGTTCGCTCTCATGTAATGTATGTCCGTATGATTATTTCATATTTTGTGGCCGAATAAATAATAATAATTAATAATAATAAATAATCCGGTTTATAATGGCTGTGTTAATTCAACCTGTCATAAAACAATAATGAGTGCTGTGAGAGGTGCCTATTATTTATTTGACCTTTATGATAGTAGCCGATTCTAGGAGGCCATTGCACTGTTGGCTACCGAGTCTCAACATACCATTCTGATTCTTGATTTATTTCTAGGCATACGGCGGAGCTTACGATGTTATGAGCTCAAAGCATCTAAGAGGTGATATTAATTATGCATGGCCCAGCGCTGAAGTGGCTGTAATGGGAGCTGCTGTAAGTAATACATCTATTCTCTTTGATGTGATGTTTACCTTTTGCCCTTACACTGTAGTGTATTAAGCACTGTATACTTAGTACTTTCCTGAGTTCTGTTAAACAAAATTTAAATTCATTAAACTCAAGGTGGGATTTGAGCCGATGCCATTTGCCATGCTAGAGGAGGGCCCAATTTCATGAGGCTCTGCTTACCACCGAATCCTGCGAGCACCATTCTCTGCTTGCACGTCAAGCGCTGAATTTCTGCGCTAGCTGTGTAAGCATAGAGTGCCTAGTAACTTGGAGTACGTACGCGCACAAGACCAAGTTCCCTGCTGACCCGTAAAAATTTTGATTTGCGTAGCACAGAATTCCCTGCTTCCGCAAGCGCTGATTCTTTGCTTACAGTAAGCAGAGCGACGAATTTGGCCGAGATGTCTTACCACTAGACTACCAAGCTAGCCCCGGTCGAGAAGTGGTGTTGTTCAAGTAGACATCAACAAAATTAGATGAATGTAACCACCTTAATAATGGAATTCAACAATAACAACATCAAAAGCTGGCACTCTTTGATACTAACATTATGATTTGTGTTTTGGTCATCAGGGTGCAGTACAGATCATCTTCAAAGGACACGATGATGTCATTGAGAGAGAGCGAGAGTATGTTGAGAAGTTTGCTAATCCATTCCCAGCAGCCACCAGAGGTAAGAGTCAACCTTCTCTGTTTCTTAACAGATCCTTTCGGGTTGCACAGCACAGTGCATGGTCTAGCAGTTAAGTGCACCGGACCCAAGCTCTGGTGTTTCTGATAAACAGAGTGTGGGTTCCAGTCCCGGTCATGACACTTGTTTTCTTGAGCAAGACATAAGACCATTACTGCTTCATAGGTTTAGTGTGTTTAGTGATGCATGTAAAAAAACTTTGTTACACTTATTGCTAAGAGAAGAGGTTTGCCCTGGTGTTTCTGGCAACCCTCAGAAATAACAGATTCATGCATGAATCGTTTCTCAGATTCAAATGTTGGGGGTGAACAATTTTCTAAACCATATTACTTCGAAGGAATCCTTTACTTAAAATAGTCCTCACTATCAACAGCTGCGGTGTTTCTCACCAAGTAACTTTTTACTGGTCATTAGTTTTGAGTAGATCCATCTTTGACCCTACCTTTAAGGTATGAGTTGCATTCTCAACAAGTAAATATTTACGATAATTAAATTGTGAGTATTTACCAGTCTTTAAAGTCGACTTATTAATTAAATCTCACTGTTTTTTTATTTAGGTTTTGTGGATGACATCATTGAGCCACAGACAACGAGGAAAAGGATATGCAGAGATTTGAACCTCCTAGCCAGCAAGAAACAGAGCAATCCTCCAAAGAAACACGCAAACATGCCTCTGTGATCGGACATTATCGACAAGTCTCTGCAATAACCAGGAAGAGTGTGATGTAAAAGTATAAGGTATGCCAACTTCTAAAACCCATTGGCTCTATATGGTATAGGAACTAAAAGCCAACGACTGGTGCACTATAAATGCCAACTTTTGCAGTAATTTTCAGAGCAATCCTGCCAAGAAACATGTAAACATGCCTCTGTGATCGGACATTATCGACAAGTCTCTGCAATAACCAGAAAGAGTGTGATGTAAAAGTACAAGGTATGCCAACTTATATTAACACAATGGCTTTATATGGTAAAGGAACTTAAAGCCAACTGCAGGTGCGCTATAAATGTAAAAATTTGTAGTGTTTTTTAGAGTAATCCTCCCAAGAAACATCGGACATTATCAAACAAGTCTCTACAATAGCCAGAAAGAGTGTGATGTAAATGTACAAAAAAGGTAAATAAAACACATTGGCTTTATATGGTATAAGCCAATGACTGGTGCACTATAAATGCCAACTTTTGCAGTAATTTTCAGAGCAATCCTCCCAAGAAACATGTAAACATGCCTCTGTGATCGGACATTATCGACAAGTCTCTGCAATAACCAGAAAGAGTGTGATGTAAAAGTATAAGGTATGCCAACTTCTAAAACCCATTGGCTTTATATGGTATAGGAACTAAAAGCCAACGACTGGTGCACTATAAATGCCAACTTTTGCAGTGATTTTCAGAGCAATCCTCCCAAGAAACATGTAAACATGCCTCTGTGATCGGACATTATCAAACAAGTCTCTGCAATAACCAGAAAGAGTAGATGTACAAAAAAGGTATGCCAAAACATTGGCTTTATATGGTATAGGTGCTTAAAGCCAACTACACTGATGAGTTGCGAGTTATAAATGTAAACTTTTGCAGTGGATTGTGGCTGCAGAAACGCAGGCTCAATGTTAGTGGACTGAGAAACCTACATTTTTATGCCATGATCTTCTGAGCGTTATATTTTTTAAAGACGTTTCTATTTATTAAGACTAATTCGAGAAGTCAACTAGGGTTGAATCGTCAGGTCGTTCTACTATTTTCTGTACGTTTTTTATTTGGGTGGTGATCACAAATGGTGACCACCTTTAAATCTTTCGAGGTCCAAATTTGATAAACTGAAATGGGAAAAGTGTAATTTGCTCTCACAAATTGAGAATAATATTTAACAAATTCTGGGGCAATTTCAGTGGTTTAGAAATCCAGTTTGAGAATTTTTTTTAATGATTTACAAAACTATGGGATGCAACTATTTTTTCTCTAGCTTTTGAAGGGTTCAGGCAGGAATGCAAAATAAAACCTGAAGGTTGTGGGTTCGAATCCTACCCGATTCAATCGCCTGTGATTTTTGTTCATAGAGCTCAGGAAAGTACTGATTAAAACCAAAATTAATATTCTCTATCTCCGATACAAGTTTCCATCTATTAAGTGACACATGAGTTTATGTTACATGAATGATAAATATTATGTAAAGAAAATATTTGATCTAAATAGGAGGGACTTTGAGTCAAGGAAATTGTTGTGTAGATAAATTGTGAGGATGTAAAAATAAACAAAAGACAATTAACACACTTCAGTATTTCTCTTTCCAGATATAAATATTTATTTTGCAAACTTGTTTTGTTTTTATTTTATAAAATACTGCCTTACTGTATGTCAGTCAAACACCTTTCAAAACATACATCCTTCTCTTCATTCCGTTTGACACAATGTGTCTAATAACCTCTTATTATCTTCGGCGCTTTTAAGTCCTAACAGTTTTAAAGAGCGACTCGCACCACTTAAAGGCACCAAACTAAATTAAATTTGCACCAGAATAAAAACTATCAGTGGCTAGAGTCACCAGTTGCTTACTTTGTTTGTTTACATTGGGTGCGTTCGATTAGCTTCCCTGGGTCGACCCCAGTCTGCCCCTTGTGTGTCGAATAGCTTTGACGTCATTCCAGGGGCTCACCCAGGTCAGCCCCCAGTGCTTGGGGAACGGGTCACTTGGGCTGGCCCGAGGTGCATGACGTCACCGCGAGAGGGCGAGTGTGATCGTTTGATTAGCTCTTGTCACCCAGGGGCCAACATGGGGAAGCTAATCGATTGCATCCACTATGAGTCAAGTGATTTTAGTCGCCGATTGTATCTATTGCATGATTAAGTAAATAAACTCGTTGTGGCTTCAATCACAACCATAGTGACAAGCAAATTATGGGTAGATATCAGTTTAAATCAAATAAATACTTCAAAATGGTTTTAAATACAGTGCAAAGATTTTAAAAAACAATGATTATTTTATATAAGACACAACAAATAAATGTTAAAGAGACATTTATTTTTAATTTTAAGTGCATATCATTTTTTGGTAAACTGTGTTTCAAACAATTTAATAGAACTGCGTAAGCACAAACAGTACTTTTAGCTCAGCACAAAACAAAATTTGCTTACCAGATTAACGATTAAGGTCACCAGCCAAAATACCAGTCTACTAGTTTTGTGCTAACTTTTGCTGAGCAGAAAAAAAGTTGAGCACAAATTTTTGCTTTTGAAGGCAGCTGTATGAAATTGGGCCATGGACAGCCATAAAAGCTGATTTTAGTTTTTTTAAATCCAACATGGCTGCCACATGTCAAAGGTCATCCACCTTAGTGCTTAACTTTTAATCTGAATAAATAGACATAAAACTTTCCTCATGTAGAGAACAAATAGTTTACAAAGCTAGAACAAAACAGAATTACTGTGAGTTGCCTAGGAATCTAGGTAACAAATTAAATGTACACAAACTTTGGAACGTAAAAGTGAGAAAACAAAGTCAATGAAAATGACAAATTTACTTGATACATTCTTATTCATCACTTAATTTATACAAGTTTGCTGTGCGTTCCGAAGCCATAAATAACTTTGCGTTGAAGCCTTTGACTTCATGCTTTACTCATCTTCCAGAAAAAAAGCTAGAGACTAGTAACTGATGCATTGGTGTATTGTGATTTACAAAACAAATTTCTTTCTCCAGTTAAAAAAAAGTCTGGAAAGTTCTTTTGTTATAGTGTTAGAAGTAAGGGGCCATACTTTGGTAATGACCCCTCAGTTATTTTGGGAAATTTGAAATTTGAAAGGGTTACTCGTTATAAAGATGTTGGTATAAGCATCTTGCGGAATTATTTTGTCTGAAATACCCCTAAAAAAATCAATAAAAACATTTGAATCTTAGAAACGATTCTAAATGCATGAATGGTTTCTCAGATTAATGAGGGTTGGTATCCATTTGGGAATTCAGCGACCTGAGATGCGGTTGGTACCGTCTGTCACCTCACTATTAAACGTGGATGGATTCAATGCTCTTTTGCAAAAAAATGTGACAGTTTTTTGCTGTTTTCTTAAAGGCAGTGGACACTATTGGTAATTTCACAAAATAATTATTAGCATAAAACCTTTCTTTGTGACAAGTAATGGGGAGAGGTTGATGGTATAAAACATTATGAGAAACGGCTCCCTCTGAAGTGATGTCGTTTTCGAGAAAGAAGTAATTTTCCACGAATTTGATTTCGAGACCTCAATCTAGAATTTGAGGTCTCAAAATCAACTATCTAAACGCACACAACTTCGTGTGACAAGGGTGTTTCTTTTCTTTCATTATTATCCCGCAAGTTCGATGACCGATTGAGCTCAAATTTTCACAGGTTTGTTATTTCATACATATGTTGAAATACACCAACTGTGAAGGCTAGTCTTTGACAATTACCAATAGTGTCCACTCTCTTTAACAAGTAGACACTGTATAAACTTTTACATGTGACTTGTACTCTGTTTTGATAATTTTGACTGATAATAAATCAGCATTTACATTGAAAAACAAAACCAAAACCAATCAATGACCCTACCTTTAACATCTCTGATCCATGATATTTCTTAATATACAGAATTTAAATTTACATTAAGAAACATGCTCCTCAAATCGTGCAAAAAAGTTCAAAATTTGAGTTGACTTTTAAACAGTTAACAAAATTCCTAAAATTTTCGGAATACATGAAGAGTTGAACCCTGCGAGGTGGCTACATGTACTAGCACATCTATCCTGAATAATAATTTCTCATGCATTCACTAAATAATTTTTAAATACTACAAACCTTCACATTTTCTTTTAAGAACATCTCCGCTTTCACACACATATCTTAAAACTACCTGCAGCTTTTCCATTTCAATATACAATCTACAAGAATATACAGTGGGAGATCTAACAAAAACATTCTTTCTCTTGATATAAAAATCATCTTCATTACAACCTTTTCCCGATAAATCTTTCTTTCATATTTCCTCTCTTTTATATTATTTTATACAACATTTCAAGTGATATTTAATTTCCGAATAAACACAAGCTTAATATTTTTATTACATCATAATTTGCTCCCAGTTCTTTTTAAACGTGTGCCTCAGTAAAGCCTGGGGGACGAATCCTTATTTTTTTTGTTTTTTTGAAGTGACATTATGTTCAGGAATGAATTACTCATTAAAATAGTTCCAAGAATGAACAAATCACAGTTCTGTGCGCTTTATTTTTGTAAAATAAAAATAACAAGCAATCTCCAAAACAGCAATTTGAAAATTAGTTTCAACTTAAACACATAATTTATTTCTGTTGACCAGCGACGAAATCATAAAACATGGTTTATGGAATAAAAAAAGTAAGCATGAATATTTTTAAAAAGGTCTTTTTGAACTAAATCTTTGGTAAAAAAAACACACTTAAGATACTCTATTGGTAAACAGGGTGATGTTTAGCATACTCTGTTTTTGAACAAAGGAACATTACAACAACAGGAATAAATTATAGTTATTAATACAATCGTAATTATAAAAAAAAAACTATAAGCCTACAGTATCGGTAACATTTCAGAAACCAACCACAATGTTTACAGTAATAAATTATGGTTTTTGATACGTTCACATTTAAAGGAACTCAATACCGCATAAGTTACCTTGTATTAATTTCAGAAAGCAATGCAAAATGCTCTTTTTATGTTAAATTCTGAATACTGTTGATTTTTTGTTAACAAGCCTGTTCACACTCATTGCATTTTCACTGCATAGACAATAAGTGATTCATACTTTAATTTGAAAATTTAAAGGGTGGCTGCAGTGTTTGTTTTTTAAATATTTTTTATTATTTTTAATGTGCAAGTATTTTAAAAGTGGTTTTCAAGAGATTAGGGGAACCCACCCCACCCCTATAAGGGAGCCTTCACGTGACGTCATGTCAGGAACCCGAGCCGTCGGCCCCCTGGCTGTGTGCATATAGAGACGTGTGCACTGTAGGCCTGGTACCTGGTACCTGGTGGGCGCGTGTAGTTAGGGACCAGACTCTTTTTGCCGACGATATGTTTAACTTCCCGACGTGACGTCGATGGAAGGGGGCGGTAACAATCCACAAAAGGGGGGGCATGACTTATTCGCTAATTACGCAAGTGAGATATGTCGGGGAAAAAACGAAAGAAGTAAATGACAGCAAAATTAACTGTTTTATTTTAATTCACTGCAGCATCCCTTTAAACCTGTTTTCAAAACGCCAAATTCAATTCCGAGGAAATAGTTACCCCAGAGAATTCACCATGTTTTTTTTTTTTCTGAGTACAATTCTTAGATCAATGGGTTCGCCTGGTAGTTTGCTGACACTAGTTTCCCCCAAGTCTCAAGATATTCTGAGGATCAATTACTAGCCAACCTCACCCTATTTGTTCATTGTACGAATGCCTCAAGGGAATAAATTAAGTTTATACAAGGTCTTCTAAAAGTAATTTTGTTTAAAGTATGCATTTGCATTGCATGGCACTTGTTTAATGCTTTCTACCCTGGAATGCACACAACAACGACTTATTTATTTACTGGCATCATTAATCAGAGATTGAACATTCTTATTTCAATTTGGAATCACGTCGCATAAACATCGTTGAATCAAAAATAAGTAGCTTTTAAGGAAAGGTTTCGTGCTCTTGCAAGATTTTTCTTGAAGCAAAATCTATCAGGGGATTTAAGATAAAGGAATGCATTAAAGAACCTATCAAAGATAAAAAAAAGAAAAGATTTTTACTGTTCAAGTTACTTTCACAAAATAAAAAATCCCAAGAGATTGACGGTTAAAAGAATATGTAACGGTAGTTTTACTTACGGTTACAAACGTGGCAAGAAGCTGATCTCAAAGGACAACATTCCAAAAGGAAACCTCAATAATAAAAAACGATCCGTAAATGATGTTTTTTCTGTGTCCAAATATTATCCGAAGGATGCACCATTAGAGTTCTACATTCGGATGTCAAGCGAGCAATTTGAAATTGCAAACATCTATGTTACCTGGAAAAAATAAGATGTTTATTTTTGCTGTTAAAAATGGTTTTATTCTGGTCAGGTCATAATTATTATATATTTCTGGTAATGAAACAAAGATGCCTCATTATAGAACTTAATCACTGTAGCTCTTAAGACTGAGGAAACCTTTAAATAAGGATGCTTACGATGTGAACCAGAAACACTGGGGTTAACCCCTACTCTTCCATGATAAGTGTTCTTGGTTCTATTAAGTGCACTACCACTCCTAGTATATGGGACCTATGCCATAAGCCCGGTTCATACTTCCTGCGAATGCGAAGCGAATTTGATGTGAATTTGACGTCACAACCCTCCTTTCGCAGCGATATTCGCAAGTGAGTTGAACAAAGTTGAACTGCTGCGAATAATTCGTTGCGAATTTGTGAGGTCAACATTCGCATTCGCAGGTATGAACCGGGCTTTAATGTGCCATCAAAAGGAAAAAGTAATTATGGTAAAGTATCTTGCTCAAAGACACAAGTGCCACGACCAATACTCGAAACCACACTCTGCTGAACAGAAACACCAGAGCAAAAGTCCGGTGCTCTTAACAGCTCAAACATGATCAAACCAATGCAGGCCTGTACTGGAACTACAACTGGAACATTTCAAAGGGCACCAATGCCAAGTGGCCTAGAAGCATTTGCAAGTATCAGAGCTAAAAAGTGACAATTTTGGAATATTACATCAAAAAGCCTTTTTTACAATCACAACTTTTTCTTCAACGAACATCTAAGTTGCTTGACTTACTCAGGAGTTGTATGTTGATCTCAGACATCAGCTGCGTTCGGAGCGTAGGGCGGAGGTCTATTTCGAGGTGCTGGGATAGGTCTGATGTCTTGTGGACTAACGTTCTGTAGAGGGCCTACTGCAACGACGGGCTGGTAGGCAGATTGCGTCATCTGGTAGGCAGGACGAGATGGGGTACTCTGTGGAGTGGGAATGTAATTTCGTGGTATCTGGGCAACCTGAAAGAAACAAATAATTATTATTAAATTTTAATTATTTCATAGATGTTATTAACATATCTGACAGAAATGTTCTCAAATAAAAAAATTAAGAGTGATGGCCAACTGTAAACCTTCCCTTCAATGTTTAAAACAAAGAATACAAATAGGAAAAATTTGACAGATCATCATAAAACTTTCTTGAAGAATAATGTGGTCTTTAACAAAATTTCAGACCATTCAACCCCATAGTCGGAACATCCAAGAAGGAAATGACTAACAACTTATTGTCTTTGCCTTTGCCAACAGATACCCCCTCTTTTATTCTGCCTCCCTCTTTCCACCTTTGATCTTGTCCTTTGTATTTCCAACCTCATGTGATCAAACCAGTCCCTTCCCCCTTGACTCATTGTCACCCTTGCTCTTCTGAGTGCTTTCTGCCCCTCTCTCTATTTATGTATTTCCTCTTGACTGCTAATGTTACACCAGCATACCTGTTAATGTGTGTTTTGTGTCATTTAGCCTTTGAGAAAGACTACTAGGTTCAAATCATGAGACCACAAACTATTTGTCTTTTGCATGTAACAAAACTTATGAAGGTTGGGAAAGTAGAGCATTTTGCTCTACCAGCCAGGCTCCTAGTGGATGATACCCATGCCTACATCCTAACAGACTGTGAAGGGGGTAACCCTGTTTCATCCCCAGGAGTATGTGGCTCCTAGTGGATGATACCCATGCCTACATCCTAACAGACTGTGAAGGGGATAACCCTGTTTCATCCCCAGGAGTATGTGGCTCCTAGTGGATGATACCCATGCATACATCCTAACAGACTGTGAAGGGGATAACCCTGTTTCATCCCCAGGAGTATGTGGCTCCTAGTGGATGATACCCATGCATACATCCTAACAGACTGTGAAGGGGATAACCCCGTTTCAGCCCCAGGAGTAGGTGGCTCCTAGTGGATTGATACCCATGCATACATCCTAACAGACTGTGAAGGGGATAACCTTGTTTCATCCCCAGGAGTATGTGGCTCCTAGTGGATGATACCCATGCCTACATCCTAACAGACTGTGAAGGGGATAACCTTGTTCAGCCCCAGGAGTAGGTGGCTCCTAGTGGATGATACCCATGCCTACATCCTTACAGACTGTGAAGGGGGTAACCCTGTTTCAGCCCTAGGAGTAGGTGGCTCCTAGTGGATGATACCCATGCCTACATCCTAACAGACTGTGAAGGGGATAACCCTGTTTCATCCCCAGGAGTATGTGGCTCCTAGTGGATGATACCCATGCCTACTTCCTTACAGACTGTGAAGGGGATAACCCTGTTTCAGCCCTAGGAGTAGGTGGCTCCTAGTGGATGATACCCATGCCTACATCCTTACAGACTGTGAAGGGGGTAACCCTGTTTCAGCCCTAGGAGTAGGTGGCTCCTAGTGGATGATACCCTTGCCTACATCCTTACAGACTGTGAAGGGGGTAACCCTGTTTCAGCCCTAGGAGTAGGTGGCTCCTAGTGGATGATACCCATGCCTACATCCTTACAGACTGTGAAAGGGGTAACCTTGTTCAGCCCCAGGAGTATGTGGCAACGTGCCCCTGGTGAAAGTTGGCCGTCCGGCCTTTTGATGTTAGGCGATTTCCTGCAATCATTAACAACAAAAAACTCTAATACTTACTAGGTTTTTGTAGCCACTGACTAACGCCCCAACCACCACGCCATGTAAGAGAGCCAATGAAAGAAACGACACCGACGTCCAAAGAAGATTAATGTATGACCCGCTGATGACATCACAGGAATTCACTCCAGAGAAATAGGATGGAATCTCTGAAAGACTGGAATAAAACATCAATAACTTCTTATTTTTAAAAATCAATAAACAAATTTTTTAACAATTAATATTTTCTATATTTAATAGTCAATAAATTCTTACTTCTTTTAATCAATAACTTCTAATTTTTAAGAATCGATAACTTTCTCACTTAATCAATAGCACCATTCTTGAAAAGCAGACTTTACATTATTGTTTTGTGGTGCTTCTTTCTAAATTAGTTTTTAGAGTACAAGAATCGATTTAAATGAAGGGTTGAACAACGACAAATTGACGAGAGTGGGATGACTGTGTCAGCGCTCGACTGACTTGGTAGAAAGGTTGGGAGGAGGGGGTGTGGTATCGGAGGGGTGGGGTGGTGTCTTACCCAACGGACTGAAAGGCGCAGTTGGCTTCTCTCTGTGTCGTCACATAGCAACAGTAGCACGTACTGAGCATGCTCACTGACCTTTCACATCCAGCTGTGACCTGACAGTTTGCTAATCCAGAACTGGAATGATTGCACTTTGAGATGTTTACTCTCTGTTCAGATCACCAGAAAAACAAAACAAGTCAAGAATCAAAATTGAATTTCAAATAAATTTCAGCCTTCAAGAAAGACTTTGCTTGGGTCAAAACGTCAGGCCATCAATTTTTGTTTTCATTTATACCATTGGTCCTTCTGGTAAAGAAGTACAGCAGCTTTGAATAGCAATGCACATTGAACAACATTTCAGTTTGAAATTTTATGGAGTAGCCACCAGTCTATAACCCTATTTCTACCAAAAGCTTTGATGCATTGAGGTATTAGTGTACATTTGATTGGCGGTAACCCCATGAGTGTGTCTACATGCCGTTCTAACGGTAGTAGTACTGTGGTAGTACTCAAGAACAAAATCTACTTGGCAAGTAGACACACACATGGCGTTACTGCAAACCAAATATATATACCAAAAGAATGGCGTGTCTTTCCTGATCGATTCTTACCGAGACTGCAGAAGCAGTTACCCCATCAATAATTGCACCAATAAACGCCAGGAAGATTCCAATAACCAGAAAAGCAGTACCCGCCGCCATCCAGCAACGCCCTTCTTGTTTGTTGTAGACTCCGACTAACGACAGTAAGGCGCCAAGAAGAAGCTGTGGATTAGAACAAGATCAATTAGATGGGAATGAATGGGGGTGAGGATTTTACTCAGTCTTGATTCAACTGAAGTGATAGCAAAGGTAGACTTTGGAGGCGATACGTGGATCCCAGGTAATAGAAAAGGACTATTGAGAGCTCTCTGTCATCAAAAAGCCTCCCATTATAAAGAGAATGTAATGGGAGGGTGTAATTTAAATGAAAATGGTAGATAAAATAAATTTAAAAATCCCCAATAAAGGAAGTTTCATAAATTTCATGTTTCCACAAACCAACTTAAGGTTAGGATGCTCCTAAGGCAACTCGGCAATCTTTATTTCGACACTGAATATTTTAGCTGGTACTCACCCCTCCGGCTGCCCACCATGACCCTGCGTTTATATTGTGCACCATCTGATATGTTGTAGCTCCTATTGCTAACTCAATGATGGACAGTAGAATCAGAATAATACAGCAGACTGCCGCTATTTTACGTCGCTTCTTGGCTTCTGTACAAAATAAAACAAGTAGACTCATGAGGCACTTTTTCCTACGGATAGAGCTTGACATCGTGGCCCAGAATGCCATAAGCCATTTTGAGATTTGGGGTTTCTCAAATTTTAACTGAGCTTCAAAAAAATTATACATCTAATTCAATTAAGCTTACAAACCTGTGTGCATTTTGTCCATAATACTCCTTTTATCACTGAAGGGCTCCAGCTCGCTCTATAAATAATAAATAAAAATATATTAGTTTTACAACTCTGAATATTGTGCATTTGAAATACATGTAGTCCACAATGTTATAACTCCAAAATTTGCATTGGTGGACCAGTTGCATTCATTCATCCATTCAGTCGATGCGGAGCATCGAATGATAACCCTCCAAACACGTTGGTCCTCCATTGCTCTACGCAGCTCTTCCCGTCGTAGGCCAGAGTCTCGGCACAAGGTGTCCATAAAGTTGGTTTGTGCATGGTCTGCCACAGGAACATGAGCGACCCGAGTAGGGGGCTAAAGCACCAGCCTGCTAACTGCCAGCTCAGTATGTCTGAGACAGTGACCAGTTGCATAAAGATGGTTTTCAGTTCCTTTCTGGTTGTATGCCTTATGTAGTTGTGTGGCTTTCCAAGTATCCCCAGACTTACCGGTCACAGTGATAGTGTTCCTGGGTTTTATTATCAAGAAGATTAATAAGAAAAATAAGCTAGCGAAAACTTACACTTTTCTCAAAACTTAAATAAATAAATTAGTTTTAAAAATAAAATTCAGGCCTTTTATGTTTAACAGGCTAGGCAACGAAGGCAAATGCTTCCATACCCCTGGTCATTGCCTTGGGTGCCCTTGAAATGCTCCAGTTGAAATCTACAATTTCTTCATAGGGTGTCCTTTACCAAGGAGAAAATGCCTTGGTGCCCTTGCCCTTTCAAAAATGAAGCATTTAGGCCTGGGCATTCTATCCCTTTAATCATCCCTACCATCAAGAAGAGGCAAGTGGTTTCTTAAAAGAGACAACCTAACAATTGTCTACTTGTATTTCATGTCTTGAACTGCGGTGGTATTTTACTTTCATGTGGTGGTTTGAAATCATGTTTTTATATCCATATCATAACTGTCCTATCTGCCAGGGTACTTCCTGCCACTTTGTTTTGGTTTGAGTTGTGGTTTTATGACAACCATCTCAATTTATTGTAAGGAACAAAGATAAAAAAAAACCATACGCGCTCTGTATCTATAGACATGTACAGTAGTTCAACTAGGGGACACTTGGCCGAGTCATCGACCAACCAAGCTGAATCATAAAAGTTCCACCAGTAAAAAAAAAGGGTGTCAAAATTAGCTCATGATTATTTAAAAGATATTTGATTAGTATAATATAAACATACTTTTGTACACAGAGATGTGGTGAATTGCTATGTTGCTGTTCTATAATTATTAATTTTTCTAAAGAATCTCCTTCTTGGCACCCCGTAACAAAGAAAAACGTTGTGGTTACAGGTACCTTTGTTCCCTTGTGTAAAAGTCCCCACAGCTCTGTATGGTGTTCCAGCAATTATACCATGCCTGATATGTGGCAGCTGGTGTCCCCACCCCCCCCCCCCCCCAATACAAAAAACAACACCCAAACACATATGTACTTTAATACAGACGTACACTACCCCCCTTTAAAAAAAAAAAACAACAAGCAGAAGAAACAAAAACAACAACAACAACAATAATAACAGCGACTACAACAACAACAACAACAACAACAACAACAACAACCACGAAAACAACTACAACAACGACAACCACAACAACATCAATAACAATTCCTCTAAAGAATTTCTGGAGATCCCTGAATACAAAACAGACACAACAATAAAAGGGGGGGGGGGGTATTGTACACCACACCACATATCAATCACCAAAGCATGGAGGTGATTCCCATACACTGTACACTGATCTTTCTGATGCGGTCATAAAACCAAGATCTCACAGGGACTGTATCCTGTGGTTAATTTCAATAATAGTTAGTATTTTTTTTACATCGTGACAAAAATTGGACGCTGGCCATTTTCAAAGTAATCTGTGCATAATGCATAATATTTTTTTCTGGACTGCTTTGTTTTGTTTGTTTGTGTTGGAGGGCAACCCAACAAAAGATTTACTCTAAATCCACTTCAGGCGGAGCTAATTTCCCAGACAAACTGTTCCAGACAGGTCTGAACTAGTTTTAGCTTACAAACAATTTTTCAAATTTTTTATGCACTTGTAATTATTTCGAGAATAAAAAGTAAACCAGTCAGTGACTGACATTAAGTTTTATTTTGCCTCTAATGCAAAGTGACTGAGTTTTGTTTGACACAATTTGGGTAAACAGAAACAACAACAGATAGGCATAATATATATATATTTTTAATAACAATTGTAACAACTATAAAGGTACTTGAATGGAGGTAACGGCCAGAGGGGTATACATGTAACATCCTAAGTATTGTTTGAAGCTTTGCATGGTGTGGAGAAATTAAGGAGAAACTTAAACTTGCAGGTGCAACCATACGTGTAAATCTCTTAGGGTGAGTGTTGGCTCTGAAAAGAGCTGGTTGGGTCTCCGAAACCGTCTCTTTTCAGAGCAAACAATTCTTTATTCGGAGACCAAACTGGCTCTATTCAGAGCCAACACTCACCCTAAGAGATTTACACATGGTTGTACCTGCAAGTTCACTATTTATTTATAGTTACTCCTTATGTAACCATCCTGTTGTGTGGAGTACCCAGACTGCCATCAGTCATAACTTTTACTAATTGCATGTGAAAATGCATAATAAATATAACATACCATTCCGAGGTCAACTAATAAAAATATACAGAAAAAAAAGAAGCATTAGGCCTTTTTTGTGTGGGGGTTGAAATAAATCCATATTTATTACTGCATAATGGACACTAAATGACGAGCTAACTGGTCCCATTGGCTTGTCACTGAACATCAGTTACATGTGACAAACTCTGATTATCACGCAGTTATTACACACTCATTCACATAATACTGTCAACAACTCAGAATACAATGGCTTTCCATCTACTCAAGTACATCCTTGATCATTTCTAAGTTGTTGGTCACAGATTGAGTGCTTATCTGGCAAGCGGCCAAGACGGCAAAATCCACTGTGCAATTCCTCTCGTCTTAAAACATGATATCTCAGGGTTTTTCTTGGTTTCAGTATTTGTTTTTTTGGAATCTCCTTGAGCCTTTCAATTTTATTTGAAGAATAAAAGCAATCACCAAAAGGAGACAGGACTAGTCCATACTGTGTCAAAATTTGATTTTTGTATTTTTAGTGATGTATCTAGGGTCTGTAATGTGAACCTCTTGAACTGTAACATCTAAGAGGTTCCAGGTCTAGATTAAAGGAAACCCAGGTCTCCAATTTCATTGAGCTGCTTCTCAGCAGGAAATGTTGCTTAACAATTGCCTGCTAAGCAGAAATAAGCAGGACACCAATCACAAGTTATACATGTGACGTGGCAGTTTGGCTGGTAGGCAAAATTTGTTTTTTTTTTGCTCAAAGCAGCTAAGAAGTTGGGCCAATGCCAGCAAACCATTGTTCAGTGACTTTCACATTCATCGAACCTCATCGCCGAGTCTCATGCATTGGAAATCCAGCTGTTCATATTTAGGCCTATTTTTGGTGAGTTTCTATTATCTGTTGGGCTTAGAGCTTTTTTTTAAGCACAAAAACTAAAGCTCTTTAGTTTTTGTTCTTAAAAAAAAAGCTCTATAAAATTAGGCCTGCAGCTGTCTGTTTTTTGTTCCATGTTTATTCATGCAAAATGCAAACCTTTGATCTTGTTTATAGGCCTATTGTATACAAAATAAAATCACTGACCCAGAACCATAGTTCATTGTTTTAGGCTTTATAGACATACACTCCATTGTAAACAACCAGCTCATTACAAATGTAAACAAACTATTATCTAAAACAGGCACTATGGTTCTGCCTGATTGCTTGGCATGTGTTGTGCTATATCTTGGTGACCCTTCTGTGTTTGTTTTGGATGTTTTGTTTGGAAACAATGATCTTGGCTGCTAATAAACCAAGGCAGGCAATGGCATTGTAGTTTGCATGCTGGTACACTATTTATCACTGGCTGCATAACAAGGGCTTGCCCTGTGGGATTGACATTGTACAATTCATGCTTCATCTCTGGTTACATCTACAGGTTGATTCTACAGCATTGAAAACATGGTTGCATTTGAGCATCCTTGCTGGATTTGAGTAAGTTGGACTTGAAGAGATGACGAATTGTCGTGGATGAGTAGGGGTTAGCCAAAGGGGGCTGGGGATTGTCCTCCCCCCCCCCCCCAAACAAGTTTCCAGTGGGTTGGTGATGGGGGAGGTGGGTGATGGGGGAGGGGGGAGATGTTCTCACAAAGAGAAAAGAGGGAAATGCGCATTATATGTATAGTCTAATGTAGTGAATGATCACAATCGGGATCACTATCCCCACCTCCTCTGCAGTGTCCCCTTCCAAAATAAAAGCATGACCCCAACAACTCACAAACCCATTCCCCCTGGGCCTCTGCTTTTAAAATTTGTAGGTTTCCTGGTTCAAGCTATATGTAACTCTCTGCCCTTCAAGTGTTTTTATCAATGACAAATTAGTATGGATTGTTTCTGCTGGGAGAGCCTTGTGATCACAGACCACACTGATTAAAATTATACACGCTCGCTCAAACACCAATATTGGTACATTGGCACAAGAATATATCGCAATATGCAAATTTATTGATCCATGACCGTAATTTGACCTCATCCAATTATGAAAATTTGTCAATTCGGATAGATTAACCTTCTCCTTGAAGAAAGTGATTTATGCTGGTAATGTAAATAAAATTGCATCGTTGCGAATGTGGTACTATGAGTTCAAGCCATTTCTGATTGTTCTAGCTCCTAAAATTGTGCTATTTTGACATAATTCGTTAATCTGCTCGTTAAACTTTGCTTGAAGATAAATTCAAACAAGCGTGCTTGATAACTTCTTGCATTCATTGTCATACATGTACAATATAACCTATGGTTGGATAGCAGTTTGCAACAGCTAAAATTCTATTTTCCCAATATTAAAACAAAACAACTCAACACAATGAGTAAACAACAATTATCAAAACAACACAATCAAACTGTGACTAAACTATCAATGAGTATCATCTTATAATATTCTTATTCTTCTTATTAATTAATTCTAATTAATCTGTCAAATTAATCTGTCTAATTAATCTGTAGTGTTAGATGTTCATGTTCATTAAAAGACTGCAGTTTTGACATTTTGTTTTGTTTCGTTTGTTTTGGGTTTTTGGTACTACAAAACAAAACAAATCTCGACAATATGCAGTCTTTCAATTCATATGAAAATCAACGTGCTAAATCAAAACAATCACAACATTTGCAGCAAAACACGTCATCACAATTCACCTTCAGACAAAAGCTGAAAAGTCAACATTTTCTTACCTTGAATTGAAAGACAGGCCCTTTCCCTTCAACACGGACAAGATGACTGCTTGTGAAGTCCGTTTGTGAACAAAGACCTAAAACCTGTTCTGGTTCGACACAAAGCGCACTGCCATATGATCATCAGCTGTTATTATTGATGTTGTTTTTTTGTTGTGTGTAGAAAACGAGATCCTGGATATAAATGTCAACAATGTTGGGTCAGAGGGAACTCCAATTATACTCTGACCAATCAGCGAAGGCCTCTAAGGGATTACCTCACTTACGTCTAAAAATAAAACGAATTCCATTGGTTGGCTCGGGAGTTACTAGGAGCTCTCGTTTTCTGAATGGAACGGTAGAGGGCGTACTGTCAACATTCCAAAAATGGCGTCTGTTTTGAGTTTTATTGTTTTCTGCGGTCGGTAACGGTAAATTGAGTAAATAAATTCCACGTTTAACATCAACATGGAAGTCTAGGAGATTAACGAAATGAATGGTTTCTGCAGCTGATCCCATTTGTGCTCAGTAAGTATGTTCAATTTGTACTCATTTATTATATTTATTATTATTTAAAATTATTTACGTTTTTATTAAATTCTTCAACTTCAAGTTGTTGCTGAAGTTCAACAACACTCTGATTCTAGCTCCATGATATTGTTGATAGAATTTATGGTCTGGGTACCGGTCAACTCGGTCCCAAGCCAACTCGGTACCGATCAACTCGGTCCCAAGTCAACTCGGTCCAAAGACAGGGAAGCTTGCACGGGCGGGAGGGAGGGCGGGTTCATTTTTCATATCATTTTTTTAGGCATTGGTGCTAAGCCTAAGTTACTAAGTAAGTAAAAGTAAAATCATTACACACGTCAGACTGTTAATTAGTATAGCGTGGTAGGCTACCTCCATGGCCTAATTTTGGAAAATCTAAATTTGTAAATGTTACGGTAGTTTAGCAGTACGCACCCTCTTTTTTATTTATTTAGGAAAGATCATACAATAATTACCCTTTCTGTACAGAAAAGAAGAAAACAAGTTCACAGATTTACAAATAACTTACAGGGGTTTATCGAAGGTAGTAGTGAAAGACTTCTCTTGAAATATTATTCCATGAAATGCTTTACTTTTTGAGAAAACAGTAAAACAATATCAATTCTCGTTATCAAGAATTTTGGATTTATGGCACGGCAAAATGTGCGGATACAAGGGTGGGTTTTCCTTTTATTTTTTCCCGACTCCGATGATCAATTGAGCCTAAATTTTCACAGGTTTGTTATTTTATATATATAAGTTGTGATACACGAAGTGTGGGCCTTGGACAATACTGTTTACCAAAAGGATCCAATGGCTTTAAAAGATCATCTGTTACTATGATAATTAATCGTTGTGTTCTTCTCTTCTACCCACCAATAGTGATGCATGGGTCATACTACCCATCTCCTCGTGGAGCAGGCGGAGCTACAAGTTACGCCTACACCAACGGCCATGTCCCGGGTGATACGCCTCGTGCTGCACCTACTTCCATTAACGGAGTACCAGGGTTCACCTTCCAGACCAGACATGATAGAATTGACTGGAGGAAAATGGGTAATAATAATAATAATAATAATAATAATAACGAAAACTTATAAAGCGCCAAAGTCCGCCTAAAAGACGCCCAAGGCGCTTCACACAGATACAATTTAAGAAAAAAAAAAAGGCTTAAAAGAACTAATCTAAGTAAGAAATCACACAATCAAAAACATACAATCCTTGAAAAAAGCAGTGTCATACATCAATGACAATGGTCTGCGGCACCCACAGCAATTGCCCTGTTGCCCTGTGCTTTTGCTGTGGTGCCCTGTGTAAGATTCCTGTACAAATTTACATTTTCCTTCAAGAGGTGCCTCATACCGTCTAGGCAATTGCTGTGACCCTTCAAGAGTGAAGTTAAGGCCTGTCTACTTGTTTATAACAGGCATGTGAGACTTCCTCTTTTCAGCTGATTTCCTCTTTTTGGTTTTTGATTTTCCTCTTTTTTCCTTAACTTACTGTGTACAAAAGTATAGGAAAATTGTCTTTTCCTCTTTTTTTGCTTGCCTGGTTTTCTCTTTTCCTCTTTTTTTCATGGCTAGTTACTCACATGCCTGTTATAAAGATGGAATTGTAGTAAGCATCCTGCGAAATATGTTGTCTTTAATGCCCCTATACACTAGAAATCACTAACAGTATTTAGAAACATTGGAATGGCCTACAGTTATACAGGCTACTTTTCAAGGGTGTCCGTTTGTGATTGCTGTAGCTAGAGATGCAGTTGGTACCTGCTGTCACTTTGTTAAACGCTGAATGATTTGACGTTCTTGATGAATTTCATTCTTGATTTGATTCATTTCCAAAACAGCCTCCGTGGATGTTGATCGTGTGATGAGGGAATTAGATTTTGCCACGTTACAAGACGTCATTATGAATGTTACCTTCTGTGACATTACAGCAGAGGTGGATATGAGATCAATGGATCCAAACTTTGTCAAGCTCTTCCAGCTATCGCAACTTATTGCAGAGTATTTACTGGTAAGTTGTAAAATATCTGTCAGTTTATAGTATGCATTAGTGGTAACATTAACAATCGGAGCACAGTGCTACTTTTATGCCCCGCTGGCGAAGCGTACGTGTTTTTGCTAGTATTGCTACATACGAAGTGTGGCCCTGAGAACAAAAGAGTAGGGACTTGAAACAGATGGACTTACAGACGCCTACATAGTGTTAAGAAAACGATTTTGAAAGGAAAGTACCATGGCGGGATACGCTAGCTTGTGCATGGGGAGAACCCTGCAATGCTCCAGTGTGAGGTGGGATTCGAACCGGGGACCACCGAGGTGGAAGTCATGGTAAGATACCGTTAGGCCTACCTGTCCCCCTTGAAGATTGTCCTGAATAAGCTCTGAATAACAACTCCTTCTTTTCTACACTTCTCAGCACTCCCAGAATTATCTGACTCATAGTATCGGACTGACCCAGGACAAGGTCCAGCAGATAGAAGGAGCTCACAACTCCACCAAAGCAGAGGCCATGAAACTGAAGGAGGAGCTCAAGAAACAAAAAGATGAATGTCATAAACGCAAGAAGATGCTGAAACAACAACAGAATCTCATCCAAGCTGGAGCTAATAATTATCACAAGGTGGGTCGAGGGAAAAAGGAAATATTTAAAATCTGCAACTTTGCTTACAGAAAGTTTGGGATGACCGCTAAACCTTTACTTGTTGAAGATGTAAAAGAATAGCCTGATATTGGACCCTAGCAGAGTTCTTGAAGGCGAAATAACAACACGACACACAAACGGGAATATAAGGTACATACATAGTCGTTTAGCCTTTGAGAAAGACTGTGCTAGGGTTGAAACGTCAGGCTACTAAATATTTTTTGCATTTATACCATTGGTCCATTTGGTTGGGAAAAATTTTTCTAACAGCTAATTCATGACGGTCAGAGCACACTGACAGAACTGTTCAGCAGTTCAAACCGGCTCTTCTCAGAGCCACCACTACTCACAAGAAAGTTTTACATGGTGTCACCGCAAACCTTACTTAGTATTTTCCACCAGCCATAGACTGAAGTCTTATCCTAATTCCATTATCTCAGAAGTGAATTTTTTGAATTATTCTAGTTATGTTGTTTTTTCTTCCCAGTGCCCTTACTGCTCCAAGGCATTTGTCCACTCGGCTTACCTTCAGTCTCACGTACAGCGCAAACATTCTGAGTATCTGCCCCCATCGGCCGACTCGGAGACCAAGAAACAGAGCCAAAGAATGGAACATGAAATAGAGGAGTTAAGAGAGAGGTTAAGGATGACAGAGACGCAGATGGAAGAGGAGAGGAGGTTGATACAGTCACAGATGACCGCTCAAAGGGTAAGAATACAAATAAGGATGAGAAACGGAGGAAGAAGATTCGAACTGCCTTTGCAATCCCGGCCAAAATGCTTGGGCCACCCAATCGCAATGTTACAAGTAACATTCCCTGTCCACTTCCACCTGACAATAAACATTCTCTCCCCGTCCTTCTGCTCAATGTTGATTGGAACACAGAAGACGGCACAAGGAGAGCCAACATTAAAACAGGGGCTGTGGTGCGGGGGCCCACTGAGATATAGCTGGGATTGTATCCACCGGGCAATCTCAGTGGTGTAGTTGGTAAGGCACTGCTCACATGGGTTGTGGGGTCGAATCCCTTCCAAGTAATATGCCTGTGATTTTTTTTTTTCACAGCTCAAGAAAGTACTCAGTATACAGTGCAAAAACACATCAGTGTATATGGGTAAAACCAAAACTGAATAATATAATTGAAGATGAGAAACGTAGCAAGAAGATGAAATGTAAGACGAGGGAGTTTAAAGAAAGAATTGATTGAGCTAGAAGGTGTGTCTCAGTCTAAGATGGGTTTTTTATAGGGTAAGAATAAATAATGAAGCTAAGAAACAGAAGAGGAAATAAAATGTAAGATGAGGGGTATAGAAGAAAGAATAAGACGCAGAATTTGATTTTTCTTATTTCAGGAGAGCCAAGCCAAAGAAGAAAGTAGAAGACTTGAGGAGTTACAGAAACAGCAGATGGAAAATTGGAAACAAGAACAGCTCGAGTCGCACAGAGTAAGAAATGAAATTATTCTCCATCACTATGAGAAACGTTACCATCTAAAAATTATTAATACCTTATATTGTGCATGTATTTACCCAAAAGTACTCGAGATGCTCACACAAAGATCAAATGTTTAAGACTTGTTTTTGAACTATAAGACAGATTTATGTTGCATCTTATAAGGGTTTACAAGATGCTCCGCCACAAGCATTCAGCAGCAACTGCTAGAAAAACTTGGGCGAACCCCTTTTTTATAGCAATAAGTGTAACTGGGTTCTGTATAAGATTTCATATTAGTTTTTTGGCTCTTCTATTCTTGCAATCTCTTTGTCTTCAGGCGGACAAGGAACGGATGAAAGACATGTTCATGAGGAAGCTTTGTTCATACTTTATAAGATTTCATATTAGTTTTGTTTTCTCTTCTATTCTTGCAATCTCTTTGTCTTCAGGCGGACATGAAGCGGATGAAAGACATGTTCATGAGGAAGCTTTGTCTTACTTTATAAAATTTCATATTATTTTGTTTTTCTCTTCGGTTCTTGCTTGTTTCAGGCAGACATGGAGCGGATGAAAGACATGTTCATGAAGGAGTTGAAAGAGATGAACGATAAGTACTCCAACTCCCAATCGGCTCTTGACAGTATGCAGTCAAAGCTTGGTGAGTTTCAGGGCTGGCAATGTATCCGCTCATCAGTTTGGTTCCTTAGGTTTTAGCGCCAAAGAAGACTCAAGATAAAAATATGTGATGCGATCAAGCTAAATGATTTAATGAACATTAAATTTGCATCGGGGATAAAGAATATTTATTTTGGTTTTATCCCTACACCCATATGTGTAAATACTGTAAACTCAGTACTTTCCCTGCGTTCTGTTAAACAAAATCATAGGCATATTACTCGAGTGGGATTCAAACCCACGGTGATCTAGTTGGTAATAAGAACTTGTTATTATTGTTATTATTAAGGAACTGCTCTAGAATTACAAATGTTGTGGGTTCGAATGTTTTACCAACTAGACCACCAAGATTGCCATGTAGCTAGAGGCAGTTTAAATCCTGTTTTTTAGCAGTGGGTCTGGCAACGATTTTATTAGATGTTAAATTTGCATATTTTTATTATTATATTAACTACAAATGGAGACTAAATTTTTGTCGTTTTAGGTAAGAGATCGATGCTTGGGACGTTACAAGACGAAGATGACATCGCCGATCTGAAGGAGTTAGTCAAGAAACAAAAAGAAGAAAACGAGCAGAGGAACAGAGATCTACAAGAGAAAGTGAGTAGAGATCCAAAGCATCATTGAGAAACATTCTTAAAGACAAAGTATACCTTTGGTTTTTGGAACCGTTCAGTTCTTAGTCTTATACAATTGAAGATGTTAAAAGCTAGCAAGAAGCTAACATGTGAAAATTTCATTTCAATTTCGTAGTCACATTTTTGAGATATTGCCGAAATTCCAGGGCGGCTATATCCATGCATGAAGAATAATCCCTAAACACATTCAAACTTTGGGCATAATAAAATGGTACATTTTTTAAATAACCAATCTACTTCAAAGTTTAAAGTGAAATATTTCTCAAAAAAATATACTATTGATTGCTGCTGTAGGGTCCCAACCAATAGTATTTATTGCCATTGATTTAAAGAGTAATACACCAAGCCTACACAATCCCTTTAATTAAGATACACTGACATCCAGGTTGATTTGTCAGAAAAGTATACAGGCCTCATAGTTCTTAGATATGCCCCTTGCCATTGCCTTGGTGCCCTTGAAATGCTTCAGTAGAAATTTACAACTTCCCCATAGGGTGCCCTTTCCAAAGAGAAAATGCCTTGGTGCCCTTGCCCTTTCAAAAACAAAGCATACAGGCCTGAGTAACAAATAGTTTTTTAGTTTTTTTTATAGTTTTTTTAAAAATATATTTTATTATGCAAGTCGCCAGATACACAAGGCCTGAAGGCCACTTCAAGGTGTGGGCTGCAATTGTTTTTGTCCAGAGGCCGTAGCCACCTACTCCTAGGGCTGAAACAGGGTTACCCCGTTTACAGTCCATACGGATGTAGGCTTGGGTATCATCAGTCCGACCTGGCCGGTAGAGCAGAAAGCACTACCTCTCCAGTTTTACGTAGCAAGTGTCACAACAGGGATTCGAACCCACACTCTGCTGATCAAACACCAGAGCTTGAATCCGGTGCTCTTAACCGCTCAGAAATGACACGCCACGTTCTTTGATTTGTTGCTTCTTCTTTTCTTCCATCAGCTCGCATCCACACAGTCTTCCTTACAAGATCAGAACAAGAAATTCAAAGAGCAAACCAAACAGATGAAGACCGATCACAGTGAGGAGATGCAACATCTTAAGAAGCAACTTAAAGAGACGAGAGATGCGCTCAAGATGGAGCAGAAAGGCGGCAGCAACAGCAGCAAGAAATCAGAGAGACGGATCCAGCAGCTCGAAAAGGTGAGGACAAGAAACTCAAATTTTGTAGAATTTCGGCAGAGCTGCTCACAAGGAGTTGGCTTAGCAGATTAACCTGGGCCCAGTTTCAGTCAGTTTGGATTTTACAATGGACTGCAGGGACAAGGCCAGTAGATATAATGGGAGCATGATCATGTAAACAATTATTGGGAGGGTATATGTTTGGTAAATACAAAAAAATTAACCACTTTAAAAAAACTTGGTAAGAAACACTGCAGCTGTTGATAGTGTATAACAACTCCTTTAGGAATGTGGTTTTAGTTAAAAAACATTTCAACCTGAGAAACGGTTCCAATGTACGGGTTATTTTTCCGGCTTGGACATAACTGGTGCAGAGGTTTTGGCGATATCTCAAAAACGCTACCACCTTTTGAAATGAGTTTTGTTTTACCGATCCAAAAACCCAAGGCGTACTTTTTTAACTTTTGCTCAAAACATAAACGTAACATGAAGCCAGTGCAAAAGGGTCAGCCGTCGAGTAACTCGTCTTAACTTAGGATTAATCTTAAGGTCCGCATGCTGCAGTGCAGGGTTGGGACTCGTCCTAAGTCCTAAGATTAGTCTTAAGTTAAAAAGAGTTTTGTGAAATCGACGGCAGGATACACGCACCATCAATGAGAACTCAGATCATCATCATTCATAGCAGTCAACATTTAAATTGATCTTACTGTTCTCCATCAGGAATTGAAAGAATATCAGAGATCACTAAAAGAAAAGGACAGAGAAATCAAGTTGATGCAGTCAAGACCTGTAAGTACAATAATGGCAATCTTTTGTTGCCGTAGACCCTCCTTTAATTTTTATTTTAAATGTGTAAAAAGAATCATTATAATTATTAACTTTTCTTGTAATGTTTGTTTGTTTGTTTGTTTTTTATTTCCAAATATCACAATAAATTGTCATGAAACATACAAGAAATAAGAACAACGAGTGATAAGAGGAGGGCACCTGGAAAAAGCCTGGGCTTATACAGAGCCTGGACCCTTTATAATGTAAATTAATAGGTTTTAGTTTATAACAATAACAATATTGACTATTGAAATGAAGGTACGGTGAAAGGTATAGTGCATACAGCAAAAATAACACAAAACGATGATTGTTTGTAATTAAACTGTTTTGAAAAAAATTTGTTTGCTATGCAGCCATAAATACATATTGAGAGTTGATAACAAAAAAGCTTTCACAGGTTTGTTATTTTATGCAAATGTTGAGATACACCAAGTAAGAAGACTGGTCTTTGACAATCACCAATAGTGTCCACTGTCTTTAAGGTAATCTGCTTGGCTGTAGTTCTCAAAATTTATTTTACTTTTGCTTAACTACATAAAGTTGAACCAGCCTTTACTCAACCAAAAGGACCAACCGAAGTGTCCTATGGTATAAATGCAAAAAAAAAAAGGTTAGTGGCCCTAACGTTTCAACCCTAGCAAGGCTTCGCAAAAGGCTCTGCTGGGGTGGAAACGTCAGGCTTAGATTTGCACTTGAAATACTAATAGGAAAGTAGTTTCTTGGCCAATGAGTGGCTGCTATTTCTTCACTAGATGTTACTCCCTCTGTGGACATGTAACCTTATGGAGATAATGATATACCACACTGCACTTATGTAGTCACAAGTTGGATGATTGGAATACCTTCTAAACAACCTCTTGTATTTGATGTAGCCACCGCTAGTCGCCCCGCCAGTCGTCAAGCCAGCTTCGGTCAGCACACCCGTCACTGCCACTGCTCACCCAGTCCTCGAAGCGCGGAGACTTGATTTACACTACGCACAGGTTTGCTGCCCTCTTGTGCCCACTTCCGGTCATCATCACTTGCATCAATTATTGTATATCATCACCTCGGCTGTCACCATCATAGGGGGTTGACTAATAATGCGCAAAGACTGTCTAAATTGTGCTGTTTGTTTTTACCGATTTTTTTCAGGAATGGATCCCTATAATTTACATAATCATCATCTCGAATTAAAGTGACTGTACATTGTTGGTTATCTGGGGCTGCTATCACCGCACTCATAAAAAGCCTTAACAGTTTTACAACAATATTTCTTGAAACTAAAGGATTCCAACAATAAACAGTCTCTTTAATCTTGACTACCATCATTTCCTCTGACCTTTGACCTTGCCTCCACAGTGCATTGTACCGCATCGCCCAACCACCCATTGGACCAGACAAACCTATCCTACCAGATTCATAAGGTTTGGGTGTTGACTTGCCAGAGTTTTGTGCCTGAAGAATTTTTGATGAATTTGGGAATGTTGCTTGAGTTGGAGACCATTAACCATGCATTGGATGTCAGATTTGTTGAGTTTCTTTTTCCAGATTCTTTTTAAAGCAATTTGTGAATGGAGCTTGACAAGTTTGTTGAATATCTAACCCAAGTTTTAATAATTTTTTAAAATATAATATGTAAACAAATAAGGTACTCAAGGCACATGGTATACAAAAACGTTTTAAGACATAAGATGGGTTGTTAATTTTTTGTCCCCTTATGAGACCAATTGAAGTAGCACTTTATAAGGGTTTACAAGGTGCTGCAGTGCATTAAGTAGCCACTGCCAGAAAGACTGGGGTAAAACTCTTAGCGAGAAGTGTGAAGGGGTTGTTTTACCTGCTATACACAACACACAGGACCTACAGCTTTACGTCCCATTTGAAGGGTGCAAAAAAGACACAAGTGTTAAGACCAAGACGAGAACCCACACTCTGCTGATCAGAAACACCAGACTTGAGTCCAGTGCTCTTTACTCTTAACCGCTCAGCCACGACACGTCCGCCATTTCGAAACAGGTGGAGGGGAACTGCTAACAGTTTTTTTTTTTTTAATCTTTAAACATTAAAGTTGTGAATTGTCAGTTCCATAAAAATACACTGGGGGAGTTCTACTGGCTAATGCTACCAAAGATAATGCAAATTAATGTGGGACTTCAACATCTACTCAAATATTTCCATCAGTTTATTTTATTTTATACCATTCCCCTTCCTTCTTTCCTTCTGTCCTGCAGCGTTACGGCAGTAGGGGCGACGCTATGATTGCATTTGTCACGTCACACAGAGCCACATTTGTCTTTGTCTTCTGTAACCTAACTAGGACCTGTCCATTTCTTAAGAGACCCCTTGCATTACGCAAAACACTACAGGGAGGCTGTCCTCATGCGCGCATTTTTATGCACAAAGAACAGCTATCGTCCAATGCTTTGCCTTCTTTGACCCCAGCGAGGGCACTGTTTGGCCCTAGTAAGGGCACTTTTTGAGGGTGTGATGTCAGATGCAAGGGGTCTATTTTCTGACCAGAATGTTTTGACAAGTTATCTGAGAGTCAAATCCTGTTGTTTGGTAATATGCTTGTTACTAACACATTACTTGGTCTTTGGTTTTTTTTGAGCCTGCAAGGAATTAAATTGTCTGTACTTTCTCCAGTTAAGGAAACTTCCTAGTGTATGAAATTAAATATCTTGATTGCTTTTCAAGCATGTAAAAAATGTATGGAATGTGCATGTGCCTTGCCGGTTGGTACTTTTTGTGGTCGATAAGATCACGGAGAACTTTTTTTGCAAAATTCCCGGATTGATGATGTCACAGTTTGTATTCCACATTGCTGAAGGGTAAACAAATTTTTTTTAGTAATAATGGTAAAAAATATACAAAACAAACACGTAATTTTTATCAAAAAGTTTACTTGTTTGAAAGATGGTATTGGTAGTAAACTGTGACATCATCAATGCTAAGATCTATTCAAGATCTATTCATCTTTAGTCTCGAACAAATTTATTATTTCCCTTTTGATTTTTTGTCACACATGGTTCACCAAAACCAAACATCGTAAAATTGAGAGTGCCTAAGAGAATAAATAGTTTATGCTAAACGTTAATTTATGCAAACATCATTCATGTAACTTTTCAAATGAAAGCAAACGGCTTATTGCCCCTTGTGACACGGCCCATAAACATGCACATCATATGAATTCCACATCATGCACTCCGCAACCTACATATCTATCACACATTTCTCATCAAAGTGCAAAGAATTGGAACCAAAATTAAATATGATCATTAATTTCACCGTCAACTTTTGAGGTGTTGAACTTTGAACCCTTTCATGCGCCAATTTGTTTTACTGATAAATTGATCATATGGACACATTGAGTTGTTTTGCAAAGGCAACCCCCAAAAACAGGTCACAATAGCACCCTCAAGAGTCCTCTTTCCCATTCTGAAAACTATGTTGCCATGCAATCTTTATTTTTTGTTTTACACCTATTTTTTTGAAGATTTTCAAAACCAGCCGCTAACAATTGGTCGATGCTTGAAAGAGTTTTAATTGACCAAGTCTTCTTATACATTCTACAGAAATCTCCAGCCAAACCTCCTCCGTCTCCTCCAGCCAAGAAACCCAAACCGGTTCTTCTCGCTAAGTCTGTCAGTACTACTGAAGAGGAAGATTCAGGTATAAACCTTTGCAAAAAGATAACCTTTTCACAGCCCTTTTCACACTCCTCTATTCCCCCGGGTTGGCTCTTGGTAATAACGGCCGGCCTTTTCACACTGTGAACGCTATACCCCCTGTCTGCCCCTGCAAAGGAGCATACCCTTGGGAAAAGCCACCCCCACTGCGGAGTAGGGGTAAGTGGTAAAACCCTGGGGTATTCTCGAAACCTTCAGTCGGAACCCTGTGGACTTGGGACCTAGGCAGTGACAGTGTGTAAGTGCGCTGGGGTAACCTTGGGGTAACCAAGTTTCAGGGCCTTCCCAAATACCGCAACATTTGTTCCTGTTTTCTCAGCAAGTAGACACTGTATTCAGACGAAACTTTCACATGTGCTTTTTATCGCATCTTTCTTGCTAAAATTTTGCCTATAAATCAGCATCACATTGACAAAAACAATCTATGACCCTACTTTTTTATCCAGTATAAATAAAGAATAAATAAAATAAAATTCAGATAAACGAAATAATATTCTTTCCCAGCATCAGAGATTATTGATGATTCCGACGAGGAAGAAGGAGAGATATCCATCCGATCTAATCCTCATGATCCTCTAGGTACGATGTTATGGGATTAGTAGCACTGCTAATCTTTCTGCTGATTGCACATCTAAAGCCCGGTTCATACTTCCTGTGAATGCAATACAAATTTGTAAGTCACAAATTTGCAAGGAATACTTTGCATCAGTTGACTTGTGCTGAACTCCTGTGAAACATTCGCTGCGAAAACAGTCCTGGGTTGGATTTCACAAAGGTAGTCCTAACTTAGGACTAGGACTAGGCATGCTAAGAGATAGGACCAGTCCTAAGTTAGGATGAGTTACTGGTCTTAACTTAGGACTGGTCCTATCTCTTAGCATTGCCTAGGACTAGTCCTAAGTTAGGACTACCTTTGTGAAATCCACCCCTGTGACATCAACATTTGTACCGCATTCACATGCACAGGATGTCTGAAGTGGGCTTTACAAGCTTACCACTGCCTGCAGTTTATGTGATAAAAACTTTAAAATCATGCTATCATTTTATAGCGTATGAATAAGGGAATAATTAGATGAGGTTTACAATAGCACCATATGAAAATCTCTTTTGAGTAGAGTTGGTTCTGAAAAAAACGTTTCAATTAGTATGCGCTGCTCATCTTCAGGAGAGAGACAATCAGAGCATACTGATCGAAACGCTGAGTTGTCAACCACTAGTTCTACTCGGAACCAACACTACTCAACGGAGATTTTCACATGGATTGGTGTTACCGGAAACCTCACCTTATCATACTTCCAGATCCACCATGCAATTTTTTAAATTCCTACTTAACAAGGGAATAAAAGAGTTGGCGACGATGTCGTGAACGTAAATCTAAAATCTCAAGGGTCGTGGCCATGCAAGAATAGACATAGCCAAGTCTTTTATTGCACGGCCACAACCCTGCAAGGTTTTAAAACGACTGTTTAAGACTGAGTCACAACTCTTTTATTCCCATTCATAATTACTTCACTGTTAAAAACATCCAGCAAGCACCTTTAAAAGTTGAGAACAAATCTGACAGTTTTGCCTCAGCCACTCGTGCCTCTACTCTGCAAACACTCATTCAACATTTTTTCACTCAATTGTGACTACATAAATCATGCGACTCCAATATCTAAGCCAATTAACCTTTTAGCACTTGAGCAATATCAAACATAGCGTCATTCACTCCTCACAACGCCACAAAAATTCACAAGATTTCCAGCCGCACATAGGAATCACTGACTCTGAATCGTAACCTGAATTGTATATAGGTTGGCTGCTGGCGATATAAAGGGTTAAAGCTGTTTCATTCTATCATGCTTTGCTTGCCAATCTTTACCGTTCATGAAATTACATTTGTGTGCCTTTAAATTTTCAAAAGTTTTGTTTTGAAAACCAAGGATTGAAAGTCATTCAACTGCACAGGTTTTGTTTGGTTTCAGTACTGTGCATAAAACTTAACTACTAACTGTGTGTGTGTGATTACTGTGTGGATGCATTCACCACATATTATATTGCAGGCTGGCAGAGTATTTCAAAACCACAGTGGATGATATTGAATGGTCAGATAGTAGGAGGGTTGACTGTGTACTGTGTACCGGTAGTTACATTCACAACATGATATCATGTCACAGGCTGACGCCAGTTATCTTTTAACCAAAACGACATTGGATGATAATGAATGGTAAAACAGTAGGGGGGTATATTACCACATGATAGCATAATGCATAACACAGTAAAAAAGTTTTAATCAACACATTTCCAGAGCTCATAGGGAATTGTGAAAATTTATCTTTGAAATTTGAAAATCAACGCAATGTACACGCCCGAAATTAACCATCGTTCCTTCCCATATATATTTAATCCATCATTATGTATTCCTTGTCCATATTTCTCCTTGCATGGCATTCCTCATCTATTTCTTCACAGCGTCTGACAATTCTGAGGTATTCTCAGAAGGAGAAGTTTCCTTCATAGACGACGATGATTACGATGATGATGACGATGATGATGATGATGTTTTTGGTATGGTTCCCTTGACCTTTGACCTGTGAGGTGCTGAGTGGTGTGTTTAACCAGGGATTGTGTGACGGCATTTTGGCAGTAATTTGACAGTTTCAATCATCCACTATCTCTACGTTGATATCAGTGACCTTTGACACACAGTGACCTTTGACACACAGTGATAAACAGTTGGTTCCTTGTAAGACACTGAACAAAATATACACTTATACATTGCTCCAAAATTGATGATGGAGCCCAAGTTCGAGGTTTGTAAAAAAAGGCCCTAATGATTCAAAGTGAGGCTCGAGTCCAAAACAGATTGGTACTTTTCAAAGTTATCAACTTATCTATATAATGAATTTGTATCTGGAGTCTGTGATTTAGACTCATTGGTGTGATAAAGGTTTATTGATATCATCTGAGCTATTAGTTTTCTTTTAATTCTTCCAAGGAGGTACCATTTTCATGAAGTGTACAATTTGTTCTCTAAGCAAAAATGGATACCAGTCAGAACATTATGAATTACTTGTTATTTTGGCTGGTAACCTGTTTCTGCTTAGCAAGATTCTTCTGCGCTAAGCAAATTTGTGTAGCTTCATGATATTGGTGCTAAGGTACAATTTTCTCTCTTATCAGTGTCTCAAAGGTGTCTACGTTCAACCTGATGGTGGATTGAGTCTTCTTATTAACACAGTTTTTAAGGACTAGTTACTTTTTCCTCTTTCGTATTCGTATCTATTTACCAGAGCCATCTTCTTGTTTTAACACTTCTTTCGTTAGCTCAGGAAACTGGATTTGTAGCTTACTCGTTTGCTGTTCTTCATACTGACACATCTTTCGATACTCACAAATCTTTGTTCAAGCTTTTGGTGTACAATATGCATTAACAAATGTGATAATGGTAATAATATAGAATAATTATAGAATCTTTAAACTTTAGGTTTCGTAGGAGCCTCAAAGCACCGCAGGCAAGCTTAAAGTAGAATAGACCCATTACATACACTTTCAATTTCACATGCGCCCAACAAGTGCTCAACAGTTTTTAACAAGCACAATCACCTCTGACTATCCAATCAGCATTGATCGTCAGCACAATCCTTCCAGGGGTTAGTGACAAGAGGTATTGATACGGCGTGCTGCGCATTATAGTGAGGCTGCTATGCGCCACACACTATCAGCTATTGAGAAGTTTTCATTTTACCTTGATGAGAGCGCTGTCATTCGCAAGGGGCCTATACTAACACTAAAACCAATCATCTTAGGTAGAGTGTGGGTGTGAAGACTAAACAAAATTAATAAACAACAATGTATCAACATTATTACTTACCTTAAAGACATGTAGATTTATTGTAAAGGTCTTATGTTTTGAAACCTACCAGGGGCTGGTTTCACAACGAGATCAGATTTATCTTAGTTGTGTGTCAATCTCAATTGCTAGGCAAAGCAGAATGCAAAGCACTGTGGTGATATTAGCAACTCTTCTTAAAGCCATTGGACACTTTCTGTAAACAGTATTGTCCAAAGGCCCACACTTGGTGTATCACAACTGATATAAAAAATAACAAACCTGTGAAAATTTAGGCTCAATCGGTCATCGGAGTCGGGAGAAAATAACGGGGAAAACCCAACCTTGTTTCCGCACGTTTCGCCGTGTCATGACATGTGTTTAAAATAAATCCATAATTCTCGACAACGAGAATTAGTAATTGTTTTAATGTTTTCTCGAAAAGTAAAGCATTTCATGGAATAATATTTCAAAAGAAGTCTTTCACCATTACCTTCTGTAAACCCTGTAAGTTATTTGTAAATCTGTGAACTTTTTTTTTTTTTTTCTGTGCCGAAAGTGTATAATGGCTCTAAGGTTAATCTTACTGCTGTGGAGGCAGTTTATTTGGGTTGTTAGCCCAAATCGGTTAAGTATAGCCCTCACTTTTAAGTGGCCGCCTGACCTTGTGATATTAGGCGAAGTCTTATAAACAGAACAAATTAACAAAAATAACAACTTTGAACTTTTCTCTTGCCTGCAAGGGTAAAACCTAATGGGTCAAAAATATTTAAATTGAAGTTGAACCAAAACTCTAAGTAATTAAAATAGAGGCATTTTGATTTTTCAAAATTTATTTGCTTAATGGCTGTTTTGTATTATCTTTGAACCCAAATGCAAAGTAGAATTCTCTCAAAAAAATGGTGGCCAATAATTTTTAGAAAAAGTTGTCTGGAATCTATTATGTCACTAGCCTCTCGCTGTCATTTATGTGAAGTATTTCGACCCAAGAAATGGCCGTCTAAGTTTTCTAAGTCTCTTTTCTTTCTTTTTTTCAACTGGATTTTTTAATCTTTAAATACAGATGAGGATGAGATGGCTAAAATGAAGGAAGGTCTGTCGTTAGCGCTGCAGAAAAACCTGGAAAAATGTGGAGTACCCGAGGTAATATAGGATTTGAGGCATTGCATGTTGAGGTATCAATGTATATTCAGTTTGCAGTAACAACAAGTGTGTATATCGATGTGTTTGTACTTATACTACGCCTGAGTTTGAAATCGCACAAAACAAGTACGCGTCAAGATAAAATATTTTTGCATCAAGCATTTTTGTGCAAGTAACAAAGTTTTTAAATCGACAAATAACAACATGTACATTGCTGTGTAGATTTGTTCCTAAAGAATATTTCTTGAAACTCAGGAGACAACTTGGTTCTGGAAAGAACTGTCCTGCTTGTTAGCTACACTACCTAGGGGAGGTAGGAAATTGGCAACTGACATAAACAACTACTTTTGCAAACGGGCGCCAACCCTCAAAAATCTGAGAAATGACTTATGCATGAATCGTTTCTCATATTCAAATGTTTTTGGGGGTGAAAATGTTTCCAAACCATGTTACTTCAAAGGGAATCATTTCTCTGTATCTCCCCTACAGGGCATCAATGGCATCACATCAAGGTCCTTGGAGAACAAGGTGAAGCGACTAAAGGAAGAACGACAGGCCGTTGCCCTAAAGTTCAGAAAATTCCACGATATAAGGAAGTCTGTAAAGGAAGAGGTTGAAAGGAGATTTGTTCTGAGACTTAAAGGAAGTGGGACGTCTGTGAAGATGATCAAAGGCAGGGAACAATCTCTCAAGCGACCAAAATCAAGTCAGTATTCTCTCAAATACTTACAAAACTTTTAGTTTTGTGAGAATACAAAATAATACAAATATTGATGTGGTTTTCTGTCTATTGGGGTTCTTGGCTAGTTTAGTGATTAAGTTCACTTTTCGTAGAATCCTTCACAACCACAAATAATAACAAATAAAATGTAATGAAGCGAAATTTTTTATTTCAAAATGCAACCTTGTATCTTGGATGGAAATGCTGCAGCCCAAATATTTACACTTCAGTTTAATTATGATATCACATATTTAGATTGAGGATTCTGTGACCCATATTGAAGTTGAAAATGCTTCATATTTATGAAATTCTTGAAACAGTAACATTATAAAACTGATTCCCTACCAAGGGTTGTGCAATTTGACAGTTATACTAAAACATCCGCATAATGAATATTAAAAAAATATCTGGATTTTATTCACTTTTAAACTTTTTGTGTTCCTTACTAGCATCCCCTACGCCAAAGTCAACCCCCAAGCTTTCAAAACTAAAAGACAGCCATCCCATTCCCAAAGCACAGCCCCAACCAAAGACTACAAGATCAACCCCTCACTCTTCTTCAGCCAAGACACCTGCTGTGAGCCACGCCCATCAATCAATTAAGGAAAGACCTCGAGTCTCAAGGCAGGAACCTCCACCCATTGCACCCAGGAGTCCCGAGGTGCCGAAGTCATCTTCGCTCAAGTCTGGTACCAAGGTGCCGGGATCACCAGCAAGAGTGTAAGTGGAATATTTGCCTTGCTGGGGCAACAGGCTTTAATGCCGAGCAGTCTTCTAGTGTGGGTTCATTTCCAAGTCATAACACTTGTGCCCTTGAACAAGGCACTTAACCATAATTGCTTCATAAAATGTTGGGAAGGCAGTGCACTCTGCTGTACCAGCGAGGCTCCTAGTGGATGATACCCATGCCTACATCCTTATGGACTGTGAAGGGGTGAAGTGTAAAATTTGTCTCCGCAACCACTTCCAATCCATCAGAATGCAGGGATTGGTTTCACAAAGATAGTTCTAACTTAAGACTAGTCCTAGGAGTAGATAGAAACTTAAGGCTAGTCCTGAGTTATGACAAATAACTTGTTCTATTCTCAAGATAAGACTAATCTAATAGACTCTGGACACTATTGGTAAATGTCAAAGACCAGTCTTCTCACTTGGTGTATCTCCACATATGCATAAAATAACAAACCTGTTAAAATTTGAGCTCAATTATTGGTCGTCGAAGCTGCGAGATAATAATGAAAGGAAAAAACACCTTGTCACATGAAGTTGTGTGCTTTCAGATGCTTGATTTCGAGACCTCAAATTCTAAATTTGAGGTCTCAAAATCAAATTTGCGGAAAAATACTTCTTTCTCGAAAACTATGTCACTTGAGAGCGAGCCGTTTCTCACAATGTTTTATACTATCAACCTCTCCCCACTACTCGTTACCAAGTAGGTTTTTATGCTAACAATTAATTTGAGTAATTACCAATAGTGACCACTGCCTTTAACTCTTTGTGAATCCACCTCTCCTGCATGTAAATAATTCATTACATGGTATCTCTTTGATTTGATTCAGATCATTCGATATGAACGGCCACAATAGTTTTGACGACAGTGACGACGACGACGATGACATTGAAGATTCCGAAGAAGAGTCCGATGAAGACATCTCCGAAGATGAAGAAGAGGAGAGTGACATCACCACGGATGAGGAGCATCTCAAGAAACGTGAACCTCCTTCGTCTGGACATGCTAGCCAGCTCGCCCAGAGAGGGAATGCAGAGGGGATAGATGACGATAGTGATTGGGACTCTGAGGATATTAGTGAACTGGACGAGGTGAGCCAGGATAAAGGAAGAGCTAGCCAACAGCAGCAACAGCAACAGCGGCAGCAACAGCCGCCGGGAAGACAGGGTAGACCGGTAACTTCAGGAAGGCCCAAGGTAAAAGAATGCTCCATACTTTATTTTTGGTTTTTACCCATACATCAATGTGTGTTAGCACTGTATACTCAGCACTTTCCCGAGTCCTGGGAAAAAAATATCACAGGCCATGACCCTTGCAATTCTAATTGCAAGGGTCGTGGGTTCGAATGCCACCCGAGTAATATGCCTGTGATATTTTATCTCAGGACTCGGGGAAAGTACTGAGTATACAGTGCAAACACACATCGGTGTATGGGTAAAAAACAAAATTAACATTCTTTATCCCCGATGCAAGTTTGACTGTTCGATACTTAATTATTTTTTTGTTGTTATAGTTTTAACTAAGAGAGGTTTGTGGTAACAGCATGTGAATATCTCTTTTGAGCAGTGTTGGTTCTGAAAGGAACTGGTGGTTAACGACTCTTACGCTTCGATCAGTATGCTCTGATCAACCTCAGGAGTAATAGTTTTGAAAACAATTTTCTGTGAGGCACCTCCCAACTCATAAGGCCTGACGGCTACTTCAAGGTGAAGGCTACACCAAACTGATTTGGGCTGTAGACCAAATCAACTGCCACCAGGGACACGTTGCCACCTACTCCTGGGGCTGAAACAGGGTTACCCCCTTCACAGTTTGTAAGGATGTAGGCATGGGTATCATCCACTAGGAGCCACCTACTCCTGGGACTGAAACAGGGTTACCCTCTTCACAGTCTATAAGGATGTAGACATGGGTATCATCCACTAGGAGCCACCTACTCCTAGGGCTGAAACAGGGTTACCCCCTTCACAGTCTGTAAGGATGTAGGCATGGGTATCATCCACTAGGAGGCACCTACTCCTGGGGCTGAAACAGGGTTACCCCCTTCACAGTCTGTAAGGATGTAGGCATGGGTATCAATCCACTAGGAGCCACCTACTCCTAGGGCTGAAACAGGGTTACCCTCTTCACAGTCTGTAAGGATGTAGGCATGGGTATCAATCCACTAGGAGCCACCTACTCCTAGGGCTGAAACAGGGTTACCCTCTTCACAGTCTGTAAGGATGTAGGCATGGGTATCAATCCACTAGGAGCCACCTACTCCTAGGGCTGAAACAGGGTTACCCTCTTCACAGTCTGTAAGGATGTAGGCATGGGTATCAATCCACTAGGAGCCACCTACTCCTAGGGCTGAAACAGGGTTACCCTCTTCACAGTCTGTAAGGATGTAGGCATGGGTATCAATCCACTAGGAGCCACCTACTCCTAGGGCTGAAACAGGGTTACCCTCTTCACAGTCTGTAAGGATGTAGGCATGGGTATCAATCCACTAGGAGCCACCTACTCCTAGGGCTGAAACAGGGTTACCCTCTTCACAGTCTGTAAGGAAGTAGGCATGGGTATCACCCACTAGGAGCCACCTACTCCTGGGGCTGAAACAGGGTTACCCCCTTCACAGTCTGTAAGGATGTAGGCATGGGTATCAATCCACTAGGAGCCACCTACTCCTAGGGCTGAAACAGGGTTACCCTCTTCACAGTCTGTAAGGAAGTAGGCATGGGTATCAATCCACTAGGAGCCACCTACTCCTAGGGCTGAAACGGGGTTACCCTCTTCACAGTCTGTAAGGAAGTAGGCATGGGTATCAATCCACTAGGAGCCACCTACTCCTAGGGCTGAAACAGGGTTACCCTCTTCACAGTCTGTAAGGAAGTAGGCATGGGTATCACCCACTAGGAGCCACCTACTCCTGGGGCTGAAACAGGGTTACCCCCTTCACAGTCTGTAAGGATGTAGGCATGGGTATCAATCCACTAGGAGCCACCTACTCCTAGGGCTGAAACAGGGTTACCCTCTTCACAGTCTGTAAGGAAGTAGGCATGGGTATCAATCCACTAGGAGCCACCTACTCCTAGGGCTGAAACAGGGTTACCCTCTTCACAGTCTGTAAGGATGTAGGCATGGGTATCTTCCACTAGGAGACTGGCTGGTAGAGCAGAATGCACTACCTTCCCATTTTTTACAAAGCAAAGTTCGCTCTTCTGAGAGTCCTTTGCTTTACAACCAAAGTAAATAAAATAAAATGAGAAGGGTTTTGTAATAAATTATTTCTTTCTGATCCTGTTTTGATTGACAGAGTCCAGCGATTGCCAGAATGGCTGAGAGTATTGAACGGCAGCTGTCCACCAGACGCTCAGACCATAAACCAGTAGGAGGAGTTGACCTTGGCGGTACTGGTCAGTCCGATAATCTCAGACCAGACTCAAGAGACGATGGACGGTCACCGTCACCAAGGATACCGGTAAACTTGTTCAAACCAGATTTTTATTTCTTAAAGGTTTTTGGTACTTTTTTAATCGGTACAAAGATTGTGACAAAATAGGGAGACTACCAACTTGGATCTCAAACATTACGGCTAGATAGCTCTTGCTTTGATAAGGTGTTCTCTTTTGTTTTTTCAAGACATTACCGGATGCAAGTGATGAAGATGATGATGATGAGAGTCTAGCCATCTCATCTCTAGATGGAAGCAATTATTCAGTGCCTCGCTCTAAATCTGCCTCTTTACCTGTGCCAGCGTAAGTCTTATTCTAGTTAAAAGTGATGTTGCTGTTGTTTGTAAGTTGTTTTGTTGGTTTCTGTATTTGTTTGTCCGTTTCTCTTGTCTCTGTCTGTCCATGAGCTGATTTCTACAAGCCTCGGCTTATCAAATCAGCCTCCATACTGTCCTCGTTTGTCTGTTTGTCTTGTGGCTGTTTGTCTGTTTGTCTTGTATCTGTTTGTAATCAGTCCACACGATGATTACTACATTGTATAAGCCTCGGCTTATCGGCTTATCAAATCATACCAATTCCTTTTTTTGCTTTTTGGAGCCTATAAATAATTTGTGTATTGTATCACTCTGTTGGAAATAAATGTAAATTGATTGAATGATTGAATGCAACATTGATTTATTCAATTGTTTGGAGGCAGACTTGAGATTTTTAACTTCATTTAACTTGCCAACTAATTTCCAATTGTCTTGTAGAAAATTTGCAAGCATTTTAAATTCCTTCTACAATTACTCATGTAACATTCATAACACCAGGGGTCGATTTCACAAAGAGTTAGGACTTGTCTTGTCTCGAGTTAGGATTAATCTTAAGGTCTGCATGCTACAAGTGCAGTGTTGGGACTTGTCCTAAGCCCTAAGATTAGTCTGAAGTTAAGAAGAGTTTTGTGAAATCGATGGCAGGTCTCTGATTTGTACCAACCTAAAAAACAAAAGTTCTCCAAGGTATGGAACTTTTGAATTCATTCACACTCTTGAAGCTTCAAGTCTGGGTCATTGTTTTGACATTCATTTTTACTTTCATCTTTTGTTAGGCCGAGACAAGGTAGACCTCCTACTGCTGGTGGTAGGAAGTCAGATACTGATATGTCCAACACATATGGAACCAGTATGTGGGGATCATCCAAAGGTAGGATAAGCATTTTCAATAAAAAAAACATTGATTATCAAAACTATTCAGGTGGGCGGATTGCAGAGAGGCGTCTTTTCCCGCCTTCACCTTTAGGACCCCTGTTAAAGTCAGTTCCTAAGTGAGTGCGTGGGTTTTTCCTCCCACATCTAAAAATGAACAGCCAATAGTCTGTTTTATTGTCACACATGTATACACATATATAAGCTTGGGCGATATCGATTTATTTTATTCACGATATATCGCCGACAATATATCGCGATATTCGATATAATCGCGATTAATTAAATTTTGACATCATCAGTCTTCAAACTCCAAATGAACGTTGTAGAAGAGATAGTCATAGCATAAAAGAGGTGTTCTAATGACCTATTCTTCTGGTTTTACTCCAAACCTATGGGGTGCAAGATGTCTCAGCTAGGAAATACATCGTGATATTGCGATATTTAATTGATATCGCGAATCGCAATATATCGCGATATATCGATATTTCGATTAAAGCCAAATCGATCCGATATCGAAATCGTTTCCAAATTAATATCGCGAAATTCGATAATATTGTGATATCGCCCAAGCTTACACATATACATTCGTTCTTTGTCTTCTCTCCATTGGGTCTTGGCTAGTACAGTGATTAACTTTGTTTTCCTGAGAATCCTTGGTGTCATAACCAAAAGAAACAAATAAAAACAAATAAATTTTTTTCTTTTTCTTCAGGTCATGCAGAATCAGGAACAGCGAAAAGTTCTCTCGTCTCCGTCACAGATATTGACGATGATGAATTTGACCTCAACGATCTTTGACCTTCCTGATCCAATTACCTCATATCAATCAGTCTTTCTTTGCAGTCGTGTTTCATCCGTCCATGATACAGTGACAATATTCATTTAATG